>NC_045956.1:11631369-12237178 GCF_010909765.2 Amblyraja radiata
CAATATGTACTGATATGTTGAAATGTCCAGGAATTTTACTGGTCACCCACATCCTTTTTTTAAATCTAAATAAATCTACAGGAAGTACAATTAGTACACGTATCTCTTTCCATTGGATTGTGCCATTATATCGCTACATTCTAGTTTCCATGGCTCAGTGTCACTTCCAGTACATTTGTAAGTGTGTTTGTTCAAATAAGCAATTGGCCAGGCGACAACCCAAAGCAAAACTAAGTTATAACGGTAATCGCACCTACTGCATCCGCTAAAGCTATGAGAAAAAGATTAAAATGTACATTTGATTTTTTTGCCATACACAGAAAGAAAAGTTTGACTTTATGGGAACAACATGTAATATCCATCTAGATCACCAACTTCTTTACCTTGTTTACATGCCTGATACCCTCGACACTTCTTACCAATAGACTCCACACTGCTTCGATTGTTTGTTTTATTTAATTAATTTAATTATTTTTGGTTGTTTTATGACTGCTCGGTTATTTTTTTTTAACAACTGCATTTATTAAATATTTAATTCAATATAATCATTTTGAAAATGCCTCAATTGCAATTTTAGTGGAACGTGGAGGGCCAGTGGGAAAGAGCCCATCTCCAGCTTTTTTGTCTACCATCAATTCTGACTGGGTAAGCAGAACTGCAGAAATTCCAGCAAGGGCGCTTAGGCCACCCCAAGATTCAACCCATTTAATCCCTACCAAATCTACAATGTATCAGCGCATCAAGGAAGCAAAACACACATCAGACAGGCATTAATCAATTAAAGCCACCGAACAGTAAAACATTCCATGTTAAAAATACATGTTCTCAAGTGTTACCCCCCATGTGTGATGCACGATTTGCAATGAATGTACCTAATGAAAAGGAAGACCTCCATTGATAATTAATCTGTTTAAAATTATCAGTGAATACATTGTTAAGTTAATTAACATTATTCTCAAAATGCCTTCACTAGAATTTCTATTAAACCAATTTCAAGTTTATTTGTCACATGCACCAATTAAGGTACAGTGAAATAAGTTACCATGCAGCCATACAACCAAAAAGAACACAATACACAGTATAATTTAACATAAATAACCACCACAGTGGAATCAATATTCATCACTGTGGTGGAAGGTAATAACGTTCAGTCAATCTTCCTCCTTTGTTCACCTGTGGTCAGGGCCATGAACCCTCCGTAGTCGCCGCTACGGACAGCCCGATGTACAAGCCCTCTCGTCGGGATGATCGAAACTCTGACGTCGGCTTGTAATTGGCCGTTTTCTTACCGGAGACCGCGGCTTCACGATGTTATAGTCCGCAGGCCGGCGGACGGAGCACTTCTTCTGGCGATCCCCGGCAAGGGATCGCCCTGCTCCGCGATGGTAAGTCCGCCGTGCCTGTTACTGAAGCTCTGGGCCGGTCTCCGAGAAAGGTTGCACCAAATCAGTTGTTAGGCCGCGAGGGGAGCGAAGGTGCGACAAAGAGAAAAGTCGCATCTCCGTCGAGGTAAGTGACTGAAAACGGTTTCCCCCTATTCCCCCTCCACCACCCCCCACACTAAAACATACATTTAGACATACTATAAAACAAAAAAAGTTGTAAGGCCAAACACGTTGCTGGCAAGGCTGTTGCTCACGGCACCACCCAATGACGTATGAAGCATTTAGTTATTTATATACCCAGCAATAAGTAAAATTGAAGGGGAGGTTATCCTTGAAGGCCGTGCAGATTGTATCAACAAGATTGTTATTACTGGCCTCCACTGACTATATCACACCAGTGGATCTTCTTAAACATACGGACACCTTGCTAATAGGTTTACACGCACAGTCAAATACTAAATAAATTCTAATATTTCACAGTGCCCTCAGGATAACTGATAGTATCCAGAGTAAAATTTATCTCCCACTATTAACAACATTTTCTTGAACACTTTATGATTTTTGTTTTTAACATTTAGTTTAGTTTTTTATCTAAAAGATTTCTTGATTAAAACCTCATTGCGCTGTCCATTTAGACGCTGAATAATCAAAAAACCTGAAGAGAATGTAATGCACCTTTAAGAACTTTACACGTCATCAGAAGCCAAAAAGTAATGGGCAAAGTTACAAAAAAGCTGCTTTCAGGCTTAGTCAAACCCCAATAAATTGCCTGACATACTTGCCAAAAAACTAGTTGCTTATATCCAGACTTTTATGTCAAGGTGGAGAATAGGAATGTTAAATGTAAGTTCCAGACTTCAGTGGAACTAGACAATTTATTGATATATTTCAGTTTTGACATTTAAGACCAGATTAGAATTACCACTCTTTATTTGAAGTTGTCAGAAACTGAAAAAATGTTTAATAATTGCAACCAAACTCCCAAAGTACACGATTTCTTGGGTCTTAAATGCTTCTGGGCATTAAACCAAACACATAAACTAATTTTTCATTGATGGCAGATATATCATTGCAAACATGCTGTAATTTTACACCCTGGAATCATTGCAGTAACGTCTAATTCTTTTGCCATCAGTCTAAGACAGGGAGTAATCCCGTTCTACTTGTTAACACGTAAAGCCAGCACTTGTTAGCATATAAAGGACTTACTTACAAGGAAATTTACACTGATCCTAACAGATATTAACAGGAGCACTCCCAGTTTATCGTGGCTGCCAATACTTTGCAGTTGAGCCATAGGAGAAGTCATCTACCCTTCAAGGTGCACTCTCTACAGTAAACAGATAGTAGCAATATACATTTATGGTTGTCATAGAAAGTAGCGACAGCTTGGAGCCTGCATGGAGAGAGCACAAATATTCTCTGAAAAAGATATTGAAAGAGTGGTGAATGAGATATATGCCAGGAGGAAGACAATAAAACAATTCTGGGCAGTAATCATGATATGATTGGGAAGACCAAGGTGATCTCGTTACTGTACTCGGAATTTGCTGACATGTCATGCTGACATACAAACATTATTTTTCCCCACTGCGGACTCTCACAAACCAACTCTCCCATACACACACATTTATCAAACCCATAAATGCATAATAAAAAGCTTAGTTGCTTTTGAGGCAGATACCACAAAGTATAAGAGGAAGGCAATCTGGACAGGAGTGGGGTTCTGCCAGGGACAGCCCATGTCCAGACTGAAGTATAGGATCCTCCAACTCTTGGGAAACAGATCGCAGAGTCACCATTACCTGATATCCTCAGTAGTAAAATTTTCAAAAAGATAATTACTAGAATGTTGCCTGGGTTTCAGCACCTAAGTTACAGAGAAAGGTTGAACAAGATAGGTCTTTATTCTTTGGAGCGCAGAAGGTTAAGGGGGGACTTGATATAGGTCTGTAAAATTATGAGAGGGATAGACAGAGTTGACATGGATAAGCTTTTTCCATTGAGGGTAGGGAAGATTCAAACAAGAGGACATGATTGGAGAATTAAGTTTAGGGGTAACATGAGGGGGAACTTCTTTACTCAGAGAGTGGTAGCTGTGTGGAATGAGCTTCCAGTGGAAGTGGTGGAGGCAGGTTCGATTTTATCATTTAAAAATAAATTGGATAGTTATATGGACGGGAAAGGAATGGAGGGTTATGGTCTGAGTGCAGGTAGATGGGACTAGGTGAGAGTAAGTGTTCGACACTGACCAGAAGGGCCGAGATGGCCTGTTTCCGTGCTGTAATTGTTATATGGTTATAATCTCTGCTACATTGAGCACAGTTTGAGCACTTTAGGATGTGTGTGAGAAGTCTCTAGTGAGTCTGGAGCTATGTTTGGAGTGCCATATTGTGACTCTGATAGATTCCCAAAAAACACATAGAATTTCTCATCTTATGCTCTCTGTCTTTCTGTGCATTTTGAAGTCCCAATTTATTATTGGAAGGATTCATAAAACACGATGGCGAGGATTCCAACCAAATGTGTCCTTTCATATTTTACAACTGGCACAAGTTCACCCACTGTGTTTTATGTTTCCATGGAATCAGATCTGCACCAAATGATACAAACATTGGCAAGGCATGTTTGAATCCTTCCAATCATAAATTGGGACTCTGAGATGCAGAAAATCACTATCATCTGGTTGTCACGGGAAGACCTGATGAATTCTATGTGTAAGTGCTATTTAGGGAACCATCAAGGACACAACATAGTACTCCAGAGGTAGCTCCAGACTCACTGGAGACTGCTCACACACCTGGCAAAGTGCTCATTGTGTGATTTATTTTATTTCATGGAATTTTGTATTGCATGCAACCCAATTTCTAGGCAAACACTTTTGTCTGAAACTATACATAGAATAAAGTGTTTTAACTTAGTCATGATACATTAAGGATTGAAAATCAATTTCACTCTACAGGAGCATGTTCCAGTTCATTCAATACTATTTTATTGCCAAATTCATTTTCTGAAGGCAAGTGCTTCAGGAGTAGGGAAGTCATTAGATTTTGATAGCTCGACTTTTTACAAAATGTCAAACAGACTACTGATTGGAAAACTACTTTCTAAAATGCATCATTTAAATTCCACATTGGGTCTGGTCACCATCTTGAAGATATTAGTCTGTCTTTATAAAATCAGGGTGATTATCTGGAACATTGGGGAAAAAAATCCGTCTAGCCTGCAAATAGAGCTAATCTAACAATTTACAGATAATTAGTTAAGCCAGATAACTTCTGTTGTTGGGAGAAAGAGGAACCACGAAGAAATAAAGCCAAAGATGACATGGATCAGCACAATTTTTAGACAACTCATTATTTTCAATTATATGGAGCAGTCAGTTGAGCTCAAGCACTTCTATTAAAAACTCTTACATTACTGCTACTATTACCTTATTCCATTACATGTTTAATAGATTAGTTTGACAGCTAGTATACCAAGAAAAATGCAGTGTAATGCTATTCTGCCAATTTCTGATGCAGATAGAGTAAGGGAAGGCACAGATGTTACAAAATGGCTGCCAAAATGTTTTCCATTCAGTATCTGCATGCTGTTCAATGTTGGTCGATGGCAATTTTACCCAGTTGATGGGGAGAAACTGAAAGCCCCAACTGAGCCCTAAAAAAAGCTGCTGTTCACTTGCAGTGGGAAGCTCCCGGTGAGCTCCGCGGAGACGTCAATAGAGGAAGCAGCAGCGGTCGAGGATGGGCCCGCGGTGGGTGCCGGGGGTTGGACGATGACAGGGCCGCAATGGGGGCCGGAGGTCGGATGCGGACACACCGTCGAGAGCAAACAGGGTCCCAGCATGGAGGGATGGGGCGCCAAGAGAACAGGGGGGGGGGGCTGCTGTGGGGGGTGGTGGACACCAAAAACAAAGGACAATTGGAATACTTTGCAACTTTGTCTGCACCCTATGTGTGGCGACACTTTGCACACTTGTGTATGCAAGATCTAATTAATTAATTAATTGATTAATTCAAAAACCTGATTGGCAGAATGCACAATACCAAGAGTAAGAACAATAAAATAAACCAAGAGGGCACATAGTGTGGATGGGCACAACAACAAAGGTCGATTGGTTAAGAAGAATTAAACAGTGAAAATGACAAAATAATGCATGATGAGCGTACAAGACAACAAGAAAATAGGTGCATTCTAATGGGCCGTCTGGCCCATGAAGCCTGCCATGCCATTCATTACAATCATAGCTAGTTCACCCCAGGCATCAATTCCTCTCGTGTGCCAATCCCCCCTAACCCTCTATTCTCTGATCTATCAAAAAAATATCTATGTCCTCTTTAAATGTCTCCAGATATTCTGCAAGAAAAAAATCCCTACATATCTCAATTTTACATGACTGCCCCTTCATATTGTTTATATGTCATCTCATTTGAGACTCTCAATAGTAGAAACATCTCAAGATTGACCCTGGTATGCCCCTTTAGGATCTTATTTCTTCAAATCGCCCTCCTTCTAAATTCCAAGGAATGCAGATTCAGTATTTTTAGCATTCATGATGGGAATGAATACTTACAGGAATTACTGTTTTTAATCTCTCCTAGTGCAAGAGAAACATTAAGTTAAGAACAAGACATTCTGTTACTTGAGCCAGTTACAACTTTCCAATTGATATTAGCCAGATTTTCTTTACGACATAAATTTATCGATATATTTTTCATTTTTCATTGCATAAAAGAAGGCTATGTGGTCTAACCTATCCTTGTCAGTTCTCAGATTGATCACAACAATCTAATTCCCCTTATTTATTTCTCCCCACCTGGGTCGCTGGAGCTGAGAGGCAGAAAGGCTACCTGCTGCGTCAATGTGACACCCAAACGAGAACATTTCAATTGCTCTCTTATTCACATGCTTTTGGGAAAGAATTGAAAATTCCTACTCTTCGGATGAAAATTTCCAATTGCAATCTCACGTGGACCAACTCTTATTTTAAGATTATACTCCAATTTATTGGATTCCTTAAGCTCAGGATAATTCAGACAAATATTATGAAAACTATGTCATCTCTTTTGGCTCATATAGCACTCTCACTATTTTTGAAAAATACTCCCTCTAAGCCCAAAATATCTTCCTACTTAACCAAGGCTCTGTCCAACTGAAGGATGGCTTGCTCACTTTTGCATTGCAACCCATTCAAGTGCAATAATGGCAGCCACTTTTTATTCTTCCCTATATTGAGATTCGTTTACTGTTCCACAACTCCCAACCACTCAACAAAAAGATATTCAAACCTTCTGTCCTGCATCTGAATTGAATGAGTTCTAGTTAAATGCCTAAGGCATACCATTACATTTAGTTGGACGTTATTGGGTCTTTTATCACAAATAATTGTTTACCTCTTCTGGAAAACATCCAGTTGGGGACAAAAGTTGGGGGAAAAACAGCAGCCAGAAAGTCTACAAGGTTCAATTAGAAAATTTCATTATAAAATCCCAAAGCTGAATTAGATAAATTAGGTAATGGTGGCACACAGTGGCGCAGCTGTAGAGTTGCTGCTTTACAGCACTAGAACCCCGGGTCCCGGGTTTGATCCTGACGATATGGAGTTTATATTTTCTCCCTGTGACCTGCGTGGGTTTTCTCCGAGATCTTCGTTTTCCTACCACACCTCCTTCCAAAGATGTACAAGATTAATTGGTTTGGTATAAATGTAAATTGGCCTTAGTGCGTGTAGGATAGTGGCAATGTGCGGGGATCGCTGGTTGGTGCAGACTTGGTGGACTGAAGGGCCTGTTTCCACGCTGTATCTCTAAACTTAAACTAAACTAAACCTTGAATTTACACACTGTGCTGTTAGCTCAGCAATAACATCAGATTCTATACACTCTAATAAATGAAGACATGAAGAATATGAGATTATGGAGTGGAAATCAATTAAAGACTATCTTTAGATCTAATTATGCTTAAACCTCAGTTGTATCAGTTGGGAACAATGCCAGTGCCTGTCATACTTGCTCAGGCACATGAAGTTAAAATGATGAATTGTGTGTTGCTTTCCACAGGAAAGCCAATGTAACAGCCAGTGTAATAGCAAATGACAGCAGGTGGGGAGCATTTTTGGGGGGGTACAGTCTTGTTCTGCCAAAATATGTTTTCCCTTTTTGCTCCTTTCAATATAGCCTTTAGTGACTACTTTTCATAAGCCACAGTGGTTTCTCAAGTTGGGCAGGCCCCGTTCATCAATATTAAATTTGCACGAAGGAACGATAAATATGTGCCTAATTAAGATTTTGGCCAGGTACATATGAAATAATCCAACACATTTCAAAGTTTGAACATATTTGTAAAATGGGGACAATTGCACAATTGGTGCCTTTATAACTGTAAAAAAAAAACAGGCCTTATTCGTTGAAGTGTGACATTCATCGAGGATGAATGTCACACTTGTTCTCGCTAGAATTTAGAAGATTGATCTTATAGAAACTTACACAATTCTTAAGGGGTTGGACAGGCTAGATGCAGGAAGATTGTTCCCGATGTTGGGGAAGTCCAGAACACAGGGTCACAGTTTAAGGATAAGGGGGAAGTCTTTTAAGACCGAGATGAGAAAAACATTTTTCACACAGAGAGTGGTGAATCTGTGGAATTCTCTGCCACAGAAGGTAGTTGAGGCCAGTTCATTGGCTATATTTAAGAGGGAGTTAGATGTGACCCTTGTGGCTAAAGGGATCAGGGGGTATGGAGAGAAGGCAGGTACAGGATACTGAGTTGGATGATCAGCCATGATCATATTGAATGGCGGTGCAGGCTCGAAGGGCCGAATGGCCTACTCCTGCACCTACTTTCTATGTTTCTATGTTTCTATGATAGTTCTGCCCCATAGGAAGTGAGGAGATATGAGGATTTCATCGCCATCTGTTATATGTTGTGCAAACTTGACTGGTAAAGACGGCAGGCTGGTGCTGAAGGTTGAGGAACAAGGAGCCTGGACCAAATGAGGAGTAGGAGAAAGAAGAACCAAAGATGGTCCGTGCTCAGCAACCAAAGCTTCACCTCAGTTTTGCAGCATCTTCTCAGTAAATACAAAGCCAAAGAATCCTATCACACTTAACAGAAGCACCAACACATGTATGATCCACATATTAGCTACCCCATTCTATATCCTTAATCTACCCAATCTTCCTTCTGCTTACAAATTCATGATAATTCGCAGATCATTTGTCACTGATACTCTTGCACCTGATCTTATCTCTTACCATTCCACGCATAAAGGAGAGTGCCAAGCGAAGGGGCAACGTAAAGCAAATGCTTAATCTCAATTTGTAACCTTCCTTATAATTCTTTGCTGTCCCTGCCACAGAGATGACCATGATAACGACCCTGCAACAGTGCAAGCAGGGGTTCAATAATCAATTTTGCACTGGGTATCTTATGCAATCAATGCCAGAGCAACATAGCAGATATGGCATGAGTTCATAATTATTGTTCTGCTGTAGTGAGGCTGTACATTTTAAGATGAAATTATCAGTCATTATTTAGCTGGTATCAAGTTTTAGCTTGAGCACTCATCCAATGTGCATGACATTGGCAACCTTTCTAGGTGGAGGGTAACAGGATACACAGAGATGTCAGCAGTTGCCACATTAGTATGACTTATCTCCGTGTAACCTCAGCCTGCCGGCGACAGAAAATAAGAAGTCTTAAAAAATGCAAATAGAAAATCTTAGCACGTTTGATTAAGATGAACACAAGTTTTTTTTATTGTTATATGTCCCAGTTAGAACAATGAAATTCAATGAACTTGCAGCAGCGCAACAGAAAATGTAAACATAGTACTCTGTAAACAATATAATAAACGAGAAAAAAAAAGTTCAGTGTGTGAACACGCTGGTTTCTTTCCTTTTTCAAATTTGTTTAGTGGTTTCAATGTCCAAGTCCTATATTATATGGTTCGCTATGTGACTACTGAAGCTCTTCAGACAACTGCCCAGGGTCAATTGAAAGAGCAGTCTGGGATTGATGTGTGTGGGGCATGATTCGGTGAGGGGTCACAGCGGGTGTCAGAGGTTATGGGGAGAAGGCAGGAGAATGGGGATTAGGAGGGAGATAGATCAGCCATGATTGAATGGCAGAGTAGACTTGATGGGCCGAATGACCGAATTCTACTCCTATCCCTTATGACCTTGTGAATTTGTGTTCTTGAGAAGGAACACATCATTGTCCTGGATCTGAACACCAGGCAAACTCTCAGAGGACTTGGCAGGCAATAGTGTATTGGTCTGTTGGAATAGACCACTTCACTGCTGTTTCAACATTCAGGTCTGAAGCTGAGCCACCCTGATTTGTTGTGCATGGGGCCTACTATCTTTGTTCATCTCCCCTGAGTCAGCTCTCTAAGTTATTTCACTAGCAGAGTGCGCATGATAAAGAGATGAGTAGGTGGAGGCAGAACAGTTAATACATGGAATTAATCTGCTTCCTCTTGAAGACGAACCTGCAGAACCCTTTTGTTTCAGGCTCCTTTAACTGTGGGCTCTCACCTCCCTCCACCAAGCCCACCTCCCCTGCCTTCTTCTCTGAATAAACATCCCTCTTGTCGTGTACCTCAGTTATGGTATTTATGTCACTTTTATTGAATGTGCGAGTCCTCTTAGTTAAAGAGCCTGAAACAGAGCTAGTCCCATAGTTAAAAGAGCCTGAAACAAAAGGGTTCGTCCCCCGGAAGTGGCGGCGCTGTTAACAGCTGCGGCTCGCCTGCAGTCCGTCTGCCTTTACTTTTTTCTGTTGTTTTTTTTGTCTTGTTTTGGTTAAGTTTTAGTTTGTTGGGTTGTGTTGGGGGGTGAAACATGTTCTCTGTCTCTTCCTTTGGGGGAATGCGACTTTTTCGTGTCGTATCCCCCTTCTCTGCCACTGTCTGCGCTGAGGCCTAATGGCGGAGCTGGCTGCCTCCAGCCTGCGACTGACCCCGAGGCTCCGGAGGCAGAGCCAGCCAAGACTCACCAACGAGAGGCTGGCCGTCTTCGGGGCTGAGGCAGCGGTGGCCCGACTTGCTGGTGCGGCGTTCTGGCTTTCGGCGGCGGCCTGGAGCTGATGCGGCGGGGCTCGGAGCTGAGACTGCGGGACCCGGAGCTGGGGCAGCGGCCTGGAGCTGGGGCGGCTGCCCGGGGCTGAGGCGGCGGCCCGGAGCGGAGACTGCGGGACCCGGAGCTGGGGCGGCGGCCCGGAGCGGAGACTGCGGGACCCGGAGCTGGGGCAGCGGCCCGGAGCTGAGACTTCGGGACCCGGAGCTGGGGCAGCGGCCTGGAGCTGGGGCAGCGGCCTGGAGCTGGGGCGGCTGCCCGGAGCTGATGCTGTGGCGGGCCGTCTCGGAGCGGAGACGGCGTTCTGGCTTTTGGCGGCGGCGACATCACCACGGAGGTCCGCTGGACTGGAGGGCGGCATCTCCGGCCTGGATCGATCGCCTCAGCGCAGAGGGAGAACAAGGAGGGAAGAGACGGAGACTAAGACTTTGCCTCCATCACAGTGAGGATGTGCTTGGTGAACTCACTGTGGTGGATGTTTAATTTGTGTTTATTGTATGTTTTGTTTTTATTGGTTCTGTGTATGACTGCAGGCAACATAATTTCGTTCAGACCAAAAGGTCTGAATGACAATAAAGGAATCTAATTCTAATTCTAATTCTAATTCTCTTTCCCATTTTTATTGAATGTATGTTCTCTTCTTTTTCCCACCAATCTTTCTCGTTCATGATAAGCTTGCTTTAGTTTAGTTTATTATTTGTCACTTGTATCAAGGTACAGTGAAAAGCTTTTGTTATGCGCTTTCCAGTCAAAGAGAAGATTATGCATGATTACAATCTAGCCGTCCATAGCGTACGGATAAAGGGTGCAACATTGAGTGCAAGATAAAGTCCATTAAAGGTAGATTATGGTATGGTGCTGCTGCCTGTCTGACATGGAGAATATGCTTTTAAAGGATGACCCCCTGTATGATGCCTGCACAGCACAAAATAACCAGCTGGGTTCAATTGATCCTGGTCCCTTCAAGAACCCACGTCCTGGTTTAGTAGTGCTGTTCCTTGGTGTAATCTACCTTAAAGCCATTTCGATCAGGATCTTGGCCAATTTTGCAATTTTATTTTGGCTGGGGATCTGATGAGCTTTTAGCATTAATTGCAATCTTGTTAGAAAACTTTTTTTTTGTAGAGATGAGACAAACATTCTTTCTCTCAGAGGGTTGAGAGGGTTTTTGAACACACTTTGTCCGACGACAGTGACAACCGAGATTGAATATCTCTCAATAGATGTTGACACACCACTTGTAAGCAAGGTTGCAAAAGGATCTGAAGGAATTTGGGAACGTGGAGGTGAAGCTGGAAAGCACACCAGCCGTGATATTATTAAATGGGGGAACAGGCTTGAAAGGCCATGGCCTGCTCATGCTCCTCGTTGGTATGTGTGTTTTCTTTAACACAGCTAAGTCACGTGCAACATACTTTAAAAACACCTGCAAATTAAAATCGTAAAAAAGGTTGGGGATGGAATTCCCATGAAAAATTCCAGTCAAAAAATCTACCACCTGCACAGTCACAACAGCTTTGTTTCATATGATAATTTATAGGATTATAGGATTCTAATGCCAAAGACAGATTGAAAATATTTCGCCTTAGAGTTAAGAGTTGGACAGGGTCACAAGCTGTTACATATTTCAGAGAAGTCTTTGGCAGCAGAGTTGTTAACTTCTTAGCTGACAGGAATGGAGCATGGAGAGATTAATTAGCAGCGACAGCAAAGACAGCTCTGGATAAAAGGATTTAATTGTATCTCCAGAAGTGCTGTAATGCCGAAGGAATTATCGCCATAGGAGGAAATAATTTCTACAGACAGAGAGCAACAAAATGCACTGATATTTGTGGCAGGAAGCAGATGAGGTGAAAAATCAGCCAGAGAAGCCGGTGAAGATGCCAAAGTCCTGACTGGTAATGATGCTGACATCTTGAACGTGTGCTGGAAGAAACACTAGACTGCAGGGACTGTAGCCAGTGATCGTGGTGGAACGTCCGCCTCAATAAAAGGATAAACCGCAGGGAGTAGCCTAATACTGAAGATTTGGCCATTGTTCATAAGTTATAGCAGCAGAATTGGGCCGTTCAGCCCATCAAGTCTATGGGCCCTCAATCATGGGCCACCATGTGCCATTTAATCATGGCTGACCTATCTTTCCTTCACAACCCCATTTTCCTGCCTTCTCCCCATAACCCCTGACATCCTTACTAATCAAGAGTTTGTCAATGTCCGCCTTAAGAGTATCCATTGACTTGGCCTCCACAGCCTTCTGTGGCAATGAATTCAACAGATTCACCACCCTCTGACTAAAAACATTCCTCCTCATCTGCTTTTTAAAGTTATGTCCTTTTAATCTGAGGTTATGGCCTCTGGTCTTAGATTCTCCCACTAGTCAAAACATCCTCTCCACATCCACTCTATCCAGGCCTTCCCCTATTCGGTATGTTTCAATGAGGTCCCACCTCATCCTTCTAAACTCCAGTGAGCACAAGCCCAATGCCATTAAACGTTCATCATATGGTTCAAATTTTTCACCCAATCATTCCTGGGATCATGGAAGATAAACGCAAAATGCTAGAGTAACTCAGCGGGACAGGCAGCATCTCTGGAGAGAAGGAATGGGTGATTTTTCAGGTCGAGACCCTTCTTCAGTCTGAAAAAGAGGTTGATTAGGGATAGTCAGCATAGTTTTGTGTGTGGGAGATTCTCATTCATGAATTTGATTTGAGTTTTTTGAAGATGTAACCGAGAAAATTGATGAGGGCAGGGGCGTAGATGTAATCAACATGGACATCAGCAAGGCTTATGTTAGGGTACCCCATGGAAGGCTGCTCTGGAAGGTTAGATTGCATGAGATCCAGCTAGCTAATTAGCTACAGAATTCGTTACATGGTAGAAAACAGAGTGTGGTTTTTCGGACTGGAGGCCTATGACAGGTGGTTCACCTCAGGGATCAATGCTGGCCCATTGCTGTTTGTCATCTATATCAATGATTTGGATGAATGTCTAAGGCATGACCAGTAAGTTTGCAGATGATACTAAAGTAGATGATATCATAGACAGTGAAGATGGATCTTGATATATAGATAAAAAAAGTTTAGAGGGATTAGTGCCAGTTATGGGGAAATGGGAATAGCTTGGCTGGGGTTTCTTTGTCTTCATGGGCGAATCGGAACAAAGGCCTTTTTCATTGTTGTATTTCTCCATAATTCATTGTTCTTACATTCAGCTTCCTATCACCACCTCGATTCTCAAATCTTGCATTCATCACTCATTGGCCAATGCTAGGTCCACTTGGCATGAGCACAAAAAGAAATGAGTACAATTCTAAACCAAATTGATTAATTTATACAAAATCGCATGAAAATATCAGCTAATCAACGAATGAGTTTTCTTGATGCCTGTCTTCTGCGTGCCTTTGCCTGCCTGCTGTGCTTCTCCAGCAGCTGCAATATGAACATGTCTGAAAAAGGGTCTCGACCCGAAACATCACCCATCCCTTCTCTCCAGAGATGCTGCCTGTCCCGCTGAGTTACTCCAGCTTTTTGTGCCTATCTTTGGTTTCAATAATCACCTGAAGCTGGTCTGGGGCTAAAAGTCGTCAGAATGCTTCATCACAACCTGGGAGGCAGCAGTTTGGGTTGGCCATCTGACAGGAATCAGCAAGGATACTGGCGGAGGGAGAGACAGGGTAGAAGGACAAAAGCTGTCATCCTGCAGGATCATGTCCTATATGGCCACTGGCACTCTCCCGGGTAGCATCTCAGCAATCTTAGTGATCCAGTGGAAGATGGATTGCTGGACTGTTGCGGTAGTCTGTAAACCCTACTGCATTATAAAGTCATAGAGCACAGAAACAGGCCCTTCGGCCCAACTAGCTAGCATTTATTTTGAGAGGACTGGAATACAGGAACAGGGATGTGATGCTGAGGCTATATAAGGCGCTGGTCAGACCGCATTTGGAATAATGTGAACAATTTGGGGCCCCCATATCTGAGGAAGGAAGTACTGGCACAGGAGAGGGCCCAAAGGAGGTTTATGAGAATGATCCCAGGAATGAGTGGGTTAACATATGATGAGCGTTTGACAGCACTGGGCCTGTACTCGTTGGAGTTTAGAAGGATGAGGGGGTACCTCATTGAAACTTACCGAATAGTGAAAGGCCTGGATAGAGTGGATGTGGAAAGGATACTTCCACTAGTGGGAGAGTTTAGTTTAGAGGTACAGTGCGGAAACAAGCCCTTCAGCCCACTGAGTCCGCACAGACCAGCGATCCCCGCACATTAACACAATGCTACACTCACTAGGGACAATTTACTCCTATACCAAATCAATTAACCTACAAACCTATATGTCGTTGGAGTGTGGGAGGAAACCGAAGATCTCGGAGAAAACCCACGCGGTCACGGAGAGAACGTACAAACTCCGTACAGCCAGCACCCGTAGTCGGGAATCGAACCCGGGTCTCTGGTGCTGCAAGTGCTGTAAAGCAGCAGCTCTATCGCTGTACCACCGTGCCACCCTGGATGGTCATAGATTCAGAATAAAAGGATGTTCCTTAAGGAAGGAGATGAGGAGGAATTTCTTTAGTCAGAGGGTGGTCAATAGACAATAGACAAGAGGTGCAGGAGTAGGCCATTTGGCCCTTCGAGCCAGCACCGCCATTCAATGTGATCATGGCTGATCATCCCCAATCAGTACCCTGTTCCTGCCTTCTCCCCATATCCCCCGACTCCGCTATTTTTAAGAGCCCTATCTAGCTCTCTCTTGAAATTCCTCTGAGGAATCTGTGGAATTCATTGCCACACGCTGTGGAGTCCAAGTCCAATGGATATTTTTAAGGCAGGGATAGATAGATTCTTGATTAGTACGGGTGTCAGGGGTTATGGGGAGTAGGTAGGAGAATGTGGTTAAGAGGGGAAGCTAGATCAGTCAGATTGAATGGCGGAGTAGACTTGATGGGCCAAATGGCCTAATTCTACTCTGATTACTTTGGTATGAGCATAAGCTTTCCCATGCCGACCAAGATGCCCCACCCACACTCATTCCACCTGCCTGTGTTAAGGCCACATCCTTCTAAACCTTTCCTATCCATGTACCTGTCAAAATGTCATAAATGTTGTTATAGAGCCTATCTCAACTACCTGCTCTGACTATATCCACTACACTACAGATAAAGTTACCTCTCAGGCACCTATTAAATCTTTCTCCTTTCATCTTAAACCCATGTTCCTTGGTACTTAATTCCCTTAATCTGGGTAAAAGACTCTGCACATTTACCCAATCTATTTCCCTCATGATCCTCTTCAATCCACAGCCATAGTGCATGGATCTGAGGCAACACTCAATTGCTGGGTGGCTGTTTCTTGTGTTGCAATGGAAGTTGAATCCATCAGACTCCGTATTAAGGTTAAATCTACTTTTTTCCCACGTTGGAAAATGGAGACTCCAAACTGTGCAATTTCCTGCGTCTAGCTCCAGTTCCTCACAGTGCTGTATTTCTCTGAACCTATTATCTCACACATGCCCATTAACAAATCCATTGGAGAAATCCAAAACAACTAGAGGAAACTCATGCGTTCACAGGGTGAATTGGAAGACTGCACTGACTGCTTGGGAAGTCAGAATTAAACCTGGAGCATTGTAGCTGTGAGATGTCTACATTGCCAGCAACACAATGAGCTAATTATACTTTGCAATCTCTATGTTGGCTTTGCAAGCTATAAGATTCTTTCTGCATTCCAACCTCCACACTAGCCTTCATTAGAATTAAATATACCTGCTTGCCCCTTTAAATAATTCAGAAGCATTGGGTATCGCTCAATGACAGTTCACATGTGTGACTGGCAGTTCTGTGGAAGCGAGAATATTATTCACACTCAGAGAAGAAACGGAGAAAGCTAACAGCATGCTAAATGATAGACTGTGAATCTGTTGTGCCAAATAAAGATATATCTGTTAATGAATGTTCATAGGGTTGGCAAAATGTTATTAACATTTTATTTCTATGTTACTTTACATTTTCACCATCTGGTGCATAGCATGTACACCTCGTGCCTTCGCGTTAAATCAATGCATTTGGCAGTTTTCCTGACAATGGTGGTTTCCTACAATAAAATGGAATGTGTGAGAGGCATGTGCATAAACATACCAGATATTAACCCTTGCCATCTTACAGATACTGATGTGGTGATTTGCCTTGCATAGCAGCCTAGATTTAACTGCCATTTATGAACAGCACCAGAAATGGTTTGGATTTATGAGCATTAGTATTTTCATATCTATTTCCACATAAGCTATTGCTATTCAAGCTTTCTATAGCCTCTTAACTGGATCATTTTGATGCCAATAAATATTCTCTCTACGCAGAAGCTCTTTTGAAGAAAATACTTAAAATGGATTAGCAATCAGTAGAAACCTCAGAATGTTTAATTCCATTAAATGGGTGGATATTTGCCAGTCTCTATTGTGTCATTCAATTAACAGGATAGCCTACAAATACTAAAAATGGCGTCATAAAACTGAACTGCACTCTTTTTTGGTGCATTCAACGGATGCAGGGTTTAGCAATAAAGCTCAACTGATTCATCCACAAAAACTGCAAGTTTGCCCCAAACTGTTCCAGTGATTGTTGCAGGCCCTTAACCAGCAATTTTAGTTTGTTCTTTCAAATGTCCATGTGCAACAGCCAGGGTCATCTTTGGGAAGAATTTATCTTGTGTATTAAGGATATCTCTACATCTTCCAGAAGCCAGACTGAGTCACTGAGGGGCTAACAAGGGTGGTACAACAATGATTAAATACAATGCACAGATCATATCAGCAAATTATCTTGTTAGAAGTCAAATAACTAATAAATAAGCAATTGAAAATATCCTTCATTAACCCGTAAGAAGTTAAAATACTTTTCTTTGTTAATTTCCTAGAAGCTGTGTCAAAGTGCAAATGGCAAGGTAAACAAACTGTCTAGGAGATAGATAGAGCCTGATTAAAGGGAGATTCTTAACTGTATTCATAAAAGGATAGTAAAACAAGAGCTCTGTTTTATTTGATAGGTTAGCTGCAAAACTGGGAATTGAATCTAATGGACAGATTAACTGTTGAACTGAGACATGCATTTAGTTGATGAAATGGTCTGTAAAACTTAGGTCCACATTAAAAATCACAAAGTACAAACAGCCCAATCTTAGGATAGGCAAGAAATTATCTTTTTGATTGCCAGCTAATATCACGGAGAGTCGGTTGATAGACCCACGACTGGCAGAGCTGGCAGGCCAAAAGGATGCATCTGCCAGACTCGGTTTGACACGATACGCTACAATACAACTTTATTTATTCCAGGAGGGAAATTCGTCTGCCAGCGGTCATAAAACACAACAAGATACATGAAACAGTCTGTCATGAAGGGGGTGAGCTGTATTGTCCAAGATGCTCCACATTTGTGTCAGGAAGCGGGTAAACCAACTTGAGCCATAAACATACAATCCCTTCCTCATTAATCTATCTATGATAAATGTATGTCCTTAAAAGCCTTGGTATATTTTGCTACTCCCCAGCTCCTATGAGAGACACCAAGGCCACTTTCAAATCATACTAAATGGGATCAAAACTGATCTTTGAGCTCAATCTGGGTATCCATGAGGCACAATGGACCATCTGCCCTCGAACTGTACACCATTATAATCTGTAATCTTGTGATTGTAAATGTCTTGCATTCTACCATTGGAATTAAACCAGAGGATGAAGCCCCCCTGGTTCAACGAGAAGTGCATGCAGGAGGGCATACGGGGAGCAGGACCAAGCACATTGAGAAATGAGATGTCGATCTGGAGAACCTGCAATCAACCACCACATGTGTGCTAAACACCAAAAAAGACTAAGAGATAGCACTAAACAACCCGAACAACAATCAACTGATCAGATCAAACCTCTGTCTCATCTGTTCATGAGCATCGGTGAATTATGAACAGTCAATGGCAGGCAGGTGAAGACTCCAAGAATAGCACCATTTGCAATGACACTGGAAGGATCCACAATCTATAGACTAGCTAGTTGGTGCTAAAGGCATTTACAACCATATTTAGACATAAATATCACATGGATGATCCATCTTGAATTCCTTCTCTTTATTTCCACCATCACCAAAGCTGGGCTTCAGCCAATTTTTATTCTCACTATGTTATTTCTATAAACTGCTGAGAGCATTGGACACAGTGAGGTCCATAGACTCAGCCCCCATTTTATTCTCAACTTGGTTTTTGTAGTGTATTTTGGGAACTTGGAACTGACTCAAAAGAACTCTCAGATACAGGAGTAAACTAACAAGCTTCTTTATTGCTGGACGCCACCATGAGTCTCCCCGAGCGCATGCGTCCCCTCGCACAAGACATAACATATGCTAAGTATATTACATACATCACACTGCTCCCCCTTTAACTTGGAGGCGAATAACACCCTTTCTAGTACATTAAATATAATTGATTAACACATAGTTGCAAAATTATATTATTGCAGTCATCTTACAGTTTACAGTTCTGAGGATGTAATGTATCTAAACTTAGCACTTATAAATGGTTCATTCCACTCTTCTTCCTTAAACCAAATACATTACCCCTTGGTTTATGTGTTATCCTTCTGTGTAAATTGCACACTCTTTCTAATCACTCTAGCTCTACCTGTGCCTCTGCCTCTTCCCTTTTTAAATATCCTAATCTAATTTGCAGATTTCTTCCTGTTCTTGAAATTCTGCTAAAGTTAACATTTCCTCTGTTTCTGTTCTTTATTTGTAGGTGGGATCTGACACATGACTGCAGGTTTTTGTTTTTCAGTCGCTCTCTGTCGCTCAATTTCCTGGCCCTACGTATTTATCTGCTCTTGTTGTATAATGACATTCTGCAATGCATCACCATTTGTCCATTGCTCAGTGAAGGAAGCTCCATGCTGGACTATACTGAAGTGTCCTAATCGCAATCGGTCCTGCATACTTTTGTCTCGACCGACAAGCCTCTCTTCTTTAGACTTTTCTGTTAACAGCTTTTTGCTCATCGTCACACATTTATTTAACTGTGCTTTGCAACGTTTAAGCCTTTTCTGCTGTTCGTCTATTTGTCTTCTTAAATCACCTTTCTGGTTATTCATCAAGAAGTAGGATCTACATTGTCCTTGCAATACAACAGTGGCTTTGATTTGCGCTCTGTATATTTTTCTTACTACATAAGCACGGTAGTGAGACTGCACTACAACTGCTGTATAAATCGGTTTGAGGAAGTCTTTCCTATATCGTTTAAGCAATTGTAGTGTATTTGGATGCTTGGAACTGACTCAAAAGAACTCTCAGATACAGGAGTAAACTAACAAGCTTCTTTATTGCTGGACGCCACCATGAGTCTCCTCTAGCGCATGCGTCCCCTCGCACAAGACATAACATATGCTAATTATATTATATACATTACACTGCTCCCCCTTTAGCTTGGAGGCAGGTAACACCATTTACATGATATACATTACACTGCTCCCCCTTTAGCTTGGAGGCGAATAACACCATTTCTACTACATTAAATATAATTGATTAACACACAGTTGCAAAATTATATTATTATAGTCATCTGACATTACATCCTCATAACTGTAAACTGTATCTAAACTTAGCACTTATAATGGTTCATTCCACTCATCTTTCTAATCACTCTAGCTCTACCTGTATCTCTGCCTCTTCCCTTTTTAAATATCCTAATCTAATTTGCAGATTTCTTCCTGTTCTTGATATTCTGCTAAAGTTAACATTTCCTCTGTTTCTGTTCTTTATTTGTAGGTGGGATCTGACACATGACTGCAGGTTTTCGTTATTCAGTCGCTCAATTTCCTGGCGCTGCATATTTATCTGCTCTTGTTGTATAATGACATTCTGCAATGCATCACCATTTGTCCATTGCTCAGTGAAGGAAGCTCCATGCTGGACTATACTGAAGTGTCCTAATCGCAATCGGTCCTGCATACTTTTGTCTCGACCGACAAGCCTCTCTTCTTTAGACTTTTCTGTTAACAGCTTTTTGCTCATCGTCACACATTTATTTAACCGTTCTTTGCAACGTTTAAGCCTTTTTTGCTGTTCGTCTATTTGTCTTCTTAAATCACCTTTCTGGTTATTCATCAAGAAGTAGGATCTATACTGTCCTTGCAATACAGCAGTGGCTTTGATTTGCGCTCTGTATATTTCTCTTACTACATAAGCACGGTAGTGATACTGCACTACAACTGCTGTATAAATCGGTTTGAGGAAGTCTTTCCTATATCGTTTGTCTTTTGTATCGTTTCAGCCTTTTCTGTTGTGCGTCTATTTGTCTCCTTAGGTCTTTCCTATACCAACTCATGCGGAGTACTGACTGCACTTTTACAGTAGCTCTCTTTTGCTTAACCACCATACTCTTGTAGGCAGTTTGAATGGTAATAGTTGCATCCCTCATTGACTGATATTGCACAAACTGGGAATGCCCTATTTTGCATGCTTTGTACGATCTCTGGATCGAAATGACTGCTTGTCGCATAGCTCTGTACCGTACCCTTAATTGGTAACCACGGTATGCAGCTTGCAGAGTGACTACAGCCGCCTTTTGCATCAACAAATGCTTTCTTGTAATGCACATTCTTATGAATGACAATACAGCGTGCTGCCTTGGTTTTCTCTACCAATACTCTGGCTTTGATCCCGCGGTATAAGGCCTGAATACACACCACTGCTTCTCTCAAACTCTTATACTGTCTCACTTGGACATCTCTTATCTGGCATGCTCTGTATCGTTGCTGTACAGCAATGGCAGACCAGCGTAGTTTCTTAAAATACTGACGCTGTTTATACATCTGATAATAAGTCTGTATGACCTTGACAGATTTATGCATGCCCCGCAGTTGCCTTCGAACAAGCATTCCACGGTAGGCTGCCTAAAGCAGTACAACGCTTCTGCGTACCTTCATGTAAGTTTTGCGATCACTTTCCATTTGAAGGTGTGCCCTAAAATGGGTTTGTACTATTATAGCTGCCAATCTCATTGCCTTGTATTGACGGTATACTCTGTGCCTTCTAAATGCTGCTTGTATTACCGTTGCTGCCTTATGTTTGTTCCGGATCTCTTTCCGTACATTCATACCCCTGAATGCACCTTGAATAGCTAGGGTTGCTCTATGGATGGCAATTTCTCTTTGCCTTTGACTTCTGCCACTTTGCATTTGCCCTTTGTCCCTTAGCACTTGACCTGTGTCATTTTGCACTTGACCTGTGTCATTTTGCACTTGACTTGTGTCCCTTTGCACTTGACTTGTGTCCTTTTGCACTTGACTTGTGTCCCTTTGCACTTGACTTGTGTCCCTTTGCACTTGACTTGTGTCCTTTTGCACTTGACCTTTGTCCTTTTGCACTTGACCTTTGTCCTTTTGCACTTGACCTTTGTCCTTTTGCACTCGACCTTTGTCCTTTTGCATTTGACCTTTGTCCTTTTGCACTTGACCTTTGTCCTTTTGCACTTGACCTTGGTCCTTTGAGAGACTCTCTGCCCTCTTTAGTTCAGGCTCCTTGCCTCTGGATACCCTTGGAGGTTTTGGCGAGAAATGAGCCATTTAAGCCTCCTTGCACTCCTCATACATTTTATCTGTGGGCTTTGCTGGCAGCAGTAACATACGTAAGGTTTGATAACCCTCTCTTCCTAAGCCTAATATGAACCATGCTCTCTTCTTCTCCTCTGCAGCGATATAATTGGAAATGAAACAAGCCTCCAAGACTTTGGTCCATTTCTCAAAATTACACCCATAATCTAACTGGGGCATGTTTCCTACAATTTGAAAAGCCATGCTACCTGTTGCTATTCAGGTGCACTATCTTCTTTTCTCTCACTGTGTATTCTGCACTAGACTTAATCCTTCTACACACTAAGAAGTGATCCAGCCCACTGACTATTACTAATTCTTATAATAATAGATTTATACTATTAACCAACATTTCATGTTAATAGACATTTAGAACATTTTAACCATATTCCTGCTATGCACACAGATTTACTATTAATAACAGTGACCAATGCATTACATCCAAACAGTCCTGCTTTTACTGTGAAGGAATAGTGAACAATGCATTACATTCAACAGTCCCGCTTTTACTTTGAAAGATTTCACTGGTCCAGCTTGTCAGCCTATGGGCTCTGGTGCCTTCTCGACCTCTCGAGCTGTCCCCACCGGTACCTTTGCTGCTGGCTTCACCAGACCTTCACATTTGCTGCTTTTGCTGGCTCCCCCGGGCTTCACCGTTACTTTTGCTGCCGCTGGCTCGCTGCCAAGTCGACTCCCGCTGCTCTGCTGACTTGCCTGCCCGCTGGCTCCACAGCCCTCCCGGCTGCTACTGGATCCACTGCTCGGCTCGTCGCTGGCTCCGTGGACACCCTAACGAAGGTGTGTCGCTGCTAGTTACTGCTGCTAGTCCCCGCTGTTCCAAGCATCAGGACTGTGCCCCACCATCAGGGGCTGGCTAAGCACTGTGTCCCGCTTCTCTCTCGCGGACCCGCTTCTCTCGCGCGGACCCGCTTCTCCCTCAGCCGGCTTTCTCTCGCGACCGGGCTTTCTCCACTTTCTCCCCCGACCGGGCTGACTCTGCTCACGACCGGGCTGAAGTGCTTGAGCGCTGTGTCCTGCTTCTCTCGTGCGGACCCACTCTTTGTTCGGGGCCGGACTTCCTCTCACGTCCGGTCTTTCCCCCTCGGCCGGTCCGCTTCTCTTATGCGGCCGGACTCTCTTTTCTGCTCACGGTCGGGCTGACTCTGCTCCCGGCTGGGCTTTCTCTGCTCACGGCCGTCTCTTGCGACCGGGCTTTCTCTGCTCACGGCCGTCTCTTGCGACCGGGCTTTCTCTCACGACCGATCCGCTTCTCTCGTGGACAGTTTTTTTTTACTCTGCTGGACCGCTTCTCACGCGGCTGGCTTTCTCCCTCGACCGGGCTGACTCTTCTCCCAGCCGGGCTGACTCCGTTTCGTTGGTGGCTTCACTGGACCTGTCCGTGGCCTACCCGGTACTAGGCCCTCGTTGGCGGCTCCTGGGCCTGGCTGTGGGCTACACAGCCCTGGAAAACGTCCGAAGTCGGTGGCAGCTGCTGGGCCTCTTCTGCCCCTTTTGCCTTGGCTGCACAGCCCTGGAAAATGTTCCAGGTAAGTTGACACCGTCGCTGTCCTGCTGGTTAGGCTTCCAGCTTTCGGCAGTGTTCTTCGGTGACACTTACTTACTGCCCCACTTGTTTTCCTTGCTTCCTGTTCCGACCTTTCTTTTCTTTGGCGCCAATTCAAAACCATTTGGCGCCAAATCTTTTGGCTTGGTGCCGTTCCACTTGGTTTCCAAACACAACTTTTTAACTTTTCCTGACAGCCCTTCTTCTTCCTTTTTTGTTATTTTATCCTCGTCGTGCTGTTGTTGGTGTGACAATTCACCTAAAACTTGTACAAAGACTATTCAGCTTGAGGAATTTGACAAAAAAAACCCCAACTCAGTCTAAAATGAGTAACAATCCGAAGGACGACATCTTGCCACGTAGACACAACATAGAGATAGCCTGACAAAACTCGCCGACTTGTACAGCTGATGTTTTAAATGCAGTTCCCGGCATAGAGGGATCTGCAGGCCTCTCTTGTCCCGCTCGCAAACAACTGCGACACAACTCCGTATCTACAGTTTAAACTGTTAAACAATCCTGTGTGTTGCAAAACAGTCCTGTGGGTGAGTTCACAAACTCTATCCCATCCTCGTCGCCAATTGTAGTGTATTTTGGGTACTTGGAACTGACTCAAAAGAACTCTCAGATACAGGAGTAAACTAACCAGCTTCTTTATTGCTGGACGCCACCATGAGTCTCCCCCAGCGCATGCGTCCCCTCGCACAAGACATAACATATGCTAATTATGTTACATACATCACAGTTTTCTTTCCCACTGAACAAGGGGAATGCAGGGAAAATTAAATCAAATAAGGAGAAAAACAACTGGGTGATTCAACATCTTCCAAGAAATGTTAGCTCATAAAAGTTGTAATTTTCCTTTCTCAGAGGGTACTAATCTACGTACTGAATAAGGGGTGAAACTGCAAGATAATGGATAAAGTGCAGCAAATAATGGATTGTGAAAATTGTCCTCTCAGTCCATTCAGTAGGTAGTTATTTGAACATGTTGGCTAACCAGTGCATTTCTGAAATAACAAAGACAGCAAACTAAGAACAAGACTGTGCAAGGTAATGGCTGACACTTTAATGAAACCGGGATAATCCTCCACATTAAAGCTTAGATCGTATGTGCAATAAAAGCTGAAATTAATGAAAGCTAAGGAAGGGCATTATGAGCCAATAAATAAATTTATAGAGGTTTATACAATCAGAAAGTGAATAGATAGGTTGAATGCTTAGAGTCTTTTTCGAGGAGAGGGGAATCAGGAACGAGAAGGCATACATTTAAGGTGAGAGGGGAAAGATTTAATAGGAACCCCAGGGGAAACTTTTCACGCAGTGGTTGCTGGGCAAATGCAATGAGATGCCAGTTGAAGTAGTTGAGGCAGGTACTATGATAACCTTTAAAAAACATTTGAACAGGTACATCCTGGATCTATACGCTGCAGACAGCTTGATTGTAATCATGCATAATCATTCCGCTGACTGGATGGCACGCAACAAAAAAGCTTTTCACTGTACTTTTGGTACATTTGACAATGAACTAAACCAAAATCTCAGCAAGCAGCTGTGGACATTAGCATATTTTCCCTTTTTTTAAGTGGTTTATGACACAGAAGGGCCGTCAATAATTAATGTTATATATTCCTCACAGAATGCACTGGTAGGTCAGCATTTATTATCCGAATGGAATGAATGGTTTCATAGGCTATTTTCGAGGACAGGTAAAAATTGAGCGAGTCTGGGGGTCATCTGTAGGCCAGAGTGAGGAAATACAAGATTCTTTACACCTGAATAATACTGCACACAAATTACTTGCTGCGTTTGGAAGAAGAGGAAGAGCTGTAAAGGGATACCAGACACGTTAGTCTGGGTCACGGATACATGACGCTTACGCATCAGTGTCATCCTTATCCAACTGAGCCAACCTGAGTCATTTGGTGCAAAGCACAAGCTTCTAGATTTGATAAATAATCCACCAATGGTCATAAACCACATCAGCAGTGGACAATGTAAGTCAATTATAGTCATACAGCTTGCACACATGCACAACGGCACAACTCCACCATGACGACTAAGGTTTTCTATCTAAACTACTACCATTTGCTGGCGATTGGCCTATATCTCTCTCAACCTTCCCCATGTACCTGTCCATGGGTCTTTTAACTGTTGTTATTATACCTACCTCAACTATCTCTCTGGAAGCTTCTTCCACACAACCTCTACCCAGAGCTTGGGCATGGCAGGACTTACATGCCATTACTCCTTCTAAGATAAAAACACATAGCAGCTCGAGTGACAACGGTGTATCACCCCCAGATGAGAACATGCTTTCTACCCTAATTTTGAAAGGGAGAATATCAGCATACCTTCTGAGCCCTTGATAATACTGTAATCTTAATTACGGAGGCCGATGTTAGAACCTAGGAAAGTGTCTGGCCCCAATGGTGTATCTTGGCTATGTTTTTGAAACTTGAGCAGAGATTTAGCTGACATCTTCAACATTTCCCTCCTGTGGTCTGAGGTCCCCACCTGCTTTGGAAGGATATCCACGATATCGGTGTCCAAAAAGAGTAAGGTGACATGCCTCATTGTCTACCGACTGGTGGCATTCGCGTAGGATGTGATAAAGTGCATTAAAAGGATAGTTGTGAAGCATAGCAAGAACCTGGACCCACTTCAATTTCTTTACACCACAGCAGATAAACAGCAGACGTCATCCCACTGTTTCTCCCTTCTGCAGTGGTCCATTTGGACAATAAAAGCAAGTATGTCAGGCTCGTGTTCATCGACTCCAACTTGGCGTTCAAACCCTCTAAACATATTACCAAACTCAGAGAACTGGGTCTCTACTTGTTTCTATGCATTTCGATCCTTGACTTCTTTATCCGCGGACCGCAATTGGTACAAATTGGCAACGGCACTCAATAACCATCAACATTGGAGCACCTCTTGGCTGGTTGTGAATTCCCCTGCTCTAATCTCTCTCTACCCATGATGGCTGTGGAATTCTCTGCCTCAGAGGGCGGTGGAGGCAGGTTCTCTGGATGCTTTCAAGAGAGAGCTAGATAGGGCTCTTAAAAATAGTGGAGTCAGGGGATATGGGGAGAAGACAGGAACGGGGTACTGATTGGGGATGATCAGCCATGATCACGTTGAATGGCGGTGCTGGATCGAAGGGCCAAATGGCCAACTCCTGCACCTATTGCCTATTGTCTGTGTAGCCAAACAATTCCAACCATTAACCAATGATACCACTGCTGTTGGAGGAATAAGGAGTAATGATGAGTCAGAATACAGGGGGGAGATTGGAAATTGATTGAATGGTGCAGAACAATCTTGCTCTCAATATTAGCACGACAAAAGAACTGATTGTTAACTTTAGGAAGGGAAAGACAGGGATCCATGATTGTCTTTACTGATGGGAGGTGGACTCAAATTGCTTATGGGCCTGTCCCACAGGCAATTTTTTGGGCGACTACAGGCTATTGCCGCAAAATTTTCAACATGCTGAAAAAACTTTGTGAAACTGGCGACAATCCTTTACTGTCGTAGGTTGTCGCCAGGTGCCGTAGGTGAATTCCATTAAAATTCCATGGCAGTCGCCTAAAGAGTCACCTAAGTGGGACAGGCTCTTTAGTGCGCAGATCTCTGAAGATCTGTCTAGGCCCAGCACATTGACACAGTCACAAAGAAAGCTCATCGGCATCTCTACTTCCTCATAAGATTGAGGAGATTCGGTATGTCGCCGAATACTCCATTGAACCTCTGCAGGTGTACAGTAGAGATTATAATGGTAACTCGAATGCCCACGAATGAAGGAGGCTGCAGGAAGTGGCAGACTTGCCCAGTCCATCACGGACACCGACCTCCCCACCATTGAAGGCATCTACATGGGACGCAGCCTTAAAATGTCAGCCAATATCATCAGAGACCCATGTCACTCTGGCGACATTTTTGTCTCACCCCACCATCGGGAAGATGGTACAAGAGCCTGAGCTCTAAGTTCAAAAACAGTTTCTTCCCAGAAACCAGTAAGGTTGGATCTCATGTGTAAGAAGGAACTGCAGATGCTGGTTTAAACCATAGACACAAAAAGTGCGACGATCAAAATTAGCTGGGCTGGTTTTAACCAAAAGTAGGTTAATGGTTCATGGAAATGTGATTGGTTGGAAAGACTCCGACTTGCCTTTCACAAAACATCAGCTGGTAACTTGCCCTACTGCACTTGTCACAAACTCCCCGAATTATAATACTGATGGTGGTAGTTTAAACATGAGTACAATGTTTAGTTTTTAATAAATTAGCAGGAAAATGTCTATCTGAATACTATTTATTAATACAAATCTGTTTCATACTCATTTTGCTCATAGTGATCAGAAGCAAGTACTAATGCTTTGCGTAGGCTGACAAAGAAGTATAGGCACTTCCTGACTTATGTAAAAACTGCTTGCATAAACTTGCACTTATGTAAGCAATTCTTTTAGCCCGCTGCTTTATTTCCAAGATGCACGTCTCGTTAGTCTCGGTAGCAGTGCACTATTGCTTTCGCATGTGGCCATTTCTACAAGCCAGTCAACTGCTCCCGTGGATGCTTTCATGCATACTCCGCGTCGGAGCTTCCATGTGGTCTCTATGTTGGAGCTCCGTGACGGAGCTCCCCCATGGCCTCCGCGTCAGAGCTCCTCCATGGCCTCCGCATCAGAGCTCCTCCATGGCCTCCGCGTCAGAGCTCCCATGTGGTCTCTATGTTGGAGCTCCGTGCTGGAGCTCCCCCATGGCCTCCGCGTCAGAGCTCCCCCGTGGCCTCCGGCACAGAGCTCCCACATGGTCTCCATTTCAGATCTCCCACGTGGTCTCCGCGTCGGAGCTCCTCCATGGCCTCTGGGTCAGAGCTCCCACATGGTCTCCATGTCAGATCTCCCACGTGGTCTCCGCGTCAGAGCTCCTCCATGGCCTCTGGGTCAGAGCTCCCATGTGGTCTCCATGTCTGAGTCCCATGTCTGAGTCCCACGCACCTGCAGTCATTGCAGCATTGCTAATGAGACCCATTCTTCAGGGTGCTGAACCCCGAGCTCCCGAATGGTCTCCACATTGAATAGTAAATGCGTATGCAGCAGCATTTCTATTTATAACTCACATTACATCTGAATTCCACGTGGTTCTGCGGGACGTAACCTTTACGTTAAGTCAGTAGCATCCGAATACATCAGCAAAGCTTGATGTAACTACAGATATGTAATGTTTAGGTACAGGCATTTAAAACTTGTGGCACAAAGAATTGCTTCAAATATCATTTGATTGAAAAATTAATGACTATGGCCCCCACGTTATTGCAATATCTCAGAATAATTATGATGGTTATATTTTGTTCTTATAATTAAGTGTTTCAAATACTTCATTGAAATTCATTTTGGCAATCTGTTACAGTAAATAAAGTAATTTTGGAAAAGCACATTCATAGAATAATAATATAAAGATTTAAGAAATATTGATTCTAGGCATTTTCAAATTATAACTTGCAAAAAATATTAGAATATGAATTTGAAAAGCTAACAATGAAAATATAACTTGAATGATAAGAAAGTAGTCTTACTAAAAAATGGATAATTGAAATGTGGAAGGAATGAATAATATCAATGTGAACACAAAGGCAGGACATTAAGCAACACTAAAAACACTAACTGCACAGATGAATATCAATCTTAGTTATCTAACAACAGATTTCGTGCACCTGCAGTCATTGCAGCATTGTTAATGAGACCTATTCTTCAGGGTCCAGATCAAATGTTTATTGTGCTCATGACTGTAAAGCAGAAGTACAACCAAGTCCATGGTTCAGTTGCTTCAAGTAACATGTAGAGACCTGACAAGGATGACACGCCATCAGCTGTGCCAGGGAACTGGGTCAGATTATGTCTTATTCCCTGCACCATACACAAAAAAAAAATTGAATGTGGCCATGGCAACAGGATTGCATTAGATACTGAAAGGTCATGAAAAGGTTCTGTAAAATACAATGAAGAGAAAACATGGTGCATTAAAATTGCTGCATTAAAAAATATTCCTGTAGGCCCAAGAGTAAAAGAAAAATAATGGAATTAAATGTATTTTATGTAGCAATAATGCAGTTTTAAATTATTCTCAGCAGCTTGAATACCAAGTTTGTATTTAGCGTTATGATTCTTCTCAACCTCCCAAATCTTAATTCAAATAATAGAACTCAATTGGTGGCCCAGTGGTGCAGCTAGCTCAGCGCCAAGACCCAGGTTCGATCCTGACATCGGGGAATGTTGTGTGTAGTTTGCTCATTCTCCCTGTGACCAGGTCGGGAAGGGTCTCGACCGGAAACGTCACCCATTCCTTCTCTCCACAGATGCTGCCTGTCCCGCTGAGTTACTCCAGGATATTGTGTCTATCTCTCTGTGACCATGTGGGTTTCCTCCAGGTGCTCCGGATTCCTCCCACATACCAAAGACGTGCAGGTTTAAAGGTCAATTGGCCTCTGTAAATTGACCCTAGTGTGCAGGGAGTGGATGTGAAAGTGAGCTAAACTAAAACGAGTGTGGACGTGCCTATTTCCATGTTGTCTCTTTCAATTTATCTATCAAAGCTGTTTGGCCACGACAAATTAAATATTTGTACCAACAACTCTTGTTTGTTACTGACAACAATAGTTTTATTTTTATTTTTCAGCAAGTAGATAAGACGAGGTTAAATACTTGCAAAAGTTATTAGTTATCTGATAAGAACATTAGAACATGTTTAATAATTTCATGAAAAGCCATTCATTTTCAGAAGTGTGATCATTTAAAATGTGAAAACAGTTGGGATTAATTACAAAATGTAATCGCTACTTTCAATGCCTAACATGAATAGAGCTACAAGAGGGTAAGATTTTAACTGTGTGCTGTGCTTCTTCAGAATACACGTGCATCCTAAATCAGTTAATCTGTCCTGCTTTGGACAGCATCTATCTCCTAGGCCCATTCAGGTGATGGCCTCATTGAGAGTTGGCATTGTTCAGACCCCATTGTGTTAACTTTGGGACGCATTCTGCTGGTGGTACCAGGGAAGCTGGTGCAAATGATCAGGTTACACAATGTGCTTACCTTGGAAATTAATAATTCCTATGATGTGCTCTCCACATAGGGTCTAGATTGCCTTAATACCCAGATCATTTGGCTCTGGGACTGCATTATTTCCTGCCAAATGAACCTACGATCTCTCAAAACTTTGGCCTGAAAGACAGTGGAAGTTTGCAATTGTTCAACAATTACAATCTCGCTGGATTTTATCCACAAATGGATGTGTGCCTGAATGTGGTTCTGTGTGTGATTGAGTGTGGGTATACGAGTTGTGTATATGTGTGGAGGTGCATAGCAGTTGAAATGCATAGCAGATATAAAGCAACCCACATCCTAGGGTATTCATGGTGCATTTAGCACATTGCTTCATACTGTGCTAGATTTCATTGTTATTATAATCTGACTAGCCATCTACTGCAACCTTACTATGGCCATTGAAGGCCTAATTCTCATGACACTCAATAACTCTCTTCAGATATGACTTTCATTCACCAGGATCTTCATGCGCCGATATATAAAGAGGGAAACATGAAAAGTACTATTGACACCGAGTCATAAAACTTCATAATAAGTACTTTAATAAGAATACATACAGGAACCATATTCCAAGGTACCGTAGGCTCGAAGTCGCAGTTGAAACTGGAAGCATGGTTACTTGGCATAGTGGAAACCCAACATGGATTACGGATCGGGTCAGCAATAGGCAAAACCAGACATGGATCAAATCAGCAATAGTGATTGATCTACAAAGCAGACTCCTCCTCTTTCCTCCCTCTCTGTCAGCTAAAGTACATGTAGCTTTCCCCTAAAATGGAAGCTCTTCCTGGTGAACATGTGACTGTACTATTGCACTGAGATTGCAATCTAAAACCGTAGTTTCAATGCACATAGATGGATCGACATGACAAAATTGTCCAGCAATGTTTTAACAATCTAAAAACAGTGCTAACAATTTTCATTCGCTTCTGTTTTGATTCCAGGCATGCTGGCATGCATTTCTTTATGTAATCCAATGACAGAACAGACACTGCTTCACAACAAAAACAATTAAGACCCTTTCACTCTTTGATGCAAAAGGCTAGAAATCTGAAATAAAACTAAATTTCATTCCTGACAAATGATGAACAGTCTGAAACATTAAAACTGTTTATTTACCCGCAGATGCTGCATAACCTGCTATCTCAAATATTTCATGTTTTTTTAAATTCTATCATCCATCATGTTTGCTCAGCACTGAAAATGTAATTTCATGCACAGTAGTGGGTAAAATAAAATATATATCTGCATTTGAAGTATAGTGAGTTCTCCAAGCAGAATATACTCCCTCAGGCAATGTCTCCTTTTCAGTTATGTTGAGTTTAACAATAAATAGACTCCATATGCACATCAACTTCAGTGCCAGACAATCTGGAGTTTAACACATGGCCCAATTACATGCAGCATGGCAATCATATCTAGTGTGTAAAATAGTGACCTGTACACAGAGAGTTGTAAATGGGAACTAAAAACGGAGTAAATTCTCAGCTACAACAGATAAATGCACAGGCAGCACATGCGGCACTCGGAGTTCCTTTTTAATGTTCTGTGTTATGCATCTTATTTCATTTTAAAGCAAACTAAACATTTCACAGTCACAAATCCTTAGGGTGTTATGGTTGGTTGTAAGACTACCTTCTGAAGGTAACCAAGAATAGTGATGTTTGTGCAATGATAATAAACAGCTATCCCCAGTTGTATCCAAGACTCTTTAATATTAAGCCAGCAAACTCTGTGCGGTTATGCAAGAACGCCTCAGCGCCAGGGAAAAGTACTTTGGCCTTTAACTTAAATGAGGTATCTTCACATATGAATCTTCAACATAAATCCCACTCCCACACTCTGTCATAAAATCACAGTACAACAAATACCATGAAACATCAGATAGATCATCTTGTCACATGCCAATGTTTGGGTAATCTGAATTGATCTGAAAAATGCATCTACTCTCCCACAGCTTCAGAACTAAAATCCCCAGAACAGCAGGCCATTTCATTGCAAAATCACTCAGACTTCTGCTTTTAGATCCGTAACCGCGAGGAATTGAACAGAATTTATGATCGATTTGACCAAATGCTCTCAGGGAAAGCATCAGGCAAACTTGTATGGCTACAGAGAGGTTACAGGTTTAATATTAAAGAGCCTCAGATTACACAAGAGTCTCATCATTATAAGTCACCAGGAAAATCTATTTCAGTGTTACTTTAATTTATTTAATATTCCTAAACTAAAATAAAGAAAGTGAAGTTTAAACTATATTGGCGATTGGCTGGAACGAGAATATTACCCTCGAGGTTATAAAAAGTAACTTTCTGACAACATCAACTTTGCTTTGATGAATACAAGGAGAATTCTGTCATTGTGTTAAATGAATATTTAAAAGTAAATGCACTAAATGTTTAAATCTGACAGGACATTGCATTACACATGCATTTACAAAACATACATTGTTGCTTAACAAAAATAATTGCCATTCCACCTTTCCTACAACTGTCCCTCCAAGTTTCATACATTTCATATCATGAAAGGCTCTGTCCTTTAAAAAGCTGCTTACAAAAAATAATTTGCAGAAATTTTGCAATACCATAACTGAAAACCACCACATGCTGATCGTATCGAGAAGAAAACAGTAATTAACCTTTCTCCACCAAAATGTTTATGAATCAACATTCTTTAAAAACTTAATTATTCCAAAGGATTTATTTTAAGAGTGACTTTCATTTATGAATATCCTGAATATATCATAAAAGGCTTGTTGCTTCCACTTGAGCAAAAAAGGTACCAATTATAATTTTTAGAAAACAAAATCTGCTAAATATGTTATACAGCATCATATCCACATGATAGATGTTGGTGTTTGCTGTACAATGTTAAAACAAACCCTTTCACCTCAGACCAATTTTATTGCAACCAAGTATGAAAATATAAAAAGGTACCAGATATGAATTTTTCTAGTTATGCACATGTCACTGCCTTATGCCCCTGTCCCACTTAGGAAACTTGAACGGAAATCTCTGGAGACTTTACGCCCCACCCAAGGTTTCCGTGCGGTTCCCGGAGGTTGCCGGAGGTTGTCAGTCTCCCTACCTGCTTCCACTACCTGCAACCTCCGACAACCACCTGCAACCTCTGGGAACCGCATGGAAACCTTGGGTGGGGCGCAAAGTCTCCAGAGGTTTCCGTTCAGGTTTCCGTTCAGGTTTCCTAAGTGGGACAGAGGCATTACCCCAAACACCAGTGTTTTGTGGAACCTCACAATCCTTTGTTCCTCCCCTTTGTTGTTCAAGAGAAAAGGACAGCATTCATATAAGGAAACAAATCATTATAGAATAATAAACGTGTTACGACAGCCGAGGAACATACTTGGAGCTAAGGATGTTGACTGCAGTATTAGCTGTGAATCGTGGTTCAACAGACCAATGTCACCACTATTAGATTAGAAACAAATTCAAGAGAGCATTTTCTCCCTTTTGTACTTTGGAGAAATGGTAACATCAGCAAATCCCTGAATATACTGAATGCAGTAGAATCAGTTGCATCAAAACTGTGCAAATGTCTTAGAACCCAGTAATCGGCCTCAAGATACTGCCGTGCCCAATGTGGCCCCAAAGAACTGGTGCTGCACAAATTAAAATCATGTTAATGTGGCAATGTTGTTCATGACTTTGAGTGTGTTAGCCTCAGTCATTATTAATTATCAACCTCTCGGTGCAAGAATTTCATGTACCCTTTTGCTGTTATTTCTGGTGCCCAGTTCACCTAAGGAAGGTCACCTGCTCAGTGTAAAATACCCCAAATCCATCTCCAGTGAGACTTCCCACATCACTGGTCCGAATTGGTGCTGTTTGGAATAGCAGAATTAGCTTTTATATTTTTACGGGTCAGATTCATATCTTCCTTAATTGCGTGCAGAGAGCCATGCAACTCTGCCAAACAAATTTCTTATAGAAGAGATCCCAGTTACTGCACTCCTAGGACATTTCAGCAGGTTCCATCATAAAATGTAATGATAATAAGTACCAGAAGAGTGAAATGGATCAATGGTCAGCATTGTGTCAAAAGTGAGAAATATAAATGGAGAAACCCATCTAGTAAATGAAGTGATAATGATTGGATGAAATTGCCAGGGATAGGTCTACATAGGCTTGAGTGCCCTCTGTGAATATCTGTACTTCTGGGAACCTTGTGATCTAGCTGCGTGTTCCTTCCAGCAATGGCTGTCATTTATAGGGATGCACTGCTTGATTGGGTGGTGAAAGCAGGGACTGTAAGAAGTACTTGAATGATACGTGTATCATCAATGCACATCAAGCCACAGACTCTGTTGGTAAACAGCATCATTACTTATGTACTCAATGGCAGCCATGGACCTAATGGTCCAGTTTCTGTGCTAAATAACCCCATAATGCAGTCTTGTCAGCACGCAACAAAAGCTTTGCAATGTACCACGGTACACATGACAAAACACAGAACTGAACCGATGATTCATTCGACTAGGGTCACACATCTTGATTGAAAGGGCAAGATCAGTTAAATGGTTAGTTTTTTAATACAGTAAACCATTGTTTTAACAGACCCCTTTACAACTGATTTTCGATATAATGGACGGACCTACTGATCCACCTCCTGCTCGCTCGCCGCCACCTCATCTTCCCGTCACTCTGTCCAATCGGCCTCTTCCCTCTACCCCCCCCCCCCCCCCCCCCCCTCTCCTCCACTGCATCCTTCCCTTCCTCACCTGAAGTCGTTGACATACTCCACCTTGTTATTGACAGCAGGTGAGAGGGGAGGGAGCCCCATGGTGACCGAGTGTGTCCTGTTGGTGCAGCGGCCTGAAGAAAGAGCTGACGGCCAAGGGCTACAATGTGAGCCGCAACAACAGCCACGGCAATCGGTGAAGATGGGCTCGCTGGTGCAGACCAGCGGCATCTGCACCTAGTTTTAATGTGAAACAACACAAAGTGCTGGAGTAACTCAGCCGTCTGAATCAGTCTGAAGAAGATCCTGATGTCATCTATCCTTCTTCCACAGAGATGACCCGCTGAGTTACTCCAGCACATTGTGTCCTTTGTTGTATTAACCACTATCTGCAGTTCTGTTTCAACTACATACAATGATAATATCTTACTCGGTTATACCAGATAATCGGAAATAACGGACTCCATTCCCCCCCCCTCCATGGTCCGTTATTGAAGGTTTACTGTATTTTGCCGTACCTTTAAGTTAATTAATTTCTAGTACTTGAAGATATTTCTAATTTAACTCTGAATTGTTTCCGAATGCCTCTGAGAGTCAGAGACAGTTTTAAATAACTGTACAAAATCCCATTTGAAATTAATTTTAACAATAAATTCACTGTAACTCATAATGAATGAGCTTCTTTCGGCACCATGTAAGCTCAGGTTTTTGTGATATAATAAGTTGCAATGTTGTTTGAGTGAAAAATTATTCAACCGACTGTTGCTACATTTTATGGTTTTAATTGAATCCTTCACACTAATTTACTCTACAATGTGAAACAAATAAAATGAACTCTTTGTCTGGCAAGGCTATCGCACTCGATAATTACTCTTTCAAAACAAATGACGCTGATAATCTCATTAGCAAAGCCAAAGGAGGACAGAACACTGCAAACTCAGCTTGGTCTTTCTCCCAGAATAATTATGAGCTCCTTGCGGTTTTAATGGAAAATCTCAACAACAATCAAGCTCGACAGTTTAATTCTAATGCAAACTGGAGAAGAGTGCCGGGCGAGCACGTTTGACAATGACAAACCGCCTCAGAGCTGTAGTTCTCTGGCTCAGTGATCCAATTTGGTTTGTAGTAAGGAATGTCTGGGAGATAAGAGCAAAGTCGTGAAGACAATCTACTTTCTGCATCGTGCCTAAAAACCTTCCCAGGAGTATACTATCCTTTATTCACTTGCTTTTGGAAGAACAGTAGACCTGAGAATAGGCCTGTCTTTTCACAGTGGCTATTCTGAACAAATTTTCATGAGCTATCCGACTCTCAGTCGGCAATGAAATAGCACACATACTGAGAATGCATATGTAACTATTTCAGATAAAAATCATTTTTAACATAGCCTCATGATACCCTTTTGACTCCTCTACATGTCGAAAATAACCTGTTTTCCTCATCTCAACCACACATAACTTAAGTCTTCAAATTCTTTCATTGAACAATAAGATAAATGGTTAGTTTATATTTTTTAATATTTTACCTTATTGATACTTTTCATTGACACTCCAAAGACATACAGGTATGTTGGTTAATTGGCTTGGTGTATGTGTAAAATTGTCCCTGGTATGTGTAGGATTGTGTTAATGTGTGGGGATTGGAGGGGTTATGGTCTGTGTGCAGGTAGATGGGACTAGGGGAGAATATGTGTTCGGCACGGACTAGAAGGGTCGAGATGGCCTGTTTCCGTGCTGTAATTGTTATATGGTTATATGGTTATATGGTTATATGATTGCTGTCGGCGCGGACTCGGTGGGCCAAAGGGCCTGTTTCCACGCTGTATCTCTAAACTAAACTAAAGTCTTCTCAATATGCCAAGATCACCCTGCAAATGTTGAATAGCACCGTGGTTCTGCTCTTCAATCCTCTCAATTTTTCTCACTCAAATCTGCACTCCAACACATGAACTTTTCTGCATTCTAAAATTCAGGTCTAACTGCACATGCCTTCATTAATAACCAATTCTCTCTTTAACTCTAGATGTTTCCAAAGACGAGTGGCCTATGTTTACATTTAGGTTTTATCACCCTAAACTGGAGACTCAGTATTATTATTTTGATGATATATGTCTCGCTATCTCTAAAACATCAGTATCATTCAAAATCATAAGACATTTGACTTTGTAAATGGGTAAAGAATTAGAAATGCAAAAAATCAATGAAATATGTGGCTAGATCCCTCCAAATGTGTCAAATTAAAGGCATGAATTGGACGAAAAGGGAGTTAGTTAGAGGGGTGTGATGTCCCGCATGTCTGCTCGTTAGATCTGAAGATTCTCACTCTCACTCTCTCGACCCCCACATGAAATTTGTTGGAGGCGAGATGTGGTAAGAAAGAGTCAAAAGTCAAGAGTGTTTAATTGTCATGTGTACCGGCAAAGGAACAATTACATTCTTACTTGCTGTAACTTTACACAAAATAAAATACAATAATCAGTAATACAGTAAATTAATAATCAGCAACGCTAAGGTACCGGTGCAAAACCAAAGCACACATTGCCATCAAAACAAAGACCATATTAGATCATAGTTGGTGAAGTAGGGTTTTGGTTAGTGTTATGCAGTGTCCAAGAGCCCGATTGTTGCTGGAAAGAAACAGTGAATGGAGGAGATGGATCATGTGCAGGCGGAGATTAGTTTAACCTGACGTTGTTTGTAACAACATTGTGGGGGAAAGGGGCTTACACCTGTGCTGTGCAATTCTAAATCTAAAATCCAAGTTGTTTTTGAGCCTTCTGGTCACGCTTCTCAAGCTCCTGTACCTTCTACCCAATGGTAGCAGTGAAAGAGGGCAAGGCCAGAGAGGTAAATGGTAAATGGTAGCGAATTGAGGAATGCAGTTCAACAGAGGGATCTAGGAATAACTGTGCATAGTTCCCGGAAGGTGGAATCTCATGTAGATAGGGTGGTAAAGAAAGATTTTGGTGTGCTGGCCTTTATAAATCAGAGCATTGAGTATAGAAGTTGGGATGTAATGTTAAAATTGTACAAGGCATTGGTGAGGCCAATTCTGGAGTATGGTGTACAATTTTGGTCGCCAAATTGTAGGAAAGATGTCAACAAAATAGAGAGAGTACAGAGGAGATTTATTAGAATGTTGCCTGGGTTTCAGCAACTAAGTTACAGAGAAAGGTTGAACAAGTTAGGTCTTTATTCTTTGGAGCGCAGAAGGTTAAGGGGGGACTTGATAGAGGTCTTTAAAATGATGAGAGGGATAGACAGAGTTGACGTGGATAAGCTTTTTCCATTGAGAGTAGGAAAGATTCAAACAAGAGGACATGATTTGAGAATTAAGGGACAGAGGTTTAGGGGTAACATGAGAGGGAACTTCTTTACTCAAAGAGTGTGGAATGAGCTTGCAGTGGAAGTGGTGGAGGCAGGTTCGATTTTATCATTTAAAAATAAATTTGATAGGTATATGGACGGGAAAGGAATGGAGGGTCATGGTCTGAGTGCAGGTAGATGGGACTAGGGGAGAATAAGTGTTCGGCACGGACTAGAAGGGCCGAGATGGCCTGTTTCCGTGCTGTAATTGTTATATGGTTATATAGGTATAGGTCAGTACCTAATAGGCATACTGTACTACCATTCTTATCAATCCAATTCCATTCTCCAAAGCAGCCCTCAAAATAATAAATCACATTCCATCTTCATTACTCTTCATTTGCTATTTTATTACCAATTACTATTTCTTTCCAAGGTACTGTAGTACATCTTTATAATTTTACTTCGGAGTCACGTGAGTGACTATGTGAAGAACCCCGCCAGGACGCATGCGTGCCATATCGCTACACGCATTGCAACGAGTCACAGCAGGGGGAACGACGTTCCCCTTAGCGGCAGAATTTGAAAGCCGGGAACAGCAGGTAAGGAGACTCTGCGTTCCTTCTACTTACCTTACAGGTGGAGACATGGACCAGATCCACGAAGGCTGCGAAAAAGCTGGCGGGGGAGAACCGCGGAGTTGCGGGCAGCCAGCAGCAGCAGCCAACGGCACGCCAATCTCCCGTAATCTGAACAGCTGTGCCCGACTTCGCTCCCGCACCGGCCACGGCCGGGCGGTAGAGCGAAGCAAAAAACTAACAGAGTCGTTGACTCCGATGAGTCCGACTCTGAATAGCCACGAGCGGCCAGTGCCCGTGAGCATTGGGGCCGGTTGGAGCGGCTTCAGGAGCAGCCGCGAGCGGCCAGTGCCCGTGAGCATTGGAGCCGGTTGGAGCGGCTGGGAGGAGGGAACAAGAGCAGCCGCGAGCGGCCAGTGCCCGTGAGCATTGGAGCCGGTTGGAGCGGCTGCAGGAACTGGAGCAGCCGCGAACGGCCAGTGCCCGTGAGCATTGGGGCCGGTTGGAGCGGCTTCAGGAGCAGCCGCGAGCGGCCAGTGCCCGTGAGCATTGGAGCCGGTTGGAGCGGCTGGGAGGAGGGAACAAGAGCAGCCGCGAGCGGCCAGTGCCCGTGAGCATTGGAGCCGGTTGGAGCGGCTGCAGGAACTGGAGCAGCCGCGAGCGGCCAGTGCCCGTGAGCATTGGGGCCGGTTGGAGCGGCTTCACGAGCAGCCGCGAGCGGCCAGTGCCCGAGAGCATTGGGGCCGGTTGGAGTGGCTTGAGGACAGGAGCAGCCGTGAGTGGCCAGTGCCCGAGAGCATTGGAGCCAGTTCGAGCGGCTGTTGGAGCAAATACTCCAAAGTGACAGGCTCCGGGAGATGGAGACTAGTCACAGTGGGCAGCTAGTAAGTCCTACAGCAGTACCTCTTGTAGGGCTGCACAGTGTTTCTCCCTCATCAGAGGGGAGTACAGGGGGTCAATTCTGGGCTGACCCTGAAGAGGGGTGTGCAGAACATACCCCTAGTGCGCATGGGGTGCAAGAAAACCTATTGGATATGGTGTCCCAGTTTATTCAACCCGACCAAACTGGCCAAAACCTGGAACCTAAAATAGCTGCAAGTATCGACTACTTGTCATTCAACCAGCTATAAGGACAGGCATTATTGGACACCACAGCAAGACACTTACCACCAGGGAACTGCAAAACACTGAATGTTCCCAGTGTCAACCAGTGTATTTGAAAACATGTCAGAGCCTCAATCAGAGCCAGGGACTTGAAACTACAGAAAGTTCTGAAAGTCCTAACAGCGGGAATTACGGTTTTCGCCCGCACAATAAACGAAAAAGACATGACACAAGATCACCAGGATGCACTGGCTTTATTTTGCAACTACCAATACGAGTAAACAGCATTAGGAAGAGTGCCATCCAACCGGCTTTAGACCCTAATTTGCAGGCCTATGCAAACCTGGAACCTCCAAACCACCAATATTACTATTTGGAGGCAACTTATCAAAACAGGTAAAAGAACTTGACGAAGAGGGTAAAACCCTGGGGCTCATTAAAGCAACGTCTAAAAACTACTTCGGCCAGAAACAGCACCCCTACGCACCACCAGTCGGCCAAGACAAACTGGTGAAAGCTCAAAGGCCAGGAACACTCAACATCGGTCTTTTTTTAGGCCATGGCCCAGACCGGCCTTCCTGGGAAATGCGCTAACCCTCAACACCGACCCAACTACAGATCCAGACACCGGCGCCTCAACGTCCACGGAGGATGCCAAAAAAGTAACAAACCTACCAATAGTAACCACGGAGGTAGGTGGGTCTGGTTCCTTACGAGGTTGGTGGGAGATTACAATTCTATCTGGATGCATGGAATAAATTAACTACCGATACTTATATTTTCAGAAGTATAGGGTTATACCATAGAATTTATACAAAAACATAACCCTCCAGTTCAGCATGTACCGAACCGAATGTTCGTGCTTACAGGCAAAGAAAAATCAAAAGCGCATGCTGAACTACAGTGGCCTTATAAAAAAGGAATAAAGGAGGAAACCCAACACGAATCACAGGAATTCGTGTCCAAAATCTTTATCATAAACAAGATGGTGGTTGCCGCATCATCATAGATTTGACTAATTTGAATACTTTCGTACTATATATTCATTACTAGATGGAAACCTTTGTTACTGCTATGCAATTGATTTCCTAAGGTTACTACATGGCAAGCATCGATTTAAAAGATGCTTACTATACAGTACCCATTAGAGGTGACCACAGATGTTATTTAACACAATGGATCATCTGGGATTCAACCTTAACTCAGTTCACATGTCAGTGACTTTGCCGAAATAAAAGGTTACAGCCTTAATGGAGGCTTGCAGCAAAATCATTGACATCACAAAACCATCCATCAGACTGGTAGCAAGAATAATTGGCAAAATAGTGGCTGCATTTCCAGCCACACAAATCGGACCTTTACATTATCAAATATTACAGAGGGCTAAAATACGAGCACTCAAAAATTATGGTGGTCATTTTGACAGACCAATGAAGCTACCAACAGAGGCCATAATGGAACTAAATTGGTGGAAAGATAACATTAGGCATTGTTCCAATCCTAACATTATCAGCAACCCGTCTATGGTACTACAAACTGATGCCAGTGCACTTGGTTGGGGTGCTACCAATTCCATCTCCAGCTGTGGGGGAGATGGAATGCACAGGAGGCATCATTATTACAAACACTGGGCATAAACTACCTGGGAATGTTAAGTGCATGCCATGGCCTTAAGTCATATTGTTCTGGATTATATCACCAGCATGTTAGACTACAAATTGACAACACCACCGTGGTAGCATATATCAACCATATGGGTGGAAACAAATCGACATCATGTGACAATCTGGCCAACACAATTTGGCAATAGTGTATCCAGAGAGATATTTGGATATCAGCTATCTACTTACCAGGTAAACTAAATTTAGGGGCAGACTACAGGTCACGCAAATTCAATGAAAACACTGAATGGATGTTGGATACAAATGTATTTGCTGAAATTACAGCACGGTATGGAACACCAGATATCGACCTATTCGTATCCAGGCTCACACCAGTTATCGAATTATGTTCATGGGAACCAGAACCTGGGGCAGCAGCAACAGATGCATTTTCGCTGCATTGGGGGATATTGTTTATTTATGCATTCCCTCCTTTCTGCCTCATCAGTCGGGTATTAAGGAATATACAGCAAGACTCCGCGTCTGGTATTTTGATAGGCCTACTCAACCATGGGTCCCGGTGATACTCGACATGGTATTAGAACCATGCATCACCATCCATCATAGACCTAATTTACTGGTTCATCCCGCAACAAGGGGAAGTTACCCATGTCATAATTATATAAACCTATTAATTTGTAGAGTTTGAAAGCACCTCTACTGCACCTGGGACTGACGGACCGAACAGTGGATATTATTTCAGCGGCCCACAGACAGTCCACCAAAAAACAGTACTTGGTGTCATCAAGAAATGGGAAAAGTACTGTCACAACAATAACATCACCCACAGATCTATGAACATCCCGTCTGTTCTGGAATTCCTGGCAAGCCTCCATTACGATAAGAGGCTCAGTCATAGTGCCATCAACTGCGCCAGAAGGGCTCTGTCAACATACCTGTGGCAAGGAACAGAGCGGCATTCTGTTGGGACACACCCTGGTAACCAAACTCATGAGGGGCATTTTTAATGTTAATCCCCCAAGAACCAGGTACTCCCAAATATGGGATGTGAGCATTGTACTAACCATGTTAAGAAACTGGTCTCCAGCTACAGCTCTGTCCCTACAGAAACTGACTATGAAAACAGTCATGCTGATGGCCTTGGTCACGGCACAAAGGGTCCAGTCGCTACAGAAACTAAGGCTGGACAACATGACTATTTCATCTGGAAATTTAACTTTTCACATCAATGAATTAGTCAAACAGAACAGACAGGGGTCAGCAGGCCTAAAAACAGAATTCAGGGCCTACCCGACGGATGATCGTCTCTGTATTGTAACACACTTACTATTATATATGGAGTATACTAAGATCATCAGGGGCAAAGAAATGTCACTTTTAATCAGCTACAAACAGCCACTCAAAAAAGTGACAGTCCAGACCATCTCTAGATGGCTAAAACAGGTCCTAATAAAGGCTGGAGTAGACACTAGCATTTTAAAATATCACTCCACCAGGGCTGCAGCTACATCGGCAGCTATGAAGTTGGATGTTCCTATGGACCAAATCCTCAAGACAGCAGGATGGTCAACGGAGAAAACTTTCCAACGATTTTATAACAAATCAGTCATTGAACCTGGAACATTTGCAGAAACAATTTTAAGTTCTGTAATATAATTTTACCCCATAAATAGGGGCTATAATTTGGTGTTAATATATTTATCGTTGGGTTTTCAATATCGTATTGATGTCTAATGATGTTAACACTATTCTCCCCATAATCAAGGCAGATGTGATGCATGTACTCGTTTCCACGGCATGAAATCACAAAGCTTTAAAATCTTCACGTAGTCACTCACGTGACTCCGAAGTAAAATAGTAAGATTAAACGAGAACTTACCAGTTTGAAGTTTGATCGTTATTTTATGAGGAGTAACGTTGAGGGATTACGTGCCCTCCGCTCCCACCCTTGATCATATACTCAACTGGTATCTCTTCTCTAATCTTACTATGTTTAGTCATTACAGTTATCTGTGATTTCACACCGCTGCTTTGAAGAATGACACGCATGCGTCCTGGCAGGGTTCTTCACGTAATCCCTAAACGTTACTCCTCATAAAATAACGATCAAACTTCAAACTTGTAAGTTCTCGTTTAATCTTACTATTATATCCTCACCTGGCTGTGTTCCAGATTCAATAGTGAAGTGTGCAGCTCAACCACATTTCTGAGTTTGGGGTGGTTACATTTTCTCAGCTGTCACAACCTCACAATAGCTGCAGCCCAACTCACTGATGGTCATAGAGTCATACAACATAGAAACTGGCCCTTCAAACCAACTCGTCAATGCTGACCAAGATACTCCATCTAAGCTAGTCCTATTTGCCTGCATTTGGTCCATATCCCTCTAATCATTCCTTGGTTCTTGGTTTCTTGGTCCTCCAAAATATTCCAAATGGAATTTAAACTGGAAGTGGTACCTCATGGTGGTACCCCATCTCCCCCTCCCCCAAACCTCTCTCCCCCTCCCCTCTCTCCTCCCCTCCCCAACCCCTCTCTCCTCCCCCTCTCCATTTCCCTACCCCTCTCCCTCTCCTCCCCCCACCCCCATCCCTCTCTCCCCCACCCCCTTCCTTCTCTACCCCACCCCCTTCCCTCTCTCCCTCCACCCCTCTTCCACCTCTCCCCGTACCCCTCCCCCACTCTTCCACTTCTCTCCAACTTACCCCACCCCTCTCCCTCCCCCATTCCTATTCATGTATCTGTCCAAGTGTCTTAAAAGTTGTAATTGTCAAGTAACACAATAACATTCCTGGCATCCAGTACTGCCAAGGCAAACATTAGCAGCCACCTCTCATGTGATATATTCTTATTTGTGCCTAATAGTAAAATGTTCACCTCTTGACATTCTATGACAAATATAACATCCAGAGGGAAACTCCAGAAATAAAATTGAGTTGCAGGAAGGATTATCTGCCAAATAGGATTAACCAGAACAATAAAAATGAAATCAGTTAGATAAACCTTATAAACCAATACAGTTTCCAAAAAGATGGAACAAGGTTCACTGACCTCTATTTCTCTTTCCACAGATGAATATTTCCAAAACTATATTTTTATTTTTTGTTTAATTGCCATTTAATTTTTATTTACAAATACTGTGCTGAAAATACTGGTGGAAAAGTGTCAAGATCAAACAAAAGTGTTCCATTTATCAGACAAAAAGATATTGTGAATTTCAAATGCACATTATTAACCTCTGGAAGCAAAGTATTGTAATTATAGGCTAGGGTTTTTAAAGAGCAAGTATTGCATGATTTTCCGTAGGCTTGTGCACAACCTGAGACTTACAGTATGATATTGCCATGTGGATCCCAATATAATTGAGAGTGACATTTTAAATTAAGGTTTATACGAGTTATAACATTCAATGACATGCATACCATAAGCATTGTCTGTACATTATCATATAGACTTATGTAATTCATATACTTGAATTGTAAAAATAATATCCAGGTGATTTCAGTAACTGTGAGTGAAGGCCAACGAGGCCAGATACCAATAATAATGTAAGAAAAAAGAGGTGATGTAAATGCCAATCAGCGATTAAAGTACTTAAGCTTGCAGTCAGGCATGGGGGGTAGATGTGTTTGAGGGGGAGGAGGAGGGCGGCAATCAGGTAATGCATAAAATTCCTACATTTTTAGCAGAGTGTATTATAAAAGGAACTATCTAAAAATAATGATCCTGTATAGTTAATCACAATTGTAGTTTATTAGCCAAGTATGTTTTGCAACATACGAGGAAAATTGATTTGCCATACAGTCATAACAAAAAAGCAACAAGATACACAACTACATCAAATTTGACATAAACATCCACCACAGCGGTTCCACCCCATTCCTCACTGTGATGGAAGGTAATAACGTCTTATCTTTTTTCCTCTTTTTTCTCCCGCGGTCGGGGTAGTCGAACCATCTGCAGATGGGGCGATCAAAGCACCCGCGACCAGGGCGGTCGAAGCTTCTATGGTTTGGAGCACCCGAAGTCGGTCCCTAACCAAGGGACCGCGAGCTCCACGATGTTAACGTCCGCAGGCTCCCGCGGTTGGAGCTACAGAAGTCGATCCCTGACGAAGAGATCGCAAGCTCCACGATGTTAAAGTCCGCAGGCTCCTGCGGTTGGAGCTACAGAAGTCGATCCCTGACGAAGAGATCGCCAGCTCCACGATGTTAAAGTCCGCAGGCTCCCGCGGTTGGAGATCCCAAAGTCGGTCCCCAGCAAGAGGCCGCCAGTTCCACGATGTTAAGCCACAGTGCGAACGGAGATACGACACGAAAGAAAGTCACATCTCCATCGAGGAAAGAGATTTTAAAAAAGTTTTCCCCACCACCCCCCACGTAATATAAAACTAAAATTACACTAAAACATACATTTTACAACAAACTAAAAACAACAAAGAAAGAAAAAGACGAGACAGGCCATTGGCGAGGCAGCCATCGTCGGCACCACCTCGTTCTTCATTGATGCAGTTTATTGCAAAATGCATTCAACTTTTCAGATTAATTTAACATGGAAACTTGTTTGTGGAAAGAAACTTGTTTGGGTTGAAGAATAAATTTCGACCAAGACCAATGTAGGGAGCTCTTACATACATACATCAGAAGGGGAAATGGGAACACACAAAATGCTGGATTAACTCAGCGGGACAGGCAGCATCTCTGGAGAGAAGGAATGGGTGACGTTTCGGGTCGAGACCCTTCTTCAGACCTAGTTCAGTCTGGAAGGTGATATGGTTTAATACTTTATCTCAAGAAGTGGCACCTCCGATGATGCAGTAGTTCACCAGTATCACACCAAAGTGACATCTGAAGTAGAAAACATAAAATGGTGGAATTTCTCAATAGATCAGGCAACATAATTGAAGGGAAACCAAAATTGACAACCTTTAGGAGTGGGAAAAGATAGAAATAAATAAATTTAAAAACGCAGAGAATGTGGAGATGGTGAGGAAAAGGTCAGTAATTTAGTGGAGAATTCCAGCAGATAAATGATAAAATTGAGGGTTTAAATTGCCAGGGGCATTGAGTATAATAGTCAGGAAGTCATGATGCAGATTTAGAGGACTTTGGTTACGTCACATTTGGAGTACTGCGTGCCGTTCTGGTTGCCCCATTACAGGAGAGATGTGGAGGCTTTGGAGAGGGTGCAGAGAAGGTATACCAGAATGCCGCCTGGGTTAAAGGGTTTCAGCTACAGGGAAAGGCTGTACAGACTTGGGTTGTTTCCCCTGGAATGTCAGAGGTTGAGAGGAGACTTGATACAAGTATATCAAATTATCAGAAAGCTCGGAGAGACAGTCAGAACCTTTTCCCGGAGTGGAAATGTCCAACAATAGAGGGCGTAGCTAGAAGATGAGAGAGGGAAAGTTTAATGGAGATGTGTGGGGCAAGATTTTTTTACAGAGGGTGATGGGGGTGTGGAATGCATTGCCAGGGGTGGTGGTGGCGGCAGATATGATAGTGATGTTTGAGAGGCTTTTAGATAGACGCATGGAAATGCAAGGAATAGAGGGATATGGATCATGTACAGGTAGATGTGATATTTAATTTGACATCATGTTCGGCACAGATATTGTGGGCCGAAGGGCTCTTTTACTGTGTTATACTGTTCTATGTTCTATGTATATAGCCATGTATCTGAAGATCCATTCAGGTCATTGCATGCTTTACGATTTTGTAATAATATGGATTTATTTAATGTCAGCAGTTTTAGATTCCTGTCCTGCCAGTTATCATGGACTCTATCATTGTCAGACCAATTATGGTCAACATTTTCTTCTGCTGGTCAATGAGAGCCTGCTGCTAAACCTGCCCCCCAATCGTCCACCAAGGTTCTGCCATCCATTTACTCTATAAGAAGAATGATGTGCCTAAATGTGGATTGTGCATGTCATGGTTGATTAACTGACTGTGGGTGTGCGGTCTAGAGTATTGTTAACTGTACAGCGAGACCTATGATGTATGAAAGGAAGCCTGAGTGAATGAGATTATTCTTTGGTGTGTTATGCTGCATCGGGGAAGTTGTGAACCGTAGCATTTGAAGATACAATTACTGACCTTGATTATGTATATGAGGTTAAATCATAGCCCGTTGTATCCTGTAATCACCTGAGCTCAGCCTCTGTGGATTTAGCATGCAACATGTTTTTTATGATGATGTATCCAGGCCCTTGCAGCTAAATAGTTGTCTGGGGGGGGAAATGTATTCAGCAACGGCAGGGAATTGAGAGATGGAGGTATTGTTATTACTAACTTGCAGATCAAGCTTGTTGAGTTGAATGACCATTTGATTTCCTTGTACTGTGAGGAGCTGACAGTAAATCTATTTATAGGCTGGTGATGACTTATTTTGCAGGTATAGTAACAGGGATGATTTAATGTTTTATTGCATTGTCATTTACTAGAAACAACTGCAAAACTTACAATAGAAAACATATGGTTCTTTCGGACTCGTACAAAGATTGTCAGCGCTTGATGTTTTAAGTCCAGACAGATGAAGATGATTGCAGAGTTTTGTGACTGCTTCATTTAGTCTGACAGGCTGGAGTAGCATTTACTTCATCTGCACATCCAGGTCTATGAAAAGTTAGCCCCATGGGATGGTGAGAAGATATAAAATACAGATTACTTAGTCTGCCTGACATATAGATACTGAAAGTGTCACTCGTGTCCTGATTTACTATTGTATTTCTCCAACTGAATACCAGATGCATTATTATGAATGCAGAGCCAATAGTTAGTGCATATATTGTGTTTAATAGCTTGGCAAATATTTAAATACTGACATGCACAATAGCAGTGGTGTTTTAAGATCGAATCTACTGTCATAAATTGAAGCCTTCTGCTGGAAGGGGAAACACTGTCAAAGACTGAAATAGAAGTATGTTAGAAGTGTGAAAATAAAATAGATTTGTGAAAGTAACGAAAGATTTGTATTATCTTATATCCAGTTTGGACAAGTTTATTTTTTTTTACATGAGCAGCCTAGTCAGCATTCTGCTGAAAGGACTTAAAAAGGCCACCTGCTGAGTTGTCAGGGGAAGATTATATGGAATTATGTCCTAAAAGGTTGGCAGAAGCTCCTGTGCAATATTCTGAACCCCGAGCGGTCACAAAAATTCATAGAAGTTAACAAATTGGATCTATCTATCGTGTAAACTGTAGAATGTGATGATAATCAGCTGGATCTGCACTACCATTGTATTTATGTTATTCTATTACAGATAAGTATATTTCAAATGTAATCAATTTTTTTGGAACATATGTCATTGTCCAGCCACAACACTCAAAACATTATAAATAAAAATAATAAAATCATAATTGAGCAGTCTTTTAAACGTATATAGTAATAGTAAAAACAAAAGAAATCTGGAGATTTCCTGCTTTACTAGCGATAACTTGACCTCAGCCCATGCACCATCCAAAATAGACACTGTCCACCTGAATTTGTCTTTATTTCATCTCAGGACCAATATGGATTAAATTGGAAGTTCAGCACCTAGCTTTTCTTGCTACACACTCTGAACACCCAGTGTGCAATGTAACGAAAGGTCAATTGGCAATACTTTTTAAAAATGTGAATGAGTAATTTTAAGCTAAACATAAAAGGTTTGTGAGTAATAGAGATATTTTAATATGAATTAAAATTCCAGTCTCTGCTTACTAATACAACATAACTAACCTCACTGGTGCTTGTGAATAGTTGCTGCACAGAAAATAGCATTCAACCCATTCACGTAGGATGCATATTGAGAAGCTTCAATACTATAAAGTGCAATTTTAATGCAACAAATCTGCAAAACAATCACAAAATACCTCTTTGCAATATCAGTTTAAATTCAGTGTTAAAATAGAAAATCTGTGCATGACAGATTGGATATTGCAAAGAAGCACCAGTATTATTCCAAATGCCAGCAGTCGGGGATTTCTGTGCATGACTGCATAGATATGGAAATCACAAACTTCCTGAAAGCTGTCCCTTTGTCCAGAAAAGAAGCTTGAAATTTGCTGGCAAATCTGCCTGAACAAACTTAAGAAAGTTGGATTTTGTGCAGGAATAGCTTCGATAGGGACAGCCATGAAGAATTATGTTGCCTTAAGCAATTTAAATTTTTGGAATCACTTGAGTTTTGTTCCACATGCATAACTTATTTTAAATAGCAGATTCGTTTTTGGACATGAGAGACATTTGCAGAGGGCCTTAGCTGCAACAGCCAGCTGAGCCAGATGGTGAAGCGGCATATTGACAGTCAGATTTTTACTGGAATAAGCAGGGCTTATTCTCTCCTTAAGCAGGGCTTATTCTCTCCTTCCCCTCTTTACCCCTTGTCTGATTGCCAGATTCATCCTTATGGGGCTGTCCCACTGAACAAGCTAATTCAAGAGTTCTCCCGAGTTTCCCCCGATTCGAACTCGGAGAATTACGGTAATAGCCGCTCGTAGGCACTCGGGGCTCTCGTGGGCATTTTTTCAACAAGTTGCACAAGTTGAAAAATCTTCACGAGTCCTCACGAGCTTACCGCGTTTCCCCGAGTACCTGCCGTTAGCGTTACGAGCCGCTAAGAGACGTCCCGAGCTCCGACGTGCATTCTACGTGCTTACCACGAGTTTGATTTTTTTTTAAACTCGGCAGAGCTCTTGAATGACCTTGTATTCGTACTTTATGCTCTTCCTGATCCTCTGCTAATGGTCCCAGATATTAATGAGCATCAGGTCAGTTCTATCCACAAAGATAATTGTGGATTTAACATTTACATGAGTGGCATGGCAAGCTATCATTGTCACTGCTTCACTTCCACTATCACTGTATTGCAGGTAAATAGTGAGCAATATAAAGACATCAACAGCCAAATCTCCAAAGGTGACAATGTTACACAGATTTTAAGTATTACTTTTTCAGTTGGTCAATGTCTCCCACATACTGTATGGCACACGGGCTTCTGAGCCACAGGGAAATTATTCCATCATTGTCATTACCTCGTCCTTACTGTCTACATTAACTATTCTCACTTCACAGCAAAACTAGATGTCTGCAGGCATTTTACTTTTAATGTCATTGGAGTCCAATTCAATAATCACCCAGTTGGGATTCTCGTTCCAGGATGCAAAGTCTCAAATCGGACAGAGGGATTACAATAATGTCTTCACCCAAAAGGAGATAAGGATTACACATGCACTTAAAAATTACTGCAGCAACTGTGAGGAAACCACATTTATTTATGATGTCAGTAAAACAATAAATAACATGGAGAAAGTGATCTGAATTGAGCAACAGGTGGAAAATATCGGATCAAGTTATTAAATAGGAGTATACGTTGAAGATCTTTTTTTCTGATTTCTCCAACTTCATGCTCTTCCACAGCCTCCACTTATGCAGGTGTGCACATTTCTAAGGCACAGTGCGATTCCGTGTGGCCAAATTGCAAGGCCAGATGTACCTGAGTATTTGGCCACATTTTAATAAAGGCAGTAATCTATGACAAGCTAGAGGAGAGTAAATTAAAAACCCCGCTGGTGAAGCAATGGTCTTAATAGTACCTAGAAATGTGCCAAATACAATACAATACAATACACATTTATTGTCATTTGAGCCCCAGTGAGACTCAAACGAAATTTTGTTTCCACAGCCATACAAACAAAAACAATGTCCTACAGACATACACACAATTAAGTTCACACAAACATCCATCACAGTGAACCCACTGTGATGGAAGGCAAAGTCTTTTCTCTCCCCTGCTCTCAATTTCTCTCCCGATGTCCAAGCTCCAGGCGGGTGATGCTAAGTCCCACGGCCATTTTAGGCCGCGCGGGGGGGATTTACGGCCCCGCTCCCGGTCTGAAAGTACAAGGTCGGAGCCCCAGCGTGCGATGGTGAGTCCCACGGCCATGAAGCCGTGCCAGGTGATGTACGGTCCCGGTCCGGGTCGTTCCAACCCCGCGACACGGGCTGGAGAAGTCGCGTTGCGGGAGCTCCGGGAAGCGGTCTCTCTCTCCCCCCGGACCCGCGAGCTCCCGATGTCCCGGTCCACCGGACCTGCGGCTGCGTTGCTGGAGCCTCCGAGCCCCAGGAGTCGAGTCGCAGCAGCGAGTCACCACCGCTCCTCACGTTCCGAGGCCGGCTAGCCCCACGATGGTGAGTAGTCCGCAGATCCGCAGCCTCCCGAGCCCCCGGGTCGTTCAGGTTGGAGGCCGCTCCACGGTGCTAGGCCCCAACGACAACGGAGACCCGACAGGGAAAAGGTCGGGTCTCCCGAACAGGGAAGGGATTTAAAACGGTTTCCCCCTCCCCCCCCGCCCCCCACATATACACATTTAAAACCAAGCTTAAAAAAACACAAACACTACATTTAACTAGACAAAAATAAAAAAAAGACAGACAGGCTGTAGGAGCCGCTGCAACGAGTCGCGCCGCCACCAGGAGATCCCATGAGCAGGAAATGTGGGCCAGTGAGGGAATTCTGTAGAAGCTGCTTGGACTGTGGAACATGGGGCTGGATATTGTGACAAAGCGAGGTGTAGGATTGTCGAAAAGGCTTTCATCAGTCAAAATATTGTGTATAGAAGTTGGGAGGTCTTTTTACCATCATACAAGCCATTGACGGGGCCACATTTAGAGTATTGTGTTCAGTTTTGGTCACTATATAATAGGAAAGATGTTATCAAGCTGGTAATGGTGCAGAGATTTACAAGGACGTTGCCAGGACTTGGTGGCCTGATCTATAGTGAGAGATTGAGCAGGCTGGGTCTTTATTCCTTGAGGCGCAGGAGAATAAGGGGTGATCTTAGAGAGGTGTATAAGATCATGAGAGGAATAGAATGAGTAAATGCACAGAGTCGTTTGCCCAGATTAGGGGTATCAAGAACTAGAAGACATAGGTTTAAGGTGAGGGAAAAAAGTAAATGGAACCAGAAGGGTAACTTTTTTTTAATTCAAAGGGTGGTGGGTGTATGAAATGAGCTGCCGGAGGAGGTAGTTGAGGCAGGTACTATCGCAACATTTAAGAAACATTTAGACAGCTTTATGGATAGAATAGGTTTAGGTGTGGCCTAGATATGGGCCAAAAGCAGGCAAGTGTGTCAATTTTAAATCGGGCATGTTGGTCGGCATGACTACGACTCTATTGTGACTGCTTCTATTAATGCCAGGTGGAAAAGAGCACAATGCCTTCTCCTGGTTCCACTTTTAGGTAAGTAATTTATCTTTTGGGGGTAAAACATTGCCAGAGGTAGATAGGTATGTAGAGCTGTGGTGGCAATCATTTTATTTTATTTTATTAAATGGTGGAGCAGGATATGAGTGTCAAAGTCTTGCAACTAATACACATGCATGGATTTTCATGATCAGAATATAGAAACATATAAAAAAATAGGTGCAGGAGGAGGCCATTCGGCCCTTCGAGCCAGCACCGTCATTCATTGTGATCATGGCTGATCGTCCCCAATCAATAACCCGTGCCTGCCTTCTCCCCATATCCCTTGTTTCCACTAGCCCCTAGAGCTCTATCTAACTCTCTCTTAAATCCATCCAGTGATTTGGCCTCCACTGCCCTCAGTGGCAGGAAATTCCACAAATTCACAACTCTCTGGGTGAAAAAAAATTTCTCACCTCAGTCTTAAATGGCCTCCCCTTTATTCTAAGACTGTGTCCCCTGGGAACATTTTTCCTGCATCTAGCTTGTCCAGTCCTTTTATAATTTTATATGTTTCTATAAGATTCCCCCTCATCCTTCTAAACTCCAGTGAATACAAGCCTAGTCTTTTCAATCTTCTCTCATATAACAGTCCCGCCATCCCAGGGATCAATCTCGTGAACCTACGCTCCACTGCCTCAATCACAAGGATGTCCTTCCTCAAATTAGGAGACCAAAACTGTACACAATACTCCAGATGTGGACTTACCAGAGCCCTATACAACTGCAGAAAACCTCTTTACTCCTATACTGAAATCCTCTTGTTATGAAGGCCAACATTCCATTAGCTTTCTTCACTGCCTGCTGTACCTGCACGCCAACTTTCAGTGTCTGGTGTCCAAGGACACCCAGGTCTCAGCTGCACCTTCCCCTTACCTAACCCCACCGGGAATCAGGTTGGTTATTGCGAACCGAGCGGAGGTGTTCGGCGAAGTGATCGCCAAGCCTACGCTTGGTCTCACCGATGTAGAGCAGCTGACATCTAGAGCAGATGCAATAGATGAGGTTGGAGGAGGTGCAGGTGAACCTCTGCCGTACTTGGAAAGACTGCTTGGGTCCTTGAATGGTGTCAAGGGGAGAGGTAGAGCGACAAGTGTAGCATTTCTAGCGGTTGCAAGGGAAAGTGCCCGGAGAGGGGGTGGTTTGGGTGAGAAGTGACGAATTGACCAGGGAGTTACGGAGGGAGCGGTCTCTGCGGAAAGCAGACAGGGGGGAGAGATGGGAAGCTGTGGCCAGTGGTGGGGTCACGTTGGAGGTGGCGAAACTGACGGAGGATTATTTGTTGTATGTGATGGCTGGTAGGGTGGAAGGTGAGGACAAGGGGGACTCTGCCCTTGTTGCGAGTGGGGGGGGGGATGGGGAGTGAGAGTAGAGTCACGGGGTATAGAAGAGACCCTGGTGAGAGCCTCATCTATGGAGATCTATGTATCGGAGACTCCATGACTCCATTCAAGGACCCAAGCAGTCTTTCCAGGTGCGGCAGAGGTTCACCTGCACCTCCTCCAACCTCATCTATTGCATCCGCTGCCCTAGATGTCAACTGCTCTACATCGGTGAGACCAAGCGTAGGCTTGGCGATCGCTTCGCCGAACACCTCCACTCGGTTCGCAATAACCAACCTGATCTCCCGGTGGCTCAGCACTTCAACTCCCCCTCCCATTCCGAATCCGACCTTTCTGTCCTCAGCCTCCTCCATGGCCAGAGTGAGGACCACCGTAAATTGGCGGAGCAGCACCTCACATTTCACTTGGGCAGTTTACACCCCAGCGGTATGAACATCGACTTCTCCAATTTCAGGTAGTCCTTACTTTCTCCTCCCCTTCTCAGCTCTCTTCAGCCCACTGGCTCCACCTCTTCCTTTCTTCTTCCCACCACTTCCCCCCACCCTCACATCAGTCTGAAGAAGGGTTTCAGCCCAAAACGTTGCCCATTTCCTTCGCTCCATAGATGCTGCCTCACCCGCTGAGTTTCTCCAGCACTTTTGTCTACCACCAATTAGTAATGGTCTAGTTATGGACAAGAAATTATAATATAACCTTCACACCATACCTTTCATATATAGATGCTTTTCAAATATAAAAAAGCTTAATATTACTTGGTCCATGATCTGTGCAATGGAATTCTGTGCTCCTCCTTCACTGCTTGAGCTCTTTATAACCAAGGCTGGCATTTCTGTATATTGTGGCACATGCTTCTGAGCCATTGTTTTCAATATTCAAGGATCCATCTGGTCATCTTTTTGGATATTAAATCCCATAATGCTATTCATAAAGGAACAAGAAATATCCCGAGGAATGTTGGCCAATGTTCTTCATTCAAATATCATCCATAAAATCAGAGAAACGAATCATTTATTTCAGTTGCAAATCATGGAAATTTTTTTGTGTGCAGTCTGGTGCATTACCCTAATGAACAATTAATGCATTTCAAAAGTAATGAACTGATTGTGAAATGATTTGCCCAAATTGGGGATGCAATGGCTTCTTCCGTATATTCATTCAGTTTGTTCAATTCAGCTCACATGTACAATATTTAATTCTGATCAGACAATTTATCTCTAATGAAGCACACTGTTCCTAATTGTCTTCATGGAAAAGGGCGATATTGTTCTGTCATTGTGGAATTTAAAGAAAATTCAGATCATAATTTTCTCTACAGAGGGAAATTAATTCCTAGCAAGAACATGAAAGAAATAAAGTACCTACTTTCCAAAAGCAAAAATAACGGGAAAATAAAACCAAGACAATTGTGAGAAATGAAGCCACTGTGTGCAGCTGGCACAGTTAATGACATACAAAGAGTTTAGCAGAGAGTTATTATGCACTGAATGCAAATGAATAGCTTGAATGTGGCCAGATCCACACTGGAATAAATTTACATGAGCATTGTCAATGCACAAAGACAGAGCAGCAGCAGTGACCTCCTCTGACAACCCTGCTATGTGTTCCTCATGAGCAGTACTGTAATTATACCACATATGTAGAATCACAGTAATTCTGGTATATAATATACATTGATGGCCAAAGCCTGCTCTTTCTCCTAAAAACCTTAAGCTTGTATAACTAAAAACATATGGAAAGACAATTTAACAAGGAGGTACAGTAATGTTTCAAATTCCCATGGGAATGTTAGTTCTGAAATGTGTGGTGAATTTCTGCCAAATGAGTGTTAATTGTTTTCAGATAGTGCGCCAATCCAATTCATTGCAGCAAAAGTGCAAGTTACATCAAACAATCCAGACCCAGCAAGAATATTGCCACATGTTTACGTGCGATATGTTTGACAGTTTTAAATCCTATGACATTTTCCAAAATGATCTAACTAGGATGAGCTGAATAAAACCAGCTGTGAGTAAATTCAAGAAGGAACTGCAGATGCTGGAAGATCGAAGGTACACAAAATTGCTGGAGAAACTCAGCGGGTGCAGCAGCATCTATGGAGCGAAGGAAATAGGCGACGTTTCGGGCCGAAACCCTTCTTCAGACTGATGGGATGAGTGTTTGCTATACAATATTAAGTGAAAGTAAACACCTCCTAATGAAACATGGATTCCAACAGTAAGGGAAAGGGGTTTTCCAATCATAAGGAATCCTGTCAAAAGCTACATTCGTTGTAACCACATTGTCATCCTTTACAGAACAGCTATGTTCTCAATGAAGATCAGGTGCTACACTGAAGGAATTGATTTGAAACAAATTGGACAAAAATAGAAATTAATGAAAAATAACACTTCTTTTTTTCAAATTAGCTTAGATTTTGTTTGCTATGGAAGTAGCAATGGTGTAAAGAATCCACTGTCCATCATGGTGACCAATAAAAATGTTTGTTTTTTACATTGAGAAATGTGTGGAAAGTTATGGTGGAAACATGAAAATGAATTGTCAGCTGATTGAAAGTGAAAAGTCAACTTATCATTTACAGTTAAGGTAGTAATGCACACAGTAATGTCATCCAGAAAGTAATCTCAGCAGCCAATGGTATGGAAAAGTCATGATGTAACATCTCTAAATAAATAATATGGAATTGAATATAATTGAAAATACAAAACAAAAATATCCCTTAATCTTTTGTTTCACTCTCTGGATTTGCTGCAAGCTGATAAATCCGATCCAATTTCCTGATTGTTCTTTTACGTCACCAATGGCTACAACTAGATGATGTGAATTATTAAAAGAAAGCCCCAGCCCCATCAAGAAAAGAAAACAAACCCAACAAAGATCATCAGGCAGCTTTCAATGAGTTTTCCGGATACAGAAGGTCTGGGTCGACTTACAACATCCTCAACAATCATTCCGAAGCAAAAGTAAGATTAGCAAGCACTGGATAAATAGCATTAGAACATGTAGCCTCTCGTAAATATGTCAGAATGTGATTAAAAGCAAAATTGGCAGATTTTGTATGAAATGAATAATTTTGTATTAAATGAATAAGCCAACATAATCAGCGATTTGTCCCACGCTGGTAATTCCTTCTTCTCCCTGTTCCCATCTTGTAGAAGAAACAGAAGCTTGAAAGCGTGCAACGCCAGACTCAGGAACAGCTTCTTCCTGAGTCTTCTGAATGGTCCTTCCATAAGCAAGGGTTTGATTCACCTCTGCCCCATTGCGTACATTGGACGTTGTATATGGAACTGTTACGCTACAATTCTGCACTCTGCACCTTCCCCTTTGCTCCACCTATTGCACTTGAGATGGTTTGATAATACTAATGAATAGTATTATCTAATTTGATTGGATAGCATGAAAAACATCGTTTTCACTGTACCTTGGTATATGTGAGAATAAGAAATTAAAGGTCAGACTATCATCAAGCTATCTATTTAATCGGTGCTGGAGATTTTCTGTGCAAAGACCCGCCACAAATTAAAGGTGGACCCCCATGCTCTGAACCATTGCCAGTATGTGTAGAATTTTCTGCATGCCTATATTCTGCATTCAGTAGCTTAGAAACCTCGAAGAAACCACCTGTAATCTCTGCAGCAGAACTGATGAGTGAACTTGCATTCTGGCAAGCTGTCACCTATGGTATCCTATACACCTAACTTACTGCTGGGCATTCATTTATCATCACAAGTCAGGACAAGAAAACCGTCAGTAGAGATTATGAAAGAGCATTCAAGGAAGGGTAGCAGTTACTCCTAAAAATGTGATGCCAAGTTGGTAAAACTATAGCATAGGACTTCATGCACGATATATAACAGTGGTGTTGTATTGCAGACAGAGGTAAATCATTTCACAAGCAATTATCTAGATCAATGTTCTGCAAATTTGTCAAATTCTGCCATGAATAGTGGTGGACAATCAAAGAGCTAACAAGGAGATCCATGAGGTTCCACCAACTTAACAGTGGCAGCATATGTGAGCATAAAATGCAACGTTACATTTTTTGTAATCACCCTTAACATGAAGTAACCGGTGAATGATCCATCCTAGCTTCCTTTTGAGAGCTCCATCATCACAAAAGTAAATTTCTGGCTAGTTCACTAGTCAAGGACAATGCATAGAGCACAATGCATATGGAATTTAACAACATATGGTGACAGAGCTTGCCCTCGTGTGAAAAATTCCCCCATGCATGCGTTGTTCACAAAAAGTAAGGAAAATCTGATTTGATTGATTGATTGATTATTGATTGATTGATTGATTGATTATACCTTTAATAATCCTTTACAGGAAATTACAGTGCCACGACAGCTTCAAGACAGACATAACACCACACATTTCCTCAAATAGCTTCCATACTTAACAAGTTAAAATACATGTTAAAATACAAGTTAAAATACAATTAATGAAAAAAAGTGCAGTTATTTATGCGCATTATATAACCTTATAGCAGCTGGTATACAAGACTTCCTATGTCTCTCAGTTTTGCACATTGGTGCAATCAGTCTCTGACTGAAGATGCTGCTCTTGATCACCTTCAGGGCATGGAGTGGGTGAGTGGGGTTGGTCATTATTGAACCCAGTTTGTTCAGAGTTCTGGCCTCTGCTAATTACTCCCACATCAGTCAAGTCTCAAGGTGTTGATGACAGTGTTATCAGACAACACATGGTTACCAATAACCTGCACACAAGTTGACTGTTTGAATTCACTAGTAAGCTTTAGAACCCATCACAAACTTGCTCCAAACTTGAACAATATAAAATAGCACAATGCATTTTATAAGCTTTAATATCCTTGGAGTAAATAACACCAGCAATTTGTTCTGGACACCCCCACACCAAAGCAATGTTCAAGAAAACACACCTCTACTTAAGAAGCTTAAGAAGTTTGGCATGTCCCCGACAACTCTCACCAACTTCTACACATGCGCTGTAGAAAGCATTATATCGGGCTGCATTACAGCATGGTTTAGGAGCAGCTCCATCCCAGACCGTAAGATATTGCAGAGAATTGTGGACACAGCCCAGACTATCACACAAAACAACCTCCCTTCCATTAACTCCATCTACACTTCACACTGCCTTTGGTAAGGCCACCGGCATCATCATGGGCAATTCTCACTCCTCCTTCTCCCATCTCCCATCAGGCAAAAAGTACAGAGGAGTGAAAATGCACACCTCCGGATTCAGGGACAGTTTCTTTCCAGCTGTTATCAGGCAACTGCACCATCCTATCAACAACTAACGAGCAGGCCTGAGCTACTATCTACCTCACTAGAGATTCCCGGTCTATCTTTAATCGGACTTTACTGGTCTTTATCCTGCACTAAACATTATTCCCCTTATCATGTGACTGTACATTTTTGATGCCTTGATTGTAATCATGTATAGTCTTCCCATTGACAGGTTAACATGCAATAAAAGCTTTTCACTCAGTATACGTGACAATAAACTAAATTAAACTACACTATGGTGGCACAGTGGCACAGTGGTAGAGTTGCTGTCTTACAGCACCAGGGACCCGGGTTCGATCCTGACTACGGGTGCTTGTCTTTACGGAGTTTGTACCTTCTCCTCGTGCCCTGCGTTGGTTTTCTAGGTCTTTCGTTTCCTCCCACACTCCAAAGACGTGATCGTTTGTAGCTTAATTGGCTTGGTATCAATGTAAAATTGTCCCTAGTGTTGGACAGTGTTAATATGTGGGGACTGCTGGTCAGTGCAGGCTTGGTGGGCTGAAGGGCCTGTTTCTGTGCTGTATCTAAACTAAACTATGTTCCAGAGGCGAGTTCAAAATGAATGCTCTTGAAATCAAAGAGGAGCTGTAAAAAAACCTAAATTATTGATTGTGGATGATCAGCCATGATCACAGTGATTGGCGGTGCTGGCTCGAAGGGCTGAATGGCCTACTCCTGCACCCATTGTCTAATGGGAAGAAAGAGGAAACTTTCTACATTCTTCAATCATATCGAGAATTTAAAAAGGTTATTGTGATTACTGAAGGCAGATTATCTCATTTTTGTAGAGATACCGTCGGGCACTTTGGCTCAACTGCCTTTGGCTGCCTCATCAATGACTTCATCCATCATAAGGTGAGGGGTGAGGATATTTGCTAAACACTGCAGAGTTCAGTTTCATCTGCAATACTTCAGATAATTAGGCAAACTACATCTGTGCAACAAGACCTGGATCTTTCAGCTGGGGGATACAGAGTGAGAAGTACGAGCCAGATGTTCAGAGAATCAATTGAGATGGATAGAATTGGGAGTCTGAAACACTGCTGCAAACTGGACCGGAACTGGAAATTACATTCTTTCGGTGCTCTTTTGCACTTAGCCTGGATCCGATTCTGAATCTCTGGCTGCAATAAGAAAAGTTTGTCATTGTTTGGGGTTGTTATATTCTCCTTTAGAAATCATAAAGTAAGAGGAACAGCAAGAGAGGGCCAACGAGAGTCAGCCAGATTTTTTTAATGGAAGATGTTGGTCACAATATGTCAGCTGCCACCCAAACAAAAGCAGGTAACACATCCTATGAGAATATATAATGAAAAGATGAACATTGCAAGGTATTCCCTGGGGGCACTGGAGCAATTTAATGAGGAAGCCATCAGTTTGCAGCATTCTGCAAAAACATAAGATGACCTTCATATGGTAATTCAAGCCAACCGCAGAATGATCTCTACTGTATTGTCCTTGGTGCCTTTCAGGCATGCAGTCACCATGTGACTGGCATGTTATTCTACACAGATGCAGAATTTATAGAATCATAAGATACCGGTGTTAAAGCAGGTCAACAATTCAACATGATTAAGGCTAATCATCTACTTCTGTATCCTGTTCATGCCTTTCCCCCCCCCCCATTGTTTTCATTAGCATTAAGAAAGACTCCTTTCAGAAAAAGGCTCAGATTACAGGAGAATGCATTAGGTTATGCAGCATGTCTGGAGATCATGGATAGGTGACGTTTGCAGACCGATTGGAAGAGAAGCGGAGCAGGACAAAGCCTGGCAGGTGGATATAGATGATTACAGATGATTCGGTTTTTGATAGGCAGATGATTGGACAGTGGGCAGAGATGAAAAGACAAAAGGTGTGAGACAAGAGGATTAAAGAGTTGTGAATTGTGAAGCTAGATGAAGGAATGTAGGTGAAGGAATGTAGGTGAAGGAGAGGAGAAATATGGGAGAGTCCAGGTGGAGCACAGGAGAGAGAGCGGGGAGGGGTTGGAAACATATGGGGAGTGGAGTAGGATGTTTGATGGTTACCTAAAATTGGAGAACTCAATGTTCATACCATTGGGTTGTAAGCTAACCAAGCAGAATATGAGGTGCCATTCCCTCCAGTTTGCCTGTGGCCTCACTCTGGCAATGGATGAGGTCCAGGACATAAAGGCCAGTGTGGGAATGAAAAGAGGAGTTAAAATGGTTAGCAACTGGGAAATCCAGTGAGCCTTGGTGGAACGAGTGCAAGTGTTTGGCGAAACAGTCGCCGAGTCTATGCTTGGTCTTATAAATGTACAGGAGGCCAAATCAGGAAAACTGGAGGCAGTAGATGAGGTTACACACTTCTATCTCACCTGGAAAGACTGCCGAGGTCCCTGAATGGAGGAGAGGTAGAAGATATAAGGGCAGGTGTAACATCTCCTGCAGTTGCAGGGGAAGGCACCAGGGGAGGCGGTGGATTGGGTGGGAAGGGGTGAGTGAACTATTTGTGGAGAGAGCAATCACTGCAGAAGGCAGAAATATATTTAATGACATACTCAATTGCTATTGGAGGTAGAGAAGGCCACAAGTTCATCACTTAGAAACATAGAAAATAGGTACAGAAGTAGGCCATTCGGCCCTTCGAGCCGGCACCGCCATTCAATAAGATCATGGCTGATCATCCAAAATTAGTACCGTACCTGATTTCCCCCCCCCCCCCCCCCCCATATCCCATGATTCGGTTAGCCCTAAGAACTAAATCTACTGTAACGCTCTCTTGAAAACATCCAGTGAATTGGCCTGCACTGCGTTCTGTGGCAGAGAATTCCACAGATTCACAACTCTCTGGGTGAAAAAGGTTTTCCTAATCTCAGTCCTAAATGGCCTGCCCCTTATTCTTAAACTGCGACACCTGGTTCTGGACTTCCCCCAATATGGGGAACATTGTTCCTGCATCTAGCCTATCCAGTCCCTTAAGAATTTGATGTGTAAGATTCCCTCTCATCCTTCTAAGTTCCAGTGAATACAAGCACAGTCGACCCATTCTTTCGTCATATGTCAGTCCCGCCATCCCGGGAATTAACCTGGTGAACCAAATTTCTAATTTTGAAGAAATTACTTCAGATTTTAACTCTAAATGGCATACCCCATATCCTGAAGTTGTGTCCCCGGTGTCCCCATCATTGGAAACATCCTCACTGTATCTTGTCCGTCTAGTTTTGTTGGAAATTTTATAGACTTTTGTGAGGTCCACTTTCATTCTTCTTACCCCTGAAAATATAGGCCCAATCAAACAGATATCTCCTCATGCATCAGTCCTGGCACCCCAGGAATTACTCTAGTAAACCTCATTGTATTCCCTCCTCAGACTGGGTGGCCAAAACTGCACCAAAATGAGTCCTCACCAAGGCATTCTTGCTGCAAAACTCAAACCTCTTCAGATCAACCAACCTTCCCAATCACCTGCAGCGCCTGAACGCTTGTTGGCAGCAACTAATGTAAAGGGATACCCAGCTCTCATTGCACCAATTCATTCGGTTTGTGTAATAGCAAGGCAACAGCAAGATAAGTATTAATAACCTGCCAGCGATCTCAAACCCCAGAAATAACAGATGGCACTTGGAGGTAGAAATTCCAGTTAACAAACATACAAACTACATACAATTTCAGATTTCTGGATAATATTTTCTAGAATATCTATCTTTCAGAATTTGAATTTTCCCAAATGCTTAAAAAAAAATATGAACACTTAACTTGGGTAACAAATCAGACTCTCTCTTTTGGATAAATAAAACTAAGAGTTGAACATAAAAGAACAGCAATGCACGGAATTAAATAGTGGCATAAAGGCAAGGACACTGAAAGGTCAGGAATCATGCAGTTCTGTGCTGCTCTGCAGTGATGTCATGATGACTGAGCCAATTTTTCTCAATTCTGACAAAGGGTTAGTGACCTGAAACATAAACTGTTTCACTCCATTTGTCTGCTGCTGCTGCAATTTTAAACAGATTCCTTATTCAAAGGCTACATTCTAATTTCCAAACATCCAATCGAAAATACTCCCTGTGTGCTTGAAGACTTTCAGTGTATTTGTCATTATGCTGATCTCATAACTGAAGATGTATTCAGCTCCTAAAGACTACAGTGAGTACAAATGTAGACTTGCCCAAATAAAATGCAATTCATCATTTCAAATTATGGAGCTCTTGTTTCTGTGAATGTTTTTATTGTAGTATGTACAAGTGTAACAAGCCCAACATTTGCTCTTACTCACGCACAGGTAGTTCTGTTATAATGCATGTTTCTATGACATGAATTGGATATACTGTAACAGGAATGATGAATTAGGAACACTATTTGCTTTTTGGCTGAATTGATTACATTGTGATTTTGAATGGGAACTGGAGAATCACTTAAAGGCTACTTTGGAAATTGACTGTTTCCATAAAACCTCCCCACAGTAATCGGATACCGTTGTCTCCTAAGAATACAGCTGATACTTTAACCATGGGTGGCCATTGAAATTAACAAGCAATCATTTCTATTGACACTTGGATACATTTTTTAACAATGTAACATACTTCTTTTTAGCTAGCAGTGCCAAAAACAAAATAATTGATAAAGACCATTATTTTTGAAAATCTATCAGGAAATATCAGTTTATTGCAGGTCTGAAACTGCAGCCCACTAACCTCTTTCCCAATTTTACACAATTAACTTTATTACACATTTTTCTATAACACTAAGTTTCTTAGAAACACAAGTACCGCATTATAGCGAAAATACCCATATCTGGTTGTGGATGATGGGATAGTGAGAGAAAATATATTTTCTTTGCTGCAAGGAAGGAATATATAACCTTAAAAACTATAGATGGCTCAATCAGGATTGAATCCAGAGACACTTCTTCTCAAAGGAGGTAGTGGAAATCTACCAAAACTATACTCCAAAATGAGTCCATCAAGTTGTTCACAATTAAGATATTTTTTTGGGGGAAGAGTATCAAAAGCTGCAGAACAAGACAAGAATGCTGGTCAGCGTACCCATCATCCAATGATCCTACGTGAGAGTTCAACGATACTGTCAAGCCCATTGCCACCAAATCTCAATCAACACGGTGGTTTAACAAGCTGCCCAAACATTCATCAAGAGTTTGGTCGCAATGATTTTAGATTTGAGGGGATAGAGGGTGGTGTTAATGAACTAATCACTGTACCTTATGTGCAAACCCAAATGGCTTCACAGCTGATGACTAAAGAACCTGTAAATGAATTGTTGAAGACCTGGATATTAATCAAATAAAAATGTATAATTGATGTGTTAAATGAATCTTTCCTCAAACATTATTGTTAAATTATACATTGCCAGATAATTTGAGGTAATCATACAAGTAATTTGTTTTTCTATTTGTTATAACAGGCAGACATATGGAAGCCACACATGATTAATCTCAGTGATCCCCAACAGAATTTAGCTGTTGTGTAAAGTTTAGCATAAAGTCTGGCATAAAGTTTAATCAAAAGCCAAAAAGATACAGGGAGCTAGAACCAGATTGAATGCCATTACCAGATGAAACAACAGAAACTGTTGCAAGCACAGGAAGAGAAGGGTCCAACTGTGCATTAGTTAATTTGGGCAGACAGCCAGAGACACTATGCTGAATGCCTGCATTGTTCTGGGATTCTTTTTCTGTTGCTTTATAGATTCTGACTAGAGATTAATTAGTGGAGTTAAATTAAAATTATACATATTACTGAAACAATGAAATAGCACAAAAATATGTTGGTTTGTAATGTCAAAGGTCTCAACAGGAGAAATTCATTCTCTTAAAAAAAAAAAAAAAAATTCTACCAGCATGAATTGCTATTCAAACTGGATTTTGAAATGGATTGCTGCTCAATCATGAATTTTGATCAGGACTGCTTGCAGATATTAAAACATTTGATTGCACTTTCTGTTGCACATCATGCACGAAGGCCCAAGATGTACACGGGTAATATCCCTTTGTCATTTGATGCTTCTCCTGTCAAATTAGTTCACAAATGTGCAATCAATGGACATGATATGCCAGCACAGAATTGTAGTATTTCAATTGGTCAGCAATTAATTGCAAATTGACAGAGCAGCAGCCCCGGCAGCTACGAAGCTGCATCTGTGGCTGGGAAAAGATAACATCAGAGAAGGGTCTCAAGATCCACCAGGGCTGGGAAAAGTGCCTGGGAGAGCTTGGTGTGGGGCCTCGCATTGACCATTACCTTCTAAGAGGTAGGCCTAATCAGTCGAGTGAAGCCCAGTGGCAGGTTAACCACCACAGTCCACAGGGTATCAGCACCCCAGGCGAAGCTCAACCAAGTACTGTCCCACCAACGGACACGAGTCCAGAGCCCAACCAGCCACAGTCAGCGGTAGAGAGGAAGATGGAAGGAAAAAAGCAGAATGGAGCAGTCACTGGCTGTGGCTGAAGAGAAAAGATGCTGTCTGGGCTGCTACGTGACCATCTAGAGGCTAACCATAAGACACAAACCCAGGGCTGATCACCCTGCGGTGGGCCAACCTCGACTGAGGGCGTCTTGTGATAAAAGGCCGAAACACCCAGTGATGTTGAGGTACACAACTGAAGATGTGTCTGATTGACAGCAAAATCACCTAGTGGTCACCCCCAAGAATACTGGGTGTCAGTTGTGGTGAAAAACCTTAGGCATTGTAACATCCAGTCCTACTAATCAATATCAATAAATGCGCAATCAATGGACATGATAGGCCAGCACAGAACTATAGTATTTCAATTGGTCAGCAATTAATTGCAAATTTGCCAGAGTCGGATGGAACAAAGTTAAAAAAAACTATTTAAGGTGAAAGCTTTTATCTATTTAAGAGCAAAAGGGGTGCTTCAGTCATGGTAACCGAGCCGGAAGCACACACATAGCTGTAAAAGAAAAGCCAAAGGCCAAATCAGAAGCTAACATTTTTATAATCTGACACCAGTCACCTTTTATAGTCCACAGTCACAGGACGTATTAGACTGTCCATTTTGCAGAAATATAGGTTAATGTTAATGTCAATTACTTAGCTACTAAATCATCCCAGAGCAGACCAGCATTTGCGTATACACAGATCGTAGAAGCTTGTCGTTCATCACGATTTCACTAATGCTAAGTACTCAAGAAAAAAAAGGTGAATTTCTTTCTCTTTGACTAGGAAACGTAAGACTGAACAAATACCTACAGCTTTCGGGTTTCTTGAAGGCTCAGGGAGTGTTAAATTATGTCTTTGCATGAGTATTCTTTATACAGCAACATCATTATCACACCAAACAGTAGGAATGTGGGTTGATATACCATCTGTTAATAGATCCTCAAGGAGGCCCTAAAGATTATGTGCAAAGACACCTAGATTTGAAAATTTCAAAAAATAATTTATTGTACTTCACCAAAAAATTGGCTGTATCCCAATATTACACATAAGCGGTTCTGCATAGTGCTGAAAGTCATTTTGAGGTATTTCAAATTCAGTAAATCACAGGTTAGAGATTGGGCCATAATGAATGGTAATTCTTTTCGCCCTATTTCAAATATATTGACAATTTCTCAAAGCAAATTTTCTAAAATTGGTATTTGAAAATGTTACTTGATTGTGAAGGCTTCTGATAGATTCTACATTTCCAGGTTAACAATGATCAATCATTAATTGCATACTACTGCGGTATTCAGATATTAGGTAGCTTCTGTTTATGTTCCAATGGAAGCTGAGAGATCAGCCATCAGATGCTACATCATAGTTCATTCATTAACAACATTAATGGGGCTGGCCACTACTTTAATTCTGGAAGACCACGTTCCAAGCTCTCTAAAACAATCTTTGCAAATTTCACAATGAATGCATGCATATTTTACAATGATTTCCCATCAGTTCTTTTTATAATTACCCCATCTTAGAACTCAGCTGTGCAGCAAAATTCCTGCATAACCTCAACTTCTGGAGAAATGCACCCAAGCTACCCCTGCTCTAATTTGGGTGCTGACCATCTGCCTCCTGTGTCTGCATGTGCAAATCCCACTTCCAAACTAACCACCAAACTTCCCATAGTGGATGCATTTCACACGTGAAGGCAAGTGTCAAATCATTGCATTTTCAGCATTGCTTTCTCTGCGCCCTTCCCTGGCCAGGGTGCAGAACCCGACCATCTAAACATGGAAAGGAACAGGGTACAGTTGTAGTGAGGGTGCGAGAGGAAAGTAACTACTGCCCCATCACAGTGAGGGTTTAGTGGGAAGCGCATTGTAAGGTGTGGATAGTATGGACTATTGTGATATCATCGATGATCTCACACCCACCACTGGCCATATACTTGACAATATCATTGACTGTCAGTGTCCTATTCTGATCAGTGTCACCTCAGATTATTCAGGGTTAAATTCCATTTGCCACTGGCCTGCTATCTTACTAACTGACTATTCCAGTTATGATGAGCACTCCCTCCTCCCAGGGAATAATGGAACGGAATACTTTATTGCCACAATTCTTTGCTTGCGTAACCAATGTAGACAAATAGCAGCCACCTACGGCGCTGACAAAGTTACAATGCATGCCAGCTCTTCCTTTTGATCTCCTCCCTCCTCCCACAACAGTTCCCCCACAATGATGTGTCATCCGCACACTTTACACATCTCCTACTTTCAGATCAAAGTTTATGTATGTAATAAAGAGGAAAGGTCCCAGCATTGATCACTGTAGTACATCACTGGATATAGGTTTCCATTTGCAAACAATCCTCCACCATCAAGGGCCTGTCCCACTTGCATGCGATTGCATGCGTTTGGCGCGACCAAACGGAAGCGGAGTTTACGCTAAGTACGCGCTAAGTTCACGCGTGACGTCATTTGCGTCATACTTACCAATCAGCTGGGCAGGAGGCGGGCCGACTGAATTTGGGCGTCATGTGGTGACGTCATCACGAAACGCCACGCCGGGCGGTGACGTCATCGCGCAATGCCACGGCTAGGCATACGCCATCAAGACACTGAGTAAGACAGCAATGCGCCTGCTTGCCGACAGGCCGTTGGCGAGCGAAGATTTTGGACACTGTCAGATTTTCAGAGCCCCGCGCGATGTCAGGACCAGCCCTGCGCTTCTAAGTGGGACCCGCCCCGCACGGCCTTACGGTGCCCGTACGCCTCAAGCGACCACGTTTGGTCGCGCCAAACGCATGTAAGTGGGACAGGCCCTTTTCTGCCTTCTATTACGAAGCCAATTCAGGATCTCATTCACAGATTTTTCTGGAGGCCATGAACTTCACCCCATTGGGCCAGTTTCATATGTAGCACTCTGTCAAAGGCCTTACTGAAATCCATGTAGATTACATCAACAGTACTGCCCCTCATCATTTTAACAATTCTTTTAAAAAAAATATCAGCTTAGTCAGACAGGATCTCCCCCTAAGAAAACCATGCTATGTTTGACAAATCCCTAACCAAATGGAGATTTAAATTTATTCTAATAATTTCCCCTACAGTAATGTTAGACACACAGGGCTGTAAATGCAATAAACAGATCACTGACAGAGATTTTATTTCTTAAGATGTTGGGCATTTAATTTAAATTATCAACTTGTCTCATAGTACTGCAATACTTTAGCTCCTGGAAAGCTAATAAACAATTTTATCAAAAAAAACTTAGTCAGGAACCAATGAGTATGAATTTAATACATCTGTCTGCTGAAAGAGGGCAGACATGTGGTTAAAATGATTTTTTAAAGTGGTTTTATTTGCATTCTTGACAGGCTGGGAGAACAGCAGCACAGAAGCTGTCCATCACTGCCAGACCCTTGCCTAACTGAAATGTGAAAGTTTCAGTGTGATTACATCACGGGACAATTATGTCATTTTCATTTAAAATCGCAGGAGGTCCGCATGGTTTAAAAAATCCTGGTGAAATCGATCATGAATCAATAACATACAAGTTCAACTTTTACAGTCATTATTCCTTGAAGGCTAGAATATACAGATGCTCCACTTCACAACCCACATGAAATCTCCGAGCCCCCGCGCACAGCCCCCACCCCCGCACACAGCCCCCACCCCCGCACACAGCCCCCACCCCCGCGGGAGAGGGGTGTGTGCGCGGGGGTGGGGTGTGTGTGCGGGGGTGGGGTGTGTGTGCGCGGGTGGGGTGTGTGTGCGCGGGGGTGGGGTGTGTGTGCGGGGGTGGGGTGTGTGCGCGGGGGTGGGGTGTGTGAGCGGGAGAGGGGTGTGTGAGCGGGAGAGGGGTGTGTGAGCGGGAGAGGGGTGTGTGCGGGGGTGGGGTGTGTGTGCGGGGGTGGGGGGGGGTGTGCGCGGGAGAGGGGTGTGCGCGGGAGAGGGGTGTGTGTGTGCAGGGGTGGGGTGTGTGTGCGCGGGGGTGGGGTGTGTGTGCAGGGGTGGGGGGGTTGTGTGCGGGAGAGGGGTGTGTGCGGGAGAGGGGTGTGTGTGTGCAGGGGTGGGGTGTGTGTGCGGGGGAACACATATGATCCACAAACCTGCATTTGTGGATCATATGAAAAGAAGGCCATTGATGGGAAAATGTCTGTCCCATGGTGCACCAAGTCATATGACTCAAGGGGTCGGCCCTCAAATAAAATGCCAATTGGCCCCAGGGTAAACTGATTGTTTGCCATGCCTTTATACATCATGTTTTTACATTTTCAGTATGTATGAGTGTACATATTTTCTTAACTAAACCGACTAATGATATTAATGAGCGGTGCAGAATCTGCCTAAAGTTGCTCTTCAATTGGTACATATTTAACAAAACCTCATTGTTCTTAGAGTAAATATTAATCAGGTGTGACAATGTGCTGTCATTGCTAGCGATTCCCAGATCCAGAATCTAGGCAAAATAACAAAAAAAGGCTATATTGTCCACATTTTAGCAACAGTTTTAATTTATCAGCTGTAGGCCAGGACTCACTGTGTTCAGGAGATGTGGAAGATGAGATGGGCAATGATGTTGGAACCAGAAGGTCAATGCTTTTCCAGCTCAGGAAGGAGGCCAGGAGGAGTAGAAACACGTCTAATCTCTGAAGCCGTCCAAAAGCCCACACTTTCACCTGCCCAAAATCCTACCATCCAAACCACTTTCCTTTCCTCCCTATCGGCATATGTTTCCTCCCACAGAATGTAACGCCTGGCCATCTTGAAAGCACAGTCTATACTCAACAGTCATTGGCAACTGCAAAGTGTTGCTGAACTTCCCAACCAGCACCCTGCCAGCTTCTCAATCTCTCCAGCTGCCTGGAATGTACTAGAGTCAACAAAACATTAATTTTGTGTCAACTTGTTATATTCAGCGAGACCACTACCTTTCCAGTATGTCCAGGTTTTCCAACTGTTGACCATGTGCCCCTGCTCCCTCTGCATTTCTTTTTTAGTTCTAATTCAAAGACTTAGCAGCAGTAGATGCATCACATAACCATCAATACCTACTTTATAACTTACACTTCTCAATTTAACAACCAAACATAGACCCATGCAATTTTATTTCTGGAGTAGCGTGCTTGGGAGTGGCTGTGCCCGAGGTGAAGTTCTGCGATTGACGGCAAGATTTGGTCGGGAGCCTTTGGCGAGGAGATTGAGCAGTAGGTAAAGGTACGATAGGGGAAGGTCTTTTAAACATTCCTCAATCATCTTAAGTGCTCCTCCTGCAGGATGTTGGAGATCAGGGAATCTTCAGGTCTCTCTGGTGACTACACCTGTGGGAAGCTAGTCCAAAATGCTGGAGAAACTCAGCGGGCGAGGCAGCATCTATGGAGCGAAGGAATAGGTGATGTTTCAGGTCGAGACCCCTCTTCAGACCCGAAACGTCACCTATTCCTTCACTCCATAGATGCTGCCTCCTCACCCGCTGAGTTTCTCCAGCATTATTGTCTACCTTCGATTTTTCCAGCATCTGCAGTTCTTTCTTAAAAACCTGTGGGAAGTGAGTCCATCTGCAGCTCGTGATTGATTGCATGAAGAAAATGGGACTGAGGCTGGTGAACTCAGGATTATTTGGGTTAATGAGAGCATCATAGATAAGAGTTGCAATGAGGTGGACCCACCAAAGGTGCAGGCATTAAGTAGCTAGATGACCATCAGCAGAGGTAAAGAGAGTGTACAGGAATCCTCTATAGCCATTCCCCTTGCAAACAAGTATACCATTTACTTATTGTTGGGAGGAATGGCTGTTCAGGGGAAAGCAGCAACAGCCACCAGATCTGTGTCACCAAGACTGGCTCTGATGCACACTGGATGAAGTTAGACACCCGCTATGTTGACAAGAGACTCGATAATTAGGGGGGTTAGACATGAGATTCTGTGGCTGCAAATAACCCACTAGGATGGTGTGTGTCTCTCTCTGGTGCCAGGGTCCAAGATATCTCAGAGAGGCCGCAGCACATTTTCAAGGGAGCGGGTGAACAGCAAGAAATCATTGTACACATTAGCACGTGACAAAGTAGAAAAAAGGATGAGATCCTGGGGAGTTAATATAGAGAGTTAGGCAAAAGGTTAAAAAGCAGGACCTCAAGGGTAGTAATCTCTGGATTGTTCCCAGTGCCACATACTGGTGAGGGTAGGGACAGGAGGACGGGACAGATGAATGCGAGGCTGAAGACGAGGTGCAGGATGCAGTGATTCTGATTTTTGGATGATTGGGAACTCTTCTAGGGTAGATGTGACCTGTCCAAGAGTCACATGACTGGAGGGAGTGGAAACGTATCCAGGCGGACAGATTTGCTAATGTTATTTGGAAGGGTTTAAACTAGGTGACAGGGACATGGTATCCAAAGCAGTAGCGATGTGGGTGGGAGGCTGGAACTCAGAACAGAAGTCAACCACAGCACGTTCAGTGGACACGGCAGGGAGTGAGGAAAGACTGTCAGAATACATTGCATTTATTTCAATGCAAGCCTGACAGGTAAAGCAGATTAACTCAGGGCACGGATAGGTGCTGGGACTGGGATATTATAGGCATTGCAGAAACATGTCTGAGGGAGCAGCAGGATGGCAAGCTTAAAAGTTCCAGGGAACAAGTGCTACAGGTGGGATAGAAGTGGAGGAAAGAGGGAAAGAACGTCACGCCAGTAGTCCGAGGTGAAGTTACTGAGCGATTGTCCATGGAGACTCTAGGCGTAGTGCTGACAATTAAGAAGGGGATGACCATCTTGTTAGTATTGTATAAAGGGCCCCAAATAGTCAACATGGATTAGAGGAGCAAATATGCAGAGATATTGCAGAAAGTTGCAAGAAGAACAGGATTGTCATAGCAGAGGATTTTAACTTTCCTAATATAGATGGGGGCTGCATAGCACCAAAGGTGTGGAATTTGTCAAATGTGTTCAGATAGTGTGATCCAGAAGATTAAGATGCATGGGATCAACAGGATTCAGAATCAACTAATCCATAGAAGACAGATAATAACGGTGGACTGGAGATCTGTGACAAGTGGGGTTTTGCAGGAATCTGTACAAGAGCCTCTGTTGTTTGTGATAAATATATATAAAGATCACTTGAAAGTAAATGCAGATGGGCTGGTTAGTACGTTTGCAGATGACATCAAAATAGGTGGAGTTGCAGACAGCAAGGAAGGTTGTCAAAGGACACAACGGAATTTAGATCAGTGCCAGATATGGATAGAGAAATGGCAGACAGAGTTTAATCTGAGCAAATGTGAGGTGCTGTACCTTGGGAGGTCACATTTAAGGGAAAATATACAGTGTATTCGTTATTTTTCTAGAGATGCACTGTGGAAATGGACCACGGAGTCCACTGAGTCTGTACCGACCACTAGCGCTATCCTACACACTAGAGTCAATTTTACAGAAGCCAATTAATCTATAAACCATCTTCGGAGTGTGGGAGGAAACCAGAAAACCTAGAGAAAATCCACATTGTCACATGGAGAACGTACAAACTCTGTAAAGACAGCATGGGTAGTCAGGATCGAACCCGGGTCCCTGGTGCTGTAAGGCAGCAACTCTGCCGCTTAGTGGTTTAACAACATTAATTTTGTTTAGTTTAGAGATACAGTGTGGAAACAGGCTCTTTGGCCTACCGAGTCCGCACTGACTAGCGATCCCCACACATTAACACTATCCTACATGCACTAGGGCCAATTTAAACTTATATCAAGCCAATTAACCTTCATATCTGTACGTCTTTCAAGTGTGGGAGGAAACTGAAGATCTCAGAGAAAACCCACGCAGGTCACGGGGAGAACATACAAACTATGTACAGACAGCACCCGTAGTCGGGATGAAACCCGGGTCTTCGGCGCTGCATGTGCTGTAAAGGGCCTGTCCCACTTACGCAATTTATTTCGGCGACTTGCCAGCACCCGTCATAGTCGCAGCAGGTTGCCGAAAATGTTCAACATGTTGAAAATCCAGCGGCGACCAGAAAAAGGCATGACTCTTTGGGCGACTACTCACCACCAAAGAGGCATCAGCCCGCATGTGGTAAAGAAGGCATATGGTATGCTTGCCACATCACTTGGACGAACTTGGATTATATTTTCTGGAGTGTCGAAGGTTGAGGGAATTGCAGTATGTAAAATTATGAGAGGCATAGATAGGGTAGGCAGTCAGAAACTCTCCCCCCCCCCCCCCCCCCCCCCCCCCGAATTATACCGAATAGAGGACATAGCTTTAATATCAGAGGGTGGGGGGAGAGAATATTTGAAGGAAATGTGCAGGTCAAGCTTTTTATTTATTTTTTAATATATACATAGAGAGTGGTGGGTGCTAGTGGAAGCAAATTCAATAGTGGCATTTTAGAGGCTTTTGGATCGCACATGGATATCAATGCTGTTAAGGAATCTTGCCATTAACTGTGTGCTTTTCCTTTACAGTGAATCCCCTAAAGTGCAACACTTCATACGGAATCAGATTAAACTCCATCATCCATTTCCCTGCCCATATCTGTTGCTGTATTCGCCACAAAAATCCCACATACTTGTGTGGCCTGAGGGATAAGGCTCGTTTCTACACATTCACATTTGACCTATCACCAACAATTAAACTGCAGGCCTAACACCTCAGAAAAGCTGCTAAATACTTCTTCCCTGCCTTTCCTGTTTCTAGATATATCACAGATTACAAAGTAATTTACAAGGCTGCAAAGTTTTTTTGGCAATGATGCTGTAAAAATATTAAATTTATCTTCAGAGATGTTGGGCTGGGTAAGGCTGACTTGGCCTCCTGTCTCTGACTGCAACCAGACATCTTCACCATACATGCACTGACTTGGACTGTATGCTTCTGACCCCTGTAGTCTGGAGTCTCTCATATCTGTCTTTCTGCACTGTCATAGCAAGTACCAATGTGAGTTTCATAGAAACATAGAAAAATAGGTGCAGTCGGCCATTCAGCCCTTTGAGCCAGCACCACCATTTAATATGATCATGGCTGATCATCTAAAATCAGTACCCGGTTCCTGCTTTTTCCCCATATCCCTTGATTCCTTTAGCCCTAGCACTATACTTGATGAACTGTACACTGCAAGGGGCAGGATGCAAGCAGGTAAGATTATCTCTGACCCCCGTCACCCTGGACACAAACTCTTTGAAGCACTTCCCTCTGGAAGACGACTGGACTGTCAAAGCTGACATAAAAACAGCTTTTTTCCACGAGTAGTGGCTCTACACAATAACCAAAAGTCTGTAGCCTCATTTTGCTCTGGTATTTTATTTCATACACATGTTTAAACTGTAATGTTTTATTAATAATGTTTAATGTTTTATGTGTCATTCTTAATTGTTACTGTATGTCGTTTTGTTACTTGCGAGCGGAGCACCAAGGCAAATTCCTTGTATGTGAACATACTTGGCCAATAAACTTATTCATTCATTCCAGGAGCTACTGTAAATCTAACTCTCTCTTGAAAACATCCAGTGAATCGGCCTCCACTGCCTTCTGCGGCAGAGAATTCCACAGATTCACAACTCTCTGGGTGAAAACGTTTTTTCTCATGGCCTAAATGGCCTACCCCTTATTTTTAAACTGTGACCCCTGGTTCTAGACTCCCCCAACATCGGGAGCATTGTACCTGCATCTAGCCTGTCCAATCCTTTAAGAATTTTATGTTTCTATAAGATACCCTCTCATCCTTCTAAATTCAAGTGAATACAAGCCCAGTCAACCCATTATTTCATCATATGTCAGTTCCGCCATCCCGGGAATTAACTACGCTGCACTCCCTCAATAGCAATAATGGTCTTCCTCAAATTAGGCGACCAAAACTGCACACAATACTCCAGGTGCGGTCTCACCAGGGCCCTGTACAACTGCAGTAGGACCTCCTTGTTCCTAAACTCAAATCCCCTATTCAAGTATAGTATCTTGTCCTCTGTCCAGGCAAATGAACCAAATCCAACAACTTCAGGTATCTCCCTGCATTATCTGCACCAAAACTTCCCATATAAATCATCATTTTGTGATACAAGCTCTCTTTCTCTCTCCACAAGCATTCAACTGCTAGGTATGTCCTTCAGTCCTGCAATTTGTTCTCACATGTTGCTTTGTTTTTTCACTCTCTCACTCCTTAGCTTTTGTTCATTTTCTCACTCTCCATCTACTGGATGACCCCTGTAGCATTACTGGCCACACTCAGAGATGTTCTCTTTGTTCTTTCTATCCTTCCCTCTCCTCACCTACTCTGTTACTTAAAACTAATTTGCTTTCTCTCTGTTCCAATTCTGATGAAGAATTTCTGATCTGAAATGTTAACTCTGTTTCACTTTTCACAGGTGCTGGCTGACCTGCTGAACATTTCTTACATTTTCTCACAGTCAGAAACAGAAGCCTTTGGTCCACTGAATCCACAGAGATAACCAACCACTTATTTTCCGTACACAAAAAAGCTGGAGAAACTCAGCGGGTGCAGCAGCATCTATGGAGCGAAGGAAAAAGGCAACGTTTCGGGCCGAAACCCTTCTTCAGACTGAAGAAGGATTTTGGCCCGAAACGTTGCCTTTTTCCTTCGCTCCATAGATGCTGTACCTTCGATTTTCCAGCATCTGCAGTTCCTTCTTAAACACTTATTTTCCGTTATTGTTATGCAAGTTTATAATTATTGCTGATTAGCATTTACAGCACATTAAAACTGAACATTTAAATAAAATCACTAACATTTATTAAAATATAAAATTACACTGAAATTAATAGTCATACAGTGTGGAAACAGGCACTTTGGCCCAACTTGCCCACATTGGCCCAGGTAGACTAGTCCCACCTACATGTGTTTGGTCCATATCCCTCCAAACATGTCCTATCCATGAACCCGTCTAATCTAATAATTCAACACATTAAATAAAAGTAAAATAACTAGAAAATCTAACCTTAACATCTAATCCTTTGTCCAATGGCTTCATTAAAAATAATTCTTGAACCGCTGATCATAAGTGTTGGCAATGTCGGCATAATGCAGCCCATCACCCCTCAGACCATTGGTACTGGATTTTGTTTGTTCTGAACAGAACAGATGACCATTTTGCCAAACTCTTGCACTATATCCGCTGCAGCTCCTGGTAGCTAACCTTTTAAATTCACTTTTACATTCCCATACCGATCTTTCTGTCCTTGGTCATTGCCAGATTGAGGCAAACTGGAATAAACACACCTCATGTTCTACTTGAGTCCTAAATGTCTGAAGATTGAACTCTCCAATTTTAAGTAAACCAGCCCAGTTCTCTTCCCGCCCTTCACTCCTCCCCCTGATGCACACACATTTTCCCCAGCATCCCTGTGACACTGTTCTTATCCCGTCCTCCTTACGCTCATCTCCCACCCTTCCCAACTAGGATTTCCAATTCCCCTTTTGTCCTCCCATCCACTTCCACTCTTACTCCTCCTGCCGACTTTATATTTCACTGTTCTTCTTTCCTTATCTGACATCCCTTTTGTCTCCCTATCATCTCTAGACTTTGTCACTTACTCCACTCATCTGCTAATCTCTTTGACCTGCATCTACCTATCACTCGCCAGATCTTGTGCTGCCCCCAACCTATAGGGAAGCCTTCGCCCACTTACACCATCAATCGGATGTTTACTCTGGACCCAAACTGCCATCTATCCATACCTGCATACCTTGCTGAGTTCCTCCACCATTTTGTTTTTTTTCCCTCAAGGTTCCAGCATTTGCCCTCTCTTGCATCTTCAATTGACAAATCTCATTGACAAGTTTGTAATGTTAGTTCTGTTGCATTGTGTCACAGACAAGCTAACATTTCCCCATATTTAAATGGAGAATCTATCCTTAGATCCTCTGAAAGGTTGGGTATTAAAGCACAATAATCTAAAACATCGAAGGAACTAGAGATGCACTGTTAGAGTTTCCAATAACGCAACATGTAGTTCGTCTCTCACTCACAGCAGCTCAGGGGAAAAACGGTCTCTATTTGTATAGATCATGCAATGCATAGGAAGTGATTAAATAACATGTAATTCAGCAATATCAATTGTTGTATGATGATCAAATGTTAAATGAATCAATCTCCAGGAAGAATGACTTTATCCATAATTCTACAACAATTTAGAGATATTTCTAGTCACAAGTCAAGTCACATTTATTTATATAGCACATATAAAAAACAACTCTCGTTGGCCAAAGTGCTTTACATTTGTTATAAGAATAGTATAAACAAACAAACTACATACATATATACATATAGCCCTCGCTCAATGGACGTCAGGAAAGGCTTGGGAGTACAGATAAGTTTTTAGTCTTGACTTAAAGGAGTCGATGGAGGGGACAGTTCTGATGGGAAGGGGGATGCTGTTCCACAGTCTAGGAGCTGCAACCACAAAGGCGCGGTCGCCCCTAAGCTTATGCCTAGACCGTGGGATATTCAGCAGTCCCAAGTCGGCCGATCTGAGGGACCTGGAGGTGGAGTGGTGGGTGAGAAGACTTTTAATGTAGGAGGGGGCAAGCCCATTGAGGGCTTTGTAGACATAGAGGAGGGTCTTGAAATGTATACGGAACCGCACAGGGAGCCAGTGGTCGGGATGATGTGGTCCCTTTTTCGGGTGCCCGTCAGGAGTCGCGCTGCGGCGTTTTGGACCAGTTGCAGGCGGGACAGGGAAGATTGGCTGATGCCAGTGTAGAGAGAGTTGCAGTAATCTAGGCTTGAGGAGATAAATGTGTGGATGATTTTTCGAGTGAGGGTCTTTTCTAGTGAGGGTTTGGCTCTTGCAACCGACACTTCCTTTTATATGGGTACTTCTCACAGAAAATTCAATGTGGGGTGGCCAATTTCAAGGGACTGCAATATGCCAACAGTGAAGGATTGCAGGCTTACCTCTGCGTATAAAAACGGGTGTTCCTCGATTGTCTGGTTCAAAGTCTAACTTTCCGACCTTCACATGCATAGTACATAGAACTGGAAAGGTCCTTACTGCATCATTAAAGTGTTTGCAAAGCTTGCAATAAAGATTGTACGATCAAAAGTTTTGAAAGGAGATGTCATTGTTGCCTACCTGCTTTCCATCAAGTGTGTAGAGCCTTCTGACTGCACCAGAATCTAACTTTATGGCTTCTGTAATGTCATTTAAAACCTGTTCGAATGAATGTGCCGTCTTCTTGTTCAGAAGTATCCTTACTGCTTTGCGTGGTTTTACACCACTACGGATAACCGTCACCAGTTTAGGCCTGACAAAATCCTTGGTGTCTTTTCCTTCACCCCTTATTGTCAGTGATGAGAGGGAGCGGGATGATCCTGACTTGATGTTGACAGACCAGTTTGGATTAACATTCTTAGCATAGTCCACTTTACGGAATGGTTCATTGGATGCACAGACATAGCTTTCACCTGTTTAAAAAAGAGGAATGATTTTAATGACAATTTCAGTATTATTATAATTTTGATTCTATCAATAAATTATCCTTTGTGACACTCGACATTCAGTACAATAGAAAAAAGTATATGTTTAGGAAACACAAGACACAAGAGAGAACGTTTGAAGATTTCATTGAATGCAGTGTACTTGTATTAATATGATCTTTTTACATTCTGAGCAATATATAGAAACATAGAAAATAGGTGCAGGAGTAGGCCATTCGGCCCTTCGAGCCTGCACTGCCATTCAATATGATCATGGCTGATCATCCAACTCAGTATCCTGTACCTGCCTTCTCTCCATACCCCCTGATCCCTTTAGCCACAAGGGCCACATCTAACTCCCTCTTAAATATAGCCAATGAACTGGCCTCAACTACCTTCTGTGGCAGAGAATTCCACAGATTCACCACTCTCTGTGTGAAAAATGTTTTTCTCATCTTACAATAGGTTGTTTTCGTAGAATCGTTACAGCACGGGAGGAGGTAATTCAATCCATCTTATCCATGAAGACTCTCTACCGGAATAGCTCTCTAGTTTCACCCACTACCCCTTTCTCCATGGGATTAAGTTTTCCTTCACTACCGTCTTAAAGAACACAATGGAACCTGTCTTTGATACCACTGCTGACAGTGCAATCCAGATTCCAACAATACATGGCAATCAATTGTGTAGAGAGGAACTGCAGATGATGATTTAAACTGAAGACAGGCACAAAAAGTTGGTATTATATAGTAACTCAGCAGGTCAGGTAGCATCTCTGGAGAAAATGAATAGGTGACGTTTCAGGTCGAGACCCTTCTTTTGTTTTTCTTCATGTTCTCTCAATTCTCTTTCTTTTTATTTTATGCCCATGACATCTAGTCCTTGACCAATTTATCAAAGGAACAGTATCCCATTATCTATTCTCTGCAGACCCATCATCCCTTATATTCACCAAGTTTCCTTCTCCGCCTTTTCCGTACAGAAAACACTCTTAGCCCTTCTAATATAAATCTAGCCTCTAATCCAGGAATCATTCTCATAAATCTTTATGGACCCTCTCTTGCCTTCCTATAATGTGGTGATTAGAACTGAATGCAACACTGCAGTTGAGGCCAGATCAGTGTTTTATTAAAGTTTACTTCCCTACATTTAAACTCCATCTGTCTATTGATAAAACCCATAAATGAGAATGCCTTGAAAACCACTTCCTCAACCTGCTTTGCCACTTTCAATTAATACTCAACACATATACTTGCATCCCTGTACTTAGGGCAGTATCGCATATCCCAACCTGAAATGTCGCCTATCCATGTCCTCCAGAGATGCCGCCTGACCCACTGAATTATTCCAGTAGTTTGTGTTTTACTCCTGAATCCTAAATTGCCCACCCTCTATCATCCTACTGAAATGCATCAGGTCATATTTCTATGCACACATTATAACTCAGCTCCCAAGTGTTTGCTCACTCACCCAATCTGTTCATTCCACCAATCTGTAATCTATCACTGTCCTTCCCACAGTTTACCATAGTGCCTGGTTTTGTATCATCTACAATTTTATAAGTTGTAGCTTGCACGGACAAATCTAGATAATTAATGTCGATCAAAAGTAGAAACATTCTGGAGGCAAATACCACTATTCACCTTCACCCACTCCGAGAAACAACCGTTTATCACAATCCTGTGTTTTCCGTTACTTGGCAAACTTCATATCTATGCTATAAATTCCATGTAGTCCAACTTTGCTAAATTGCCTACTATGTGGCACTATATCCTATGCTTCTGAAAACCCATGTACACTACTCTGACTGCATTATTCTCATTGAACCTAAATGTTACCTCATTTAAGTACAGCTAGTGCAAAAGAGAAAATAAACAGAGTGCTGAACATAGTGTTATAGTTATGGAGAATGCAGATTTAAGAAAATGTGCAAAGATCTCAATGAGATAGATTGGAAGATTGGGAATACATCCTTAACATATGAGATGTCCGGCCAAGAGTCTGAAACAGCGTAGCAGAAGTCATTCTTGAATCTGGTGTTAAGTGCTTTCAAGCTTTTGATTCTTTTACCTGACAGGAGAGGGGATGCAAATGGTCCTTGATAATATTGGCTGCTTTCCTGAGTGAAGTATAGATGGATTTGATAGAGATGTGGAAGGGAGAGTCCACAACTCTGCAGTTTCTTGCAATCTTGGGCAGAGCAGTTGCCAAATCAAGCTGTGCATCCCAATCCGATGGTTTTTAGGGTGCATCTGTAGAAATTGGTAAGTCATTGGGGAATGTCCTTAGCCTTCAGAGAAAGTAGTATTGGTGTGCTTTCTTGACCTTATCATTTCTGGGTTTATTGAATGACTATCTTTAAGTTCTAAAAGAATAGTTCCATATTGAGACGAGGTATTCTTCAAACTAGAAATCAAGCAGAAATGTTCAAGTGACTCAGGAAGATGACACATGAAAGTTGACAATTCAAAAATATTCTTGCTATCTGAAAGCAATTCATTAGGCGTGTTATATAATTTAACCAGGTGTTATAACATATTTGTCCTATTTTCCCAAGGAAAAAAATGACTGCTGTATCATTGCCGTCCACTTTGCCTGTCTCCTTTAATTGTTATTAATGAACCACTCAAACCTTAACCAGTTTTGCTTCTACGCAAGCTCGCTGCTAAAGTGCAACACCCTCTTTGCTCAGTGCTATCGCTTTTACAGTATCAGGAATTGTTATGCTTAGAACTATCTGCAAGAGGTTTGAATGGCTATTCATAGAAACATAGAAAATAGGTGCAGGAGTAGGCCATTCGGCCCTTCGAGACTGCACCGCCATTCAATATGATCATGATTGATCATCCAACTCAGTATCCTGTACCTGCCTTCTCTCCATACCCCCTGATCCCTTTAGCCACAAGGGCCACATTTAACTCCCTCTTAAATATAGCCAATGAACTGGCCTCAACTACCTTCTGTGGCAGAGAATTCCAGAGATTCACCACTCTCTGGGTGAAAAATGTTTTCCTCATCTCGGTCCTAAAAGATTTCCCCCTTATCCTTAAACTGTGACCCCTTGTTCTGGACTTCCCCAACATCGGGAACAATCTTCCTGCATCTAGCCTGTCCAACCCCTTAAGAATTTTGTAAGTTTCTATAAGATCCCCCCTCAATCTTCTAAATTCTAGCAAGTACAAGCCGAGTCTATCCAGTCTTTCTTCATATGAAAGTCCTGACATCCCAGGAATCAGTCTGGTGAACCTTCTCTGTACTCCCTCTATGGCAAGAATGTCTTTCCTCAGATTAGGAGCCCAAAACTGTACGCAATACTCCAGATGTGGTCTCACCAAGACCCTGTACAACTCCAGTAGAACCTCCCTGCTTCTATACTCAAATCCTTTTGCTATGAATGCTAACATACCATTCGCTTTCTTCACTGCCTGCTGCACCTGCATGCCTACTTTTAATGGTCTGGAATAACCTACCTGACCTCCCGGTGGCTCAGCACTTCAACTCCCCCTCCCATTCCCAATCCGACCTCTCTGTCCTGGGTCTCCTCCATTGCCAGAGTGAGCAACAGCGGAAATTGGAGGAACAGCACCTCATATTCCGTCTGGGGTCCTTGCGTCCTTATGGCATCAACATTGAATTCTCCCAATTTGGCTAGCCCGTGCTTTCTCCTCCCCTTCCTTCACCCTCCAGCTGTCTCCTCCCACCCTCCCATCCGCCCGCCCTCGGGCTCCTCCTCCTCCTCCCTTTTTCCTTCTTTCTTTCCCCACCCCCCCATCAGTCTGAAGAAGGGTTTCGGCCCGAAACGTCGCCTATTTCCTTCGCTCCATAGATGCTGCTGCACCCGCTGAGTTTCCCCAGCAATTTTGTGTACCTTGCCTACTTTTAATGACTGGTGTACCATGACACCCAGGTCTCGTTGCATCTCCCCTTTTCCTAATCGGCCACCATTCAGATAATAGTCTACTTTCCTGTTTTTGTCACCAAAGTGGATAACCTCACATCTATCCACATTATACTGCATCTGCCATGCATTTGCCCACTCACCCAGCCTATCCAAGTCACCTTGCAGCCTCCTAGACCCCAGCTTCGTGTCGTCCGCAAACTTGGAAATGTTGCATTCAATACCCTCGTCCAAATCATTAATATATATTGTAAATAGCTGGGGTCCCAGCACTGAGCCTTGCAGTACCCCACTACTCACTGCCTGCCATTGTGAAAAGGACCCGTTTATTCCTACTCTTTGCTTCCTGTCTGCCAGCCAGATCTCTACCCACATCAATACTGAACCCCCAATACCGTGTGCTTTAAGTTTGTATACTAATCTCTTATGTGGGACATTGTCGAAAGCCTTCTGAAAGTCCAGATACAACACATCCACTGGTTCTACTTCCTGTACATGGCAAATGGAATCCTGATCTGACTTGCTAGAAAGCTGAATTTTATTTTTGACCTGTTTTTCGACAGCCATATTGAAACAATATATTTTCATCCATAGATTATCCATTTAATTTTATAACCTGCCATCTTGGTCCACCCTTTTCCAGAGAAACTCCTCAGCATGCTCAATATTTCCTGATGGATTAATTGGATCAGACGTTAATTGCCTCAACTAGAAGAAGCCATGAGAGAGTAATCAAAGGGCGACACAGTGACGCAGAGGTAGAGTTGCTGCCTTACAGTGCCAGAGTCCCAGGTTCGATCCTGACTACAGGTGCGGTCTGTACAGAGTTTGCACATTCTCCCTGTGACCACTTGGGTTTTCTCCAGGTGCTCCAGTTTCCTCCCACATTCCAAAGACGTGCAAGTTTGTAGGTTAATTGGCTTCTGTAAATTGTCCCTAGTGTAGAACAGAACTAATATATAGGTTGTAATGAGGTGACGCAAACACATATAAAGATACAACACATGTTTATTAAATCTACTTACAGCAAGGATCTGCAGACATTACATTTCCTAGCTGCTACTCATACTAACTAGCGTAGGCAAGCTCTTGATAATATAAAGCACATACTGGGCGGAGTCACTACTAACAAGCACTATAATTGGCTAGGTACACAAAAAAGCTGGAGAAACTCAGCGGGTGCAGCAGCATCTATGGAGCGAAGGAAATAGGCAACGTTTCAGGCCGAAACCCTTCTTCAGACTATAATTGGCTAGTATGAAATAGCCAATCTACATGGATGATCACTGGTCGACACAAAATCAGTGGGCCGAAGGGCCTGTTTCCACGATGTACCTCTAAAAACGAAATTAAAAATTTGATTTGTTTACCTACAGTGATTGTGCTTTTTTCACCCCCCAATGTTAGCCCGCTCTGTGCATCATCTCAGGGTAGATGCACGAAGGAAATGGGGCTAAGTTTTAAATACTGAGATGTCATCAAAATTCAACCTGAAACATCAACCCTATGCCTGAGTGAAAGTTGGTGGCATGAGGGGATAGAGGGTGAGACCATCAGATATTCCCATCAGAGGAAATCAGATGTGAACCAGTTTCAGGACCAGAATAGATTCCATTAATAGGTTTCTAATTTATCCCTCTGGTTTTCTTGGGGGCCTAAAGCACATGTTTGAGCCTCACAGGGAAGCATTTGGTGTCACACGTTCCCTTGACTTAAGGAAGGCAACGTGAACTTTCTATCTTCTGAACAGCTGCTTTGGCTTCACTCGCACCCAATCCCAACTATCCTCTATCAAATGACTCCATACCCAACCCCACTGCCTTCTAAACCTCCACTAGATTTTCTCCAGAAGTACAAAATCCTTTCAGTTGTGTGAAAATCAGAACTGTACGATGCAGGCAGAATACCATATAAATTTAAGAATAAGGGGCAAGCCATTTAGAACGGAGATGAGGAAACACTTTTTCTCACAGAGAGTTGCGAGTCTGTGGAATTCTCCGCCTCAGAGGGCGGTGAAAGCCGGTTCTCTGGATACTTTCAAGAGAGAGCTAGATAGGTCTCTTAAAGATAGTGGAGTCGGGGGATGTGGGGAGAAGGCAGGAACGGGGTACTGATTGGGGATGATCAGCCATGATCCATTGAATGGCGGTGCTGGCTCGAAGGGCCGAACGGCCTACTCCTGCACCTATTGTCTATAAATTTAATTACCTTTTGATCTTGTATTGTTACTCTGATAGAAATAAACGCCATTATGTTATTCGCACTTCTGTGCGCTATTACCTTGTATAGTTACCGCTCAGTAATTTGGGGATTAAATCTATTGTTATTCCAATTTTTCACTCTTCCTCTCTATTTAGTATCTCATTGGTCATTGTTTTCCCATGACAGTAAGATCACCTCACTTTTAGTTTTAATTTGCTATCTACCCACCCACATCACCAATCCATCTTCCATGTTATTAGCAAGATGCCCAATTTGATTTCAGCAGAAGATTGACCTCAGGACTATTTCAACAAAGGGTCAACATTGGAAGGAAAAATATTATTCACACAATATACCGTCATCTTGCTTATGTAAACTGCACACATACTCCAGAGCATATCACTATCACTCATTAGGGTCTGAAAAAGGATCTTGACCAGAAATGTCACACATTCCTTCTCTCCAGAGATGCTGACTGTCCCGCTGAGTTGCTCCAGCATTTTATGTCCATCTTTGGTTTACACTAGCATCTGCAGTTCCTTCCAAAACAACAATCTCTACATATAATCTAGGTTTACAACTTCCACAACTTGTTTCATGATTGACAAGACCAGTCATGCACAGCACATACCAAGAATTGTTGTGTGGAATTCAGTGATGGTAAAATACTGGCAGCGTTAATAGCCAGGCTGCTTTTAATAGAAATAGCTACATAACTGAAATGTGTAGGCAAATGTGTAGGCAAGCAGACAAATGGATGACAGGGTGGATGAGAGCGGAAGCGGGTGGATGGAAACCGATCCTTAGATGGTGTGAAAGATGGAGAGCTGAGCACAGAGAAAGTGACAATGGAGAGGTTTGAGAGGGGTGAGAGAAGAGGGAAGGAAAAGTTGGATGAAACTCAGGGAAAGGGGAGAGATGAAAATGGATGGTGGAGATGTGGAAGAAAATGAGCTCTGGGCATCACTCTCGCACGCTTATTCTCCTGCCCACGCCCAGCCATCTCATATGGCTCCTCATGAAAGAAACATGTTCCATCAGCTGGTCTTTGAAATAGAGCATGAAATGAAGTTAACTCTTGAAAGGAGATGTTCAGTGACCTCCATTTTGCTACTGTAGTTTGCAAATTGAATGAATTTGCAAATATCTCCAATTCCAACCTAGAAAGAGCTGAGCACAAATATAAAGATACATAGTCATGGTCTTCTTGGCCGTTACTGGCACTGGCAGTCCAGTCTGAAGTTGTAGCTACAGTTGAACGTCCAGAAGCAGAAAAGACTGCAAAATGTTGTGACCACTGCCCAGTCCATCACTGGCTCTGACCTCCCCACCATCGAATGGATTTATCGGACTCGCTGCCTCAATAAGGCAGCCAACATCACCAGAGACCCACACCATTCTGGCCACACACTCATTTCACCACTGCCATCGAGAAGAAGGTACAGGAGCCTGAAAACTGTAACGTCCAGGTTCAGGAACAGCTTCTTCCCTTCAGCCATCAGGCAATTGAACACAACAACAAACAAAGCCCTGAACTACAACACACTATTATTATTGCACTATAATTGTTTATTTATTGCGTATGTGTGCATCTGTATACACACACACACTGAACTTTTTTTTCCTCTCGTTTATGTACTATGTTTTCATATTCTGTGGTGCTGCAGCAAGTAAGAATTTCATTGTTCTATCTGGGACATATATGACAATAAAACACTCTTGAACTCTTGAAAGGCTTTATGGAAGTGCAATGTCTCTCAAAATGTAATCCACTGAGGCTCAGATTGGCAATTTATCATTCTGGACAATATGGCCTTCAGCTGAGGGGCCTTTTCTCACATCTGCATCTCTCTCATTTTGTTCTCTGCATATTACCTCATTTTATCAGTCAGCTGAAACCATGAAGCTAGCAAAATGCCCATGTCAAAAGACTTCTTGCAAGCATCTATGACTTGAATCAGCCTAATGTACCATGGCATACAAACAGTAAAAACAAACCAAATAGCAACTATCGTGCAGTTGACAATTCCTCTAAACAGTACTAGTAGGGTTCCTTCAGTTGCTGAATGTGCAGATGGATACACACTTCTCATTCCAACTGATAAAACGCAAAAGGTACAGCATGTGAAGAAAATATTATCCCGTCAGCAGCCAGAGTGCCACATTTTTATGCAAAACATCTTCAGGAAAAGATAGTTTAGAGAGACAACAATGAACGGCACTTTATGATTCATAGGTACACCAAGTACTGGGCAGGAATCAGTGAACAAATGTGCTTATCTGGGAAGGTGTTTATCCCCCGCCTATACAATTTTGAAAATTTACATTAATCTAATACAGGAAAATTTAGGTAAATACCGAAAGATCTCGGGTGGTAATTAAAGAAAAAGGAAACAAAATAGGGTTGTTTTTTGGTGTGATCAAGACTGTGGTTATTGAAGGAAAATACTGGGGTGAATAAGGACTATAAAGTGTCATGGGGCGCTGTCCTGTGCACTAGGGGGCGCTGTCCTGTGCACGGCTGCCCTGCCAGCAGCTGTCTGTCTCTTCATCTTTTTATTTTTTATTTTAGTTAGTTAAGTGTTTTGTTTGGAGGCCTAGACTTTTTTTATGTGGGGGGTGGGGGGGGAAACTACCTTTCATGGTCCCTACCTGGTCGGAGAGGCAGCTTTTCTCCGGGCTGCAGCTTTGACCCGTCCTCGCGGCCTACCAGCGGGCCTGGAGCGGCGTTTCCTGTCGGGGACCGCCCAGAACCTCGGCTTCGGCGGCGGCACAGCGCTGGAGCGCTATCGTGGAGCGGGCGATGCCTTGCTTGAGTCGCCGCGCTGGAGCTCCGGTGAGCTGAGACCGCCGGGAACAACATCGCGGAGCTGCGGGCGGCAGCGCTGACCTTAACATCGGGAGCCTGGGATCTCTAGATGAGATAGCCAGTTGTGGAGCTCCAACCGGCGCGGCCTTGTTGGCTTCGGAAGCCGCGGCCTCCAGTGCGGAAGCGGCCGTTCCAGGGTTCCCAGGCCGCTGGGAGGACTCTCCCGACACCGGAGCAACATCACCTGGCGAGAACGGCCTGGAACATCGGGCCTCCGTAGAGGCAACTGTGGAGGCCTCAATGGGCCAGACTATGGGTGAACTGGGGTTGGGGACTGGACTTTGTGCCTTCCCTCATGGTGGGAGCCATTGTGGGGGGATGTTCTATGTGTTTAAGACTCTCATTGGTGTTATGTCTGTATTCTTTTTTTGTGTGCTGCAAAATGGCAAAAAGCATTTCACTTCACTACACCTGGGTGTATGGGAATGTGACTAATAAAATACCTTTGATACCTTTGATACCTTTGATATAGCTATCTGGGATTTTGGTAAAGAATGGATTAGATCTCTGATACGTACTGACAAAATTGAATCTTGATAACATTGAAATATGAAAACTAACACCAAGTAAGGTTAAAGGCTAAGGCCAAGGTAAGTACTGATCCTGTGAGAAACAAGGTTTGCATGGAGCCGACATTCACAAGAGATCTCTGCAACTGTAGAAACTCTGGAAAAATAATGCTTGCTCCATTTCTTCCCCACCCCCCAGTAATTACAATCAGACTTCTGTGACACACTGGAGTAGGTCTTTGAGAGCACAGAGGGACATTAATTCTGTTTATCCATCTTCTAATGGCAAATTAAGAGCAATGTATCGAAAGCCTTGGAAGAAGACACCTGCGCAACCTTTTAGATGATAAATATTGCATGCCAATAGGGAGTTGAGAAGGCAGAATTAACTGAAAGTGAAGTCAAGTGATTCATTTCCATCTGTTCGGTAGACAACTTATAAATTAATGCCACTAATTTCCATTGGATGTTACGACTTTCAGTTTGGGAGTAAGAATACAGTTAATATTCAGTTAATGATAAGCAAGTCACTGTTCAAAATGCAATAAGTACCTAAACTAATTTAAATCATATCACTTCAAAGGTGTAACTGGACAAAAAAATAAATCTTATTTTTGTTCACAATATTCCATCGATCCCACAAATTGTTTAACTTTAATGTAAAATTAAATGAACAAATGCTTATCTGGCAGCAGCTGGTTGACGCTTTACAGATAAATATAACCCTCTTCAGGCTGAAGACCTCAGCTCTGTTCAATTGTACTAATTGCAAATGTCAAGGCTCCAGTATCATAGCAACAATTGCAGCACACTTATTCATAGATTAACATCTTTTAAAGGTGCTGCCTGCTGCGAAATACAACACATTTATTTTCAAACAGGCTAACTCCTTGGTCTTCTTTTTTTAGTCCGCAAATTTAACCTTCATAAAAATAAAAACAAAGCTAAATTTGCTTACTTTTATTTGCAGTTACAAATTTTTGAATTATCACCTGTTACTTAAAGAACTTGGCATTTCATATTCACAGTTTTAAATTGGGTTTTAACTCAGCAGGAACATTTATGAGTCATAATCATTGCTAGTTCTAAGAACTAAGGACTTTTGCAGGTTGTCCTTCAATGCAGCACAGTGATTGCTGCATTTTTGGATGTTTATAATTTAAACCCTGTGCCTGTTTAGGTATATGCTGTACAAAGTATACCACATTATTTATAGAGGAAGAAAAGTCCCTTCTTTCCAAACCATCCATCATTTTTCAAACATAAAAGATTAGACTGTGACTTCAAAACTGATGGTAGCCAAGAGAAAAGTGTATTGTTTATCTAAAGTAGTAGTTGGGATGCAAGGTGGTATTAAACCAAAGACACAAATATGAAGAATACTTATTCCTAATAAGTAAATAAAATGTACTGTAAATTGTGGCTACCGAATTTACGCATTCCAACAAAGTACCAAATTAAATGTATATTAGTAGGTGAATACATTTAAAGTCTCTGCATTCATTTGTATATGGACAGATTTGTGTTTGTGATTGACACTAGACACACTGTGCTTCAGAAAAACATAATACAATGTATTCACGGGAGATAGTTATGCTGATGCAATAACAGCAGATGAGAATGATAGACTAGATACATACACACCTTTCCTGGGGATGTGATCCATTGAAGTTGTGATTATTGTAATTAGTGGCACATCAGATTGCTCAGTATAATTTAAAGTGAGAAGTTTTACAGACGAGAATTCATGGAGAGCAAGTCAATTTATAACTGATGAAATACATCCCTACATACATATAATTCTCTATTTATACATTTAGAAACATAGACAATAGGTGCAGGAGGAGGCTATTCGACCCTTCGAGCCAGCACCGCCATTCATTGTGATCATGGCTGATCATCCCCAATCAATAACCCGTGCCTGCCTTTCATTAGTTTATGTTTTTAAATAATTAGTTCATTGTACAATCGGAATGGCACGGTGGCATAGCGGTAGAGGTACTGCTTTACAGTGCCCGAGACCCGAGTTCGATCCTGACTACGGGTGCTTGTCTGTACGGAGTTTGTCCATTCTCCCTATGACCTGCGTGGGTTTTCTCCAAGATCCTCAGTTTCCTCCCACACTCCAAAGATGTGCAGGTTTGAAGGTTAATCGGCTGGGTATAAATATTTAAAAAATTGTCCCTAGTGCGTGTAGGGTAGTGTTAATGTGCAGGGATCGCTGGTCGGTGCGGACTCAGTGGGCCGAAGGGCCGGTTTCCGCACTGTATCTCTAAACTAAGCTAAAACAATTTATACATGCAAATCATTAACTACACAATTTTATGTCTGAAAATGAATAGATTTTGCAAGTTTAGTATGGTACTATTGGAGGGGAACCAGTGGTGTGTACAGTGTGCAAGAGAATCCCGAGAACCGAGTGACCATTGCAGCCTGACCTTTGTCGTACTGGACACAGCAGTGAGTTGAGCATTTCACCATCTATACATTTTACTAGTTGCAGACACTAACTAGTGAAATGTATAATTCCATTATCTGCATCAGTAAGCAGAAACACCAAGGAGTCTAATATCAGTGAGCATAATCAATCAATATTAAACTGGCCACATGAATATGCCAGATCATTTTCATACATCCATTCAACAGGAAAACCTGCAGTTATGGTCCAATTTTCCTCATGCAATCCTTTGTGCCTGTTTTCCCCCCCATGTCTTAACCTCCCCATTTCTTCCACATTATAATCTCTCAGTGACTCAGTTCTTCACTCAGAGGGAAGGTGTTCTGAACAGCAATAAAGCTTTGAATTATATCACTGCATGAAGATCATCAGTAGTGAGGGGCAACTCTCTGTTCAACAGTCTGCAAGGGGCAAATCGTTACTCTATCAAAATCGAAATCTGAGGAGTTGTTCCTTTATAGCCAGATAACTACACGAGAACTCACTTTTCAGGCTGTAATCAACAATTTCAAAAGGAATTGTGGAATTCAGTCATTCTGGCAGACTGAGACCTGGAGTAAAATGGTCCTGTTGGAAATTCAGGACATTGAATTATAGATGCTGCTGCTTTTGTATCATGTACTATCACTGTAACCCTCCTGGAGCCCAGCACCTGAACCAGGTGTTGATGCAATAACTGCAGATGAGAATGATAAACTAGATACATACACACCTTACCTGGGGATGTGATCCATTGTAGTTGTGATTATTGTAAATAGTGGCACATAATAGTGGGGAAACTGCCTCTCCGAGCTGTAACAGGACAGATCTGGCACAGCATTTAAGGCTCCATTTATTTCAACTAGGATTTTGGTAAATTAATATTTTTATTGATTGTTAAGCTTTTAATGTTCTTAGTAAATTTGAACAATCCTTACATCAATTTTAATAGGTTTATAACATGTTCTAAGATCATCATCATCATTTCTAAACAGTTAAACACCCCATCAGCTTTCATAGCTCTCAACGCCAATCTGGGAGGTTTAAGTGGCAATCACTGAAAACGATTTCTAAAGTTTCCAAATGAAAGGCACTAAAAATAACCAGGCAACAGAGCTGTGAGGGACTTTAGCTTGATGGCAATTTCATTGGCCCATGTTTACTGCAATGTAGAACTGGGAAGAGACAACGTCAGCATTCAATACCTGCTGGTTTGTGACGAATGGAATGATTACTGGGAGAGGGAATAGGTACCACAACAAAAATAAATCAATTCAGGTAAGATCAAAAGTTTGGTAAATTTGGATTTTGCTGAATCTTCTTAAGATAGAGTAGTGTAGCAGAGAAAAGCAAAATGACCAAGGATGAAATTTCAGCTTGGCAACTAGAGCATTTAAATTCTATGAATGATTTGGAAAAAATACAACTGGCTTCAGTAATGATGACCATGAGATTCACTGGATGTACAACTATGAATGCATCTGCTCATGAAAACCCCTTTGGAAAGGTAATCTGCTCTTCTTAAGTGGTCTTTCCAACATGCAACATCGAACCCATGTGGATAACTCTTAAATGGTCTAGCAAACCACTCAATTGCATTATGACCACTAAATTTAAATAGCGAAGGAAAATAAAACTGGATGAATCACCCAATATTGACCTGGGCACCAATTGTAAACACAACAAAATTGCTTTCAATCCAGTCAACCGTGCCAAGTTATTCTCACAAATATCTGAGGATTGATGTCTGAGCTGCGAAAACAACAACTTAAATAGCCATACACACATATCTCACATACAATGTGCCAGGCTCTTCCATCACATTCTTGGGAATGCTTTACTTCAGCAGCAGGTTCAATCCACCAGAGACTGCAGTACAGTAATGTATAGGCAGATGTATACAGTAATGCATAGGCCTTGGAAACGAAGCTAGAATGCTATCAACTCTTACACTGGAATGTATACAACCAACTCCCGCGTTGGAATGTTGTGCCCGAGTGAGCATTTGGGCGTTACAAATCGACAGCATGTATTTCTCACAGACTGCGATAGCTCTATCCCAATCAATCAGTTTCATGCGTTTTATTCGTCACTTGCACATAAAGTGCAAGTGAAATTAATTTGCCAGCAGCGGTACAATGAAAAAAAAAAACACACAAAAACACAACAAAAATTTAACATAAACATCCACCACAGCATTCATCACTGTGGTGGAAGGCACAAAATTTGGTCAGTCCTCCTCCATTTCCCCCGTGGTCGGGACCTCAACCCTCCGCAGTCACCGCTGCGGGCGTCCAGATGTGTAGACAAGGTAAAGTCCAGGTAAGTCCTGAATCGGTGCTTCCCTACCGGAGACCGTGGCTTCAGGTTGGTCTAGGCCGCAGCCGGCGGTCGAAGATCTAAAGTCCCCACTGCGCCGCAGCCAGAAGCACTGCAGCCCGCAGGGCCAGCGGTCGGAGCTCCCCTCCAGGGGTCCCAGGCGAGGGACCCCGCTCCTGATGGCAAGTCCACGCCGCGCCCACGGTAGAAGTTGGCTGCGGGCCGGCGGCAGGAGCTCTTCTCCTCCCGGGTCCCCAACGAGGGATCCCAGGCGCAGAACCCCGCAATTGGAGCTCCGCAGACCACTACTTCAGGCTGCCGCGGGCCTGCGAACGGAGCACTTCTTTCCGGCGACCCACGGCGAGGGCTCGCCTGTTCCGCGATGAGAGTCCGCGCTGCACCCGCAGCTGAAGCCCCGGGCACGTCTCCGGGAAAGGTCGCACCTATCCTTGCTGTTAGGCCACGGGGGAGGCGACATGGAAAAAGTCGTATCTCCGTGGAGGAGGCGACTGAAACGGTTTCCCCCTTACCCGCCCCCCCCCACACAAGACACACAGAGAAACATTAAAAACATACATTGGGACATACTAAAAAAACAAAAAAGAAAGAACTAATACTCTGCTGGCAGGGCTGCCAGCTTGCAGCTCCCCCACTGACCACTATCCAGAGTTATTGCAGGATCGTGGGCAAGCATCCTTCTCAGCTTGTCATTTAAAAGACCACATACCAACCGGTCTCTAATAAATCCGTCTTTGCGATCGCCAAATCTGCAAGTTCCTGCAGCCTTCTTGATAGCACAAACAAAAGATTCAATAGTTTTGTTCTCATTTTGGTATCTTGAGAAAAAATTCACACGTTCTACGAGTCGATTAGCTTGAGGGTCACACAACTGTCAAAACCTTCTCTTGAGACACTCGGGGTCATCCGGCGACTCAGCCGGTGTCACGATCGGCGCTCCACCATCGACAGGTTGATGAGGTATTTCCCCAACATACACAAACTGTTGTGCTCGTTTATAAGCTTCATCTCCTGCGAGCAGAAGGAACACATACTTGCACGGACCACTGCAGGGTTGTCGTGAGAAGTTGCAGCAATGAACATATGATACTGTCGCTCAAAGGTACGCCACTGCTGTCCGATTCTGCTATCGAAAACAAGTGGGTCAGGTTTTCTGAAACCTTCAGCCATGTCTGAGACTATGAAAAGCCTTGTAAATAAGACCCAAAGTCAAACCGAAATCCCACCTCCGCCACCATGTGCAAAGTACTTATGATACAGTGTCATTCTATGTCATAACAAGTACTTTAATTTGTATACATACAGAGACCATCGAGATGAGTACTGTAAGTTCCGAACCACAAGTTAAAATTAAAAACCAACATGCCTGCCCGCATGCACGAGGTGGTGGTGGTGGTGTGGAAAACCTGACTTGGATTATGGATCAGGTCATCAGAAGCAAAACCAGATGTGGATCAAATCAGCAATACCGTTTGATCTACAGGGAGTAATTCTTGGAGTCATCAATATCGACTCCAAGATTGTTAAGGGCTTGGACACGATAGAGGCATGAAACATGTTCCTGATGTCGGGGGAGTCCAGAACCAGGGGCCACAGTTTAAGAATAAGGAGTAAGCCATTTAGAATGGAGCCGAGGAAACACTTTTTCTCACAGAGAGTGATGAGTCTGTGGAATTCTCTGCCTCAGAGGGCGGTGGAGGCAGGTTCTCTGGATGCTTTCAAGAGAGGTAGATAGGGCTCTTAAAAATAGCGGAGTCAGGGGATATGGGGAGAAGGCAGGAACGGGGTACTGATTTAGGATGATCAGCCATGATCACATTGAATGGCGGTGCTGGCTCGAAGGGCCAAATGGCCTACTCCTGCACCTATTGATTCCAGACCCCATGAAGCTCGCAACATCTGATCAAACAAGGGCAGTAAACCTCTTCCTTACTGCCGCCTAACATGTCCCTCACCTAATGAAGCAGTGCTCCTCTATGATAAGCAACACCTGAAAGAAGCACTGAAAGGTACAAGGTACTCTAGATGGAGTACTTTAATGTCATCACCAAAAGAGGATTGGTAGCACCACCACAGAACAAGCTGGCCTGCAGTAGATAGTGAATGAGCTAATACTAGGGATAAAGCTGATTTCCACTGACCTCACCAATCTACATGACGTAGATGCATCTATTCATGACAGCAAATACAAAAAAGAACATTTGCCAGTGTTACGGCCGAAGAGGTGCTGAAGGTAGTATCATTTATGAAGGTAGACAAATCTCCAAGGCCTGATCAGATATATCCAAGGACATTGTGGGAAACCAAAGAGAATATCACGAGAGCCCTGGTTGAAATTTACGAGTCATCATTACAGGAGAGGTGCCGGAAGACTGAAGGGTGGCAAATGTTGTGCTTCTATTCAAGAAGGGCTACAGGGAAAATGCTGAGAACTATAGGCCAGTGAGCTTAACATCTGTAGTTGGAAAGTTACTAGAGAGTATTCTGAGTGATAGGATATACAGGCATTTAGATGGACAGGGGTTGATTAGGGATAGTCAGTATGGTTTTGTGGAGGTCACCCTCACAAATCTGACTGAGTTTTTAAAACGTGACCAAAATGGTCGATGAGGGCAGAGCTGTCAATGTTGTATATATGGAACCGGGTCTGAAGAAGGGTCTCAACCCGAAACGTCACCCATTCCTTCTCTCCAGAGATGGTGCTTGACCCGCTGAGTTACTCCATCATTTTGTGTCTACCTTTGTTGTATATGTGGACTTTAGCAAAGCATTCGACAAGGTTCTGCATGGTAGGCTACTCTGGAAGGTTAGATCGCATGGGATCCAGAGAGATAGCTGAATGGATAGAAAATTGGCTTCATGGAAGGAAGCAGAGGGTGATGGTGGAAGGTTGCTTCTTGAACTAGAGGCCTGTGACTAGTGGTGTGCCTCAGGGTCTGGTGATGGGCCCGTTACTGTTTGTCATCTATATCAATGATTTGGATAAGAACATACACGGCAAGATTAGCAAGTTTGCAGATGATACAAAAAGTGGGTGGTTTTGCAGATAGCGAAGATGATTGTGAAAAATTGCAGCAGGATCTTGATCGATTAGCCAGGTGGGATGAGGAATGGTTGATGTAATTTGATACAGAGAAATGTGAGGTGTTGCATTTTGGGAAGTCTAACATGGGCATGACCTACAGTGAATGGTTGGCCTCTGGGGAGTGTTGTAGAGCAGAGGGATCGAGCAGTGCACGTGCATGGTTTCTTGGAGGTGGAGTCGCAGGTAGATAAGGTGGTCAAAAAGGCTTTCAGGCAGAGTATTGAGTACAGATGTTGGGACGTCATTTTGCAATGGTGAGGCCGCATTAAGAATATTGTGTTCAGTTCTGGGCACCATGCTATAGGAAAGATGTTGTCAAGCTGGAAAGGGTACAGAGAAGATTTACAAGGATGTTGCCAGGGCAATGGTGGGAATTTGTTCAAGTCTGAAGAAGGGTTTCGGCCCGAAACGTCGCCTATTTCCTTCGCTCCATAGATGCTGCTGCACCCGCTGAGTTTCCCCAGCAATTTTGTGTACCTTCGATATTCCAGCATCTGCAGTTCCCTTTTGAACCCCCTGTTGCCAGGGCAAGATGGTCCGAGTTATAGGCAGAGCGTGAGTCGCCTGGACTCTATTCTATGGAGCCCAGGAGGATGAGGGGTGATCTTATAGAGGTGTATAAAATCATGAGAGGAATAGATTGGGTAGATGCACAGTATCTTGCCCAGAGTAGGTGAATCGAGGACCAGAAGACACAAGTTTAAGGCAAAGGGGAAAAGATTTAATAGGAATCTAGGGGGTAACATTTTCACACAAAGGATGGTGGGTGTATAGAACAAGCTGCCAGAGGAGGTAGTTGAGATAGAGACCATCCCAACATTAGAAACATAGAAACATAGAAAATAGGTGCAGGAGTAGGCCATTCGGCCCTTCGAGCCTGCACCGCCATTCAATATGATCATGGCTGATCATCCAACTCAGTATCCCATCCCTGCCTTCTCTCCATACCCCCTGATACCTTTAGCCACAAGGGATTAAAGAAACAGTTAGACAGGTACATAGATAAGACAGGTTTGAAGGGACCAAACACGGGCAGATGGGACTAATGGAGCTGGGACATGTCGGCCAGTGAGGGCAAGTTGGGCCGAAGGGTCAGGCAACTGCTTCCACACTCTATGACTCTATGCATCTTATGGACCCAAAAATCTGCCTTCACACAGCGGACATCTTCCATTACATTGTGTAACACAACAAATGTACTACAAGAGAGAGAGTTTGAACAGAATGTACAGCTAAAATCCAGGCATCTGCAAGGCCTTGTGGTCATCATCAGCAATAGAAACGTACATTACAACCTGTAAGATTTAATATTCCCACTATCAATGCTTTCACACCAGTTGATCAAAGCTGGTGCAATGTGGAACGCTAGTGAGCAAATCAGGAGCAGCATCAGGTATACCCAAATAAAATGAGATGCCAGCCTTGTGAAGCTGCAATGCAGGTGCCAAACATTATGCTCCATCAGAATTAAGCAATCTCATAATAAAGGGATCAGATTGAGGTGTTGCAATAATATTATATCTAGTCAAGAGCATTCGTGACAATGAACCAGCTAACTGAAAGAAGAGACATTAAGAACGCTCCCACCATCAATAACAGAGAAACCCAGCTTGTGAGCAGTACAAAGCCAAGCATTTGAAACCTTGTTCAACAAGGAAGGCCAAATGAATGATTATCTCAGTTTCTTCCAGAGAACCCCACCATCATGGAAGCCAGTCTACGGTCAATTCACCATGTGATATAAAGAAATGACAGACAGCATCCGGGACCCATGTGGTGTCCCATGTGGTATTGAAGGCCTCTGCTCCACAACCAACTGCACCTATAGCCAGCTTTACGACAATGTGGAAAATTGACCAGTTATGTCCTGTTCTCAAAAACAGGGAGAATCTAACCCAGCAAATTATCAGCCATTCAGCTACTCCCAATCATCAGCAATTTGTGGAAGCTGACATTCACAGGGAGATCTTTAGTTTAGAGATACAGCACGGAAACAGGCCCTTCGGCCCACCAGGTCCGCGTTGACCAGTGATCCCCACACATTAACACTATCCTACACCCACTAGGGACAATTTTTACATTCACCAAGCCAATTAACCTACAAACCTGTATGTCTTTGGAATGTGGGAGGAAACTGAAGATCTTGGAAAAAAACCCACACAGGTCACGAGGAGAACGTACAAACTCCGTACAGACAGTACCCATAATCGGGATCGAACCCGGGTTACAACATTCACTGTAAGACAACAACTCTACCGCTGCGCCACCATGACTGCCCATACCAAATGGCATTTACTTGTCAATAACCTACTTGCTGGTGCTCACCACGAATTTCACTAAGACCACAAACTTCTAGACTTCATCAAATAGCTGAGTTCTATTGGGGAGATCGAGAATGACTGCCCTTGACATTAAAGCAGCATTCGATCAAACATGGCATCAAGGTGCCCCCGGTAAAGGTGAAGCCAAAGCAAAACAGTCCCATGAATGGAATCATATTTCACAGGGGATCATCACATTTTCAGCTTCTTCAGCAATCACCTTCCTTCCGTCATAACATTGAATGTTTGCTGATGATTGCACAATGTTCAAATGCATGCACAACGTTTCAACAAATGAAACAGCTCATACTCAGAGGCAGCAAGACTTACAGTATCTGCATTCGGGCATGGGCTAACAAGCCGCAGATAACATTCATGCTACAAAAATCTCTGGCAATTATGTTTTCAACAAGAATCTAACCACCTACACTTTCAATAGCAATACAATCAGCTGGTCCTCCTTTAATTGGAGGTCACCAGTAACCAGAATTTCTACTGAACCAGCTGTACAAATGCCCCCACACCTTCAAGAGCAAGTCAGAGGTCCTGTAACAATGACAAACCAAGATTGTTCCACCATGCAAAGGGACATGCCAGAAGTACAATGGAATACACTCCAATTACCTGGATGAGTGCAGCACCAATAACTGCCAATAAACCTGATACCATCCAGGACAAAGTCGGCTGCTTTATCGGCACCTCATAAATTGCACTAATCATTCATTACCTCCACATTCGAAGTTTAACTTCAATTAAAATGCAAAGCAGTTCAATTCATGTCAAGTTATCTATTAACAACCAAGTTGAGAAATGTCATGGCAAGGTGTTCAATTTAAATGTTATTAATTTCTGCTTGTTCAAGCTAATTAGATGCAAATTGGTTGCTGAGATTGCATTCAAAATAATAATACCAATGCTTTTAAAGGTATTTCACTTGCTGCCAGGAAAAGGAAAGCTGCTACATAAATTCTTTCCTTAAGCAACTGTTTGAACACCAGAACTCCATGGAGTTCCCAAAAGTCCTTCACAGATTCAGCAAGGAAGGGGCTAAAGACAACACAAGGTTATTCACGGTAGACAAAAGTGCTGGAGAAACTCAGCGGGTGCAGCAGCATCTATGGAGCGAAGGAAATAGGCAACGTTTTGGGCCGAAACCCTTCTTCAGTCTGAAGAAGGGTTTCGGCCCGAAACGTTGCCTATTTCCTTCGCTCCATAGATGCTGCTGCACCTGCTGAGTTTCTTCAGCACTTTTGCCTACCTTAGGTTTTCCAGCATCTGCAGTTCCTTCTTAAGCACAAGGTTATTCACTCCTTTGTTTAAATTTTTATGAAGTACAATCTATAAAGAAGTTTGTTAAAAGAAGATAAGCCGTTGCCATTCATAATTAGTTAGATAGCCTAAACAGAAAAACCTTTTACAGTAACACATCTGTCTGTCCTTTCTTCTATTTGTTATTTTTAGTATGTGTTGAAAAGTATGTTTTAGAGTTCCTTGGTTTGTTTTATATGGGGGGGATGGGAGAAACTTTTTTTTCAATCTCTTACCTTGACGGAGATCTGATTTATTTTCAGTATTGTATCTCCGTCCCCACTGCGGCCTAACTTCGTGGAGTGGCACGGCTCCATGCCGCAGAAGTCTAAGAGATTTTAACATCGCAGAGCTTGTTTTGCTGGGGATCGAAGCTCGAACTGCGGGGGCCTGTGGACTTTAACATCCTGAAGCCTGCAGTCTCTGGTAAGAAGAGGCTGACTCAAAAGCTCCATGCCACGGAGAGAGTTTCAACCGCCCTAGCGCAGGAATTTCAATCACCCCGACAGGGGCTTTGATCGTCGGCTGCGGGGGCTTTGATCGCCCCGACTGCGGATGGTTTGACGGCCCCGACCGCGGGAGAACAAAAAGAAAGGAGGTTGAACTTTATTGCCTTCCATCACAGTGAGGAATGTGGAATCCACTGTGGTGGATGTTTATGGTAACTTTTATGTGGTTGTGTGTCTTGTTGCTTTTCACTTAGTATGGCTGTATGGTAACTTAAATTTCACTGTACCTTAACTGGTACATGTGACAATAAACTGACCTTGAAATAACAAGACATCATTTCAGACACCTGACATGAGCACATTAGCAATTTTAGTGACTGTGAATGTGACCAACAGTATTTCCTCTTGGGATAAACATTCCTACCGATTACAGGAATTTGTAAATATATATAAATAATAGTTTGGAGATCATCATTAATTATTATCACTGAACCTGGTACTTTAAGTATCTTGTGCAGGAAGGAACTGCAGATGTTGGTTTAAACCGTAGCTAGACACAAAATACTTGAGGAACTCAGCGGGACAGAAGGAATGGGTGACGTTTCAGGTTGAGACCCTTCTTCAAGTATATTGTTCTATTCCTTGAGAAATTGTCTTGCTGGGGAACTGTAAACAATCACCAAAAACAGAAGAGTAATTTACTATCAAAATAAGCCTCAATCTCTAAGATATATCTCCAGAATGCAGAATTATTTGAGATCAGGCACACTAAACAATATCCCAGGTAAATTCAAAACAAAACAAGCTTTATATTTTAATAAATGTATAGCGTATGAGATTTGGACAATCTACAGTATATAGGAACTGTATTAAGCTTTATCCACTGGCATTCAAACTCACTTTGCTATTCTAATTCTACATACACTTTTTAAGCCAGCTTGAACCAGCTTGAAGAAAGTATAACTAGGTTAGCAATAATTATTTTTTAAATTTCTTTAAGAAGAAATATTAACTACTTTTTCAATCTTTTGATTATTGGTGACAGAAAATAATGGACTAGGTTTGCCGTCACCTATTTATGAAAGATATTTTATTTTTGGTGCTGTAACATCACATTGAAACCTAATTGAATTGGTAGCTCATACTCTCAGCACTGTTGTCACAAAATCCAAAAAACGTTGTTCTTAGTTTAGCTTTAATTGATGTTGCAACATGAAATATGCAGCATGAAATTCAGATTGGTTATGACCTTGTCTGGTTCAACAGGTCCTTTTTGAGTACTAAAATAGTGTCCACATCACATTAGAGAAGGTGTTGGCATGTAGATAATTACCATTTACCTGAAACAGTGTGTGTAGGGCATGTCTTCAATCAGTGCAGAACTGATCTGTTGCCAGAATTTCCCATTTTTGAGTTCAAAGGTCCAGCTAATATTCTCGTTTAACCTTTCTCACCTAAGTGCATATTCTTCAACGGAGGGACACCCGCTTCCAACAAGTTCCATTTAAATGGCACTTTTCCCCACTAATTTTGGTTCCGTTACTCATCTCGTTGTTGTTGTAGTTCTAGAAATGTTGGTACTTGAGATGTTTCAAGATGCAGAAGTTTACAGGCCAGGGTATGGCAGGAGACAAAGGACATATGCTAACTTCAGATTTCTGCTGGTTAGTCGCTCCCAGTGAAGATAAGCAGGCATATGTCTCAAGTATGGCATAATAAGGTGAATGAGCAGAAGGCAGACACAGCAGGGAAGCTGCTGCAAGATGGAAGAGGAGGGGGTGAACTATCAGGAAGGGGTCACGTTTGCCTAGAATGCTTGTCGAGCAACTCTTCTGTTTGATCCTCAGCCAGAGACAACATGTGCGGTGTCCGCTGTTTAACAAAAATAATATCCGCGCTGAAATCTGCCAAATGTTGCAGCCACAACAGCAACCTGAGTGAAAGATGATCAGGTGCCCTTATGTTACAGTGGCCTGGAGCAATGAATGTTGGGGTGGGGGCATGGTGTTGTCTGTCTATGTAGCCGTTAATAGACAATAGACAATATGTGCAGGAGTAGGCCATTCGGCCCTTTGAGCCATTCAATGTGATCATGGCTGATCATTCCCAATCAGTACCCCGTTCCTGCCTTCTCCCCATATCCCCTGACTCCGCTAATTTTAAGAGCCCTATCTAGCTCTCTCTTGAAAGTATCCAGAGAACCTGCCTCCACCGCCCTCTGAGGCAGAGAATTCCACAGACTCACCACTCTCTGTGAGAAAAAGTGTTTCCTCGTCTCCGTTCAAATTGGCTTACTCCTTAATCTTAAACTGTGGCTACACAAAAATGCTGGAGAAACTCAGCTGGTACAGCAGCATCTATGGAGCGAAGGAGATAAGCAACGCCAACTGTGGCCCCTGGTTCTGGACTCCCCCAACATCGGGAACATAAATAGATGCTCTTTATGCAAAGAGTGCCAGTCACATTTTAAAACTCTCTCGTGGGAGCTCAGCAGAGGAAGAATAAGTAGTCAACACTGAGAGGATTAGAGGCAACTCAGGATTAACTGCAGGCACATCACTTTTTCACATCGCATGTAGATTCTACCCCAAGCCAGTAACGCCACATCCAGTTTGTGAATCCTTGTACACCACAAATCATGTAGATTGATATCCCCTACCTGGCCACATGAAGTCCTCATTCTGTGGCAATCCCCGGAATCAACTACATTTGAATCAAAGCAGCAAACCAAAGGAAATGAAGTGTCATTGACAACATGGCTGATAATTCTGGACCATTACTCGCACACTAATGTGTGGCATGTGTATAACACAAGCTATTTTTGCCACTCAAAACATGATAAAGCATGTCAAACTGAAACCATGTCACTCTTTCTGAGCCAATGTGACAGAGCCAAAATGTACCAAAGAAGATAATACATGTGCTCCTAACTGAAAACCATTGATGAGTCGCAAGGCCCACTCCCAGTGAAGTCAATGTCTGCAGCATTCAAGTCAAACGATCACAAATGGAACAAGAAATTTATCTACAACCTTCGCAGAGCCATAAAGATTGCCAAGAATGGATTTCGGATGAAGCTGCAATGACACGGGTACCTGTTGATTATGCTAAGGCTTGCACGCTATAATAGGTTTCAAAGCTGCAGACATGCACAACAGACATGCACTTGAATGCTGCAGACATGCACATCAGACAGGCCCCCTCACTGCCCATCTTCAAATCCTCCCTAAAAACACATTTTTATTCTTTGGCTTTCGACACTGGCTGAGGCATTGCTCCTGTTTTTAGTGCTTTTAATGTCTTTTAATTTTTAGTGTGTTTTTTATAGTCCTTCGTTTTACGTTTTTTAATGGTTTTTAATTGTTTGTAATAGCTTTTTGTTCATGAGTTCTCATGTACAGCACTTTGTGGCAACTGCAGTTGTTTAAAGTGCTTTATAAATAAAGTTATTATTATTATTATAAAGCAAAGGCGGCCAGTATCGCTGGCAACAATGGGTCTCTCTCCAATGAACTCCATGCATTCTACACCCACTTTGAACTGAGGGTCGTTGGTGGAAGTTCACCCAGCCCGCCAGTCTCGGGTGCACTGTACCAATGGTTACAGAGGCAGACGGAAGATCGGCTTTCCTAAGAGCGATTCCGCAGAAATCAACTGGGCCAGATTGAGTCCCTGCATGTCCTCAAGACCTTTGCAGATCCACTGGCAGAGGTTTTCACAAACTTCTTCTTAATTCATTTCAAGGTCCTCACCTGCTTCAAAAGACCACCATCATCCTTGTGCCAAATAAGAGTAAGGTAGTGTGCCTTAATGACTACCCTCAAGTGGATCTGACATCCACCACCATGAAGTGCTTCAAGAGAGCACAAGGTGCACATTAACTTCAGCCTCTCAGCCAGCCTTGATCCACTGCAATTTGCTTACCATCACAACAGGTACACAGCAGACACTATCTCCATAGCCCTAAACTCATCTCTGGGACACCTAAACAATAAAATCTCCTATGTTAAGCTCTTATTTATCGACGATAGCTCTGTCTTCAACACCACAATCCCAACCAAACTCATCCACTAACTCTGGAACCTAGGAATCAATGCCCCCTTCTGATGCTGGATCCTTGACTTTATGAATGTCAATTGTCCTCAACATCAGCAAGATGTTGGAGCCGGTTATTGACTTCAGGAAACATGGTGGAGTGCATGCCACAGTGAACATCAATGGTGTGGATATGGAAATGGTTGAGAACTTCAAGTTCCTTGGCATTAATATTACCAATGATCTGTTGTGGACCAACCACATTGATGCAATAGTCAAGGCAGCACACTGATGCCACTACTACCTGAGATGACAGGAAATTCAGCATGTCTCCTATGACACTTACAAACTTCGACAGATGCAATATAGAAAGCATACTGTCGTGTTGCATCACAGCTTGGTCTGGGAATAGCTCTGCCCAGGATTGCATGAAATTGCGGAGAAATGTGAATGTAGCTGAGTCCATCTCACAGACCAGACTTACAACCATTGACTCCATTTACACTTCACACTAGCCAGCATAAACAAAGACTTGCTGCTCCCCAGTCATTCCTTCTCCTCCCTGCTCCCATCCAGCAATAAGTGCAGAAGCTTGAAAGAGCGCATCATCAGACTTGGGAACAGCTTGTTCCCCTATGTTATCAGGCTTCTGAACCATCCTTCCATAACTAGGATACTGTTTGGTTCACCTCTACCGCATTGAGGACATTGGACTTTGTCTAAGGAACTGATGCACTACAATGCACTATAATGCTGAAAACTATATTCTACATTCTGTATCTTCCCCTTTGCTCCATCTATTGTACTTGGCTGATGTTTGAGCTGATTATATCTATGTATAGTATATCTGATTGTATAGCATGCTAAACTAAGCTTTTCACTATACCTTTGTACATGTGACAATGGTAAACACATAAACATCAATATTACTCGTCATCAGTTGCATCAAGTAGGCAAAGCACTTGCTACCAGCTGCAGTAAGAAGCAAAATTAGGACCAGGAAGATAAAGCGGGAGGGGGGAGGGGGGGGGGGGGGGCGAAGTGTATGCAAACTGAACAGCTTCTTACCATCTGGGTATCCATGAAAGTTCATTATGAATTTCATTATGATTCAAGAAATGACCACTATTTTCCCACTCACACAAGATCTCCTCATTTCCTTGGCCACAATACAAACATAACACCCATTAAATAAGCATTCCTAATTAAACTTATCAAATGTTTTATGACATACTCCAAAGGCCAATTAATATTCATAGTGCCATACATTCTGTGGGTTTTGATCTATCTGAGTGTTTCATCAGAGTGCTCCTCTGGGAGTTGCAATTGAGTGGTGGAAGGCACTGGATTCCAAAGAAGGAGCAGACATGACCTCGATAGTTAATCTTAAGGAGCTCTGAGCATAATAATCTTGACTGCACATACAGTATTAGTAGCACAGTTTGATCAGGCTGACAGACAGGAAAATACCAAGGCAAAACACAGGAAGTGGGAAGAAAAGGGCATTGGACTTATACCCCATGGTATCTTCCTAAGGTTACAATACTGGAATTCTCGTAACCTATAGCAGACAGTTTCAGCATCACTATAGGATCTTAAAAACTATAATGCACTTTGTCGTCCATAGCCGTGATGCTACTAAACCAAATTAACATCTTTGTAAGCTGACCTAAACTGTGTTTTCCCTCTATATTCAGAAATTGGGTTACTGATAGGGGTGAATTAATAGCAAGAATAAGCTACTGCGTTACATTCGGGTTCACAAGTTTGCAAACTGAGTTGTCCAGCTGTTCTTTACATGAAAATTTGTGCTCCGAGCTGTTTAAAGGCCAATGTCATAGTAGTGGCTTGTCTATCCACATTGACAGTGAATGTAACGGTTCAGTGTGGCAGAGGGTGGCACAGCTGGTCGAGCTGCTGCCTCACAGCGCCAGAGACCTGGGTTCAATCCTGACCTCGGGTACTGTGCGGAGTTCGCATGTTCTTCCTGTGAACGTATGGGTTTCCTCCCATATCTCAAAGACATGTGTAGTTGTTGGTTTGTTGGCCTTAGTAATTGTGGCGCGTATGTAGGGAGTAGATGAGAAAGTGGGACAACTTAGTGTAAACGGGTGATTGATGGTTGGTATGAATTTGGTGGGTTGAAGGGCATGTTCCATGCTGTTTCTTTAAATTAAACTAACATATCTCTCTGCATACCTCTCAGTTCTTTTATGCACTCTATTGCAGTCCTCATGAGAGTCCTGCCGGCAATATATATATATATATATATATATATTTCCTACTGTAATCTGTAATCTGCAATATCCTTTATTCCACTCCTGACTGTCAGCTATTCACGCTCATAATATTTTGTTTTGTCCACTTTTCATGATGGAGGTAATGGCCGGAATTTACTGCCCATTTCTAATTGCCCTTTGGAAGTGGTTTTGAGGAAAGACAGAGCAGACTCAAGGGGCCAAATGGCTTGCTTCTGCTCCTATTTCTTATGTTCTTATGCAATGAGTTTAAGAGCCAAGTGTGATCTCAGCTTAAATTAGACTAAGCATTGGTAAGCAAGCTATCAATGAACACCATTTAAGGTGGCACATTGCATTGGATTAAATAGGACACAATAGGGTTGGTTTTGTCCTACTTTTTGCTGGGTTATTTTCAGTGAAGATAGAATTGTGTCAAATTGTGATCTGCAAATATGTCATGGCTTTTGCTGTCTACCGTCAGTCATTTCTTGATGCCATGTACTGTGAACTTTATTGAACATGGACTGGCTTTAACTCAAGAGCAAGTTAAGAGGGATCATTAACATTGAATTGCATTTCATCACAAGCTGAAGCTCCTTTCCTTGACAAAGGCCTTGCTCTGTAATTATCCACAAACTAGAGACTCAGGCACATTGATGCGATCACAAAGACAGCTTATCAATGCTTCTACTCCCTCAGAAGATTGAACAGATTCGACATGTGGCCAAATACACTATCAAACTTCTCTAGGTAAAGGATAAAGAATATACTGATTGATTGCTCACGGCCTGTTCAGTAAATACAACATCTGGTTGGGATTGTATTTTCTGGTATGCCTGGTGCTGATTCTAGAATTTCACTTTGTACTCCTTAAGAAACCACGACATGGGATTGTACAATCCAGCTCTTATTGTCCAGACCCAAAGTACCTCATGGATGTCCTGTTTTGAGCAGTCAGATTTGGTTCAATGGTACTTTATTGTCATATGTACAATGTGATAGTGAAATTGTTTGTTTTGTAAACAATTCAGTAAAATCATATTATCAGAATCACACTTTATTCGCCACGTATGTTTTGCAAAATACGAGGAATTTCATTGGCCAGGTCTGTCATACAATTAAAAGTAACAGATCACTCAAACACATTTTAACATGAACATCCACCACAGTGACTCCTACACATTCCTCACTGTGATGGAAGGCGAAATAAAGTTACATAGAAACATAGAAAATACATGCAGGAGGAGGCCATTGGGCCTTTCGAGCCAGCACCGCCATTCATTGTGATCATGGCTGATCGTCCCCTATCAATAACCCATGCCTGCCTTCTCCCCATATCCCAACTCCACTAGCCCCTAGAGCTCTATCTAACTCTCTCTTAAATCCATCCAGTGACTTGGCCTCCACTGCCCTCTGTGGCAGGGAATTCCATAAATTCATAACTCTCTGTTTTTTTCTCACCTCAGTCTTAAATGACCTCCCCTTTATTCTAAGACTGTGGCCCCTGGTTCTGGACTCACCCAACATTGGGAAAATGTTTCCTGCATCTAGCTTGTCCAGTCCTTTTATAATTTTATATGTTCAAGTCCTTCCTTTTGTTCTTCCTCGGTTGGGGGCCTCGAGCCCTCCGTTGATGGGACGGTCTTGACTCCCGTAGCCAGCGACGTTCGGGCCCTCCTTGTTGAGGCGATCAAGCTCCCACATCAGAGGGATGTCAGCTCCCCCGCGCCGGGCGATCGAACCTCGTGTCGGGGCTGGTAGAGCCTTCCGACGTTGGAGCTCCCGACTAACTTCACACGAGACTGCGAGCCCTTGTTGGTAAGTCCAAGGTGGTCGTGGTGGGAGCGATCCCAGGCAAGGGATCCACTCCGATGTTAAGTCCGCGCCCCTTGGTGGAGCTCACGACAGTCCGAGGAGGCTTCCAGCTCCATCGATATTAGGCCGCAGAGCCTGGAGAATGTGATCCGAAAATTGACAAACAGACAGAAAAAACGAACAGACTGCTGGCAGGGCTGCCATCTCCCCGGCGCCCCTGGTGATCTTAATACATAATCTTTATACATAAAAACACAATAAAATAAAGAGGATGTTGCCACGACTCGAGGGTCTGAGCTAGGGGGAGAGGTTGGCAGACTAGGACTTTAGTCCTTGTAGCACATGAGGATGAGAGGCGCTTATAGAGGTGGAAAGATCATGACAGGAATAGATTGGGTAAAATCTGCAGACTCTTTTACCCAGAGTAGATGAATCAGGAACCAGAAATAGTTTAAGGTGAGGGGGGAAAGATTTCATAGAAACCTGAGGGGCAACTTTCTTTCCCCACTAAGAGTGGTAGAAATATGGAACGAGCTGCCAGAGAAGGTAGTTGAGGCAGGTACTATCACAACATTTAAAAAAACATTTGGACAGGTACATAGATAGGATAGGTTTAGAGTGCACAAGAGTAAAAGTGCAACGATTGCCATGTGAGAATAGTAGACCAGTAAAGATTTGTTCTTGATCCGTGATCAATGTACATCAATTGACAGCACTGCCGTGAGGCAGTAGCTCTACTTATTATATCATAGCATTGTTCAAATATACATCATGCGGTTGAAGCACCAGGATTGAATATTCAGAAGTGCACTTCTTCTTCTTTTCGTATCTTTGAAGCTGGTTGGTTATATGACAGTTATCCATTCCTTTACACAGTCCTTTGCACATAAATCACTCAATCAAATGTAGGTATCAAGTTTTAGATAATGCAGGACACAAGAGAATTTCTGGTTTAATACATTGCATTAGGTTGGATACATATTTTGGAGGTTTATTTATGGAAAGATTAGTCAGACAAATCAACTTACTCATGTGCTTATTGCACCTCTATTTCAAAAGTGAAAAATAAAACTGTGGGTAATTAATATTTTGATTGTTATTCAATAGCTGCCAAGGAGAACATCTTCAGTGGTGTGTCATTTATTTCAACTGTGTTGTTTGTTGCATGCCTGCATGATTAAAGACAGTCAACGTCAAGGGGGTTCAATTTAATAACCTCTTGAAATGTGGAAGTAATGCAAAATATGATTTTAAAAAAACAGCCCTTTAGTGGCCACCATACTGCCTACTATTTATAGTGAGTGCTGTGTCCAATCAGTGCTATCTGCCGTTCATTAGCTAAGTAACTTGCAAGTATTTCTAATTCATTTAAGGGATATGGGCATTAGAGGCAAGGCTAGCATGTATTGCTCATTCCTAAATCATGCCTGTGTGTTTAAATTTAGAGTGCACTTCATAGAGAGAGGTGAATTTTGGTGGGACGAGGTGCTGGCAAGTAAGAAACAAAGAAGAATGATGCATTGTTGGATAGTTCAGGGTTCAACAATTCCAGTTGATGCTATGGAGGAGAGAGATCTACAGTAAACATGGATGGCCACCTCACACAATCTAGGAAGACATGTATCTGATCCTATGAATGCCATCCTGCGGCTGCAGTGCTTCAGGAGGTTCATTGATTTCATACGATTGTCTGTGAATGCATCTTGAAATACTATATCCTTCCAATTATATTACTTGGAGACAAAGAGACTACAGATGCTGGAATCGAAATCGATGCTGGCAGAACTCAGCAGTCAGGCAGCATCTTTGGAGGGAGAAAGTGCAAGGCAACATTTTAGGTTGAGACCCTGTATCAGGACAGATGTGCAGATTGATGCAATCATGAGGTAGACACAAAAGCACCTCTACTTTCCTACAAGTTTAAAGAGATGTCACTGAATACTCTAATAAACTTCTACAGATGCGCTGTAGAAAATATCCTGACTGGTTGGATTACAGTCTGGTAATGCACTGGAAAGTAAGAGACTGAAAAGATGGGTGGAATCAGCCATTCTATCAAAGCCCTCCCCACAATCAAAACTATCAATGAAGGCACTGATGAAATCTATCATCATGGATCCTCACCATCCAGGCCATGCTTTCTACTCCCTGTTACCGTCCACAGCAGGCACAGACACCTGAAGTTACACAGCACCAGGTTCAGGAACGGCTACTTTCCTACAATCATCGGGTTCTTGAACCAACCTCCAAAACTAATCAGACCCCAACTACAGAACACTACTGACCACCTCTGACACTAATTTGGAATTGTTTTCTAATTGTCTATTTTGCACTGTCTTTTTGCTACAACCCCGGAAGCTGCGGGTGAGACCAAGGAAGGTTTCCACTCTAACCTCAAAATAAATTGTGGCCTGCATTCCAAAGGGAGACAAATCGATTTTCCTGGAATAACTTCAAATGCAGAATGGGTAAAAATGCAATCCTTTGGCGAGGTTCCCTCGGATGGAGTAGGGAAGCATAACTCTAACAGGTCCGTCTCCTTACAAGACCACAAAGCAAATACCTTCAATTTAGGAACTTGCATCTGTTGGATTTAATAAGTGTCTGAGTGAAAGACCACAAGATCAGTGTCACGCTGGCCATTAGAGATACTGATGACTGCTGGACCGATCACTGTCCAGTCTACTCTAACGTCTCTATAAATAAAATGTAAAAATAATATTTAAATAACATATGCCAATCTATAAAATATAAAAACGCTGGAAAGATTCAGCAAGGCAGGTAATATCTGTGGAGGGAGAAACTTCTTCAGTAACAGTGTTAATACTTTAGGTTGATGGCCTTTCATCAGCATTAAATGTAGGATGATGTTGAGCGTAGCAATTAGAGGAGGGAGCAGGGAGGCATCTGGACCAAGGGCTGCTAAAAAGAGGAGATAGGTGATCAGGAACGATGAAAATGTAATGATGTGATAACCAGTCTCCAAACTGAATGATGCCTCTCAATCATCTAGCAGTTATAGTCAGATCTTTAACTAAAACTCCTTCTGCATTCAACACTAGTGCATTTTGCAAGCTTTGTATATAAAAACGTTTTTAACATCAACATCAGTGCTATATGTCATTTGAAGACATCAGGTCCAGAAACACCAATATAAATGTAGGTCAAAAATCCAGAAATGCTGCATAAATTTAAGGGGCATTGTCATTAAGTCATCAGCATTTTCTTGGTAAATAGTCCATCATTCTTTGAACCTCATTGAAATTTGTCTTTTGTAAATAACATTCTCCACATCTATCGTTCTGCTGTCCAGAGCACCAGGAATCTGTTGAGGGAGGGAATTAAACATTTAAAAGACATTTGGACAGGTCCATGGATAGGAATAGTTTAGAGAGATATGGGTCAAATGCAGGCTGAAGGAAGAGCATAAATGGAGCAGAGAGGTCGACGTGGGTAAGTTGGGCTGAAGGGCCTGTTTCCATGCTGATGACTATGGCTCTATGAATGATGCTTAAAATGTATCTTCTAGCAAGACCCTAGTAACGACGGTTTAAAATTATTGTATTATCTTCAGGCCATCAAATATTACCCTGCTTCTTTTGGATCTTGCTCTGAGCTTACCCTCTGTACACTACAAAGTTATTTGCACTGTATTCTTTTTATCAGAGGTTCCTTATTCCCTTTAGAAGAGATTCCATGGAAAGGAATTTCTATTTACTGGGCTCTCTTTGTACAGAAGTTTCCTTCTGCAGTTGATTCTTTATACTAGAGACTTTGTACCTATAGCATGCTGTGGCAATTAAAAATGACAAGAAAGGCCACTACTTAACTCTTAATTTATTTGGTCACATCTATCTGATTTTGGAAGATTCTTACCGTGTGCATATGGTAGGATGTGAAGAACCACCAAATGAATAAGTCCTCATCAATACCTCTGCCATTAAACCCGTGGTCAGACAATTATCAAGCCTCCTATACAATGCCTTCAATGGAAATCATTTTAAGAAGCAGAGTTGAACACACATGTACCAATGCATCACGGATATGAAACCTACAGCAGAGGTGGAATTTTTATTTAATCGAGTTGGTTGAGGACTAAATATTATCCTGGAACCATGAAAATTCCATATCCGGCCTTGATGGCACGAAATACATAAAGAGTGCCCGAGGTTGCAGATAGGTCCATATCCTCACCCACATCCTGGTATGCATGGTTGGCACCAAAGTAGAGATGGTCGAAAGCTTCAAGTAGTTAGGCATAAATATAATCAGATATTTGTCCTGAACCAGCCACATCAAAACTATGGCCAAGAAAGCACACCTCTACTTCCTTAGAAGGCTTAAGCCCCTGTCCCACTTAGGCAATTTTTTCGGCGACTAGGCTGTCACCACATGGTCATGGGGTGACGCCTGTATGGCCGTGAGTAGTCTCCTCCAGTCGCATATAGAGTTGTAACGTTTTTCTGGTCGCCGCTGGATTTTGAAATGTTCAAAACTTTTAGGTGACTGTGGGCTTGACGTAGATTGACATAGCATGACGTAGGTGCTGTCTTAGGTTGTTACCAGGATGACGCAGGTTGTTGCCAGGTGACGTTGGTTGTCGCCGGGTGCTGACTTCGGTGAATTCCATTGGCAACTACCTACGTCAACCGGCGACAGGTTGAATTGTCTTCAGTTGTCGCCGACAGGGTCGTTGCTTGTCTTAGCTTGTCGCGGGTGGACGTAGGTTGACGTTGGTTGTCGTAGGTTGTTGTCTGTGGGGTTGTAGGTTGCGTAGGTGCGGTCGTAGGTGGACGTCCTAATGGGTCGCCGGTTGTCGGTAGTTTGACATCGACCAGGCGGTAGGTTGTTGTACCTTGTCGTAGACATTGTAGGGGTGGTCCAGTCGCCACTTTTTCGGTGACCTGCTACAACTGTGACAGTCACCAGCAGTCACCGAAAAAATCACCTAAGTGGGACAGGCCTTTTAGGATGTTCGTCATGTCCCCAACACCCCTCACAAATCTCTATAGATGCGACATACAAAGCATTTTATCGGATGCGTTGCAGCATAGATTGAGAAGAGCTCCATCCAAGACCATAAAAGATTGCAGAGTTGTGGGCATAAACCAACCTCCCTTCCATTAAACGTCATCTGCCTAGGCAAGGCCATCAGCATAATCAAGGACAAGTCTCTTCCTCTTCTTCCCCCTCCCATCATGCATGGTGGTACAGAAGTTTGAAAACGCATACCTCCAGATTCAGGGACAGTTTCTTCACAGTTATTATCAGGCAACTGAACCATCCTCTCACCAGCTAGAGTGCGGTCCTGACCTGTCATCTACCTCTATGGAGTCCTCGAATTATCTTCAATTGGACTTGATCTTGCACTAAATGTTGCACCCTTTATCTGTACATGGTGGACGGATTGATTGTTATCGTGTATCATCTTTTCTTTGACTGGATAGCACACAATAAAAAGCCTGTCACTGTACCCCAGTACATGTGACAATAACAATAGACTAAACAGTACAGCAACCCTCTCACTACTGCACTGAAGCAATAATGTATTATATGCTCAGGGTTCTGGAGAGGGACTCTAAATATACAGCCTTTTAAATGAAAGCCAAGGTTAGCAATTAAATAGCTGCAGAGAACTTAAAGAATTAATCATATTGTGTGGGACTTTAAAGTCCCAAATGAGCCAGGTTAGATAAAGATGGCAGATTTCCCCATATGACATGAGAATTGAGATAGGGTTTTTACCACAATCCACTTTTGCATTTTAATTATCAAACTACCATGATAGAATTTGAACTCATATTCACTGTCCTGCACTCTTGATTGCTAATTATATTATTCATGGAATAATTATAATATTTAAGTTAGAGTTTATTTCATTTACAAGGAGTGTTTTAAAACCTGACTGTGTGGAAATAAATGTAACCATCATGATACCTTCTTCAAAAAAAGGGTGGTGGGGGTATGGAACAAGCTGTCAGAGGAGGTAGTTGAGGCAGGGACTATCCCAACATTTAAGAAATAGTTATACAGGTACATGGATAGGACAGGTTTGGAGGGATACAGCCGAAACGTGGGTAGGTGGGACTAGTGTAGCTGGGACATGTTGGCCAGTGTGGACAAGTTGGGCCGAAGGACTTGTTTCCATGCTGTATATGACTCTAAGATTGCCAGAATATAATGTTCAGCATATCAACTACTAATGAACGTAAAAGGGACAAATATACACAGGTAGATCCTTTCTGCTTTAAGAATGTCCTTTTTAAACAAGTGCCCAATTACCTAATGACAGCCAGAGATAAAAAGAATAAACACGAACATCAGAACTAATAGATTAGAAAAGACTTACACTTATAACAGGTTATCTGTCAGAACAGAGCAAAAATAAGATTGGAACCTTTCTTCGAGGCCCCAACATGAATTCTGCAGTCTATATCATAAAAGTCAATTTATTCTCATTTGATAAACTGACAAACCTGCTGTGTATCCCAGCCATTATTTTTTTAAATACTAAGGCCTCTATTCGGTATCAGTAGTTTTAAACAATTAAGTCATTTGGTTTTAGTCACAGAAACTCAGCGTTCGAGGTTTCATGTTTGAAAGGGAGGAAATGTGACATCAGCACTGAGGCCTGCAATGCAGATCAGTTTCCTTCCCAGTACTGACTGTGAATGTGTTTGAAACAGGAAATGTCCGTAGCAACAAGTTCTTAATGAAAAGTACCCTCTACATTATGAGAAGACATTTATATAACTTATCTAAGTTGATACAAGCTTCCACTGTTTCCATTGCTATGGCACCTTTAGCCTAAGTAATTGTATTGAACAATTTTCCAAGTTGATGTCAAGTCAAGACATGGAAGAAATGCATGAAATTTAGCAAATTAGATGGATTTAAAAGCAAAAAAACTGTGGATATTGGAAATCGGAAATAAGAATAGAAAATGATGGAACATCATAATTAGACAGAGAGAGAGAAAAAAAGCTAACAGAGTAAGAGACCATGATTGTTTTAAGACTTTTCCCAAAGGTATAAAGACTAGAGAAAGGCAGAGATTTGGGGATTCAGATCTCTCGAGTGGGAACACGATAACTGACAGTTCCAACAGATTTATGGGTGGAGCAATATATGGAGGCCAGAACCAGTAGAATGAAGTACTCACAACACAATGGAGAACATAGGACTTTAGTTATTGATGAGGTCACTATTTTTTTTTTGATAAATAGTAACAACCTCGTCAAACATATATAGGGCATGACTTCAATATTTACAGAATGTCATGAAACTGGAAAATGTAATAAACAGTGAGGAGGACTGTAACATTTTACAGGAAGACATATAAGCACAATTAATGGACACGTAATTGAAGTTTTATTAAGAAATGAGATTATCGTGCAATTGTTCATTTTGGTAGAAAGAAAATGAATGTGATAATAAATCTATACAGTATTAAATTAAAAGGGATGAAAGACCTGGGTTTATCAGGACTAAAGGGCCTGGCGACATGTCACGGGGTGACGCCTGTATGGTCGTGAGTAGTCCCCCAAAGAGTCGCCGCTGGATTTTCAACATTTTGAACATTTTATGGCGACCTGCTGCGACTATGACGGGTGCCGGCAGGTTGCCGAAAAAAATCGCGTAAGTGGGACAGGCCCTTAAGGCTTCTAAGAAAGTGCACAAGATGTTTGATTATAGGTATGTTGGATTGAATTTTAACAGCCATACACACTGGGAGAGGGTTGATCATTACAAATGGGAGTACTCTGCAGTATGATTGCAAGTCAATTATAACATAGCATGTAATCTCTTAGTTCAGGTTAGGTGGTATGATGATAACACATCAGGATGTGCAACTCCAGAGCCAACAATATCATGAGAGACCCCTTCCACCCCTGCAACGGACTGTTCCAGCTGCTACGGTCAGGCAAACGCCTCCGTTGCCATGCGGTGAGAACAGAGAGGTTGAGAAGGAGTTTCTTCCCAGAGGCCATTCGGACTGTAAACGCCTATCTCACCAGGGACTAACTTTACTGAACGTTTTTCCTTCCATTATTTATTATGTAAAGGTATATGTGTGTTATGATTGTGTTTATAGTTTGTTTGGTTGTTTGTCTTTTTGCACAAAAGTCCGCGAGCATTGCCACTTTCATTTCACAGCACATCTCGTATGTGTATGTGACAAATAAACTTGACTTGACTTGACTCCATTTTAAAATTGCACTCTAGTGCTTGAAATGTGTTTAAAACCACATTTCATGAGTTACAATTCATGGTCTTGAGACCCGGTTGTACCACAAAGGAAGAGAACAAAATAGTTGGTGGATGCACCCCAATTGCTTCAAGATTCAGTGATGCATCACTTGATGGAAATTCAGCGGCTGCACAACTTCACAGGACAATTATTTTCTCCACGAACAGAAGATGTGGCTGAATCTAACAAGCTGAAGTCAGTAGCAGCACTACGGTCAACTGTTGCTTCTTTCAGTGCTGCAAGTCCTTTAATTATATCATAAAATCATGAAAAGTTAGTATGGTGTCCAGTCATCTGCCACTTGATATGTGTGTTAATTCCAACCACTTAGCTCTGCTCTGGTACATCACTCCACTGCCAGGACACTCACACTCTCTGTTTATGCACTATTTCATTTACCCAGCCACCAATGGCATTTAACCTCATTTTTCTACTGCCAATTCTCTCTTTCAAAGTCACTAGTAACAGGATATTTTTGTCCCATCTGCTCAACACATTACATTATTCATTAGTTTCCTCTTCCCCTATTGACAATAGAAGACAGCAGAGAACAGTGGAGAATGGGAGCTGGCCCTCCAGACACATCTCAACTCACAACCACACTGGAAATATCACTGAGGAAAACCAATACATCATCAGAGTCAATGGGATGGAGATCTCACAGCAAAATGGTGATAAAGCTATTTCATTCAGGGTCACTGCTTGCAACTTGGTCTTGAGGTTAGCAGTGAATTGCAGATGATCAAGGGGTTTAAACAACAGTCTCAGTCTTAATCTACATGGGGAAGATCATCTCTCCCACAAGCCGTTCACAACGAGAAACTCCTCTTCAGATATGAAGGTCCTGCAACAGAAGACTCGTACTGAATATGCACCTACTGAAATTCTCACATCAGTGAAAAAGAGATTGGGTTTTCATTTGATGATCTACTCATCATTTTAGCAAGGGCAGATGGAGGAGGGAAGGACAGCAATGTTAAGTGTGCCTTAGAGGTTACAAAATGCTGCAAGGTCTGTTATGCACCTCAAGTGCCAATATAGGATAGGAAACCTCTGGGCAGCAGCAGAGAATATGTCTTCTTCTTCTTGCGTATGGCGTGCACAGCCTAAAGTTGTAAGGCAACTTGATCTATTTGATCTTCTGTTTGTGCACGCCAGGTTGATTGCATTAGTCGAAACAGGGTGAACCACAAGAATAAGTGAGGTCCTCCATCACATACAATGAATGCCATCTTCAAAAAAATAAGGAGCATCATACTTGGGAAAGGATGTAATCCATGAAATAGATAATGGTGACAGTGATGTGGGTGGCTTTGTTCAGAGCCCAAAATCCCAGTAAGAATCTCAAGTACTTCCTCATATCCTGAAAGCACAGCCTGTCCCTTCATTGCTTCTACAGGTACAGTCTATGACAAAGCCTTCACAAGCAGAAAGCATCTCAGCTCAGAGATGTGTTCACCCCTGCCAAAAATTGATATGAAACCAAAGCACTTGCATCATTTATGTTTTTGGAAGAGGAAGAACGTTTATTCAAAACTGCATGAGGATATGTATTCTGCATAGTTGAATTATTTGGTTTCAGTTCTTTGGGCTGACATCTGTTGACATCATTGTCTATTCTCCAACATTTATAGCTGGTGAAGAAAACTGAACTTTTAATGTTGCACACTAATCCTGACAACAATGAGTGGACAAGGCATTTAAAGGTATGGAAAGGACAGGTTTGTATTCACAAATGTTGACAAAACCAGGTAGGGTTGTCAGCTTGTTAAACGGGTGCATTTCCTGACCCAAAATGAATTTCAGAACGGTTAGGTAATCCCAGACGACAATGCAACATGCTCTCCTGACACTTGCCTGCATATTCATCCTGCTTCTCCACCAGAGAGGCTGTTATTTCTGCTCACGTCTCAACTATTCTTCAGACCCTGGCAGGTGCTCATTGAAGACTTAAGGTATCTGACAGACACTTGGTTTTGTTCCTTGACATTCCTCACAGATAAGATTTTTTTGTATTTTTGGTCCAAGTCATTTGTGGTTTTTTAGGTTCAGTGAAGGGGTTACCAGCCATGTTGTGGTGCCTTTTGTCTCCCAGAAGACAGCCTTCATTGTATGAATACATCATGGAGAAATTCCTGGGGATCTTGGACACATCTGGAGAATTATCTGCTTGTGGTCATACACAACCATAATTTTAATCGTTTATAAGTGATTCCAATTAATGCGCACTCCTGGGTGATTCAGTGGTGCCTTGGAAACCACATACCCACTGTCAATTATACCAGGCAATTTGAATATACATTCACCCTGACGGGTGTTATTATAAGGTACACAAAATTGCTGGAGAAACTCAGCGGGTGCAGCAGCATCTATGGAGCGAAGGAAATAGGCGACGTTTCGGGCCGAAACCCTTCCTCAGACGGGTGTTATTATAAACAAAGTTCATGTAATTGTCATTTGATTGCCTGATTTATGAGCAACCATCTGTAATAGGTCACTAGCATGACCCCAAAAGTGGACATGTTCACAGCCACTGGCAGAGCACGTTTACCAAATCCCACAGGCACCAGGCAAAGTTTGGTCACCATTTGCCATGATACCATGAGTCTCCCAAAACAAGAGTGGCCTGTATTCTGACTCAGTGAGCTTGGGCTCCAATGAGTTGGACCGTTCTGACGACCCTCTCTCCTGGCGAGAAGCATTATTCTGCTGTTCCCGTCTATCTTCTTGTCCTCTCTATGTTTTTCTCTGGTCCTAAAGAATCAGAGGATGTGATCCCTTGGTGACGTGAAAATGGAGAGCTACACATTGCAATGTCAGCAGAATCATAGTGTTTAAAATAATCAACAACGTTGAAAAACTGCATAAACCCTACAAAAAGTTACTTAAAGGTTTCTAAGGCGTGCCTTCCACAGAATTACTAAGTCAAATATCTGTCGGCAAATTTGCTAAATAACCTCAACCCACATCCAATGTCCATCTAACCTCACCTTGGTGCATCCAAGTTAAACACTGAAACTTCTATTAAGATTGTCCACGGTCAACAATCAAGATATTTTAATTTACGCACACCCCTCCCAAACGAGTCTCTCATTTGTGGTCTGGCACGGTCATGTTCAGTGTAGAATTAATTTGGTGGCCCTTTATCCACTTCCAAACAGCTGATGTAACTCTTTATCACTTCCGAGCTCACCTACACACAGGCGCTAGATCACAGTGTCAGAGACCCAGGCTCAATCCTGACCTCGGGTGTTACCTGTGTGGAATTTTCACATTTTCCCTTGGCTGCATGTGTTTTCTTCAGGTGCTCCTGTTTCTTCCCACATCCCAATGATGTGTACATCAGTAAGTTAATTGGCCACTGCAAATTGCCCATGGAGTGTAGGTGAATGAGATTATGTAGGGTGAGGCTAAACAGACGGCTGATGTGCCAGTTTCATTTCTGTATCTCTCTATGACAGATGATTATAATTCTTGTCATAGATTACAAAAGCAATTTCAATAAATATAAGGAAAAACTTAAAACATTGGAAACATTTTAGTTTAGTTTAGAGATACAGCGTGGAAACAGGCCCTTCAGCTCACTGAGTCCACATCAACCAGCAATCACCCCGTACACTAGCACTATCCGAAACCCACTAGGGACAATTTCCTTGGGACAATAACCTGCAAACTTTACATCTTTGGAGTGCAGAAGAGACCAGAGTACCCGGGATATAATGCCTCGCGGTCACATGGACAAGGTACAAATTCCGTACAGACCGAACTCATAGACAGGATCGAACCTGGCTCTCTGTAAGGCAGCAACTCTACCGCTGTACCACAGTGCCATGTGTTATGGAGATTTAATAGTGTTATTCAAGACCTTGGAAACTATCTAAAAATAATTCCATATGATCAAGAATGTTTTTCATACTATGAAACAATATTTTGTTATTGGAAGCATTGCATGGCTAATATTGTTCTTAATGCATCTGCTGGTCTAGAATTATACTGTCATCGAAAACCACTCTATAGGCTTAGATTCCCAAGCTACGATATACTTTTCTAAGCATTAAAATGACTCTCCGCCTCCTATTAAAAATAGCAACTTTCATTCGCAATTAAAGTAATGATTCAACCCAAGGTTAATAACTTATCTCTACCACTTCTAATTAATTAACTCTTCGATTCTCTGCGTAATTGCATTTCAAGGGAGAAATGATGAGAAGATTTTCATTTTGCCTGACGGACGTTATTAATAAATTAAAATTAGGTTTTTTTTCATGAATAAAAAATACGCTTATTTTTTTAAGAAAGTCAGCTTACCATATAGTTTCTTTAACTTTTAAAGTTAGTCACTTGGTAGGAAAAATAGAAAAACTGAATATTTTTTAATAGGCGAGGGAGTGAAAAACATGATATTAATTGAACAATGGCAGTGCCAGAATAGCAGATCACATCAAGTTATCATATAAATTCAGGAATAAAATGTTATGTGGGAAAGATTAAGAGGTTATGAGTAAAGAAGCCTTATTATAATTATACGTTCTTCATGAAACTTTACTGCAATACTATACCTGTTTTTTGTCTCTGCCGAAGAATAAATGGCTTGAAGGGAATGCTGTAGGGGTTCAATGAACACTCAGGATGAGAGATTTTCTCAATGTGAGAATAATGTGCAAGAACGTAAAAAAAAGAACAGCAAACCTCATTGAAAAATAACAATGAAGGAAGGAAGGGACTCGGCAGGATTGATCAGGGGAGGAAGATTTGCCAGGCATGGAGTCCTTAAGGGTCACAGGGATAACCATTTTGGAATTATTTAAGAAATGTCTTAAATTAAATGATTGTGTGCGTGAAATTTTACATTGCTAATGGATATGGATGCTTAGTCATTGGTTATACAGTGCATTCAGAAAGTATTCAGACCCCTTCACTTTTCCACATTTTGTTACGTTGCGGCCTTATTCTAAAATGGATTAAATTCATTTTTTTATCATCAATCTACACACAATACCCCATAATAAAAAAAGCGAAAACAGGTGTTTAGAAATTTTTGCAAAGTACTTGAAAACAAATAACTGAAATATCACATATACATAAGTATTCAGCCCCTTTACTCAGTACTTTGTTGAGGCACTTTTGGCAGCAATTACAGCCTCAAGTCTTCTGGATATGATGCTACAAGCTTGGCACACCTGTATTTGGGTAATTTCTCCCATTCTTCTCTGCAGATCCTCTCAAGCTCTGTCAGGTTGGATGGGGAGCATCGATGCACAGCTAATTTCAGGTCCCTCCAGAGATGTTTGATCGGGTTCAAGTCTGGGCTCTGGCTGGGTCACTTAAGGACATTCACAGACTTGACACAAAGCCACTCCTGCGTTGTCTTGGCTGTGTGCCTAGGGTCATTGTCCGGTTGGAAGGTGAACCTCCGCCCCAGTCTGAGGTCCAGAACACTCTGGAGCAGGTTTTCATCAAGGATCTCTCTTTACTTTGCTCCATTCATCTTTCCCTCGATCCTGACTAGTCTCCCAGTTCCTGCTGCTGAAAAACATCCCCACAGTATGATGCTGCCACCACCATGCTTCACCGTAGGTATGGTATTGGCCAGGTGATGAGCTGTGCCTGGTTTCCTCCAGATGTGACACTTGCCATTCAGGCCAAAGAGTTCAATCTTTGTTTCATCAGACCAGAGAATCTTGTTTCTCATGCCTTTTAGCAAACTCCAAGTGAGTTGTCATGTGCCTTTTACTGAGGAGTGGCTTCCGTCTGACCACTCTACCATAAAGGCCTGATTGGTGGAGTGCTGCAGATATAGTTGTCCTTCTGGAAGTTTCTCCCTCCACAGAGTGACTCTGAAACTCAGTCAGTGTGACCATCGGGTTCTTGGTCACCTCCCTGACCAAGGCCCTTCTCCCCCAATTGTTCAGTTTGGTGGGGCGGCCAGCTCTATGAAGAGTCCTGGTGGTTCCAAAGTTCTTCCATTTAAGAATGACGGAGGCCACTGTGCTCTCCGGGACCTGCAATGCTGCATAAATTGTTTTATACCCTTCCCCAGTTCTGTGTCTCGACACAATCCTGTCTCGGAGGTCTATGGACAATTCCTTCGTTTTCATGGCTTGGTTTTTGCTCAGACATGCACTGTCAACTGTGGGACCTTATATAGACAGGTGATTTGCCTTTCCAAATCATGTCCAATCAATTTTATTTACCACTGGTGGACTCCAATCAAGTTGTAGAAACATCTCAAGGATAATCAATGGATACAGGATGACCCTAAGCTCAATTTTGAATGTCATAGCAAAAGGTCCGAAGATTTATGTAAATGTGATATTTCAGTTATTAATTTTTAATTACTTTGCAAACATTCCTGAACACCTGTTTTCGCTTCATTCTGGGGGTATTAAAGGACAATGAAGGAATATACAACTAAGGTGTAAGATTAGCCATGATTCGACTGAATTTCAGAATGCAGTGCCAGAGCAAAGTGGACCAGATTACCCCTTTAGATCTTCCTACATTCTTTAGGTTTCTCCTCTCCCCCCCCCCCCCCCCCCCCCTATACCCCCCCCCCCCCCCCCTACCCCACACACAACTCCTTTTCCGCTTAGTTTAAAATCTGGAAATAACTCTCCAGACTGGTAAATAGATGAATTAGCACAACAACATAAGAAGTAATATTCCAATATCACATCCAACAGATGTTCTCCTGTAAAGATAAATTAGAAGCTAAAATGGAAACACAGGAACTACCATGTAAACCTCTGTTCCAAAAATGAAGATGATACTGGCAGATATCATAAAAACAGAATGTTCCAAAAGCAGTGTCCATATCTCCCCTTCTGAAATTTCTCCCTTGTCTTTGTTTCAGGATTAATAGCAATCAGCTATATACCCCGATCTGGCAGAAGTAATAATGTGTATTTTGATGATTTCTGGATAATCATCCATAAAATGTAACCAAGAACAAAGTTTTGTTCAATTTGAACATATTCAAAATGAAACCAGCCTACCTTTCAAATAAAAGCCTTCCTATTTGGACACTGTCTATCTATTCGTACTGTATTGTAGACTCTATGTTACTTCTCTTCAATACTTTTCAAACTCGGATTTCTATCTTAGCACTGTGCGTAGGCCTTCCACTCATCGTTTAGTCATAGTCATAGGGCTGTAGACCACTGAAACAGAGCCTTCGACCCAGCTTTTCTATGCCGACCAAAGTCGGCCTAGTAGGCTAATCCCACTTGCCTGCATTTGGCCCACATCCCTGTAAACCCATCCTATCTATTGGAGTATATTTGTCCAATATTTTTTGAACTCATCTGAAGGCATTGTCGCTTTCTCACTTACCTTCCAGTAGATCATCCAGATTGGCGATCTTCTTATTCCCATCGATAGTGTAAATGGCTCTGACTCCTTGGGACAAGTTGACGTTATCTGAGAGAGATTTTGTCAGTTCCATCAGCAGAGCATCCAGGGACCTGAACCTGTCCTGGGAGACAGCATACACAAGCCCTTTAAAGTAGCGGTCCCCATTCCGGTAGAAGCGGACTTTTTTGGCTTTCTTTTCCTGGCTGAGTGCTTGCAGAGTCCGGGTGCGGTAAAAGCTGCAGTGGGCGCTGTGGGCAGGACTGGGTAAACCATTTCCTCGGGAACTTGCCCCTCCTCCACCGCCACCTCCACTGCCTCCACCACCACCACCTCCTCCTCCTCCGCTACCACTTCCACGCCGAGATGGCCGGTGACCCCGGCTTCTCTCCTCAAAATGCTCCAACTCAATACTCCGATCATGTGACATAATTAATGGCAAAAAGAAAAATTAAAACAAAAAATTATATATAATTTAAAAAATGTGATTACTGTCAAGCTGCTGATAACCCTAATCCCTTTTTGTATGACAGCTCTGATTCAGCTAAAACACCACCTTCCCCTAAATTATATACAAAATCACTTTTAATGATCCTATTGTGGCTTTAAATTTCAAATAATGTTAATATGCTATTGTTTCTTAGAGGAGAAATGCAGAGTAATGGCAGGAAGATGCCTTGATCACCAGAGACAATGTGTGAGTGTCCTTCAGCCGTGGATCCAGGATGGAGGGTCTCTCTTCACATTCTACATCACTGTTGGCGAGCTTGACGATGTCGACGATGTCCAGGAGGTGGAAGGAAGACCCGAAGAGGTTTCGTTGTGTACGAACGCAGCCCAACCTCGGCCTCCACCGAGATGCCGGGGATGGATGAGTCAAGTGATGTAGTAGTGAGCAGCGGAGAGGCGGCGGAGATGCAACGGTGTCGGCAGGATGCTGGACTCGTCCGCTCTGGTCCACGGCCAGCTGCAGCTGCAGCGCAGAGACAGAGAGAGACAGAGACAGAGACAAACACAGAGCAATTCGGTCGGATGCAGCTCTAAACCCGGCTTGACAGCTGGAGCGGAAACAGCGATGCGATGCTGGCGGGGGGCTTCTCGTGTCTTCGGGTTCGGGAGGAAGGGGAGGGGAGGGGGATTAGATTAGATAGACGCCGGCTACAGACGCGTTGCTGCCTCTCGCTCTCTAAAACGCAGGAAGAAAGAGATCTCCGGTTGAAGCAACGCTTGAATGTTGCAATGCAAGTGTGAGAGATCAGTCTTCAGAGCGGACGGCTGCTGGTGTGTTGGCGTTCAGCAGCAGCAGCAGCAGCGGGGATGAGGGCTGAGCTGAGCCGCAGTGTGCAGCAGCAGCAGCAGCAGTAGCAGAGGGAGCAGAGCGGGGGCAACTCTGCGGCTCGGCTCAGCTCGGCTCGGCGCGCGCGCACCAGAGCTGCCTCCAGGTCTCAGTGCCGCAGGCGTCCCGCTTGCTCACGCCGCCCCCATCCTCCACAAACGCGTCCTCCAAACAGTGTAGGAAGAAGGAACTGCCGATGCTGCTTTCAACCGAAGATACACACAAAAAAGCTGGAGTAAACTCAGCGGGACAGGCTGCATCTGCGGAGAGAAGGAATAGGTGACGTTTCGGGTCACTGGTTTATTGCCCTTTTACATTTAAAGTCGATTTTTTTAGTTTGGTATTTATAATTCCAGTCATGTTGATAAATGGATCTAAATAATGTTGTGCTATTGTACTGCAGTTCGTGATATTAAACATTGCTGTTTTTATTTTATCATTCCCTTTTTAAAAGAAAGGAATATCGTATCAGTTTCACTATTATGTAATAAATTAATGTATGTACTACGTTGCATTATCGTGACAAAAGTACCATCAACACCTAGTACTAAAACAAAACATATGCCGAGTCACACACATTTGGATTTTTGTGACAATATGTAGCAATGTTACAAAATTTTGAGATTTAAAAAATCAAGTCTGCAATTTATCTCATCAGATAAAACATAAAAAGAAGATTAAATTGACACCTAATTCACTTTCATATCTTCAGTATTAAAAAAAGTTATGGCCATTTTCATACTCGGAAATTAGCATCTTGTTCCCTATTGCTTTTCCATTGACTTAACACAAAAGCTGTGATCGAGGACAGTCATAAGCCCATAACTTTCTTAAAAATTAAGAGAACTGAATGAAATTTTCAGTTATTATAGATTGAAGCATTCTGAAACAAATATGAAACAATCTTACTTGGATGACCTGAAATTAAAGCATATAATTAGTTAGTTACCTGATTGTAGCTAATTACAAAATTCAATTATTAGATCTAAACATTTATCCATTTCTTAAGAAAAGATTAACATTTTTAAATAGTCTAAGTGTCCAATTAACATTCACACAATAATTCACAATATAACATGATTTTTAAATCTCATTGTCATGAATTTATAGGCCAAATGGAAGGAATTTAGTGTTTAATTCCCATAAATTAATGGCCATTTAAATCATCTTGCGAGTGGGATTTTGTGGAACGCAATCGATTGGAACGTTGTGGTATGCGGTGAATTTAAACCCCGTATCAGCAGGAAAAATACTGCTGGTTCGTATGGGGCCTAAATCACCTTTTCGCAACGTAAAATTTGGATTAAGGTCATCCTAAGAAGCACGTTTTTATATGTAAAATAAACTGCTTACCTTTAGCTGTCCAGTACGTGAAATCCGTCCAGGTTATCGGCGTTGACGGCATTAGAAGCGGATTTTTATTTTACTCCAGCGCTGAAATTGTCCCGCGATTTTTAAAAACAAATTCACAGAACGGCAGTTTCAACGGAACAATTCTTCAGCATTAGCTAGCGGCCCAAGAAAATATATCCAGGACAGGCAGGAGAAAAAAACGCATTTTAACCCCGCCCCCCCCCCCTCAAAGGCGCCAAAGTCGCGCACACGGCCAGTGGCAGAACTGCAGCGCCGCTGAAGGTAAGTTTTGTAACATGCCTAGCTATTGTACTGCAGTTCGTGATATTAAACATTACTATTTTTTTTATCATTTCCTTTATAAAAGAAAGGTATATTGTATCAGTTTAACTATGTTTTACATTGTGTCATAAATTAATTAATGTACTACGTTACATTATCATGTGACAAAAGTACCACAGACGCCTAGTACTAAAACAAAACATATGCCGAGGCACACATTCCACTTTTGGATTTTGTGACAATATGTTTTTTCAGAAGCATATTTTAGAAAACCTAATCCAGATTAAAAGTCAAAGTATAATTAAGGTAAAAGTTTGGGAGCCTGGGTTACCTGTAAATGGAAAATGTAATGGAAAATACAATGTTCATACCGTTGGATTGTGGAATATGAGATTTAATACCATTTCACAAATATTCATCCATCTGTCCTGTCAAGCTTTTCCTCTCCCACCTATGTAAGAGTGTGCAGATCTCATATTAGCTGATCAGTCACCTCAGAACCCAAGTCAAGTCAAGTCACTTTTATTTCTATGGCACATTTAAAAAACAACTCTCGTTGGCCAAAGTGCTTTACATTGGTGGAGGTACTAACGTTATACAACATTGGTTCATAGATTAAGTACATACATAAGTACATACATATAGCCCTCCCTCAGTGGACGTCAAGAAAGGCTTGAGAGAAAGATGAGTTTTAAGTCTCAACAAAAGAGTCGATGGAGGGAGGAGTTCTGATGGCCTAGGAGCTGCAACCGCAAAGGCGCGGTCGCGCCTGAGCTTATGCTTAGGATGTTCAGTAACCCCAAGTCGGCCGATCTGAGGGACGTGGAGTGGTGGGTAAGCAGACTTTTGATGTAGGTGGGGGCAAGCCCGTTAAGGGCTTTGTAAACATAAAGAAGGATCTTGAAATTTATTCGGAACCGCACAGGGAGCCAGTGGAGAGAAGCCAGAATCGGGGTGATGTGGTCCCTTTTTCGGGTGCCCGTCAGGAGTCTCGCTGCGGCGTTTTGGACCAGTTGCAGGCGGGACAGGGAAGATTGGCTGATGCCAGTGTAAAGGGAGTTGCAGTAATCGAGGCGGGAGGAGATAAATGTGTGGATGATCTTTTCGAGGAATTGTTTTATTTTAGATATCGTCCGAAGCTGGAAGAAGCTAGCTTTTACCAGGGCATTGACTTGTTTGTCAAATTTCAATGCTGAGTCAAATATCACGCCAAGGTTACTCCAGCTTTTTGAACCCAAGGAAATGGTAGTTGAAGAAATCACTTTTAATCACGAGGAATTATCCAAGAAGAAGATAGATGCATTTAAGGGGAAACTAGACAAGCATATGTTGGGCAAAAGGAACAAAATATTATGTAGATAAGCTTAGATGCAATAGAATGGGAGGATGTTTGCATAAATGAGTATCCCTAATTTAGTATATGTATGAAGGAACTGCAGATACTGGTTTAAACAGAAGATAGACACAAAAAGCTGGAGTAACACAGCGGGACATGTTGCATCTCTGGAGAGAAGGAATGGGTGATGTTTCAGTGGTCTGAAGAAGGGTCTCAACCCCGAAACGTCACCCATTCCTTCACCCCAGAGATGCTGCCTGTCCCACTGAGTTACTCCAGCTTTTTCTGTCTATCCCTAATTTAGTCCAGCTGGGACAATCTACCTAAGAAATTTAGAATAAAAAAGATCAATTATTTTTACAGGGCTACCACATTCATGAGATTATTAAGTGGACAGAATAAGAAATTCATGGAATCTCGCAAAGCATTCTTGAAATTGTATAACTTCCCACCATGTCCCATATGTGTTGTTCCCCCTGTGCCAGTGTAAAATACATTACAGAGAGGATATAGAATATCCTACTGGGGAAGGTGGAAATTGTGGTTTATATCAGCACCAACAATAAAGGGAGGGGAGATGTGGTCCTTTGGACAAACTTTCTGGAATGAAGGGATGCGATTAAAAACTAGCATGTCAAAGGTAGTCGTGTTTAAATTACTTGCAGACCCATGTGGCAGTCAGTGCAGAAATGGTAAGATAAGGACAATCAGCAGGCACCTTGAGGTGGGGAATTCAGAGGGGAAGTCATTAGATTCTTGGGGCATTAATATTAGATTGGAGGCAGAAAACACATATTTAGATAGGATATATCTACAGGACATGAAAAATGTCTGGGTAGTTTAGCATAGATGTGAATTCATTTGTTTTGCAACAGATCTCACATGGTGCAGGCACTGATGCTTTCTGTAATGAGGGTTTAATCTACATTTTATTTTCTTCACTAAGGCTCAATCAAACGTTTGGGTTGCCAAACCCCAAAATACTAAATAATGTCCATGTTTATATGGTAGGGGCTTAGCTTATTCTCTTTCCTTCTAGTTTTTATGTTGGCATTTTGGACCTGCCATATTTATATCGAATAATTATTCAATTGTAAAGTGATCTGCTTTACAGCACATGAGCAACGAAGAGTAATTGTAGATCAAGATGAGTTTAAGGCCAGGGGTATAATTAGATGCAGCTGAGGGAACTGAGAAGAAGGGTGACTAATGTAAAAATGTGGATAGATGATGGAGGAGGGAGGAGAAGAGAAAAGAGAAGAGTCATGTCATAGAGTCATGGCCTAGTCATATAGCATGGAAACAGGCCCTTTAGCCCAACCTACCCATGCTGACCAAGATGCCACATCTATGCTAGTCCAGCTGCCCATGTATAGCCCATATCTCTCTAAACCTATTCTATCCATGTACCTGCCCAAATGTATTTTAAATGTTGTCATAGTACCTCCCTCATTACCTCATCTGGTGGCTTGTTCCATATATCCACCACCCTCCATGTGTAAAGGTCGCCCCTCAGGTTCCTATTAAATCTTTCCCCTCATACCTTAAAACTAAGTCCTCGGATTCTTGATTCCCCAACTCTGAGAAAAAGACTGTGCTTTCACCTTATCTATTTCCCTCATGATTTTATAAGATCACCCCTCAGCCTCCTGTACGCCAAGGAATAAAAGTCCTAGCCTGTCCAAACTCTCCCTGTAGCTCAGCCTCTCGTCCTGGGCACATCCTCATAAATGCTCTCTACACTGTTTCTAGTTTAAAGGCATCTTTCTTATAGCAGGGTGACCAAAACGGAACACAATACTGCAAATGCAGCCTCAACAATATATTGTACAACTGTAACATAACATTCCAACTTATATACTCAATGCCCTGACTGATGTAGGCCAATGTGCTGAAAGCCTTCTTGACTACCCTATCTACCTGTGACATCACTTTAAGGGAACTATGTACCTGCACTCCTAGATCCCTCTGCTCTACAACATTCCCCAGGGCCCTGAATTTCACTGTGAAGTACCCTGAAGGGATACTTTCTACAGTGCATCTGTTGAAGTTGGGATGTCATCAGTGACTTGCCGAATTTCATAAGTCCTCTGAGGAAATAGAGATGCTGGTGAACTTTCTTGGCCGTTGCTTCAATATGGTTGGTTCAGGACAATTTGTTGGTGATATTTATGCTGAGGAACTTGAAGTTCTCAACCATCTGCATTTTGGCAACGTTAATGCTGACTGCTTGGTAATTCAACACTTCATTTCATGATATCAATAACTAGCTCCTATGTCTTGCTGTCATTGAGGAAGAGTTGTTGCCTTCATGCTCTCTATCATTTTCCTGTGCTCCGTCTTATCGCTGTTCGAGATCTGCCCCACTATGGTGATGTTCAGCATTTGCAAAGTATGAGAATTATATCTTGCAATTCATGTTGATCACATAACTTCAATGCCAGGTATTGTTTCCTGATAACACAGTCTATGTACATAAAAACATTTTTTTCACATATGCAATGAGCAATTAATTTTAATCTCTTATTCCCTCTGCGATTTATTATGTAGTTTTTAACTGCCTGCTATACTTGTTCACTCCAGTAGATCCAGCTTGATACACTGTAATTCTGATCTTAAATGAGTCATCATCATACCACTTTGCTGAAATGTCACACAGTTGTTCAGATCCACTCTAAAATTAGGTCGTCTACCAGCTTGAAATAAAATAAAAATTTGCTGGAAATGCTCATCAGATCATGGCCTCTGTAGAGTTGGAAAAAATAAATGCTTCAGTTCAATGACTTTCCTTCAACGATTCTCCTTTTATCAATCTGTTCTGGTGAAAATTTGGAATGTCTTCATGTTCGGGTAACATTTATCTGTCAACCTATTACAGATGAAAGATTAATGGTGAAGGCAGAGCCATATTGACAATCCTAATGCATTCTGAAGGCTATGTAAGTGAAATATGTTCTAATTGAAACGTGCATAACTAGAAAAACATTTTTAAATCAATGCAAATCATCTTGAATTTATTTGAATATTTTGATGGTCTGACAAGAAAAATGCAGTTGATATGGAATGGCAGGACTTCCAAGAGGCTTTTGAAGAAGTTTCATAATCGACATGTTACAAAAAAATTGAAGGCCATTGAATAAAATGGACTTTATTAGCATAGATAGAACATTAACTAAGTAGCAAGGGAAAAAAATAGTTATGAAAGTTTTATTTTTTTTAACACTCGAGGAAAGTATACTGGGGAGTTCCCCACGTATTAGAACACTTCTTTTCTGAATATATATTATTGACTTGGACATGTTGTAGAAGCCACAATTTACAAATTTGCAGTGTGCACAAAACATGGAGGTATTATGAATGTTCAGGAATATAGTAATAAAGGCAATATGGACAACCTTGTGGAATAGGTAGATAGGTGGAGGATGGAATCTAATTCTGAGAAATTCGGTGCTTTAGTAAGAAGAATGAAGATGTAACAATAAATTGGAGTGCACAATTCTGAAAGGAGTAAGGAACAGTGAGATTTGATACCAAACATGCATAGTTCACTAAAAGTGGCAGAATAGGTTTAAAATATGATAAAAAAAGGACAACATATCCTGGTCTATACAAATAGAGATGCGGAGTATATACCCAAATTGTCAAGCCTCTGTTGTTAAAACAAAACTTCTCATCTAGGTAAGTAGCCTGGTGAGTCACCTTTGGCCAGCTTCTCCTTTTAGGTAAGGGGACAAAAACACCACACAGTATTTCAGGTGTGGCCTCAGCAACACGTTGTACAACTGTAACAAACGAACACTATTCCAAAACTTCAACCGCTTCGCTGTTTGCAAACTACATGTTGCCTGCTAACGTCATGCATGAGAACACCTAGATTGCTCTGAACTTTACTCATTTGCACTCTCTCCACTCTTCACACATGTTGAAGAAGACAATCTGAGTGTTTCCCAAACGGAAACTATGGATGAACCGTGAGGTACATTCCCTGGTGAAGGCCAAGACTGCTGTGTACTAATTAAACGATCCAGAGCGATACAAAAATAGCTTGTTATAATCGTCACAAACCAATCAGGAATGCACAGTGACAATAATGGGACAAACTTGAGTCCCAGTATCATTTGGACACCCTCAGACTGTGTCAAGGCCTGAATACTATAACTGGCTGCAAAGCGAAGCTAGGCAGCATAGCTGGTGATAGTGCAGCCCTACCTGATGAACAATGCATTCTATGCTTGCTTTGAGCTGAAGGCCCATAGGGTGATGACATTCGTCCCATCAGACTGTAGTGTGCCTTCTCTCAGGGTCACTTTTGCATGTCACATCGGCCTTCCTGAGGGTGAACCCCCAGACAGCAACTGGCCTGGACGGAGACCCTGGTTGCACCCTTAGGAACTGCACAGACCAACTAGTGGGAGTGTTCACGGATATCTTTAATCTCTCCTACTCTGTTCTGAGGTACCCACCTGGTTCAAGAAGACCATTATCATCCTGGTGCTGAGGAAAAACAAGATCTCATGCCTTAATGATGACCATCCAGTGGCCTTGACATCTATCAACATGATGTGCTTTGAGGCTGGTTATGGAACACATTAAATCAAGTCTACCAAGCTACCTTGACCCACTACAGTTCGTCTACTGATTTGAGGTCTTAGGAGTAAATATCACCAGCAATTTAGTCCTGGACCAGCCACATCGAAGCTATGGCCAAGAAGGCATACCAATGCCCCTACTTACTTCGAAGGCTTGGCATGTCCCCAACAATCCTCATCTTCACGGCTGATGCCATCTCCCTGGCCCTACACTCATTCCTGGGGCACATGGATAAAAAAGACACCTACGTCAGACTCCTGTTCATATACTACAGCTCTGCTTTCAATACCATTATCCCATCTAAGTCCATCTCCAAACCAGTGGAACTTGGCGTCAGCACTCACCTCTGCAACTGGATCCTTGACTTCCTGACCAACAGACTACAATCAGTAAAGATAGATGATAAATCATCCTCAATGATAATCCTTATCACTGGCGCCCGGCTAAGATGCATTCTCAACCCCCTTCTATAATCTTATACACTCATGTGCAGCCAAATACCAATCCAAGTCAATTTACAAATTCACAGACGACACCACCATAGTGGACCAGATATCAAATAATGACGAGACAGAGTATTTCAAGGAGATTAAGAACCTCGTACCCTGGTGCCAAGCCAACAACCTCTCCCTCAATGTCATCCAGACAAAGTAGATTGTGATCGACTTCAGCAAGTGAAGCGGGCCACACTCTGGTATTCATTGATGGTGCTAAGTAGAAATTCTTTTTTTTATTTTTTATATTTTATTTTATTAGAAGTAAGTACAGTCATATGGCACCAAAGTGCCTAATATATATTTTCATAATACATTTTATGTACAACTTCTTTTTTTTTTTTTTTGTTACATTGAAAAAAGATTAGAATAAGAAAAAGAAGTTAGATAGTAAAGGATAGAAAGATGTGAAATATATAGTGTGTGAAAAAAGAAAACGAGTAAATGAAGAAAGTTGAGAGAGAAAATAGAGAAAAGAAAATAAAATAAAAAAGAGAAGGAGATCATTATTTATAATCTTGACCAACCCTCGTCCAGTCCTGAAACAGTCCGGTAGGCGGCGCGACTCTCGTCTGCAGCGGCCTCTGCAGTCCGTCTGCGTTTTTATTATTTTATGTCTATGTTTTTATGTAGTTTTTGTTATTTTTGTTGGGGTATGTGTGTGGGGGTGTGGGGATGGTGTGAGGGGGTTGGGGGTAACTTTTAAATCTCTCCCTGCACGGGAGACCCGACCTTTCCTTTGTCGGGTCTCCGTTGTCGTTGGGGCTGCAACGAGGAGCGGCCTCCAACAGGAAGACCGGGTCCTCTGGTGCCGACTACTCACCTCACCGTCGCGGAGCTGGCCGAGTCCAGAGCGGGTGGAGCTGTGGTGGACGCTGCTGCGACCCGACCCCCGGAGATTCGGTGGCTGCAACTGCGGGTTTGGCGGACGGTAACACCGGGAGCCCGCGGGTCCCTGGAGGGAGACCGCTTTTCGGGGCTTCCGCAGCGGCAACTTCTCCCGCCCGAGTTGCGGGGTTGAAGAGCTCCTGGAGCGGGGCCTTACATCACCACCCCGCGCGGCTTGGAATGGCGGCGGGTCTCTGCGAGCGCACGCCAGGGGCTCTAACACCAAGACCCGGTGTGCGACCTTGCATCACCCGGCGTGGCTTTAATGGCCACGGGACAATCGCCATCGCCCGCCGGGGGCTTTGACTTTGACTCTGACATCGGGGGGGGGAGAGTGCAGTGGAGAGAGAAGTTTTTTTGGCCTTCCATCACAGCAATGTGATGGATGTTTATGTAAATTATGTTGTGTCTTGGGTCTATTTGTTTGTAATGTATGGCTGCAGAAACGGCATTTCGTTTGGACCTCAAGGGGTCCAAATGACAATAAATTGAATTGTATTGTATTGTAGTTATTTTTTTACAATTGTGTTGCACCATATGATTCCAAAAAAACGACGAATGGAGACCAACTCGTTATGAATTGGTCTGATTTATCCATTAGGAGGAATCGCATTTCCTCAAGATGAGCGGTGTCCAACATGGAGACAGAGTATTTCAAGGAGATTAAGAACCTCTTACCCTGGTGCCAAGCCAACAACCTCTCCCTCAATGTCATCCAGACAAAGTAGATTGTGATCGACTTCAGCAAGTGAAGCGGGCCACACTCTGGTATTCATTGATGGTGCTAAGTAGAAATTCTTGAGAGCTCCAAGTTCTTTGGAGTAAATATCACCCGCAATTTAGTCCTGGACCAGCCACATCGAAGCTATGGCCAAGAAGGCATACATTGAATGCCCCTACTTCCTTCGAAGACTTGGCATGTCCCCAACAATCCTCAACTGCTACAGATGTGCCGTAAAAAGCATTTTTGCGGGATGCATCACGGCATGGTTTGGGAACAGCTCCATCCAAGACCGCAAGAAATTGCAGAGAGTTGTGGACCTAGCCCAGGCCATCATACAAACCAACCTCCCTTCCATTGACTCCATCTACACTGAATGCAGCCTCAGCAAGGCCACTAGCATAATCAAGGATCAGTCTCACCTCAGTCACACCTCTTCTCCCCTCACTCATCAAGCATGAGGTACAGCAGTTTGAAAATGCATACCTCTAGATTCAGGGATGGTTTCTTCCCAGCTGTTACCAGGCAACTGACTCGGCCTCTCACCAACGAGAGAGTAGTCCTGACCACCCATCTACCACTCTGCCATTCTCCACCTATTTCTGCAGCTGATATATATCCCTCTTTATCTTCCGATAGTGTACCTCAATATCAATATCCAATATCAGTTTTGCAAGTGAAATGAATTTGCCAGCAGCGGTACAATGAAAAAAAGAACACACAAAAACACAATAAAAATGTAACACAAACATCCACCACAGCATTCATCACTGTGGTGGAAGGCACAAAATTTGGCCAGTCCTCCTCAGGAGCACCTGGAGAAAACCCACGTGGTCACATGGAGAATGTACGAACTCAGCACAGACAGAACCTATAGTCAGGATTGAATCTGGTCCTATAGCGCTGTGAGGCAGCAGTTCTACTGCTGCTCCACTACGGCTCTTGTGTTTTCTTTAGATTAAGAAGGCTTGAAAAGAAACAATGTAAAGGCCCTGTCCCACTTTCCCGAGTTACTCACGAACTCTCCCGGGTTTTCCCCTTGATTCGACCTTGGAGAATTACTGTAATAGTCGTTCGTAGGTACTTGGGGCTATTTTTCAACATGTTGAAAGTGCAAGTAAAATGAAACATCTACGGACTCCTATGGACTTGCTGCCGACATTCCCCGACATTCCCCGAGTTCGAATCAAGGGAAAAACTCGGGAGAGTTCGTGAGTAACTCAGGAAAGTGGGACAGGGCCTTAAGCAGCTCATTTATTTTGAGAAAACAGTCACGAAACTGACAGTATAGAGAATTCCACTTGTTACACTTATGGACCTGTCCCACTTAGGCGATTTTTCAGGCGACTGCCAGTGTCTATCAAGTTGCCTTGCAGTCGCCTGAAACACCGGCAACTGGAACGGCGACTGTCAGAGTGGAACACACACACACACACACACACACACACACACACACACACACACACACACACACACACACACACACACACACATCGCTGCCTTCACCAGCCCGTTATGCAGGCGGGGAACAGGGCTAGCGGGGGGAGCGCTGTCTGAGTGAAATTCACACGGTGCAAAGCCAATGTGATACAGACACACACCGCGATGAACAGGAAGGTTGGCGCTGTAATTTAGAAGCTAAAAAGCACAGTGTACGGTAAGTCCATTAAAAGAGGGGGGAGAGGGGGGAGAAGGGGGAGAGATGGGGGAGAAGGGGGGAAAGAAGGAGTGGAGACAACATTTAAGAAGCCAGAGATACACAGCTGTGAAGCTCGGCGGACATTCAACATTACCGATCGGTTATTCTTGGTTCTGAAAACTACTGCTTACGTTTATTTTCCCAATGAGCCAATGAAATTCACGGCTACAACCTACCAGAACCTAAGAGAATCTTCGACATCCTGGCAGCCCACTAGGACCTCCTCGCCACCCACCTACGGCACAAGAATTTTCGTTACTGTCCATGGCGGCTTCATTCTAGTCACCGCTAATTTTTCAACAAGTGGCAACCATGTGGCGACTGCCTAGTCTCCTGCAGTCACCTAAAAAGTTGCCTAACTGGAACAAGCCCATTAAGGTCAATCTAACTATTTTGTTGCTTGTCTTCTTTCATATGCACCTGCCACCCTTGAGCTGATGTCGAGGACCTCTGTCTCAGAATCTTTGATGCAGCTACAATAGTTTATCATGGGTCTTGATATTCACTTCATGGCACTGTCGGAACATTCCAAATATTCCATTAGTCTACTCTATTATTTCAGTGTATCAGCATTAATTTCATTACATGCTTACTGTTTACATCATTTGTTATATTATTAGTGGACATTCTTTGCTGCCTTGTCCTCACCCTTCGGTAACTATTTGAACACAGCTGGGCTGTTAGATGAAGCATATGACTGCTCCCTGATTTAACCTGCATAATTCTCTATCTCTGATTACGAACTAGCTGCATTTCAAGGCTTAGGGATATCTTTATGTGATATTGCCAGGAGAATATAACGCACAATGTCACCAAGTGATCAACTTCGCCATGAACCATGGGAAAGCCAACAATTCTGTGTATATGTGCACTCATCTGTCCAGAACAATATCAATGCAGAAGGTGTGAGGTCGGGACAGAAGGGCAGGTAATAGACACAGGTACGGTCATTGATGTCTGGCTCAACCAATGTTTATTGCAGTACTTCATTTGCAAACAAATTGGTCTTCGAAATGATGTATGCATTCAGAAGAACTAGGATTTACTTTTGTGCAAGAATCACTGAAAGATAATATGAAAGTTCAACATACAATTAGACCATGGCATGTTTTTCTTTATTGTAAGTGGATTTGAATACAAAAGTAAACATTTCTAGTTCCAATTATTTAGGATGAGACTACATCAGGAATATTGTAGAATTGGTGCAATTTCCCCTGGTCCTCATCTTTCATCCTACCATCCTCAGATCCCAACATGTCATTCTTTGACATTTCCATCACCTTCAAATTGATCCCACCACCAGTTACATCTTCCCATCTCCACCCTTTCCGCCTTCCACGGAGACCGTTCCCTCTGCAACTCCTTGGTTCACTCATACCACACAAACCACCCCCTCCCCAGGCACATAACTGCAACTGCAGGAGAAGTCCCTATACCTCCTCCCTCAACTTCATCCAGGGATCCCAGCACTCATTTCAGGTGAGACAGAGGTGCACATGCACCTCCTCTAACCTCATCTATTGCACCCAGTGTTCCGAAATTTGATCTCCTTTACATCGGCGAGACCAAGCGCACTTGTTCCATCAAGGCCTACTGGATCTCCCACTATTCAGGACCAGGATAAAGAGGGATTTCTTCACCTGGATGGTGGTGAATCTTTAGAATTAATTACGTACAAGAGATGTGAAGGTTCAGTCACTAAGTATATTCATGACAGGCAATGATTGACTTTTGGATATTATGAAAATTGAGATATTACAGGAAGGTGATAATAATATCAGCCACAAGGGGCTAAATGGCCTACTCCTCATTTAGGAGTAATGAGGAGTATTATGTTCTTAAGAGAGATGATTGTTTTTCATTTTCCATATGTATTAAGCATTCTGAAGAATTTTTTAAACCATGCTTCATCATGCATTATATTTTTCTACATACAATTACATTTTAAATAAGACATCATGTTGTGTTTATTTGCAGATTCTTTGAAGACGTTCATGTAAACAGCTGCGTTTGTTTATTTCAAAGCTATTTCCTGACACAAGAATTCCTGACCAGGTTTTATCAATTTTATCTTTCCTAGCTCATAATGTTACTTTTCAGTCTTTCTTTTCTGGCATGTATTTCTTGACATGAAAGACAAACTGCTCATTTTACTCAAAATATCTCAACACCAGTTTGTTACTTTTGGAAAAAAACCTTTTGCATGAGTGAAGTTTGATCGTTTAACTTTCCATAATTTGCAGTAATAATAGTCAAAACTAATGTTGTAATAAAATAAGAGACATTCTGATGAAACAAGGAACTGCAGATGCCAGTTAATACATAAAAGGACACAAAGTATTGGAATATCTCAGCAGGTCAGGCATCTATGGAGAACGTGGATAGGTGACGTTTTGGGTGGACTCCCTTCGGGACAATAGGGTCTTCAGTCTCAAGAAGGGTCTCGACCTGAAATGTTACTTATCCATGTTCTCCAGAGATGATTCCTGACCTGCTAAGTTACTCCAGCACTTTGTGTATAAGAGAGATTCTGAGTTTAGAGGAGAATGGGGAGAGACCTATAGTAACAAAAGAGAACAGAAGCTATTTAAGAACTAAATTCTTAAATGGTATGTTGGGTGAATCAGATGTAATGGTGATGTTCTAAATTTAATATTTAATATCCTAAATTATCTGCAACAGTTGATTAAAAAACAATCTCAATATACAGTTGCAATTTCCAATCTAGTACTGCATCAGGAATGCTATGCAGTATTCGGGACTCAAATTTACTTGTCACCAAATATACCAACACCCTCCAAATAACCAAACAATGGGACAGAAAATGAGAAAAGCCTTCTTTACTCATGTGTGTCTTTAATGGATTGTGCATTCATAGTATTCGGAACAGGATCATGTTCCTTGAACAAATACAACTGAATGGAGGCCTGGGAATAGCTTTCCCAGTTGCTAAATGCCTTTTGCACAAGAAATGGAACTGGACAGTTGTAGAAAAATGTAGATGTAAAGTAGATGAAATAACATGCAACTCTTAGATCAGAAAAACAACTGGAGGAGAACTAAAGTAAATGAAGCAATTTGCCAGTACTGCGAAGAAAATGGCTCAGCTGTTTTTGCTGGAATGTTCAGAAGTTTTGACAGCAACTGATAAGATACGGTCGGTGCAGGTGCTCTAAAGGAAAAGCAAGATATTGATGTCAAAAAATAACTTCCATTGAACTGTGTCTCCTAATAGAACAGGATTACTTAGTGAATGTTGTTTACTGCACTACATTCATGCACTACGCTGTGCATGCCATCGCAAAACTATAGGTCTATATTGATAACATTTATTCTGTTTTCATATTTGGACCATCTGAATGCCAATAATCCAGTCAAGTACAATGAATAATCTATATTTTATACAATATAATCCCCAGCCTTCTATTAATAATTTTGGGCCATACTTTTGAATGATATCGGGTAAAATCCCTATGCATATTAAGGGAAAATCTCAAAACTAAATCTTGCATTTATAGACCACATTTAACATTGTAAAATTTCCCAAGGCTAATATTTAGTGGATCACTTTGAGATAATCTACCATGATAACAGCCACTTTATAAATGCTACTAATATTGTCTGGCTGCAGTTTGCTGTTACCTTTACTTCCCTATTGGCTTCAGGCATGAAATAACTCCCACTGCCACCACAGCCCAGGCAGTAGCTTAATGTTTTCCTCTGAATATTTCTGCACCTGCTGTTCTTAGTCTTGTTAAGACTTTGCCGCTTTAAGGGCTGGCTCCATCCATATGGCTTGGTTTTTTTATGTTTAATCTACCATAGTTATAGATAGTGTCATAGCTTTGTGTAGCAATGAAACGGGCCCTCAGGCCCAGCACATCTGTTTTGACCATCATGCCAATCTATACTAATCCCACTTGTCTGCATTGATTCTATATCTCAATATGCCCTGTTCATTTATCTATGTTTTTCAGCATCTTGGTGCTTCTGTACTTTCTCCCTATTCTGCCCATTTGGAATGATTGAGACCATTGTTGTCCGGAGTACGATTACTACATGATCTTCTCCCCTTTTGGATTTTTTCCAGATCGATTTCAGAATTTCTCTCTTCTCATTCTACTTCAATCCTCTGATGTGACTATCTCTCGACTGGATCTAACTCCCATTTTAGTTTCTTGCTGTAAATCTCAGCCGCACTTGTCACAACCACACCCTTTCCCCCCACCTTTACCACACCTGTGAAAACATTCCCGTGGTACATGTACGGGCCTTCCCCGGTAACAAGCGACCTCTGTTTTTGCAGACAATTCTGTCTATAAATTGGAAAATATACAAAGATCACTTGATATGGTAAACATTTCTCCACAGTATTGTAATAAATTACATCAAAGGGAGGGAGAGGGAGAGAGGGAGAGGGAGAAAGGGAGAGGGAGAGAGGGAGAGGGAGAGCGGGAGAGGGAGAGAGAAGGGGAGAGAAGGAGAGAGAGAGAGGAGTGGGAGGGCGTTGGGGTAGGGGATTGATTCAATTTTATTATGTTATGGGAGCTTGTCCATTCAGAACACATGTTTTGCAAAGATATGTATCTGCCAGTGGATTTTTGTGGGGAATTGGAACCTTTACTGGTACTAATAAATCCCTGCCGTGTTGCTTACGAAGATGAAGGATATGCTTTTTTATTACAAGCGGAATTTATATCATGCATCTAATGACATCATGGCCACTCTGGAGATCAAATTCCACTTTTATTAATTGATAGTCATAGTCATAGAGCTATAAATAATGGAAACAGGTGCATTGGCCCAACTTGTCCATGCTGACCAAGTGTTGAGCTAGTCCCATATATTTGCTTTTGGCACTTATTCCCCTAAACCTTTCTGATTCATAGGTCTAAATTTCTTTTGAAAGTTGTATGTGTATCTCCTCCAATAACTTCCTCTGACAGCTCATTCCAGGCATGAACTAACCTCTGAGTGAAATACTTGGCTCTGATATCCTGCTGAATTTGATCCCCTCTCATTTTCAGACTATGCCCTCTAGTTTTACAATCGCCTACACAAGGAAAAACTTGGTGAGTCCCTTATCATTCTGTAATCCTCAATAAGATTACCCTTCAACCTCCTATGCACCAAATAAAAAAATATCAGCCTACCTAGCCGTACACTATAACTCAAGACCTCAAGTTCAGGGAAAACCCCAGTGAACTTTTCCTGCATTCCTTCCAACTTAATGACATTCTTCCTATAGATGGGCAACCAGAACTGCACACAATATTCCACGTGGTCTCACGAACGACTTGTACAGCTGCATCATGATATCCCAAGATTTATACTCAATACCATTCTCAGTGAAGGCAAACGTGCCAAACACCTTCTTTGCCATCTTATCCACCTGAACTGCTACATTCAAGGAAGCACACACTTGTACTCCTCGATCTCTTCTCCCGGATTCTCATTCTCTGGATCTGCGATAAAGATCGCATGCAAGATGTGCCAATTCTAGACAGTCCACTCTTTTCTGGAAATATTATGACAGCAGAAAAACTGTGGATGGGGAAGAACTCATCATGAGGAGAAAAAAAATCTTTGGATGACTGAAAGGGAAAAGGAGGAAGATGGCAGCAAAGTGAATAAAAGAGGTCCTAGTCTACCAGACTGAATCTTGTGTTTCCATTTTGTAAGTAATATGCAATATGCTCGGAAAATCAATTTCCATATAAATCTAGGCAATGGTTCAATGGTCCTTTATTGTCATGTGTACCGAGATACAGTGAAATTTGATTTACCATTACAGTCGTACCAAAAAAGCAACACCATACAAAACTACATAAAGATTAAACATAAACAGCCACCACAGCGACATTTGAGAATCCCTAGGGCACACAGCAGAAGCGGAGACCCACAGCCATCAGTTCAATGTCCGGGCCACACACACGCTCTTCACCGTGCTGTGACCAGAGTCGTACCGACCGCTGTCACTCTCTTGCAGTCCCTGTCCACCCGAACAGCCAGAAAGCCGTCCACACTCGCACCAGACTCCAGGATGTTCTCATGGCACAATGTCCCCGCAAACACCAAGATCACTGCAGTCACGGCAATCCCTCCGAGTCCCCACCCGCGCAGGCAGTACGTCCATCTTGTTTTTCGGCGATGGATCTCACATTCCCCACTATGATGGAAGGCGAGTAACTTTTACCTTCTTCCTCCTTTTCTCTCACGTTCGAGGCGATCGAAGCTCCCGCAGTCGGCGATCGAAGCTCCTGCAACGTAGCGATCGAGGCTCCTGCGAGCAGGGCATTCGAAGCTCCTGCGGTTGGAGCTCCCAAAGTTGATCCCTAACAAAGGGACCTCCATCTCCACGATGTTAGGCCGTAGTGCGGACGGATATACGATACGGAAAAAGTCGCATCTCTGTCGAGGGAAGAGATTTAAAAAAGTTATTGTGGGCAGGGGTTGTTTTGTCCCCATTCCTCCCAAGAAATGGGCCTTCCAAAGTGCAGGGTTTCCTGGTGGAGGGTTTAGCTTGCTTTCCTCAGCAATTTAAAAACATAAGATACAGAAATGGGAGCTGGGCTTGAGCCTCCATAACCTATCCTTCAGTGAGATCATCTGTCTGACTGGCTTCAGCTCCTCTTTTTTACAGATCCTTCATTAACATTAACTCCATTGAGATCATTTATTTGATCGGTCTTGAATATTGTCAGTAATTCATTTTCCACTGTACACAAAAATGCTGGAGAAACTCTGTGGGTGCAACAGCATCTATGGAGTGAAGGAAATAGGCAACGTTTCGGCCCGAAACGTTGCCTATTTCCTTCGCTCCATAGATGCTGCTGCACCCGCTGTGTTCCCCCAGTATTTTTGTGTACCTTCGATTTTCAAGCATCTGCAGTTTCTTCTTAAACAATTCATTTTCCACTGTTCTCTGGGGTGGAGAATTCTAAAGATTCATAACCATTCGAGAAAAGAAAAAGCCGCTTTATCTCTGCCTTAAATGGGCAACCCACTTGACTCATGGTTGATTAGATCATTTCAAGTAAATAAGACTTTGTGCAGAAATTAGCAGTGAGGGAAAATAGCTCCCTGCTGACCGAAGATCCTGGAATAGTCTGATAAGAACTTGATATTGGCTGAAGGATAATTTTTGTTTGGGATATCAAGAAAAAAATCTCTAATGTTCTGATGTTGTGCTATGAAAGCATTTATGTTCACTTGAGGAGGCAGACAGGGCTGGGGCCTCAATTTAGTCTCTTCTGAAACGCAACAAAATGGTAACAAAATTGCAGCATTGCACAGAAGCATGTTGGAGTCAAAATGAACTGCAGATTCTGGCATCTTGAGCAAAACACAAAGTGCTCGAGTAATTCAGTTGGTTCCATAGCACCTGCAGAGATAATGGATAGGTGACATTTTGGATCGGGACCCTTCATCAGACCGGGAGCATGATAGTTCTGAATTTAAGAAAAGGGAGATGGTTCAATTCTTCCTGGAATGTATGATCTAGGCTGACACTTTGTATTGCACCAGGAGAGTGCCACTGAGCAGAAAAGGCATTCTTCACATGACACCATTCAAAGGCACTTGTCTTGCCAAGTTTCCATTGTCCGTTAAATCAAATTAAGTAATATTTATGTCATTTGCTATTTGCGGAACATGCAGTTTGAATGATGCACTTTCTTAAACAAAATGTAATGACAGCGCTTCAAAAATAATAAATTGCAGTGAAACATAGATAATTTTGGTGAACGATAGAAGTTTTTTCAAAGTTGCTTCCAACTCTTATTGAGCTTGGGATCCGTACAGATATTGGTTTTACAGCAGATTATTCTGGTGGATAAAATCATGAGAGGAATAAATTGGGTAAATGCACAGAGTCTTTTGCCCAGAGTAGGGGAATCGAGGACCAGAGGACATAGGTTCAAGGTGAAGGGGAAAATAATCTTAGGGGTAATTTTTTCACACAAAGGGTGGTGGGTATATGGAACAAGCTGCCAGAGGAGGTAGTTGAGGTTGGGACTATCCCTACGTTTAAGAAACAGTTAGATAGGTACATGGATAGGATAAGTTTGGAGGGATATGGACCAAACGCCAGCAGGTGGGACTAGTGTAGCCAGGACATGTTGGCCGGTGTGGGCAAGTTCGGCCGAAGGTCCTGTTTCCACACTGTATCACTCTATGACTCTATGACTCTAAATGCCATGTTAGTCGCAGTACAACACTTTTCTGTGGAGTCTTACTATACAACTGCCAGAATTATGACTGCATTAGGTGTAATTAAATACAGGTGGTGGTTAGAGAGACTTAGATTGCTATGTCAGAGGGAATGTTTTTGATATGGCTACAAAACATGTACATCAGGACCCAGGGGCTCTGATCTTGAAGGCGAGCAGAAAAAAAGGGATGTCCTGCTCTAACGCAGTTGTCAGGAGACACAAACGTCACTACACTCCCTATCCACTGCCCAACATCACCTTCACTAATGGGATGATCATGAACAAGATGCTAATTCCAGATTTTAGTTCCCAGAATACAACTGCAAAGTGGCAACAGTTATCTTCTGTGATTTCCCGACATAGAAATCTTACTCTTAGGACTGAGATGAGGTAAAACCTTTTCAGCCAGAGTTGTAAATCTGTGGAATTCTCTGCCACACAAGGCAGTGGAGGCCAATTCACTGGATGTATTCAAGAGAGAGTTAGATATAGCTCTTAGGACTAACATAATCAAGGGATATGGGGAGAAAACAGGAACATATCGGATTCTGGATGATCAGCTATGATCATATTGAATGGCGGCGCTGACTCAAAGGGCTGAATGGCCTACTCCTGCACCTTGTTTCTATGTTTCTCTGTCTACTCTCATGTCAATTGCCTCCTCATTCCTAAATCACTACATTTCCACTGTAGTACTCCCTTCCCCTGCTACCTTTTCTCTTCTAGATTCTCTCCAACTACTTCTTCCCCACAAACAAAGAGATAACATCTTGATTGTTGACAACCTTTGCATCCTGTTTTAACCCAGCGTGAGCTTTAGACCACAAATGGGCAGTTAAGTAAAAAATTAGCTGAGTTGCAGAGGCAAAGCGTAATGGCCAATTTGAGTTTTGCTGATTAGAAAATCGTAGAATCATTCAACACAGAAACAGAATCTTATGCACCGGGATTTCACAAGGTTGACTGATAGGCCCATTTATTTTTGTGTTATACAGTATATCAATGATTTAATATATAAGGCAGCACGGTGACACAGCAGTAGAGTTGCTGCCTTACAACGCTTACAGTACCAGAGACCTGGGTTAGATCCCGGCTATGGGTGCTGTCTGTACGGAGTTTCTACGTTCTCCCCGTGACAGCGTGGGTTTTCTCCCACACTCCAAAGACGTACAAGTTTGTAGGTTAATTAGCTTGGTACAAATGTAAAACTGCGCCTAGTGTGTGTCGGATAGTGTTAATGTGCAGTGATCGCTGGTCGGTGCAGACTCAGTGGGCCTGTTTTCGTGCTGTATCTCTAAACTAAATTAAACTTGAATTTAAATTTAAAGCCACTTACGGCAATGGGTTCAATTTTTGCATTTGATGCCAAAAATAGTGGTTTGATTAATAATAAAAAGACAGTTGTAGGTTACAGAATTATACTAATCATGAAAGAGTACCAAGTGGAAATCACTCCACAGAAGTGAGTTAATACATTTGGGTGGAGCAAAAAAAGGCAAGAGAATACATATAAAACAGCCAGTGAATGAACAATTTGGTTTGTAAACAATGGGTTGTTACTGAAAGTGCTCATGAATACCTTCATAGTTCATTGTGTGTGGATGAGGGACATTCCTCAAATACCGTTGACCAAACATCAGGAATATGTTGAGAACTTCCTTTTCCTTTGGCTTACAGGGCAATCTGTGAGGGGAGCCAAGAGATGTGGTGAGGTCATAAATGTATACTTATCTTTATTCACTAAGGAGAAGAACATTTCAGCTGCAAATTTCAGGAAGACAGAGATAGTCTGGAGCAGGTTATCAAATCAAATCAAATCAAATACGTTTATTGTCATTGCACAACAACTGTACAATGAAATTTAATCTCCTTCAGTGGTATACATAGAAGACACAGGATAAAAGATTAAAAGAACAAAAACACACACAACCATTGACTCTCATATACCGGCAAGATCACTAAATGAAATTAATAAAATAAAATAAATAAATAGATAATAGAAATCTAAAAAATATTGCGCATTATATTGCCCCACGAATAGTGTTGTGTTGCCCGCAGTGTTATCTATTTGAGTTTAGTTCTTTTATGGCACGTGGGTAGAAACTGTTAATTAGCCTACAAGTGCGGGCCTTCAGAGACCTGTATCGCCTCCCAGAAGGCAGCAGAGTGAAAAAGTGGTTGGCAGGGTGGGATGAGTCCTGTTTGATGTTTGTGGCCTATCCTACACACAATATATACAGGTTACAATTCAATTGGAAGAATTAGTAGGCATAAAGATGGTAAATTTCCCAGGGCCTGATGAGATGTATCCCAATTGCAATTGGAGGCAAGGGCAAAACTCTGACAGATATATTTAATCTCCGCTGTCCACAGGAAATGTGGCAGATGACTGGACGACAGCAAATATAGTACCTTCATTCAAGAAGGCCAGCAGGGATAATCATAATTACAGGCCAGTCAATCTAATGTTGGTGGGAGAGAAGTGTTTCTAGGATGGGATTGATCTTTAATTGAAAAGACAGGGATTGATCAGTGATGGCTAGCATGGCTTTGTTGGTGTTTGATCAATTTGTTTGAGTTTTTTTAAGAATCAGCAAAATATAATAATGAGGACATAATGATATAATGCTAGTTGATGTAGGGCCTTCAATATAGCTCCACATCGAAGGATCATCCAAAAGGATAGTTTATGGGATTCAAAGCAAGTTGGTAAGTTGGATCCAAAATTAGCTTGGTGATAGGAGATTCATGGTAATGGGTAATGGTGGAGGGTTTGTGGTTGAAAGCTTGGACCAGAGATGTATTATAGGGATCAGATTTTCCGTTCACATAATATTTCCGTTATAAATAGGGAGATATGGTTAGTAATTCTTAAGAAAATTGGTGGTGTTATTGGTTGATAGTGAGAAAGATTTTGGATGATATTGATCATTTGGTAAATTGGTCAGGGAAATGGCAGATTGTAGCGGCACCAAACGTGGTGAATAGCTGACGCCACAAGATGGAATTTAATAACTTTAACTGTTGCATTTTTGTAGGTCGAATAAGGACAGAACATGCATCATAAGTATGATTAGATTTAGGGAGCACTAAAAAATAAAAGGGACCTTGGTATCCAAGTCCATAAATCACTAATGGTGGCAGTACAGGTCGACATGGCAAAGGAGAAGAAATACAGGTTGCTGGCTTTAATTGGCCAGTGTACAGCAAAAGAGGACGGACAACTTTATAAAGCTTTGATCAGGTCACAACTAGAATATTGTGCATAGTTTTGGTCACCGCACTCTAAAGAAGGACACGATAGAAATGGAGAGGGTACAGAGGAGATTTACAAGGATTTTGCCAGGTATGGAAAGCTTCATTTATGAGGAGAAACTGGGTGAGTAGCACACCAGTGCTGCTGATAGAGCTGTTGCCTCACAGCTTTAATGACCTGTAGTCAATCCTGACCTCTTAATGCTGTCTGTGTAGAGTTTACACGTTCTCCCTGTAACTGGTGGTTCAATTTTCACCCATCCCAAAATTATGCACATTCATGGTGGATAAAAAGAAAGTTTCCCCAGTGCAGAGGAATTCAAAACGTCAGGATTAAGTTCAAAAGAGATCTGAGAAATAACTATTTCACACAGAGGAAATGGCAATGTGGAAGACATTGCTTGAGAAGGAAGGTACACAAAATTGCTGGGGAAACTCAGCGGGTGCAGCAGCATCTATGGAGCGAAGGAAATAGGCGACGTTTCGGGCCGAAACCCTTCTTCAGACTGATGGGGGGTAGGGAAAGAAAGAAGGAAAAAGGGGAGGAGGAGGAGGAGCCCGAGGGCGGGCGGATGGGAGGGTGGGAGGAGACAGCTAGAGGGTGAAGGAAGGGGAGGAGACAGCACGGGCTAGCCAAATTGGGAGAATCTGCTTGAGAAGGTACTGGAGGCAGATACTCTCACAGCTTTTACAATGTATGGGGTTGAGCCATTAAATTGTCAAAGCTTAGAGGGTTATGGATCACTTGCTGCTAAATGGGATTAGTATGGAAAAACACTTGACGGTTGGCATGGATGTGGTGGGACGAAGAGCCTGTTTCTGTAATGTATAACTCTGTAACTCGAATGCATCCTTTAACATCGGAACAGAAATTAAAAAATGCTTCCTTGATTTGTTTCCAATCAGATCCAGACTGTTTCCTGCAACAGGAAATGAAGCAGCAGTTGAGGGTAAGCAAGCCCACCCTGCCTGTGTGTCTCAGATGTCCGAAAAGCTCTTGCTGTTTATTTTTCAGAGCCCACTAGTTTCATTCCCTTTTGACCACACCTAGAGATCCCTTTCAACTGGTACATTGTTAATCTCAATATTAAATCATATTTTGATCTGAAATTGTTGAATTATCAGGATTGTAAAGACATATATTCTCCTCAAAATTACTCTAAATTGGCAAATCTTTTGCAGCACGGGATATGCTCCCTGGAATTAGCAGGTCCAATGACTTCACATTAATATTTGAATTTGTTCAAATATATTACTCCATCAGGCCTTATATACCGAGTTTACTGAAATGGACAACAAATGTAATGACATTTTCTTAAATTTAGAATTCTTGAACGTAATTTGTAATTCAGAACAACAGCTACATTATATGTTTCATGACAATGTGCTGAAAATTTAAAGTAAATTTAAAGTTCAAAGCTGAGCTGACATTTTTAGCAAAAGAACCACAGTATGAATAAAAATCTCTTGAGTTTTCCAACAATGAAGCAGTGAACTTCATCAAACTGCTCATATTGTGGGAAATAAAGTGAGATTTATCATGTTTTTTTATTGAACTGCTATTTGGAAACATCCTGGTTTGATACTGTTTTTTGCCCTGCAAAGCAAAACCTTGGTTCATAAATTTGCTGGAATCCAAATATAAGCTATGTAGGCTGGTACTATGAATATGCAATTTTCTTTCAATTCAGTCAAGATATTGTTGCCTGCATCATATTACTTTTTATATCATAATTAAATAATCAGTTATTTCAGACATACCAATGAAAAAGGACAGCTTGAAAGCCATCTTTCCAAGGTAGGCTATGCAAAAGAGAAGAAACCCCACACAGGAATTTATCGAGCTTTTTGTAAAAGATATCTGTGAAACTATTCTAGGAGAAGAAACAGCCCAGAAAGTGGATTGTATTACACCCTAACATGATACAGTTGTAAAAATGATTCAGGATAAATCTTGCGACTTTGAGAAAACTGTTTGTAGAGAAAATGCAGCAGTGCATAAATACTATTCGTTAGGCGAATCAACTGACCAGCGAATGGTGCTCATATAATACATGAATAATGGAAATGTTCAAGGAAAAGCCTTCCCTGTGGATTGGACCATTGAGATAGAGGACATTTTTAGATAAATAGATTCAAACTTATCAGAATTCTCATTGGAATGGATTGGCTGTAAAAGGATTTGTACAGATGATGCAGGAATACGATGTGCTGCAATTCAGATGTTAGTTCTCATGTTGACAATGTGTAACAAATGTTACGGAGATTATACATTTATATATACTTACATATTCTATATTTATAAAACTCTGATCTTGGATGTGGATGTGTGTGTGGGTGTGTTGTTTGTGTGTTGTCACATCTTTGCGAAAAAACGACGTGGTAATGGTAAAAGTTTTACATATTCCGGTAGAGATTTTTCCCATGGAGTCCAAAAGCCTTATCTGAAAATTTCAGGCTATATTTCTCGAGTCATTACTGAAAATGTTCAAAAATCAGAAAAAACTTTGAATTTAAAATCCACTGTCTTTCGCTGATGACATCACAATGGGTCTGCTCCATGCGCCCTTCTTCCACGCGCTGTGAGTGACGTCACCCCCTCCCTATCTCTTCCCCCCTCTCTCTCTGTCTCTGCCCCTCTCTGTCTCTGCACCTCTCTTTCTCTGTCTCTGCCCCTCTCTCTCTGCCCTCTGTCTCTATCCCCCTCCCTCTCCCTCTCTAGACGTGCCTGTGAGTTGGGGGCTATGCGTGAGTGGATAGGGAGGGGATGGGGTAAAAGGAGCGAATGAATAATATCAATATATCAAGGGGGGTGGTTAGTGTGTGTGTGTGGGGGTGGTTAGTGTGTGTGTGTGTGTGTGAGGGGTGGTTAGTGTGTGTGTGATGCCGCAGGCCGCTCCTCCCCCCCTCCCCCCCCCCCCACCCTGCAACCAAAGGGGACAGGACCCAATGGGTCCCATTTGGTCTAGTATACATATATTAATTAAACTGATAATACATTTCTTTAAATGGAAGTCTTGCTATAAATTTGAATTTTGGGCCTCTTTCTTGATCTAGTGAACATATTCAAAAAGTTAATAAGTTGAACTTGAATCTGAAATGTTGCATAATTGATCATATTACGTATGCAAAAAAGTGACCTTTTGAAACTGAAAGACAACCAGTTAACATGATTGATTATCAGGAACAGAATTAGGAAATCCTGTCATGCTCAACTTTAAGGTTGGTCTAGAGCAAGCAATGAGCTAACATAAAAAAGTTTATGAATCCTTGGTATGGTGGAACAGAGAGATTTGTTTCTGAAGATAGTGGGATAGATTTCAGGGGTTAATTAAGAAAAATGTGATATTCAGCTTTATTTACCATGGCATTGAATATGAGGTCTCATGGGATCTTGCAGGAATTATACAATTATACATCATAGCTAGACAATGGGTACAGCTCTGGACAACAGATTGCTGGAAGGATAGAACAACACAAGGAGCAGACCTATAGGGATGTTATCCTGTCTGTAGAATTTTATTGTGAAGCAAGATTGTCCAAGGGCAAGTTTAAAATAGTAAAGAGGAAGTAGTTACTTCCAAAATGGTCAAGACCTTCATGCCATCAGATCTAAATGATTGCACGCGAGAAATGAAGCATTCATTGATTGGTTAAATTGCCCATCTATGTAAACCTATAGGACAATAAAAGTGGAATCCCATTCTGTTCAGATGTATGCCAGTTTGATGATCAGGGACATGTAAGGGAATGTGATTGCAGTGGTGGTACCTTCAATCCTACAGGAGGGTGCCGTGTTGGTAAAGGTTAGCAATTTTTCATGTCGTTTTACTCTGTCCATCAGCAAGCTGATATACAGCAAACCCTTGATTTTATGGACTGCTTTACAACAGATTTCAGTTATAGCAGATCACCGCCGCCCCCACCACCGCAGTCACCACCAGCGCGGGGAGCCACCACTGGCACCACCACTGCCGCAGTTCTCAGTGCCACTACTGCAGTCACCACTGCATTTGTCACCACCACCTCTGCTGTCATCGCCGATGCCGTCACCGCTGATGTCACCACCACCACCGATACTACCACTACCACCACTGCCGCAGTTGTCAGTGCCACCATGAGTGCCACTGCCACCACTGCAGCCACCACCGCAGATGCCACCATCACCGCTGCTGCCATCCCCACTGCCACAGTCACCGCTGTACCCACCACCACCGCCGATACCACCACCGCCGCAGTAATCGCCAACACCATCATCTCCACCATCACCACCGTTGCTGCCCCTTACCTGCACTCCAGCCACCCACGAGCCACAACCAATGACTGTGCCAATCCTCACCTCTCCCCCGGCCATTGATTCACCTGGATTCCAGTTCCAGTCCCAGACCGAGTCTGAAGAAGGGTCTGTACCAGAGACGTCACCTATCCATGTTCTCTAGAGATGCTGCCTGACCATCTGAGTAACTTTGTGTTCTTTTGTGTATTAACCAGCAACTGCAATCCTTTTCTCTACTATTTATGCAATTATAATTCCTTACTCGATTATAGTTGACAATCGGCAATAACGGACACCACCTCCACCCTGTGGTCCTTTATAATAAACTGCATACTATTATTACACAGGCTCCTGTGAACTTCTAGATACAGTGGTGTGCATCCAGCTAAGATGTCTTTGTGTCAAATTCTTCATCCTGAACAAAGTTCAACCTACCCTCCTGAGTATCACTAGAAATTCTGGCCGCCCAGATATTGGTCTCACTCCAGTTCAGATACAATACCTCGTTTTGATCATCTCTGCCTCAGAAGAGATCCCAATGGTCCAGAAATCGGAATCCTTGCTGCCTGCACCAACTCTTCAGCCCTATCTTCCTATTCCTACCCTCACCAGCATGTGGCACTAGGAGCAATCTGGAGATTAGTACGCTTGAGGTCCTGCTTTTTAACCTTTTGCTTAACTCCCCATATTCACTATGCAGGACCTCATCCCCTTTCCTACTTATGTAATTTGTGCCAATGTACAGTGAAACTTCTGGCTGCTCATCACCCCCCCTCCCCCCCCCCCCCCCCCCCCCCCCCCCCCCCATTAAGAATGATCTACAGTTGCTCAGATATATCCTGGCCCTGACACCACAGATGCAACATACCATTCTGGAGTGACTTTCGCAGGTACAGAATCTCCTGTCTGTCCCTCTAACTAATGAGTCTCCTCTTACTTCAACCCTGTCTGACTTCACCCTTTTATGCTGTGCCTCAGAGCCATGCATAGTGTCACAGACCTGATTCCTGGAGACCTAGAGCTGCTGCTCTCCTCTGAATAGTCATCCCCCCAAAAGGTTTGAAAGGCTTGTGGACAGCTCTTGTTCCTGTTTTGATCTTAGGCAGTTAACTCAGCAACCCTCCCCATGAGTTTGGGGGAAATACATAATCCAAACGACATACGTCACAGGTTCTCCAAAGCCTTATCAACAGTGCTCATGTGCATCAATATGTCTGTTTGGGATGTTGATTATTATGGCCTCTCTCAAAGTCTCTCAACCACATTTTAAATTACCTCTTAATTTATCAAATATAACTCTGTAGGATTGCCCTCCGGCTGATATCTTGCACAGAAACAGCATTGTAAAGTGCACATGAAATTTACCTGCTGCTGTTGCATTATTTGGCCTCAAGTACTCTACAAGAACTTCAACATTCTACCTTGATAATTGATTGGGCAGATCAGTCAACTTAGTCCTCTAGGTCAACAGAGATGCACTTATTCTCACATTCTTCAACACTATCTAATTTTCAATAATGGATCAATGTCCTTGGGCAAACATGGGCTCTGGCATAGTTAAATGTTCTGCTTCACTGTGCCAGTTGCTCAGCCAGTACATAAGTCTGTCTGTCAATACTTGGTTTAGAAATTCCAAATATATAATGTTTCATTCAATTCCTCGAATACATGATTGCTCCCGCTGGCATTTGATTATGCAGACAAAGAAATGTAGAAATCAGGCGTAGGAGTTGGCTACAAAGTGCCTTCTGTGTATTAAGTTCTCTGCTTCGGTTGGCGGCGCGACACTGTTGCGGCGGCCTCTACAGCCTGTCTGTCTATTTTTTATTTTTTTGTCTAGTTAAATGTAGTTGTTGTGTTTTTTTATACTGTTTTTAACTGTGTTTATGTGGGGGGCGGGGGAAACTTTAAAAAATCTCTTCCCTGCACGGGAGACCCGACCTTTTCCCTGTCGGGTCTCCGTTGTCGTTGGGGCCTAGCACCCCCCCCCCCCCCCCCTCCTCCAACTCCATCATCCAGCTGGAGAGCCATATCAAAACTGAACTTTTCAATGAGATCAACTGTTTCCCCTGCAATCTACTAAATGTGTGGGTATTGACTTAACCTCACCTCCTATGACAATCTTTCAATTCAGAGATATCAGACTGGTGAACATTAGCTCCATTCCCTCAATGGCAAATATACCATTTCTTGTTCAAGTTGGCCAAATTTACATGCATGTATTTCCCATCACATTGTGTCAAAATGATTCTTCAGTAGATTAAAAGTATCATAAAAGCCTCAGTAAACAGGACCTCAACCTAAATGCACAGAATCAGCAAACTAGTTAGGCCTGCAAAAGTGACAAAATCATTTCCACCATGTCTAGTGGCAGATTTTCATATCTTTCAGGAAATTGACTCCCTAGTCGCTAAATGGATGAGCAGGGATAAGGGGAATATCTTCGATACGCATGCGATCTGGCTCACAGAGACCTTCAGAGCTTCTTCACAGATAAGTCTTCAAAAACACAGTCCTTTGATTAATAAATGCTTTATTGTTGATAGAAAACAGTAAAATACATCCAAACTTCTTCCGACGTTACTGCAATCTTCATCGAACTCCAGCTTATTTCTTTAAACATTAGAAAACTCCTTGTGTCTCCGTAACACTGGCATGATCTCCTTTAAAACTCGCATGATCTCGCATGGCTCGCATGGCTCGCATGGTTCGCCTGGTCGAAGAGTTAACCTTCTCCCTGGCTCGCTCCAAACTACACTAAAAACTAAACTTCTGCGCAAGCATTTTAGCTCCAAACAAGGCCAAAAACACATAATTAATCCCACCCACAATTTAACGGGCAGTCTAAAATTTAAAGGCACATGCCATCATCAATGACATGCAAAACAGGCTTCTGCTCACATATCATTACATTGTGTTCATTGGAATTTTTGCCTATCGCCTTTACAATGTTATTGGTATTGAAGGACACGTCCAACAAATCAGGTAAATGCAAAAAATATTCTGGGTTTCATCATACCAACATAGTTTCTGATGTCTCCGGTTTGTTCCATATCTGTCAGCTCAATTGAGTCCTATTTACACATGTTACTACTTACTTCAACCTTGCACAATTCAGCCTTCTCTTTAGTTGTACCTTCTTTAATTCACAGGCTCAACATCCTCACTCTGATAACACAAATCCTCAAATCCATTCTCATTGCTGGTGCAGCACATTAAACTCATGTAATTGTTCTTTGGTGTGGTACACAACTGACTTAATCCGTGAGTATAGTGTGAACACGTTTGTTATAACTTGATACTCAATTGCCTCTGACAAGATACATACGATATTGCAAAGTTGAACCACATGAAACTGTCCTTTAAATTAAGTGACCCACCAAATTTAATACATTACACACCTTTGACATTAATATACAGGTATCACAGCTATCATGAAAAATACAACATGAGACCCCGATAGCCCTTTCAGGTTAGGCAGAGGTTCACTTGCACCTCCTCCAACATCATCTACTGTATCCGATGTTCCAGGTGTGGACTCTTACACATCAGTGAAGCCACACGTAGACTGGGCGACCATTTTGCTGAACACCTTCGCCCACTGCCGTGGCCTATGTGATCTCCTGTTTGCTAAACACCTTAACTCTCCTTCCCATTCCCATACTGACCTTTCTGTCCTGGGCCTCCTCCATTGTCAGTTTGAGGTCAAACGCAAATTGGAGGAACAAAACCTAATTATTCGCTTGGGCAGCTTACAACACAGTGGTATGAATATTGATTTCTCTCATTTCAAGTAACCCCTGCATCCTCTCTTTCACGCTATCTGTCCCTCCTCCACGCTAGTCGTTGTGCTAGATTCAGAGTTGTCCTATTTGGTTTCATTGTCTGTATAACTCGGTATTACCTAGCCCACAGCCACAATGGACCGTTTCCTTGATTATTATTGCTTTTTTACATTTCTTCTATACCTCTCTATATCACTGTCTATATCACTCGTTTCCCTACCCCTGACTCTCTGTCTGAAGAAGGGTCTCGACCTGAAACGTCGCCTATTCCTTTTTTCCAGAGATGCTGCTTGATCCACTGTTACTCCAGCTTTTTGTGTATATGTTCAATTTAAACCAGCATCTGCAGTTTCTTCCTACACATGAATAAACTTATGTTTCTGTCAACATTTATTTCTTCCCAACCATCACATTAGTTGTTCGTCATATGTTTTTTTTAAAGTTGGGCAGAGTAAGAGCTGTGAGCATTATGATGACACTGAGTTGGATGATCAGCCATGATCATATTGAATGGCGGTGCAGGCTCAAAGGGCCGAATGGCCTACTCCTGCACCTATTTTCTATGTTTCTATGTTATCTTCATAGTAGTCCAGAGCCAAAAGTTCAGATGCGATTTTTAAATGTATTTTTACTTGGTTGAGATGATTGTACATTAGTCAGAAAACAAAGGAAATTTGGCAAGTTTGCAATGACTCCTAGCAATTTCTGCAGATGCACCATAGAAAGCAACCAATTGGGATGCATCACTGGCAACTGGTCTGCCCTAGACTGCAGGAAAATTAAAAGACTTGTGACCACAGCCTAGCCAATCCTATAAACTAGCCTTTCCAAATTAGATTCCATCTACACCTCAAGAAAGCAGTCAATTTAATCAAAAACCACACACACCCTGGGCTTTTTTAACGTGGCTTGAAAGCATGTACTTGCAGGTTCAGGAAATAGCTTCTTCCTTGTTGTAATGTTGAGTGGATTTCTCATGTGCCAAGGATGTATCTCCAATCTTCCAATCTCCCTTGTTGCGGCCCTTGTATTTTTTTAATCTGCACTTTCTCTGTAGCTATAACACTATATTCTGCATTCGGTTTCCTTCCTCTTTTTGCACTAACTATTGTATTCATAGATGGTATGATTGCACTCGTGGATACTATGATCTGCCTGGATAGCATTAAAAAATGCTTTTCAATATATCTCGGTATATGTAACAATAATAAATCAATACATTTTACTACATGGTGGTGTATTCATGGGTTAATGAAGGGGAAATCACAATGGCATGCCAATTTCTATGGTCCATAACAAAATCTGGATTTATATACTTTTTATCTTTTAATAATCTTACATCAGTTCTAAATCTTAATTTATGTGCTGGAATTATTATTATGTAATAATCCCCTAACTTTCTACATATATACTTTGATTTTCCATACCGTGTTTTTGAGTTTGTTTTGGGGTCTTCCTTTGCTTTTAGCTTTGGTCATCTTTTTCCTTCTCTTTGTGTTTTTCTTTCCTTGCTCACATCATGTTATCCACCCACGTCAAGGAAGCCACCAACTATGGGTTACAGAATTTGAAAAAGAAAAAAAAACTGAGGATGCTGGAAATCACAAACAGAAACAGAATGCTGGAGTTACTGAACATGTGAGGCTCTGGTGGTGGGTGTAGAGGGACGGCAGGAGGATGACCTTCAAAATTATAAATATTGATCATCATAGATCCTATTCTTCATAGTAGTGATAATATTTATACTTCCTGTCTCAACTTTTATAAAAAGATCATTAGTGAATTCTATCTCTCTCTTGCTCGCTCACATTCTCCAGACATTGATTGGCCTTGTGAGTACCTCTAGCACATTTTGTTTTTATTGAGACTTGTCTTGCAGGATAACTGTTCCTCAGCAGATCCCTTCTCATTTAACCATGCCGATCTTGCTGAGCTTCATCTTCTCTCTTTTCTTTACCATTGCACCATCTCCTTATTTCAAGTTCAAGTTACATTTATTGTCACATACACCAATTGGTGCAGTGAAATTGGAATTACCATGCAGCTCACAAATAAAATAAAATAAAATAAAATAAACACAACACTATAGAATTTAACATGAACATCCCCCACAGCGGAATCAACGTTTCCCACTGTGAGGGAAGGCAATAAAGTTCAGACATCTTCCTCTTGTTCATCCGTGGTCGGGGCCTCTTTGAGCCCTCTGCTGTCGCCGCAACGGCGGCCCGATGGTTCAGGCCCTCTTTTTCAGGCCATGATTCTATCGTCCCTCTACTCTCTCTTTTATTTTCACGGACCAAACCCATAACTCCCCATTCACTGCACTGTCCACTCCGAGTTGAATGGTGTTCACATAAAACTCCTCTCAAATTCCACCTTTTTTCTAATCTATTCCCTCACCTTCTCCTTGCCTCCCTATCCATTTGTTTCTTCAAAGGGACCTTAGTTACATTCAAGGTTCAAAATGTTTGTTTTCATACCAGTAGACATCAAAATAGAAACTCTCAATTTATCGTGCTGTATTGTTGGACTCTCGTGAGGTGCAATGGTTTGAAATTTAATTTCTGCAGTCATAAATAGATAGGAACAATAGGTCAGTGGTATGTAATCTGTGAGCACCCATTCTGTGCTCCTCCAAAGTAGCATTGCACACCTATTATTGCCAAATTGATGCATATTTTAAAATTAGCATATAGTTCTTATGGGCAGCACAGTAGCACAGCTGTAGAGTTGCAGCCTTACAGTGCCTATGACCCCGGTTCGATCATGACCATGGGTGATGTCTTTACGGAGCTTTACGTTCTCCCTGTGACCATGTGGGTTTTCTCCGGGTGCTTCTGGTTTCCTCCCACGCTCCGAGAGCAAGGAGTGATGCCGAGAGTGTACGGGGAGCGTCGAGAGCGAGGGGGAAGGATCGTCAAGAGCGAGGGGTGGGTCGTCGAGTGCGAGTGGGGGGGGGAGGGGTGGAGGGGGCCGTCGAGAGTGGTGACAGGCAGAAGGTAGGACTGTTCGGTGAACTCCTGTAAGTTATTTGGCTTCTGTATATTGTAAATTGACCGTAGTATGTAGGATACATACCGAAGCTGTAGCGGCGGCGGCGGCAGCGGCAGCGGAGACCCGACTCGGCCCCGAAGCTGTGGCGGTGGCAGCGGCAGCGGAGACCTGACTCGGCCCTGGAGCTGTGGCGGCGGCAGCGGCTGCAGCAGTGGTAGCGGAGACACGACTCGGCCCCGAAGCTGTCGCGGAGGCAGCAGAGGGAGGACAAAGAGGGAAGAGACAGAGACTTTAAGATTTTGCCTTCCACCACAGTGAGGAGGTGTTTGGTGAACTCACTGTGGTGGATGTTAAATTTGTGTTGATTGTGTGTTTTTGTCATTTTTTAAATTATATGTATGACTGCAGGGAATCAAAATTTCGTTCAGACCGAAAGGTCTGAATGACAATAAAACGAATCTAATCTAATCTAATCTAAAGATAGTGCTCGTGTTCAAAATGTTTGTGATCGCTGGTCGGCTTGTACCCGGTGGGCCGAAGGGTGTGTTCCTGCGCTATATCTTTTATAAAGTCTTAAGTCTAGACTTGGTAAACAAATCAGCCATTACCTTTGTAGAATGTGAATAAGCCACAGGTGAGGTAAGGCTCAGTTTGTGCCTGTTTATTTGCCAGCCTAATTGAGAGCAGTGAAACATCATGGGAGGAATAATTGGTTGAAGTTGCTTGGCGCCACTTTGAAAATCTGCATGTAATTACACCACATCACTGCTCATTAAGCTGTTCATCCATCAGGCCAGAGGAAGTCCTGTAAAGGTACTTAATTCTTAATGGACATCTGATTCAATGATTTACAAGAAACTGTCAGTTTGCAAGTCCCGAGAGTAGTTTCCCTCCAGTTTTTGCACAATTTAAGAGCAGAGAAAGTTTGAATGTGAGAGATTACTTGAATCAAAAAACATTCATGAATCTCAATGACATTTTAAAAGTGAACATCAATTGGAGTCCTTTGGGACCCTCTTTCCACCTATCTAAAGCTGAAGATCAGAATTCCCTCTTGAACCCAAAGCTTTCTATATGCATTCTTTCCATCCTTCTATTGTCCACTTTCCAAATAATTTGTGAAGAAGGGTCTCGACCCTTCTCCAAAAATGCTGTCTGAGTTACTCCAACTCTTTTTGTCTATCCCGAATAATTTCACTTCCGCTTAATATATTTTCTTTCTTTGATATTGTTTCGCTCTCACTACAGGAACTTTACCAGCATTTGAAAAATTAGTTTTCATTTCATTTTCTAGTTGCTCAATTTCCATTTTCTTGCGACTTGCTTTTTGCATTTTGTCAATTACATTCCCACCTTTAGTTTAGTTTAGTTTAGAGATACAGTGCAAAAACAGGATCTTCGGCCCACCGAGTCCATGCTGACTAGAAATCCCTGCACACTAACATTATCCTACACACACTAAGAACACATTACAATTATACCAATTAACATACAAACCTGTACATCTTTGGAGTGTGAAAAGAAACAGAGCACCCGGAGAAAACCCACGCTGGTCACGGGGAAAAGGCAAAAACTCTATACGGAAGTGGCGGCGCTGTTAACAAAAACTCCATACGGAAGTGGCGGCGCTGTTAACAGCTGCGGCTCGCCTGCAGTCCATCTGTTTTTACTTTTTTCTGTAGTTTTTTTTGTCTTGTTTTGGTTAAGTTTTAGTTTGTTGGGTTGTGTTAGAGGGGGGGGGTGAAACATGTTCTCTGTCTCTTCCTTCGGGGTAATGAGACTTTTTCGTGTCGTATCCCCCTTCTCTGCCTCCGTCTGCGCTGAGGCCTAATGGCGGAGCTGGCGGCCTCCAGCCTGCGACCGACCCCGAGGCTCTGGAGGCAGAGCCAGCCAGGACTCACCAACGAGAGGCTGGCTGTCTTCGGGGCTGAGGCAGCGGTGGCCCGACTTGCTGGTGCGGCGTTCTGGCTTTCGGCGGCGGCCTGGAGCTGATGCAGCGGGGCTCGGAGCTGAGACTGCGGGATCCGAAGCTGGGGCGGCGGCCCGGAGCGGACACTGCGGGACCCGGAGCTGGGACGGCGGCCCGGAGCGGAGACTGCGGGACCCGGAGCTGGGGCAGCGGCCTGGAGCTGGGGCAGCGGCCCGGAGCGGAGACTGCGGGACCCGGAGCGGAGACTGCGGGACCCGGAGCTGGGGCAGCGGCCTGGAGCTGGGGCAGCGGCCCGGAGCGGAGACTGCGGGACCCGGAGCGGAGACTGCGGGACCCGGAGCTGGAGCGGCTGCCCGGAGTTGATGCTGTGGCGGGCCGTCTCAGAGCGGAGACGGCGTTCCGGCTTTCGGCGGCGGCGACATCACCACGGAGGTCCGCTGGACTGGAGGGCGGCATCTCCGGCCTGGATCGATCGCCTCAGCGCAGAGGGAGAACAAGGAGGGAAGAGACGGAGACTAAGACTTTGCCTCCATCACAGTGAGGATGTGCTTGGTGAACTCACTGTGGTGGATGTTTAATTTGTGTTTATTGTATGTTTTGTTTTTATTGGTTCTGTGTATGACTGCAGGCAACATAATTTCGTTCAGACCGAAAGGTCTGAATGACAATAAAGGAATCTAATTCTAATTCAGTCAGCACCCATGGTCAGGATTGGACCCGGGTCTTCTGGTGCTGTAAGGCAGCAACTCTACCACTACACCACCGTGCTGCCCCTATTGACTATTTGATACAGTCACAATTATTTTCCCATTACAGTTGTCCTAAATTACTGATCGCACTGGGCATTTTGCAAATAGAGAGACAAAGTTACCATTTTAGATTGATAGCTCATCGGTAGAACATTCTAACACTTTTAGTTCTTACTGGACCAAGGGGGACCCGTTGGGTCCCGTCCCTGCAATGCGTAGTTGTGGGGGGGCCTACAGCGTCATACACACACTAACCACCCTCCACATACACACACTAACCCCCCCTTGATATTAAATTAATATTATTCATTTGCTCCATTTACCCCATCCCCGCCCTATCCACTCACGCATAACCCCTAACTTCGCAGGCACAGCTAGAGAGAGGGAGGGGGTGGAGGGAGAGGGGTAGGAGGGGGAGAGGGAGGGGGGTAGAGATTGAGGGTTGGTGGGAGCAGTATCACAGGGGAGGGCTGGTTCCTGAATGCAATTCTCCACCACTCACCCATAGGTCCCAATATTCACCACTCCCCAGAGAGGGGGGGGGGGCAGAGAGGGAGGGCCCCCTCCCCACCCCCCTCCTCCTCCCTTACCCCCCTCTCCTCTCCCCCATCCTTCCCCGTCTCCTTCCCCCCCTCCACCCCCCTCCCCTCCCCCCTCTCTGCAGCACCTACCCAGGTCATAGAGCAGACGCCTCCCCACCAGGTGCCGGGCCCGAGCTAGGCTGCGGCCGGCGTGGACCAGAGCGAGGCCTGGAGCGATCTGAGGACGGTGAAAAGCAGCGGAGGGCCGGCCAATCGTGACTTCCACGAGGGCAGGGCCACCCACCAGCGTGACAGACGATTGGGCGGGGGAGACGGAGAGGAGGTCATCCCCTGTGATGGCCACCACGGCCACTTTTCCACTGCGCTTGTCCGCGCCCGCGCTGTGATAACGACCACCGCCGCCATGTTCTTGGTTGGTTCTTGGTTTCTTGGTCCTCCAAAATATTCCAAATGGAATTTAAACTGGAGGTGGTGAAGGGAGGACTTAAGCCAGAAAGGGTTATTGGGAAGAAAGAGCTACTTTAAATTTAGTTGCATCTGGTTGGGTAACTATAGTTGGGTGGAGATTATTCCATGCTTTAATTGTGCGGGGGAAGAACGAATTGCTGTATACATCTGTCTTTGTAGCTGGGATCACAAATTGGATCGAATGCCCTCGTCTGCTCCTAATTGGTTTGGGTTTGGTGTAGGTCTTGTAGTCTATGTCGAGCTGACCATTTAACATTTTGTAAAAACAGGTCAAACGGTGAGCTTCACGTCTGTCTTGGAGAGGGTTCCACCCCAGAGAATTCATAAGTTTGGTGACACTCGCTTCTCTCTCATAGGTGTTAGTAACAAATCGAGCTGCCTGTCTTTGGACACGGTCGATGGAAGAAATGTTTTTATTTGTGTATGGGTCCCATGCTGCAACTGCGTAGTCCAAATTAGGTCTAACAAGGGTGAAGTATAGCTTCTCCTTGACAGAAGTTGAACAATGATGAAAGTTGCGCCTCAGAAAGTTTAGGACACCTGTTGCTTTCACCGTTGCATGATGCGTCTGACCATTCCAACGCAGATCATTCTGCAATTTGATGCCAAGATACTTGGTTTGTTTGGATTCTTCAAGGGTGGAACCACGTATATTGTAAGATGTTTCGCCTGGATTCCTCTTTCTGGTGACACGCATAGTTTCACATTTGGAAGGGTTGAACTGCATGCCCCATTGTTGTGACCACTCAACCATAGAATCGAGATCCTTTTGGAGAGCATCTTCATCATCAGCTGACTTAATTGGACGGTACAGCAAAGAATCATCAGCGAAAAGTCTGGTTGTACTTGCGACTTTGGTGTGGGCCAAGTACTGTGCCCTGAGGTGTACCACTCAACAGTGGATGCCAATTGGAGCTCTTTCCGTTCACACACACATGCAGATGACGTTTTGTCAGGAAACTGGAAATCCATCGTTTCGTGTTGGAATGAATACCATAGAAGTCAAGCTCCCGAAGCAGTCTCTGGTGTGGGATGACATCAAATGCTTTGGAAAAGTCCAGCACAACTAAATCCGTGATGACGTTACTATTAAGGTGCTTGGCCAAGTCATTTGTCGTCAGGATAAGCTGAGACTCGCATGATCTATGCCTCCTAAATGCATGTTGGTTGTCAGCAAGAATGTTATGTTTGCTCACGTGTCGCATCAGATTACTATCAATTAAATGCTATCGCATCAGATTACTATCAATTAAATGTTGTAGAACTTGAAGTAGCCCAGTGGAGTGCGCTGCACATCTTGAGCACATGTTCAACGGCTTCAATCCAGAGCCCAGGGGGGGGGGGGGGGGCGACTGGGCCACGTAACTCGCAGCTCGTGGAAAACAGTGTCCCTGCGCGTTGAAAATTCTGCGCAGCTTGCCGCGAGGAGCAGAGGCATTGTGACGTCATCCAGCTCACATCAGCACGTTAACGTCAAGATCTCAGTAACATTACAGTCAAACTACTCAGCATAACCATAACATTATTTACAGTTTCAAAGTAAAACCCCGTGTGTTGAGTTGCTACAGGCAAAATGTTAAGAATGTGAGATGAAAAGGTACAGGAGCATATTAAGCTTGCTTTGCCATTCAACAAGATCTGGGCTGAATTTCTACCTCCACATGATTTTCCTGTGTAATTTCTGATTCCCATTGTTTCTTTAGTTTCCAGAAATCTAGCAATCTCAGGAGACTAGAGACTACAAATGTTATATTCTGGAACCAAACAAAAACTGCTGAAGGAATTCAGAAGGCTACGCAGAATCTGTGGAGAAAAAGGAACAGTTGGCATTTTGGATAAAGAGCTTACATTTGAATGACTGGCTTTGATCCGAAATGTTGACCATCCCTTTGCTTCCAGAGATGCTGCCTGACCTGCAAACAGTTTTTTTAAAATCTGTCAATCTCTGTTTTGAACTCCACACACGGGTTTTTACTTTGAAACTGCGACCTCTAGTTCTTGATTATTTAGTTTGGGTAAATAATCTTACGATTATGCTGAGCAGTTTGACTGTAATGGTATTCATTCACAATATTAACTCAGTTTTTCTCCCTCCATAGACACCAACCGATCTGCTGGGCATTTCCAACATTGTTGCTTTGAAGGATCAAATTCAACAAAAGTCCTGACCTGTCTGTCACAGCTTTAATGGGCCCCTCTGTTTGTGTTCTCTCTCTATTTAATTGCCTCATCACCTCGGCAATCCTGGGTTCATTCCATTCATGACGCATCTTGTTTCCTAGTCAACTATCTCCCATTCTCTTTGCAATTTTAAACTAATTTGATTTCTTACTCACCCAGTACTGATGAGGAGCCGTTGACTTGAAATATTACGCAACTTATTTTTCCAGAGATGCTCTCTGACTTGATTTCATTTAATCTCCAGCACCAGGTAATCTCATGCAGCTTTTCTAATTACTAGCTGTATCTGCTTTTTAATGTTCTATGAATCTTTCACATACACAAACCCCTTTGCATCTCGGGGTTCTGTAATCCCTCATCATTTACACAATAGTTCTTTTCATTATGTTTTCTGCCAAAAAGGAATTTTTCACATCTTTCCACTCAATATTTCATTTGTCATATCATGCACGCATATAACTTGGCAACCTTCTTATTCCACCACACGATGTACTTTCTCCAGCTACATGAATATCATGGCTTCTAAACCAGGTCAAATTCTGGCTACTTGACATCCCAAGGCTTTTCCATCATCTACATTTCAAAAATGTGATAGAATTCTGGTTAAGCTGATACAACAATAGCATTTACTCAGCAATATGGAAAATTGTTCAGATGGGTCCAATACACAAAAAAGCCACCATGGGCAATTCTACCAAGTAACACCTACTTGCCAGTAATACACTTGGCTGGATGAATGCTGCACCAAAAAATCTTAAAAAGCTGGACACCATCAAGGATAAAGCAGTTGGTGTGACTGGAATCCTATTGATCACATTCATTTTCACCATGACTGATGCAAATGTGTTACAGTGGATACCTTCTACCATTTATGTGCCCAGGTTTTTCTGACAGCGGTGTCTTACTGCTTTTCACTTGGTGTGGCCGTATGGTAATGCGAATGTCACTGTACCTTAATTGGTACATGTGACAATAAACCCATCTTGAATCTTGAATCTTCCAAACCCAATTTACTACCTAGAAAGGCAAGGCCAGTAAGCCAATGTAAACACTGCCACCCATAGTTTCCTCCCCAAGTTACACATCATTCTGACTTGGAAATATATTGCCGCACCTCCATTGTCACGAGGTCAAAACTTAGAACTCACCACCCAACAATGTGGGAGTACCTTCACCAGAAAGGTTAAAGGTATTCACGAATGCAGCTCACAATCACTGTCTTAAGGGAGATTATGGATGAGCGATAAATGCTGACCTTGCCATCTATGCCAAGATGCTGAAAATGATTTTTTTTTCATAGTTATGGACTATCTACTGCAGGCTCATCGGAGCTCTGGAGAGATAACCGGAGTGCTATGCAAACAAAATCTTCATTCTATGAGCAGGATCAATGATCCAATGTCAATGTCCTCACCCACGCTAAAATCCTCAGCACTGAGTCCTGAATCAAATATGGTCAACTGCAAAGTGGAAAAATATAATTCACAAGCCCATTTCCAGACCTGAAAAATATGCTCTATTCCAAGGTCTGCTATGACAAGATATTGCCAGAAGATGATTCAGGGATATTCTTAGAACCTGCTTGAAAAAATTAAATATCTCCAACTGACCTATGAAGAAGGAGCTGTTGGGAAGACAGCAAGAACCAGTTGCCAGAAGCACACAGAATCCCATTGCAAAATAATGGAAGAAGTGCACAATCTCACAAATTTCCCATCCAATAATCCCCTATTGTCCTCACTGTGGCACAGTCTCCATGCCCGACAAAACACTCATCTATCTCAGAACCCAACGAGCAGGGGAAAAAAAGTCATCATTAATTCCAAGGATGCACAGAAGACTGTAAATGTTGGAACCTTGAGCAAAATCAAAATGCTGGAGGAACTCAATGGATCCCAGGGAATGGACAAAGGTTTGGGTCATGACCTGTCTTTAGATGTTATCAAGCTGGAAAGGGTACAGAGAAGATTTACGAGGAATTTTCCAGGACTAGAGTATCTGAGCTATAGGGAGAGGTTTAGTCGGCTGGGACACTATTCCCTGGAGCGCACGAGGATGAGGGGTGATCTTATAGAGGTGTATAAAATTATGAGAAGAATAGATCAGGTAGATGCACAAAGTCTCTTGCCCAAGAGTAGGTGAATCGAAGTCTAGAGGACATAGGTTTAAGGTGAAGAAGAAACGATTTAATAGGAATCTGAGGGGTAACCTTTTCACACTAAGGGTGGTGGGTGTCTGGAACAAGCTAGTTGAGGCTGGGACTATCCCAACATTTAGGAAATAGTTGGACAGGTACATGGATAGGACAGGTTTAGAGGGATATGAACCAAATGTAGGCAGTGTAGCTGGGACATGATGGCCGGTGTGGGCAAGTTGGACCGAAGGGCCTGTTTCCACACTGTATCACTATCACTATGACTCGAGACGGAAGAAGAAGAGATGTATACATCATCGCTCATCACCATCCATGGTCTTTTGCATTATTACCAGAATACCAGACACTAGACCAGACCAAGACTTACTTATTTCAGTCATGCTTCACTTTCCACTTTCCCTGAAGGTATCACTAACATATTATAGAAAGGGCAATGTGCTTGGTGGTTTTCTGTTTTTTACATGTATACATAAAAATAATGGAAAAACAGAGAAATAAATGTTTTATACCATGTCTCGATTTCTACTTGAATTAAATGAGCACTTAAGATGCTAAAATTGTTGTTTTGATGTTAATGTTAAAGATTGATGGTTATTGCTGGGTATAAGTAACTGCATATTTTAAACAATGACATTTTAAGTGTTGCAGACAATGGCTGCACCCTTTTTCTTAATTAAGGAAATCAGTTTTCATGGTGTGACTACTTAGCTTGTAAATTAAGGATGACTTTGTTGCAATGATCCATTTGCCCCAATTAAATGGCAATCTCAGGCATTCCAATGCCATTATACAGTATAAGAGGATTCTAGTTAGTTGTTAATAAATTGTAGAGAAGGGGAAATTAGTTTGAAATGGTACAGATGAAAATAAGAATTGGGACTTACCAGACGAATGTGAAATTACCAATGAGAAAACAAAGTTAAAGTATTCATCAGTATTGTGTCAATCTTTGGAAAAGTAACTTGAATAATGATAAAACTCATTTTGCAGACAGTAGTCAGCCATTAATGATCATCATTGATTTACAAACAAGCCCACAGCTTTGCTGATAATCCAAAGGGAAACTCCCAGATGATGCCTTCTTATCCTTGATAAACTTGTTATCAAGTTTCTGCATCATAAAAGGGTCTTCCTCATGTAAACCCCATCACATGGGTGTTCAGAACAAGCCTGAATATGGAAAACAGAAATTTAACACACTGATTTACCAGATTGTGAAATATGTCATATTTATCAGATTGTAAAAGATGTCATAAAATCCACAAGACTATTTTGCTTGTAAAATGTTTTTAACATTTGGATATTCAAAAACATTAATAAACTGCAAAAGAATCGAAAAATAATTATGACAATTAAGAAAAATGTAAAAACAAAATGCTTAAAATGCTTAACATTCAAATAAATAAATTACAAAACCTAAAATATTGATATATGCCTTAATTTTTCACAACTATACTTTTCCGATAAAGAAGTATTCATTGCGCCAGATTATTGAAATTGTTCTTGACTATACGTTCTGGGGAACTGTTACAATTGTATACTACATGTACCCACAGGGAAAACAATGGCATGAGGAGGTTTGGGACTACCATATATGTGCACATGAACAGATAAATCTTGAACTCATGGCATGAGAAGAAATGCTAACCGTTGGGTGATAATTTCAGTACTTTAATTGTTTCTAACTCAATCTGCAAGGATGGGTCTGCGGTCATGCATTGGAAGTGTATGCTTCATCGATGTACATTTAAATTAATTAATTTTCACATTCAATGTGTAAAACCTCAATGATTTGAAGGATATTCTTACCTATTCTAGCATTAAATTTATTTATTTCACAGATAATTCTAGTAATTTATTCTCCCTATCTATTAGCTTCTCACTGGAATATTGTGTTGCACATGTAGTTGTAGATATTGTAACCTGTACTTTGTTAAAGTTGTATACAGGGGAAGAGATATAATGTGTGGACACAAAGATCTCCCACTGGAGTCTGAAGGTTAGATGTTTTCTTAGGTAAGTGGACTTGAAATATACATTAAATGTTTGATGGGGGACCCCAAGTTCATCCATATGCTGGCCTCGGGATTAATTAACATCATCTAGAAGTGCTGTTGGGGTCTTTTGCATGATCACAGATAGCTCACAGATGTAATGAAGATCAATATCAGGGAGTAGTATAAAGATAAGTACCAATGGGATGGAAGGGAATGGCATAGGGCACAAGAATGTAGGAGGAACACACCAGTTCTACATCAAATTTAGTAAAGTACCTCATGTTATTGATGGCAAATTCTTGATTGGGTATAATTATCATGTTATAGCTGACTTTGCCAAATTGGTGCGCAGAAGGAAGAAACTCAGGTGGCTTCCAGGCCCTGAACCCTCTTTTTAGTTGCCTCATTTTAGTAAAGCATGGCTCACAAAGCAGGTTTGGACAGTAGTGCGAAATACTCATAAACACTCCTATATTTTCAAGAGACAGTTAGATTTAGCTCTTAGGGCTAAGGGAATCATGGGATATGGGGAAAAAGCTGGAATGGGGTACTGATTTTGGATTATCAGCCATGATCATATTGAATGGGCCAAATGGCCTACACCTGCACCTATTTTCTATATTCACATAATAGAATTGTCATTCGACTAAGTTAATGATCCCTATGAAAAACCTGGGGACTATAGACTGGTGAGCCTAACATTATAGTAGGCAAGTTACTGAAGATTATTCTGAGGGATAAGATATATCTGCAAGTGGATAGTTAGGGTCTGATTAGGGATAGTCAGCGTGGTTTTGTACATGGGAGATGGTAACTTATGAATCAGTTTGAATTTTTTGAACAAGTAACCAAAAAGGTTGATGAGGACAAAGCCGTAAATGTTTAAATGGACTTCTGCAAAGTATTTGATAAGGTTAGGCATGGTAAGCTGCTCTGCAAGGTTGCCAGGACTTAAAGGCCTGAGCTATTGGGAGAAGTTGAGCAGGCTAGGACTTTATTCCTTGGAACGATGAGGGGTGATCTTAGAGAGGTGTATAATATCATGAGGGGAATAGTGAGGGTAAATGCACAGACGGCGGGAATCAAAAACTAGGGGACATTGGTTTAAGGTAAAAAGGGACAGATTTAATAGAAACCTGAGAGACATATTTTTCACAGAGGATGGTGGGTATATGAAATGAACTGCCAGAGGAGGTAGTTGAGGCAGAAATTATACAATTTAAAATAGATTTGGACAGGTACATGAATAGGAAAGGTTTAGAGGGATACAGGCATGTAGCACTAATGTAGATGGGGCATCTTGGTCGCTCGGGCAAGTTGGGGCAAAGGGACAGTTTTTTCATGAGCTTTTCATTTATTGTGTTTTCCATTTTTGTTCAGCTCTCCAGAATTGCTTGTTTTTTTTTAGAAAGAAGCATAAGTCTTCTAATAGTTCATCAGCACCACAAGCAGGCATGTTGTGATATTGCAGGTTGTGAAAATAAATTCTCAAAATGCATTGAATTCCTAAAGTTACAATGTTATGCAAAAAGCAAAATATAATGCTTATATTCACATTCCAAAGCTGTTCCTTCTTAAATTAAGATTAATATTAGGCTAACTCTGGTCGCAAAGGAGTCACTTTTTAAAAGTTATTGTTATCTTCTATACAAAGTAGCAGGAGGCCACTTATGGCCATGTCCCACGGTACGAGTTCATTCCAAGAGCTCTCCCGAGTTAAAAAAAAATCAAACTCGTGGTAAGCACGGAGAATGAACGTAGCGGGTACGTCGGAGCTCGGGGACGTCTCTTAGCGGCTCGTAATGCTAACGGCAGGTACTCGGTGTAAAGAGTATCAATAACACACTGTTGTCTTTACTACTATTTATTGGTAATACACAAACGTTGCTGCCCTAGCTGTACGTGGTCTGTCACAGGAGCTAGAGAGCGATCAATGGGTGGGGAGGTTACATTTATACTTCTGATATGGGGAGTGGTTAGTAGTGGTGAGGTCACTATGTTAAAGGCACATGCACATGTCATCTACATCCTTCCCCTTGGAAACAAAGCAATACAGTAGTGACGGGGCGACCACGTCTCATGCGCTACGAGCAGGTAAGCAAACAGTTAAACAAACAGAGGAGCAAACAGCTAAGCAAATTCACCATAGCGGACAGGCGGCTTAACCAGTCGGCCGGATCGGGTACGCAGCTCGCCGTCTCCCCCCTCTGCAGAAAAAGCAGGAGCGGGAGCGGTGGACGGAACCGGGGAACCCGGAGGAGAAAGAGCCGGCGGAGCCAGAGGAGGGGACGCAGGCGCAGCAGCGGGTGGACGGGCAGGCGAGCTAGGGCTGGCTGGTGGCGAGTGAGGCTGGAAGAGCTGAGATGGCAGGGACCGAGGCATGCGTGGGGCGGCAGGCAGCGTGGCGGACAAGGGAGGGGAGAAAGGGTCGGCAGGCGGTGGTGGGGGCTCGTTGACAAGCCGCAGATGTTGGCGGGTCCGGCGGTAGATGGTACCGTCGTGGTCGACCAGGTAGGACCGTGGCGAGCCAGCATCACCGACGACGGTGGCAAGCTTGGAGGGACCGGAGGGGGACTGCATCCGGACGACTTGGCCGGGGAACAGACGCGGTTCGGACAGTCTGCAATGCTCCAGCAAGTCCTTGGCACTGCGGACAGCGCGCTCCGCCAGGCCGTTACTCTGCGGGTACTCTGGACTGCTGGTGTAATGTCGGAAGTTCCAGCAGGCAGCGAAACCCCGAAACTCGGCACTGGTGAACTGGCTGCCGTTGTCAGATTGGAGGCTCGCCGGGGAGCCGAAAGTGGCGAAGTGGCAGCGCAGCTTCCCGATGACGGCTGAAGAGGAGAGGGAGTGCAGCTGGTCGACCTCGAACCAGCTGGAATAAGAGTCAACGAGGACCAGGAAGTGCTTGCCACGCCACTCGAAAATGTCAGTGGCGACGGCCATCCAGGGCAGTTCAGGGGCAGGCTGTTGCAGAAGCGGCTGACGTTGCTGATGGGGAGCGAGGCTGTTGCAGGTAGCGCAGGCAGAGACCCTGTCCCGGATGTCTTGGGCCATGCCGGACCAGTAGAATTGACTCTGGGCGTGTCATCTACACTCGGGAAGACTCGCTAATGGCAGGTAAGCTCGGGAAGACCCGTGAAGATTTTTCAACATGTTGAAAAATGTCCACGAGAGCCCCGAGTACCGACGAGCGGCCATTACCGTAAATCTCCGAGTTCGAATCAGGGCAAACTCGGGAGAGCTCTTGGAATGAACTCGTACCGTGGGACAGGGCCATTATGTCAGCTGTCAGTGTGATCACATTACCTCATGTTAGAAACATAGAAAATAGGTGCAGATGTAGGCTATTCGGCCCTTCGAGCCAGCAACGCCACTGCCAGATCATCCAGAATCAGTACCCTGTTCCTGCTTTCTCCCCATATCCCTTGATTCTGTTCCTAGTAACTTATGGCCCTGTTCCACTGTACGAGTTCATTCAAGTGCTCTCCCGAGTTAAAAAAAAAAATTCAAACTCGTGGTAAGCACGTAGAATGAACGTAGCGGGTACGTCGGAGCTCGGGGACGTCTCTTAGCGGCTCATAACGCTAACGGCAGGTACTCGGGAAGACTCGATGACGGCAGGTAAGCTCGGGAAGACTCGTGAAGATTTTTCAACATGTTGAAAAATGTCCACGAGAGCCCAGAGTACTTATGAGCGGCCATTACCGTAAATCTCCAGGCAAACTCGGGAGAATTCTTTGAATGAACTCGTACAGTGGGACAGGGCTTTCACTCTTCTTACATGCCCATCAATTCCTGTTCGATTCTACCATTTACATGCACACTTGGGGGACTTTACAGGAGCCATTTAATCTATCAGCCCATAAGCTGTTGCGAAGGAGGTGGAAACGAGGGTATCCCAGGGTGACACAGTGGCGCAGCTGCTAGAGTTGCTACCTCAGAACGCCAAAGGACTGCACCACTGAATATTACAAAATGTCAGAGAATTTAATGCACAAAAAGGATAAGGTTATTCAATATAATCATTTACATTGGGCAAAAAAGTTGCACAGCAGGTAGAGCTGCTACCTTACAGCTGCAGTGGTCTGTGTTCAATCCTGATCTCTGTGTAGATTTTGTAAGGGCGGCACAGTGGTAGAGTTGCTGCCTTACAGCGCCAGAGACATGGTTTCTATCCTGACTATGGATGCTGTCTGTACGGAGTTTGTACGTTCTCCCTGTGGGTTTTCTCCCACGTTCCAAAGACGTGTAGGTTTGTGGGTTAACTGGCTTCAGTAAATTGAAAATTGTCCCTAGTGTGTAGGATAGAACAAGTGTACGGGGTGATTGCTTGCTGCGTGGACTCAATGGGTTGAAGGGCCTAATTCCACGCTGTATCTCGAAACAATTTTTTTCTTAAAGTTCTTTCTGTAACAGTAGTTACCTGTTTCCCAGGATGGAAATGTCAAAGACCAGGGGGCATAGCTTTAAGGTGAGAGGGGGAAGTTTAAAGGAGATGTGCAAAGCAAGTTTATTACACAAAGTGCGGTGGATGCCTGGAATGCACTGCCCAGGGTGTTGGTGGCAACAGATATGATACTGGTGTTTAAGCTTTTGGAATGGCACATGGAAATGCAGGGAATTGAAGGATATGAATCACGTGCAGACAAAGAAGATTAGTTTAACTTGGCATAAAGTTGGACACGAATATTGTAGGACGAAGGGTCTGTTCTCATGCTGCATTGTTCGATGTAGGCATGGGTTTTCTCTGGCTGCTCTGGTTTCCTCAGTTAATTGCATTGTTTGGTGCCCCCAATGTGTAGGTGAATGGTAGAATATGTTTAGGGGAGTAAAGGGAATGTGGGGCGAATAAAGAATGAATTCATGTAAAAGGGTGCCTGGTAGTCAACATGGGCTCAGATGAACAAGGGGTTTGTTTCTGTGCTTATTTGGCTTCATGACTATTTATTGAATACATTGTCCTAGAGGTTCAAGTTTAATTGAAAACATGCGCTGAACTATGTTGTGGAAGATGCCAGCACCAGTATTAGCCAATGTTGCTGCTAAATATTTTTGGGTTGTAAGGAACTATATAGATAAGAGGCCAAACCACAAAGACGTAGTCATGTATGTAGTCATGTTCCAATTGCAGGAGTTGCATGCAATCTATGAAGTTAGCTGCACTATGTTCCTTTATGCATTATCCTCTTGAAGTAGCAGTGCTCTAACTGCCATTGTTTTTAGAATTAGTGAGATGGCTTGGAATGAACATGCAAAAAAAAAAACAGTTTATTTCTGCTGATGACTGGAGATTAAGACAGTTAACGTGGACAATATTATCTGAGTGTCTTTCCACACAAAGACTGCACTGGTTTGCTGGTCACTAAACAGAAACTTGATGAGAAATTTGTTTTTTGCACCCAAACCCATTCATGTCTTCTACAATATGTTTTGGTTGGTGTAGGATAGCCTAGCTGCTTTTTTAATTAATAGGGGCATTTCTAGTGCTTTAATGCAACTGACTGATATGTGATCATGTGGCCATTTCAGAGGGAAGGTAAGTGTTGCTATGGGTCTAGAATCTTAAGTAAGCCAAGCTTATTGAAGGAGAGATTTCCTTTTCTTAAGGCCACTAATGAAATCAGATGGGTTTTTCATACAGAGCCAAGTTCCACACTTATAAATTATCGAAATTACATATGAAATAATTAGGATATTTTTGCTGGATCAGTAAGCTGTCAACCGTGTGGATGCCAGCTACCTGTCTTTCTATCAATTTATATCAATTATAGCAGTCAGTGCTCTCCATAGTTTGTATATTACAGTCTATTCACATGCAAATGATATGGAATATCTATTAATTCATTGTAAAGGTAAATTGCTGGGCTGCTTGCTGCAGCAACATGACCTTGCAAACAGAATTGTTGGAACTTCTACTGTTGCATATTGGTGAATGGAGAAGGACAGGGATAGGGTTGACAGATGTGCTTATACTATGGTAGAAACTGTGACCATGGCCATCAAAAGCTGCATTATGAATAGGATCATAGGTACACCAATTTCCTAGACTGGTAAATATGTGATTCAAGCTCTTTCCAAATCCGTGTGAGTTTGGTGCTTCGTGTTCCGTGAGACTGACATCAGACTTCCTGACTGCTCTGCCAAATCATCTGGAATTTCATTGAGCGCATCAGTCAACCCTCTTCTCTAGTTTGCCAGATCAAAGTACCCCAATTGAGTCCTCTGCAGCAGAACTTGTCTGTAACCTTTCTTGCTGATGAATTGGCACTTGCTATCCTTTGCTTTGCCGTAGCTGCAGACCACACATATGGAAATCATGATCCTTGATTTCATAATCACGAATGATTAAAGCAACATTATCTGAAATTGTAGAAAAGTTCCTATAATGAGAAACAGATGATAAAGAACACAGGAGAGAAATCCATTGTGAGTGTTCCTTAGATCTTTTGAATTCTTTCACTGCATAATTAATCCAGTATTATCAAGTATTATTATTGTTTTAAGGTTCTTTGTTCTTTCCATTCAACATATTTTCCATTACAGATACAGTTCAAAACCACTGGGCAAAAATACATTTGTTTTTATATTTTAATATATAGTGACAATTGAACATTTTTCCCAGGAATATTCAGTTTTTTTGTATCCAATTGTTGAGAAACTGGAACAATGAAGAGACTATTTGTTTTATTTTAAAGTATCTTGGCTCCCCCTACAGGTTGCTTGAATCATTACCCCCTTAAACTTGTGACTAAATCATTTTCTTGCCACTTCATAGCGTCTTTCCAAGCCTTTCAGACTTCTTGGAAAGTTTGTTCGAACAATTTTGTCTGACGGTTGGCAAATTTACAACATTATATGAGGAGAACTGGAGCATGGAAGAATTTTGGATTGCAAAATGCCCTGCTGCTGAAAGTTTAAATGCAAATAATGATTTTGCATTGAATTTCACTTCAAATTTAAACCTAAGCAAGATGTATTTGCATTCATATTCCATCTATTCTATTCTCTATCTGCATCCAGAAATACCAGCTGTCTACCACATATCTAATGGAGCAGAAACTCACCAAGCCATTATCCCCTTCAGCCTCAGCTTTCTCAATGCTCTATATATCAGAATCTTAAACTTCTCCCAACTCATTCAGACTTCCTGCAGATCATCTTCTCCTATACTGTGCTCTGATCATTTATTCTTTCTTTCTTCCCTGGCCTTCTGACATTCCTGAAACTCTTCTCCTTCAACACATAGATTGAACATTTTGATTTTACTCCTCACCACTATGTGCAATCTCCTCCAGCTCTTCAATTGGTAATGCATCTTTAATGATCTGCAAATGGTCCACTAATCCCTCTCCTCCTTTGCTCCTTAGAACCTAAAACTATTATATTGACACAGTCGAGCACCGAATCCTGCTCCAGCTTCCTTCCTTCAGATTCCAACTGCATGGGACTACCTTCTTCTGGTTCCATATGGACCATCTATCTATCTATACTATTACTAAACTCTCATCTTGACCACTTCCGGTCTACGTTGCATTTAAATTTGCGCAAAAACGATCCCCCATAGCGCTACAATTTTTCGCCACCTTACCATTCTACTCTGCTGCAAGTCAAATAAGTTTTGTTCTGATCGGTGAAATAGTACAAAAGTTATGAAGGTTTACAAATCATAAAAAACGCCCCTTCCAGAACCCGTTGTCAATAACACGGCGAGAATAAAAAACTGAAGGGGCGCAGTGTGTTAGGCAGCTTGTGGAGAGTGTGCAGCTCGCGGAGAGTCAGCAGCTCGCGGAGAGAGAGCAGCCTCTGGGCTGCTTCTGTGGTGACCAGCACGACCAGCTGGAAACTGCTGAGTTGAACCGGAAGCCTCTGAGTGAAGCCGGAGTGGGACCGGGATCTGCTGCGTGAGGCCGAAAGCTGAAGGTGTGGGGTGAGCAGAGTGCGAGCCCCCCCCTCCCCCTCCCCCACCATGGACCCCCTTCCCCACCCCCTCCCTTTCCCCACACCCCTCCCCCACACAACCCCCTTCCCCTACAACCCCCTCCCCCCTCCCACACACCTCCCCCTTCCCTACACCCCCCCTCCCCCACCCCCATCCTCCCTATACTTGTACTCAGAATCTCTGCTGCTTCTATCCTGGCAGGCACTGGCCTGGAAGTTCATCCCCTGGTACATGCGTGAAATACTTGAAGCAAAGTGTCATGTTAAGTCCAATAGTGAAGTGGTTGAGGGAGAGAGAAGTCTGAATTCAGACGTTTGATTTGGAAATAAGGAGGTGAGGCAGTGTTTGAAATCCCATTAGGATTGGGGGTAGTAGATTTGAGATGCCACGTACAATCGGGGTCTTATGGTGGGAGTCAGGCAGTGTAAGAAGTCTGTTTAAAGTAGGGAATGGAGTAGTGATGATCAAATCCTTGAGAACTGGGAAACATGTTGCAAATCTGATCTAGGCCTTGGGAAGGTAAAAAATCTGTAAGGACAAGAAAAGAGGATGGAAGTATGCTTCATGACTACTTTCCCAAATTTGTGGAGTGCCTAGATTTGACTCAACTAGTCACATTCCCATTCCTTAACCACTAATTCCAATATCAGTGAAAATATTTGCCGTGTCAATGGATTTCTATTCTATTCCTGTCCATCATTCCTCTCTCTGTTCACGATCTGACATGGTTACCCTGCCAGCAATGCCTTGATCTTAAAATTCACCTCATTGCTTTTTAAATTTCTCCAAGGCCTTTCCCCCAAAGCCTACAAACTCACTTACAACCCTCAGATCTCCGAGCTCATTAATTCTGACCAATTTCACATGGCAATTTTACCTGGTTATGTCTTCAGCAGCTTAAATGCTGATCCATTCCCTAAACGTCTCCCCAGCGCTTCCCTAAAGCCTGCCTCCTCATCTTCCAATTACTGCTGTAGCCTCAGGAATAATTTTGAGAGATGATTGCCAGTAATGGTTGGATGAGTTCCTAAAATTTCAGTAAATGACCTACCACCTGCAACCAGTCAAGCAGGCTTTTCCCATCTCCAATATCTTATGGGCAATAAACAAAATTGTTTAAAGAAATTAAAACGTATGATTACTTATATTTTTTACTGAGGTTAATGGCAGGTGTGCCCAGGGGATTAATATTCAATTCTAGAAAGTTCAGAACATTCCCAATTTAGGACATTTTGCTTTGTTATATTAGTGCACGTCGCTGTAATTGTATCCTTCCCATAATAAGTTTGTTTCCAGTCAAGTTCAGGAAGTTTGCTAACTGTTCCCTCTAACCTGGAGATATTTGTATGACTCACAGCTGCATGTCATTAGTTAAAATAGCCCAAAAATAAAGAGCATATGTTTTTAAGCTCTGAAATCTTTTCCTGTTACTTTTATTACGAACATTGCAATAATGTTAACCACATTTATTTGGATATTCGGAATATTACATTGATTTACTTTTTGTTCGCTCTCATTTTAGTGTGGTATCATATGTACACACTTTTATAGTGAACGTGTAGGAACTGCAGATACTGTTTTAAAGCGAAGATAGGCACAAAAAGCTGGAGTGACTCTTCTTCTGAATCAGAGTCTGAAGAAGGGTCTCGACCTGAAACGTCGCCCATTCCTTCTCTCCAGTGATGGTCTGGCCCGCTGAGTTACTCCAGCTTTTTATGTTGATCCCCAGTTTGAAGCCCATAATGACCTCCAGTCACTATGGTTCATAGACCCATAAACAATGCGTTCACTATAAATAGACATCTTCAAACTGAGTCTGAGGAGAGGGAGTCTAGAGCTATTATAGAAGGTGTCTGAAGGTTATCTGAAGGTGTCTGAAGGTTATCTGAAGACAGATCAAATCAGACAATGTTCAAGAAATGTAGAATGGTTCATTGTTGGCTGAGGGTAAAGTGACAAGGAGGCATATAATCAGTAATATTAATCAGAAGGACTGAAGTCGGAGAACTAGGATGAGGGAGGGACGGAGAGAGAGGGAAAGCAAACTGGGGAGTTGGCTATGGCTAACTTGGCAAGGCCCTTCACTCACCGGTGGGATGGTCTGGGGAGGGCCTGCGATGGTCTTGGATGATCTGGATGGCCTGAGACGATCTGAGATGGTCTAGGATGGTCCGGTGTTGGGAGGGTCTGTGCTGGCCTGGTCTGTTGCTGGTCTGGTGTGTTGCTGGGCTGATGTGGTCTGTGCTATGCTGGTGTGGTCTGTGTTAATGTGGTGTGGTCTGTGTTGGTCTGGTGTGGTCTGTGTTGGTCTGGTGTGGTCTGTGTTGGTCTGGTGTGGTCTGTGTTGGTCTGGTGTGGTCTGTGCTGGTCAGGTTCTGGTCTGGTGCTGGTCTGGTGCTGGTCAGGTGCTGGTCTGGTGCTGGTCTGGTCCGGTCAGGTTCTGGTCTGGTCAGGTCTGGTGCTGGTCTGGTCCGGTCTGGTGCTGGTCTGATCAGGTGCTGGTGCTGGTCCGGTCTGGTGCAGGTCTGGTGCTGGTCTGGTGCTGGTCTGATCTGGTCAGGTGCTGGTCTGGTCTGGTGCAGGTCTGGTGCTGGTCAGGTGCTGGTCAGGTGCTGGTGCTGGTCTGGTGCTGGTTCTGGTCTGGTCAGGTTCTGGTCTGGTGCTGGTCAGGTGCTGGTCAGGTGCTGGTCTGGTCCGGTCAGGTTCTGGTCTGGTCAGGTCTGGTGCTGGTCTGGTCCAGTCTGGTGCTGGTCTGATCTGGTCTGGTCAGGTGCTGGTGCTGGTGCTGGTGCTGGTCCGGTCTGGTGCAGTTCTGGTGCTGGTCCGGTCTGGTCAGGTTCTGGTGCTGGTCTGGTGCGGGTCTGGTCAGGTGCTGGTCTGGTGTGGTCTGGTGCTGGTCAGGTTGTGGTCTGGTGCTGGTCTGGTCAGGTTCTGGTCTGGTGCTGGTCTGGTGCTGGTTCTGGTCTGGTCAGGTTCTGGTCTGGTGCTGGTCTGGTCTGGTCAGGTGCGGTCAGGTTCTGGTCGGGTGCTGGTCTGGTCAGGTTCTGGTCAGGTGCTGGTCTGATCTGGTCTGGTCTGGTGCTGGTCTGGTCCGGTCTGGTGCAGGTCTGGTGCTGGTCCGGTCTGGTCAGGTTCTGGTGCTGGTCTGGTGCGGTCTGGTGCTGGTCTGGTCTGGTCAGGTGCGGTCAGGTTCTGGTCTGGTGCTGGTCAGGTGCTGGTCTGGTGCTGGTCAGGTTCTGGTCTGGTGCTGGTCTGGTGCTGGTCTGGTCAGGTGCTGGTCAGGTTCTGGTGCTGGTCAGGTGCGGTCTGGTGCTGGTCTGGTGCTGGCCAGGTTCTGGTCTGGTGCTGGTCAGGTTCTGGTCTGGTGCTGGTTCTGGTCTGGTCAGGTTCTGGTCTGGAGCTGGTTCTGGTCTGGTCAGATTCTGGTCAGGTGCTGGTGCTGGTGCTGGTGCTGGTGCTGGTGCTGGTCCGGTCTGGTGCTGGTCAGGTGCCGGTCCGGTCTGATCTGGTCAGGTGCCGGTCCGGTCCAGTCTGGGGTGGGCGGGCGCTCAGCGGCGGCGGGCCCGCGTTCCCGTTGCTGGGCGACGGGTTGAGCACACAACGGTTGGAACGCTCGCTGGCGCGTGCGCGAGGCCAAACCAAAGATCATTCAAACTAGTTGACTGTTAGCGCGCGGCGCCAGGTTAAAGCTGAGCCCACTCACTCATCTACACGACCGACCGACCGACCGACCATCAGGTAAACACCATGCTCAGGCCAGACTTGTAACCTAAACATCCCACCCGCTGTCTTTGCCTAATAGAAAATCTGCTCTCCACATGTAAATGTTTCTAAATATGTAGGAAGGAACGGCAGGTGCTCATTTAAACCGAAGATAGACACAAAATGCTGGAGTCAATATAAATATATGTAAATATATCTAAACAGTATCTAAACTGGGACACATTTTGTGCGCAAATAAAAACTTGAAGAAAATCTGTAAATATTCAGCAAGTCGGGTAGTATCTGCGGAGGGAGTCAAGTGTCAAGAGTGTTTTAATAGACAATAATAGGTGCAGGAGTAGGCCATTCTGCCATTCAATGTGAACATGGCTGATCATCCACAATCAGTACATCGTTCCTGCCTTCTCCCCATATCCCCCTAAGCTTTAAGAGTTTTATCTAACTCTCTAACTAACTCTCTGCCTTCTCCCCATATCCCCCTAACTCCGCTATCTTTAAGAGCTCTAACTAACTCTAACTCTCTATCTAACTCCTATCTAACTCTCCCTTGAAAGCATCCAGAGATTGTCATATGTCCCAGATAGAACAATGAAAGTCTTACTTGTAGCAGCACAACAGAATTATGTAAACACCGTAAACAATATGTACACTGTAAACAATATGATACACGAGGAAAAAAATAGTTCAGTGTATATATATATATCTACACATACCCACCCATACACAAATATCATATACACATGTATACACATAAAAAACAAACAATAATAGTGCAATAATAACAATAGATAGAGACGTAGAAATAGGGAGGTTTCACGGCAGTCGGGTCACAACCCGTGACCTGTACTGTTGCTACGCTACTTAAAGTGGAGTACACGCAATGAACTGCAGGTAAGCACTTACCATTGTTTCCAGCGTAGCGGGCCCATTAAAACCCGCCGAAATTGTCAATTTTTGCGCTGTAAATAATTATGGAAATCGGAATAAGCGTGAGAGACATTTAGCCTACTTCAGAATTCCAAAAGTGAGGAGAAATGACAGTAGATAGAAGCGAGAGCTGAAGGGACAACAACAGACAGAGTGCTTAGCGAACATTGGCCGTTTGCTTACTGCATTTCATCAACTAAGGCATTATTTGTGTTTTTTCTTGATTCCTTTGGCATCTAAAAAGTTTCAGAAGTGATAAATCTGGCTGTAAAATTTTTAAATCGCCCATGGTTCTCAAGTGGGTTTTTACATACAAAAAGAAAACGCCTCTGAAGCAAAACTTACAGCCAGATTTATCACTTCTGAGACTTTTTCGATACCAAAGGAATCAAGAAAAATCACAAATAATGCCTTACTGTTGATGAAATGCAGTGAGCAAACGCGATAATTCCCAATATTTTCAATTCCAATATCTGCACGGCCAATGTTCGCCAAGCAGTTTAGCTGCTGTTGTCCCTTCAGCTCTCGCTTCTCTTTACCTTCATTTCGCTTCACTTTTGGAATTCTGAAGTTGGGTGCATGTCTCTCACACTTACTCCGACATCCACAATTTTTTACAGCGCAAAAATTGAACATTTTGGCGTTTTTTAACAGGTAGGAAAGTACGCGTTTCTTGCATTAATAACATATACCGGAAGTTACGGATGTCCTCCAGATGGATTGAGCGGCTCCGTGCGTCAAGCACCCAGTGACCTTATGTGCAATTCCCCTATAGACTGGCAGAAATTAGAGGTGTTTTTGATACAGTGAAGCAGAAGGAAATGAAAGCACTATCAGGTGACCCCCCACCTAACGGTCGATCAGGCAACCAAAATTTCCCCCTACAGTATGTACACATTGCTATCCAAAAGCTGTATAAAATTTTTGGATAGCAAAATAAAACAAAATTGACGCTAAATAAAATTTGCTCTCACGGAATTTATATGAAAGAAAGTTTAAAAAATATTTTTCTCAATTAGCGTTTCTTGATGTGCAGACTATGTGGTTTTGCGTTATGGAAAATTATGAAGCTGACCTTTACTTGGATTGCACCCCCTCCATTATCTATTCCTTATCCAGGTTAAGATACTCTTCAGGCTCTGACCTTCCTTCCATCGAGGGGATTTGTCGCAGTCTCTGCCTCAAAAAGGCTGGCAGTATCATCAAAGACCCACACCATCCTGGCCACACACTCATCTCCTTGCTACCTTCAGGTAGAAGGTACAGGAGCCTGAAGACTACAACAACCAGGTTCAGGAATAGCTACTTCCCCACAGCCATCAGGCTATTAAACCTGGCTCGGACATAACTCTGATTATTAATAACCTATTTTCTGTTATTTGCACTTTATCAGTTTATTTATTCATGTGTGTATATATTTATATCATGGTATATGGACACACTTATCTGTTTTGTAGTAAATGCCTACTATGTTCTGTGTGCTGAAGCAAAGCAAGAATTTCATTGTCCTATGCAGGGACACATGACAATAAACTCACTTGAACTTGAACTTGGAGATAAAATTCAGTACAGTAGCAATGTTACAAAATGTTGAGATTTTAAAAATCTAGCCTATAATTTATCCCATCAGATAAAGTATAAAAAGAAGTTCAATTTGACACCTAATTCACTTTCATATCTTCAGTATTAAAAAAGTTATGGCCATTTTCATACTCGGAAATTAGCATCTTGTTCCCTATTGCTTTTCCATTGACTTAACACAAAAGCTGTGATCGAGGACAGTCAAAAGCCCATAACTTTCTTAAAAATTAAGAGAACTGAAAGACATTTTCAGTTATTATAGGTTGAAGCATTCTGAAACAAATATGAAACAACTTAGATTACTTGAAATTAAAGCATATAATTAGTTAGTCACCTAATTTTAGCTAATTACAAAATTCAATTACTAGATCTAAACATCTATCAATTTCTTAAGAATAGATTAACATTTTAAAATAGCCTAAGTGTCCAAATAACATTCGCACAAGAATTCACAATATAACATAATTTTTAAATCTCATTGTCATGGATTTATAGGCCAAATGGAAGGAATTTAATGTTTAATACCTGTAAATTAATGGCCATTTAAATCATCTTGCGAGTGGGTTTTTCTGGAACGCGATCATTTGGAACGTTGCGGTTTGCGGTGATTTTATACCCCATATCGGCAGGAAAAATACTGCCAGTTCGTATGGGGACTAAATCACCGTTTCGCAACTTAAAATGTGAATTAAAGGCATCTTAAGGAGCACTTTTATACGTAAAATAAACGGCTTTCTTTTACCTGTCCCGTACCTGAAATCCGTCCCCGTTGTCGGCGTTGACGGCTTTAGAAGCTGATTTTAAAATTACTCCAGCGCTGAACTAGTCGGGCGATTAAAAAAAAAATACACAGAACGCCCGTCGGATCGATTCTTCAGCAAAAGCTTGCACTCCAACCAAATATATTCCAGGACTAGGTAGGAAAAAAACGCATTTTAACCCCGCCCCCCCCCCTTCAAAGGCGCCAAAATCGCACACGCGGCCAGTGGCAGAATTGCAGCGCCGCTGAAGGTAAGTATTGTAACATACCTACTATGTTACATAGTTGCAGAAATTAGCTTATTTTTTGGTTAAATTTAATTGAAAGCCTTTGAATGTAATTCAATTTGTAAACAAAGATATAAGATGGCAATACCAAGTATTACACTCGAGTGGTGTCGAGTGATGGTGCCATCGAGTGTGGCTGCCTCGCTTGCAGCTGTCTGTCCTTTCATTCTTTTTGTTATTTTTTAGTCTGTTTTAATGGGTTTTTTTGGAGTTCTTTTAGTCTTTTTTATGTGGGGGGAGGGGAGGGGGAAACTTTTTCTTAGTCACTTCCTGGTCGAGGATGCGACTATTCTCCGAGCCGCATCTTCGCCCCCTCCTCGCGGCCTACCATCTGGATTGGCGCAGCGTTTCCTGCCGGAGACTGGCCAGAACTTCAACCAGAGATGCCTTACCGGGAATCGCCGTGTTGGAGCTACGGAGTGCTGGGAGTGCCGACTTTGAACACTGTGGAGCTGTGGTCTACAGAGCCTGCAGCCACGGGCGGCGGGAACTTCCAGCCGCTGGTGGCGTTGACTTTCCAGCCGCTGGCGGTGCTGACTTTGACATCGCGGAGCCTGGGATCTCTTGCCGAGGTGTTCTAAAGTGTTGTGTTTATCTTATTTGTGTGCTGCATGGTAACTCAAATTTCACTGCACCAATTGGTGTATGTGACAATAAATGTCCTTTTGTCCTTTTGTCCTTTGTCCTTTGTCCTTACATTACTGTTTGTGGATCTTATTTTAGTGAGATGCAAACACTAAAGGAACATTGAGAAAATACTTAACAGCAATATTTAAATTCCTATCTGGTGTAGTGTTGAGCCACAAGGACTTGAAAGGTGAAAAGCGAAATCCTTACTGGAATTTACTGATTCTGAGGCCTGGAAATTATATTCCTTGATGCAGTGTTTACAGTTTGAAGTACAAAAATGTGGTGATTCTTTGAGTTTCAGCCAGTTCAAATCTTAACAGCTACATTTGGGTATATGCTGGATTTTTGGCATATATTGGATGTGTGTAAAAAACATAATCTGGCCTGCACTTCTTGTTTGCAGTTGAAATCGGGCCACTTCTTATGCTTCAGAAGCATTGTTAAACATTTACGGAGATGTTTTCATTGCACTTTTTCTACGGCAGATGTACTATTTAGAGTCTTAAGGGCCTGTCCCACTTACGTGTCCTTGGCACGCAAATTACGCGACCTCGTGGTCGCGTTGAGTCGAGACGGTCGAGCGAAGGTTGGGCGCGATTACATGTGTACGTACAGCCGTCTGGAGCGCGTTACGTCATTTGAAGATGGACACAAAGCTGGAGTAACTCAGCGGGACTGGCAGCATCCCTGGAGAGAAGCAATGGGTGATGTTTCGTGTCGGGACTCTTCATCAGTCTGAAAAGAAGGGTCTTGACCCGAAACGTCACCAATTGCAACGGCCGTGAGCCCCAGGCCGAGTTTGGCGATCGTTTGCCTGCTTCTGCTGTTGTTGAAGGTGAGACGTTGCGTCGCGCCAGAGTTTTGGGCCTGTCCCACTTTGGCCATCAGTTCCGCGACAGGCCGTTGGCGCGCGAAGATTTAGTTCACTGCAAAACTTTTGGAGCCCTGTGCGATGTCGGGACCGGCCCCGCACAACTCCATACCCCTCCACGCTTCTAAGTGGGACCGGCCCCGCGCGGCCATACGGTGCCCGTACGACTCAAGCGACCACGAGGTCACGTAATTTGCGAGCCAAGGACGCGTAAGTGGGACAGGCCCTTTAGGGTTATAAAGCATTACAGTTTGGAAACAGGCACTTTGCCCCACCTTGTCCATGACAACCAAATTAGCAGCGGCCCTGTACTATTTGCCTGTTTTTGGTCTATTTCCCTCAAAACATTACTTTTCCATACATCTGTTCAAAAATATTTTGGAAGTTGTAATTTCCTCCGGCAGTTAATTCTAGATACAGACCACGCTCTGATTGGAAAAAGTTGCCCCTTCGATCCCTCTGAAATCACACCCGTCTCAACTAAAGCTCATGCCTTCTTGGTTTAAAATCCTCTACTCTGGGAAAAGACTGAATGTTAATTCTATCCATATCCTTCATTATTTTATACAATGCAATAAAACCACCACTCAGCCTTCTACGCTCTAAAGCAAAGAGTCTCAGCCTATCCAACCATGTCTGAGGATGGACTTGTTCATTTCCTGGGGATTTATCCACATTAATCCACCAATATCTCCTCTGGTAATTTGTATATGATCATAGACATCACAACTATGTCTTAATTCCTTTGCTTCCATGATCTTCTAAATAAAAACAACTGAGAAATGTTAATTTAGTATCTCCCCATCTCTTGTGACTCGGCACAAAGACAGCCATGCTGATCTTTAAGGGGACCTATTCCTTCTCCAGTCACCCTTTTATTCTTAATATTCTGAGCAAATCTCTTAGGATTTCCTTTGTCTTGCCTACTAAATCCTTTTCATGTCCTCTTTAAGCCCCGATTGTCTTCTTAAGTGTACTCGAGTGACTACGTGAAGAGCCCGCTCAGCACGCATGCGCGGCATTGCGTTCAGCAGTGCAACAGCGGCCGCATCGGGAGTCAGGCGCTCCCGCTACAGGGTGAAAGAACGGACCGTCAGGTAAGTACCCTGAGGTCGGGTTTTCTTTCACAGGGAGCCTTCTGCTTTCTTTCAGGCAGAGAAGAAAGGCTCTTGGACAAACCTATCCCCCGCTCGACTCCACGGAGGATTGTTCCATCTGGGGGGGGGCAGCAACAAGGCGGTAGGACCATTTACCGGGCGCTCCGCTATCCCCGACACCGTGCCGGGCCCAGCCCGCTTGCGCCTGAGCAGCGGGCTGGAAGTAAAGCTACCGAAGAACCGTCCGGCTGGTGGCTTCCGACTTGTCGGACGGGGATGTCTCTCCACTCGCACGGGGGAGAGACAGCCGCCTGAGCCGCATGGAGCGGCTCCTGGAGCAGGAGCTCCAGCGAGACGCGCTTCGTGTGGGGCGCTCTCGCAGGGGGAGTTCAGGCACTCCCTCCACAGTGTCTTGTGCACTGTCCATTGCTTCCTCCTTACCCGAGGGTAGCTTTGGTGACCAGGACTGGGCTGGTCAAGAAGAGGGGACGCTGGCTGAAGATGTCGGGAGTATGCAAGGGGTGCAGGAACAGGAAGAGCTGCTGGGTGTGGTGGACCGCTACGTGGCAGCCCCACGTGCAGGAGGCCGTTAAATCCAAACTAGCGGCCAGCATTAACCACCTCTCCAACAGGCCCCTACAGGAGCAGGTGGTCAATGAGGCCTTAGAAACGTATACAGCTCCAGAGAACTGTGAGTCCCTTAAAGTGCCGGCTGTAAACTGCCAAAACTGGGGGCACGTTGGGGCAAATATTCGGAACCAGGAGCTAAAACTGCAGCGGATCCTCAGGCTCCTGACGTCAGCCATCACATCGTTTGCTTGTTCCGTGGACAAATACGGAGATGACCACAACCTTCGTAAACAAATCATAAAACCTGCCATAAAATCCTAAATTTGCGGGGTTGTGCAAAACCCCAGCCACTGAGCCAGACCCTCTGCTCTTTGGCAAAAACCTCACAAAGCATATGAAGGATATCGAAGAGGCCTTAAAAAACTTTCGGTCTCATAAGGGCAGGCCCCGGGACGAGCAAACCAAAAACCAAAAACAATAATTTCCAAGCAGCAGTACCCCATCGCGTCCACCAGTCGACGTCTACCATATGGGACTGGTGAAAGCTCGGGGTCCGCATTCTATCACCGGAAGTCTTTAGACCAGGGCCCAGAGCAGACACCATGGAAAATGCGCCACCCCCCAACATCACCGCCACGATAGACAACGTGCAAGACTCGTTGGACCGGCAGGAAACAGAAGAAATACCCATAACCATGGAGGTAGGTGGGTCTGGTTCCTACCAGTGTATAGAAAATAGGGGCTTAATACTAACAGGGGGGAGATTACACCTGTTTAAAGAAGCACGGGAGTCTATCACGAGTGATCAGTATATACTCAATGGCATTAGTGGATACAAAATATAATTCATACTAGAAAAATTGCCACCAGTTCAACATTCACCCCAGAGGGTATTTTCCCTCTCAGTTAAAGAAAAACGAGAGGGACAAGCTGAACTGGTGTGACTAATTACAAAGGGTATCATTGGAAAAACAAAACATGAACCCTTGGAATTCGTATCAAATATATTCACTAAACCCAAAAAAGATGGTGGATATCGCATCATCATTGACTTAACTTCACTAAATATGTTTGTTAAGTATATACATTTCAAAATGGAAACGTTTGTTACTGCCAAACAACTAATTTCCAAAGGATACTTCATGGCAAGCATTGATCTTAAAGATGTTTACTATTCAGTACCATTCACAAGGATCATCGCAGATACCTGAAATTTAACTGGATGGGGCAGCGATGGCAGTTTAAAGCGTTACCCAATGGCTTAACATCAGCCCAAGATTATTCACCAAGATACTAAAACCAGCTCTGGCAATATTAAGAAGACAAAAAGATATTGTCATGGCATATCTTGATGATATCTTAATAATAGGCAAGACCATGGAATTGACTATGTCAGCTGTATCAGCTACCAAACAGTTGTTCGAAATCCTGGGATTGTCTTACATCCAGATAAATCTAAGTTGAAGCCATCCACAATCATGGACTACTTGGGCTTCACAATTAATTCAGTCTACGTGACTGTAACATTGCCAAGAGACAAAACAGTTGAATTGGCACAATCATGCAACAATTTAATGGTCAACGAACGACCAACTATTCGACAAGTAGCAGAGTAATTGGGAAAATGGTAGCAGCATTTCCGGCTACACAATTCGGACCTTTGCACTGTCAAAACTTACAAAGAGCAAAGGTACAGGCACCAAAACGACATGCAGGTCATTATGATCATCTCATGAAGTTACCCACCGAAGCAATATCAGAACTACAGTGGTGGGCAAAAAACGTTTGGCATAGTTTCAGCCCTATTATCATCACTAACCCTACGTTAGTTATCCAAACAGATGCCAGTGCTCAAGGCTGGGGAGCAACTAACTCCATATCCAGCACAGGTGATAGATGGACCAACCCAGAGTCATCATTACCACTTACACTGCGCATTAATTATCTAGAGATGTTGGGTGCCTTTTATGGTTTAAAAGCATATGCATCAAATATGTATCACTTGCATGTACGGTTACAAATAGATAATACTACGGTGGTGGCCTACATTAACCATATGGGCGGCATAAAATCGTTATCATGCGACAAGTTGGTCAACACAATTTGGCAATGGTGTGTCGAAAGACATATTTGGCTATCAGCAACTTACCTGCCAGGTAAGCTAAATACAGTGGCAGACACCAGGTCACGTAAATTTAATGACAACATCGAATGGATGTTAAACCCCAAAATATTTGCAAAAGTTATCAAGCAATATGGCACGCCAGATATTGATTTATTTGCATCAAGGCTAAATCACCAGGTACCTATGTATGTCGCTTGGGAACCAGACCCTGAGGCAGCAGCGGTAGATGCGTTCGCGCTGGATTTGGGAAATTCTTCTTCTATGCATTTCCTCCCTTCTGCCTCATCAGTCGGGTACTACGCACAATACAAATGGACTCTGCTTCAGGTATTTTGATAGTACCCGACTGGCCTACGCAGCCATGGTTCCCAATACTCCATGACATGGTTGTTGAAACTCCGATGGTATTCTCCAGTGACCCAGTGTTATTAACACCCAGTGTCGGGCATAAGCCACCCATGCCATGAAAAAATCAAACTACTGGGTTGCAGGTTCTGCACAAACCACTTCTGGGACTGGGAGTATCAGAACAAACCGTCGACACCATGTCAGCATCCCTCTGAACATCCACTAAAAAACAGTACTTGTCCAGCATCAAAAAATAGGAGAAGTACTGCTCGGATACAGGGACCACCTACTCAACCGCTACAGTTACCAACGTACTGGAATTCCTGGCGAACCTTCACCACGATGAAGGACTCAGCTACAGAGCCATCAACACAGCTAGAAGTGCCCTGGCTGTCCATTTAAAACAAGCTCCAGGACAACAGGCCATGGGGTCCCACCCGCAGGTGGTCAAACTAATGACGGGTATTTACAACTCTAACCCCCTAGACCAAGGTACACCCATACATGGGATGTCAGTGTGGTCCTGACATACCTCAGGGGATGGCCACCAGCCAGATCCCTTAGCCTGGAACAATCTATGCTCAAAACACTCATGTTGATGGCACTTGTATCTGCACAGATGGTCCAGTCACTACACCTATTGCGACTGGACAGCATGCTCACAGCTCCAGACCAGATCTCTGTCGTTATCCAGGGACTGATCAAACAGAGCAGACCAGGAACACCTAATCCAGTCGTGGAATTCCGGGCTTACCCGCCAGAACTACGGTTATGTGCCATGACCCACCTACTGTCCTACATAGACACAACCAAAAATATTCGAGGGAGAGGAAAAGCCTTGTGGGTCAGTCATAAAAAACCTTATGGTCAGGTGACGAGCCAAACCATTTCGAGATGGCTCAAGCAGGTACTAAAAGCTGCTGGGATAAACACTAACATGTACAAATCTCACTCCACCAGGGCAGCATCCACGTCGACGGCCAAAAGAATGGACGTGCCAATAGACCACATCCTGGCTACAGCAGGATGGTCGGGGGAAAGACCGTTCAAAATTTTTTATAATAAGCCGTTGGCAAAACCTGCTTTATTTGCAGAAATTTTTTTTTACAGACTGCAGATATTTAATTTAAGCCCAGGGGAGCAATTTAATTTCTTTGTTGTTATTGTTAAAAAATACCATTGTGTTTTTCTACAAACAGATTCATTGGTTGATTACGATAACACACTTCCTCCCTCAAGGACTTCGGAAGTGAGTGAAGTAATAACTGTTACACGGTTTGAAATCACAGAGCTTTAAAATCTTCACGTAGTCACTCACGTGACTCCGAAGTAAAATAGTAAGATTAAACGAGAACTTACCAGTTTGAAGTTTGATCTGTATTTTATGAGGAGTTACGATGAGGGATTACGTGCCCTCCGCTCCCACCCTCAATAATATGGGTCAAACTGATAACTGATGTCTCCTTTTCTTTACTATGTTTATTTCAATAACTGTGTCTATCTGTGATTCCACACCGCTGCTTTGAAGTATGCCGCGCATGCGTGCTGAGCGGGCTCTTCACGTAATCCCTCATCATAACTCCTCATAAAATACAGATCAAACTTCAAACTGGTAAGTTCTCGTTTAATCTTACTATTTTATGCTATTGCTGACTGTTGCAATGACCTTGGAGATTGGCTGGAACTTGTCATGGCCATTTAGTTGTCTGCGGACTTTGGGTAGGTTGCATGGCAATTTCCTAATTTATTAAGTCTCTTTAGTTGCTCCTGTGATCAGTTCCTGCAGCATAGGTATTGAGACCCCTGTGCCAGAGTCAGGGCAGACATTTACAGGGATTTTGTGGGGCGAAGAGAGGAAATGCTCAAGTCTGCAGATCCTATCCCCTGAGAGTGTAGACTGAGCTATGTTCCTACTTCCAACTCTGAAGAACAAAGTAGTGTTGAATTTAAAAAAAACGTTAACGCAAAGGTTTTACGGTGGATTTTTCACCATACCCTCACCTCTGTCAAAGACAAATCAAAGCTTTCCCGGATCATCAATCAAGCAAGCAAAATAACTGGCAAAACTCAAAATCAATTATCAGTACTCCACACCCAGGCAGTTAAAAGGAAAGCCAACCTCGTTACACAGGATCCCACCCACCCCCTGCACAAGTCCTTCCAGCTTCTGCCATCAGGCCGTCGATATAAAGTCCCCCTATCCAAGAAAACCATCCACAAAAACTCATTCATACCCATTGCCATAAACAGCTTAAATAAAAAATGAACAAGGGACAAATTAACCCTGATGCACTGTTACTTTACACGTATCCACAATTTTTATCTTGTCTATTTTTATAGTTTCTAATCTTTATACTTGCTTTTAAGATCTATACACACTGTGTGTGCTCGCAGAAATCTGTGTTGTATGACTGCTTATCAGTACATTGTCCTGGTTGTATGTTGAGCCACGTCAAAGAAGATTTTCTGTTACGACAGACAATAAAGTTTTCTGAATCTGAATCTGAATACTTGGCTTTGGTTTTCAATGGCTAAGGTCCCTTGGTGAAACCTTCAGATTTTAGTGATATACATCTCAACTAAAATTGGTTGCAAGGCATGGGGATCCCCGGCAGTTGCAACGAGATAACATTAGAGGCGTTGATCATCAGAGGCGTTCTTCCATTTGACAAAGAATTTCTCGGGCAACACTGCTACAATGACTGTAGCCAAACTGCCATAATGATTCTCACTTTGAGATAGTTTTGTCGTCATCACCTGCACTCAAGCTAATTCTGCTGTATACCCAATGGAATCATTGATTACAATCAACTAGTTTATTTGAGGATCATGGGAAACTAGCAACTGGACTATAATCTACACTCTTGGTCAATCAGGCAGAAAGGTTTTAAGTCTGTAAAGCCTTCCGGAAGTACCGCTGTGGCAGATGTCTTCTTGAGGAGCCACTGAGAAGCCGAGGCCGGAGCTTCGCTGGTCAGATGTGTAGCCTCGTGAGTCGACAAAGCCAACGGAGGCGTCCGGAGAGGACCCGGCGGCCAGAGAGGACCCAGCAGCGATAATGTAGAGGTCAATGTGGCGCCGACCGACGGATGAGGATGAACATGTGGAAGTGAGGATGCCGCTGCCGATAATATATCATGTTCTTCGGCTGTTTTGCAGTACTGTTAATTTTGCTATGGGAAATGATTTCGCTTGAATCTCTGATTCGAGGGACCAGAAAAAAATAATTCTGTTAAGACTTGACCAATGCAAGGCAGTGTTAGTGAATTGACAGGTAGCCAAAATCTTGATCTTCGTTTTATGCAAGGACTGAAGATAGGAAAGCAAGGCACTTGAGTATTTATGGACTTTGACTTCCTCATGTAGAATCATCTCTGGAACCTGCCTGTGACTATTTTGTTTTGAAAAGGCCCAAAGACTTTGAAGAGGGATGGCAGTTACCTTATTCAGCTCCCATATGAAGAATCACTTACAGTCCATGGCATAAAACCAAGGCATCGAGCAGGAATCCATCTTTCTAAAATCTCCCTCCTAACACTATCTGCATATTTCTTTGCAATTGACGAGCTGAAATGCTTTTGAAGATTTTAATTAAAATCTCAGACTATTAAAGACAAATAAATATATGAATTAATCACCCTTATGTTTTCAATTAATGAAAGCTTTTTAACTTAGCTTGTTACTTCCCGCTTCTACTAGTACCCTACTTAAGGTTGCAGTCAGATGGATAGAATAATGCTCCCTTTCACTGGTAGTAACTACAGATAATGAATGGTTTTATAAGTTTGTGTATCTGCATAAACTGGATTACCCACTGCCATTACTGCATCCAGACTGACCAACTCATCTGATTCACTCCCACTTTGTAGCAATCTGTTCCCCAACGCTAACTGTGTACTTCTGGTTACCGTCGCCTTGTTCCTGAAGAACGGTAATCAGTTGTCAGCAAGCAAAGCTGAATTGAGTGGTGTAGAAGTCTACTGATCATGTATCTGTGGAAGTAGAAACTTTCTTCATCAGTAACTGGGTGTGTCAAAAACAACATTCGATGACCAAGGAATAAATGCAAACAAAATTTGTAACATTGGGCTTGCTTTATTTTGTTTTTTGACAACATGATAGGACGGAAGAATGGCTGGACAGCTGGTCTGCAATGAGACTGTGCATTTCCTTGCATGGTGCCTCTGACAAGTCTGAATAAGAAGCCCGATTGGAACCAACTCCTGTCCATCTACTTGCAGAGGGGCAGGCAGCATCTCTGGAGAGAAGGAACGGGTGACGTTTCAGGTCGAGACCCTTCTTCAGATTGAAGGGTCTCGACCTGAAACTTTACCCGTTCCTTCTCTCCAGAGATGCTGCCTGGCCTGCTGAGTTACTCCAGCATATTGTGTCTACCTTCGATTTAAACCAGCATCTGCAGTTCTTTCTTACACATCTACTTACAGCTGTTGGCTGACCTGCTGAGTTCCTCGAGCACTATGAGTCTAATCAGTTGCTTTCAAACAAATATAACAAAAAATACAATTACGTACATTTACATAGTAAACTAACCAGATATTATTGCGTAAATAGCTTACAGAAAATTGTGCTCTGCTGGTTTGAATTGATGCTCAAAGGGCCAATCCTAATTAGTGGAATATGTGTCCATTCATTGGAGAATATGCAGGCGATCAAATTGAGGAGCTCTTAAAGAATCTGATATTATTTTTGGTAATTTTCACAACAGTGAAGGGCGTTTATGGCCTTCTATATCTCCTTGTGGTTATTCAGTAAATTAAAAACTCACTTTCACGAGCTGTCAAATTCTTGTGAGATTGTAAATGTGTTACTTTTCAACGTCCAGTCTGTACTGTGACACACTATCTGAGCACTATTTTCAGTTAGCGATATTTGTCTTGAAGAAATTATACAATTCAAATAGAGCCCCTTGAGACACACACTGGTCTATTTGTACATGGTGTTGAAATGCAATCAGACATGGAACCTTGGTGCAGCAACATTCAAACCTCTAGTCCTTTATTCTGCCCTGGGCGACTTCCACCAAAGTGTCCAGAACTGTGTCTGAATATTGAAGTGTCCCCTCTTGCAGGTGATTAGATATGGCTGACAACATATTTATTTATTAATAGAGAATTCAGTTCAGGACCAATAATGCCTTATTGCATTTAAATCAGGCCTTGGTGAGAATGCACCAGCATTTTAATGTCCATTGTCATCTCCTTAATTTATTTAATAAAAGGATATATTTTCAATAAAGGTGTTGTGGCGGGCTGAGCCACTTTGGTCTTGAACCGTCGTTCGCCGAGCTCGAACAGAGCTCAGCAGAATAAAGGACTAGAGGTTTGAATGTTGCTGCACCAAGGTTCCATGTCTGATCGCATTTCAACACCATGTACAAATAGACCAGTGTGTGTCTCAAGGGGCTCTATTTGAATTGTATAATTTCTTCAAGACAAATATCGCTAACAGTTGCGTGGCCTGGCGTGATCTGGCCGACTAATCAACGCCGACCTGAGGAGCTGGCGGGATGTAGCGGATGACGGAGCTAGTCTTCACCTCACAGCCAACACGTTAACACACACACCTTGCCCTTTTGTACTAATTGTTGAGCTGTATTGTTTAAACTGAGTGTTTAAATCTTAAACTGAGTGTTTATACAGCATGTGAACTTCTTCAGTGCTGACCCCGACGATCTAAAATGGCCTCTTTTGGATTTCATCATGCCTGGAGGAGACAATCCCGATCAGCAAAAAGCAGTTTCACTCAAACTACCCACTTTCTGGACATCACAGCCCCAAGTGTGGTTTGAACAAGCCGAAGCCCAATTCCACATCCGCCAGATAACTGCCGACGTCACCATGTACCACTACGTGGTCAGTGCGTTGGACCAGGAAACCGCTGGTCGCCTCATGGATTACCTTCGCTAGCCACCAGCCGACAATAAGTACGAAGGGATCAAGATGCTCCTCAAGGACACATTCATTCTCAGCCGCCGCGACAGGGCGGGAAAACTCCCGCATATGGATGGCCTAGGCGACCGCAAACTGTCTGTGCTCATGAACAAAATGCTCACCCTGATGGATGGACACAAGACCTGCCTCCTTTACGAACAGGTCTTCCTCGAGCAGATGCCCGAGGACATCCGCCTGTTCTTAGTGGATGACGATTTCACCGACCCCCGATGGCTGTCTGCCCGTGCGGACGTGCTGTGGCAGGCCAAACAGCAGGATGGAGCCACCATCAATCGGGTGGCGGCTGTGCCTCGACATGTCATACGGGAGGTCTCAGCTTCCACGGAAGGAGCGGCAGTGAAGTCGGCCACGAATGGTGCCATCAAGGACAAGTGCTACTACTACCAAAGGTGGGGCTCCGAGGCCCGCCGATGCCAACCACTCTCCATGATCCGGAAAACGCCTCAGCCGGCCGTTGGTAGTGGGTTCTGCGGCCGGCCAAAAATATTGCCTCTTCTACACCAGGGATCGACATTCGGGGCGGCCTTTTTTTCGTTGACTGCTTTCACAGTCGACGCATCTGGCACAGCCGTGGGCGGAGTGCTGGAACAACTGATCAACGGTAGCTGGCAGCCCCTCGCCTTTTTCTGTCGTCACCTGAAATCCTCCGAGCAGAAATACAGACTGGGAGCTCGTCGTTCTCTACCTGACCATCCGGCATTTCCGCTTCATCCTCGAGGGCAGGGATTTCAAACCACTCATGTTTGCCTTTGCCAAAGGGTCTGATCCTTGGTCAGCCCGACAGCAGAGTGCCACCTGACCTACATCTCAGAATACACGACATGCATCCAGCACATCGCTGGCAAGAGCAACCAGGTCACAGATGTGTTGTCCTGAACCGCCATCAATGCCATCCACGCTCTGGCCCCAGGTGTTGACTATACGGCTGTGGCGGCCGCCCAGCGAGAGGATGAAAAGATGCTTGCCTACTGCATCGCCATCTCAGGCCTACTGTTGGAGGATGTGCGATGTAGGCCCGCTGACACCACACCCCTCTGCGATGTGTCTACGGGGCAGCCAAGACCCATCATCCCCGATGCCTGGCACCGCTGGATTTTCGACATGGTTCACGGCCTAGCTCACCTTTCCATCCACTAATGGCAGTCAAGTTCATGTGGCATGGGTTGTGTAAACAGGTCGGCAACTGGGCCAGAGCGTGCATCCCTTGTCAAACCTCCAAGATTCATCAACACATCAAGGCGCCGCTGCAGGACTACACCCTGACATGCCGGCATTTCGACCACGTCGACATTGTTGGACCACTGCCCCCATCCAGAGGTGTCTGCCACCTCTTTACCATCGTGGACGGATTCACGAGATGGTAGGAAATCGTCCTGCTCTCGGATACCTCCACTGCGACCTGTGCACAAGCCCTCACCATCCACTGGTTCACCCGCTTTGGCGTGCCGGTGGACATCTCCGACAGAGGTGCGCAGTTCACCTCCGAGCTGTGGTCAGCAATGGCCCGGCTGCTTGGCACTAAACTGCACCACCCGCAAGCAAATGGCCTAGTGGAACGTTTTCACCGGCACATAATAATAATAATAAATTTTATTTAATGGGCGCCTTTCATACATCTCAAGGACACCTTACATAGTAATCGGAATAAAAACATATAATCGGAATAAAACAAGTAATTAAAGACATCACAGTGACACAAATTAAAAACAGAATTCAATCCAAAAACAGAAAATCAAAAACACAGTGTGAAGAGAGAGCAGCGGCAGCCAAAGCGCGCCAGCGTCCACTCTCTCTTCACGGCAGCCATCTTGGACACAGACCTACAGGACTACAATTTGACAAAAAAATCATCCCCCCACAGTGGATAGCACTGTGGGGGAAGGCACAATGTCCAGTCCCCACCTCATGTTCACCCCAAAGTCAGGCCTATTGAGGCCACCGCAATTGCCTGTACGGAGGCCCGATGTCCCTGGCCGTTCTCACCGGGTGGTCTTGCCCCGGCGTCGGGAGAGTCCTTTCGGCGGCTGGGCCACTTGGAACGGCCGCTTCTTGGTTGGAGCCCGCGGCTGCCGAAGCCGACAAGGCCGCGCCGGTTTGGCGCTCCCAGGCTCCAGATGAAAAAGTCGGCGACCGCTCTCCGCACTGCCGCCTTGCCGCCTCTACGCACGCCGTCTCTCCGCACGCCGCCTCTCCGCTCCGCAAACCCGCAGCCCGGAGATGTTGCTCACGGCGGTCCAGCTCGCCAGAGCTCCAGCGCGGCGACCCAGGCAAGGCATCGCCCGCTCCGCTCCGCTCCAGCGCTCCAATGCTGTGCCGCCACCCAGGCCGAGGTGCTGGGTGGTTCCCGCCAAGAAACGGCGCTCCAAGCCCGCTGGTAGGCCACGAGGACGGGTCGACGGGCAGCCCGGAAAAAAGGCTGCCACACCGACCAGGTAGGGACCTATAAATAAAGTAACACCTACCCCCCCACATTAAAAGACCATATCCCCTACAAACAAAAAAACAGGACTCACTAAAAACTATTAAAAAAAACGAATTTAAGACGGACGGCTGCTGGCTAGCAGCCGTTCACCAAGATGGCTCCTCCTCCTCCGAAGGCACATGAAAGCATCCCTCAAGGCACGGCTCACGGCATGGACGAATTGCCGTGGGTCATGCTAGGTATATGCACTGCCCCAAAGGAGGGCCTGGCAACTTCCTCGGCCAAGCTGGTGTACGGCGCCCCGCTTACGGTCCCAGGGGACTTCATCCCGCGGCGGGTGAACATCATGAACTGCCACGACCATGCTGACGCACCTCCGTGAGAACCCCGAGCACAGGAGACACGTACACAAGGTCAGGCCGCTTCACTCAACAGCCTAAATGTTTCCAATACTCCGGTTCTGGGGGGTAATGTGACGGGCCGGGACATGATTGGTCTCGAACCGTCGTTCGTCGAGCCCGAACACTCGCGTGGACCTGGCGTGATGTGAGCCGACCAATCAACGCCAACCTGGGAGGAGCTGGCGGGGTGCAACGAATGACAGAGCTAGTCTTCAGTTCACAGCCAACAAGTTAACACACACACCTTGCACTTTTGTACTAATTGTTGAGCTATATTGTTTAAACATTAAACTGATTGTTTATAAAACACGTGACTCTTCAGAGTGCAGTAAAAAAAATCACATTAAAAAATGTTGTGTTTATCGTATGAAGAGAGTGTTTCGACTCGCCCTATATTCTCAAAAGATCAGAAGAATGTAAGGAAATCTTGTTGAAACGTAGAAATTTTTTCGGAGGGAAAGAACTGCAGCTGCTGGTTTAAATCGAAGGTAGACACAAAATGCTGGAGTAACTGAGCGGGACAGGCAGCATCTCTTGAGAGAAGGAATGGGGACGTTTCGGGTGACTTTAGACTCTGAAGTCACCTATTCCTTCTCTCCAGAGATGCTGCCTGTCCCGCTGAGTTACTCCAGCATTTTGTGTCTACCTTACAAAATTCTTGTAGTCTTCATGCAAAGAGAATGTTTTATTTGGACAAGAACAGTATCTCACATTCTAAAATTAAGGAGTAGGCTATTCAAAATTGACTGAGGAGAAATTCCTTCAGGTAGAGAGTGGTCTGGAATTTGGTGGAGCATAGCCATCAAGTTCATTTAGAGCAGAAATCAATAAATTTCTGGATATTAAGGAATGTAGTACACGAAAATGTATCGAAGTAGAAGATTAGCAACGATCCTACTGTATGGTGGAGTTGTGGAATTCCCTGCCACAAAGGGGCAGCGGAGGCCAAGTCACTGGATGGATTTAAGAGAGAGTTAATAGAGCTCTAGGGGCTAGTGGAGTCAAGGGATATGGGGAGAAGGCAGGCACGGGTTATTGATAGGGGACGATCAGCCATGATCACAATGAATGGCGGTGCTGGCTCGAAGGGCCGAATGGCCTCCTCCTGCACCTATTTTCTATGTTTCTACCTCAGCAAGAACCTGGACCAACTACAAATTGCCTACTGCCACAATAGATCAATGGAGCATACGATCTTGCTGGCTCCACTCTACATTGGACCACTTGGACAATAAAAACACATTTGTCAGGCTGTTGTTCATGAACTACAGCTTGGCATTCAACACCATCATCCATTCCAAACCTGTTACCAAGCTCAAGAACTGGGTCTCTGTGAATCTCTTTGCCACTAGATCCTTAACTTCTCCTCATAAACAGAACACAATCAGTACAAATTGGCAACAACACTTCCTCTTCTATAACCATCAGCGCAGGGGCACCTCAAGGCTGTGTGCTCAATGCTTTGTTCTGCTCACTCTATATCTATGACTGTGTAGCCATACACAGTTCCAACTTCATCCTTAAATTCGCCAATGACACCATTGTTGGACGATTTATAGATAATGATGAGTCAGAGTTTAAGAGGGAGATTGATCATCTGACTGAACGGTGCCAGAACAACAACATTGATACCAACATCAGCAAAACTAAGGAAATGATTGTTGACTTTAGAAGAGGAGGGCTGAGAATCGACAAACCTCTCTTCATTGATGGGTCGATGGTGGAGAGAGTCAACAACTTCAAGTTCCTGGGAGTGCATATCTCTGAAGATCTACCCTGGACCCAGCACGCTGATGCAATCTTAAAGAAAGTCATCAAGCGTCTACTTCCTTAGAAGATTGAAAGATTTGGTATTTCGATGAATACACTCTTGAACCTTTACAGGTGTACAGTGGGGAGCACATTGACTGGTTGCATCACGACCGGGTTTGGCAACTTGAATGCCCAGGAATGAAGGAGATTACAAAAAGCAGTGAGCATTGGCTAGTCCATCATGGGTACTGACCACTCCAACGTTTAAAAAGATCTCCAAGAGGCACTGCCTCAAAATGGCAGTCAGCATCACCAAGGACCTACATCGTCCTGGCCATATTCTCGTTTCACTCTTGCCTTCAGGAAGAAGATGTAGGAGGCTGAAAATTGTAATGTCCAGGTTCAGGAGCAGCTTCTTCCCAACAACCATCAGGCTATTGAACACTACAAACTCCACTGAAATTCCAAACTATGAATTGTGTAGAGATTTTGGGTTTTTTTTTGTTGCAGTATATTGTTTTTATTTATTTATTTAACTTTTTGTTGTTTATTTTGATATCTACTAAGTACTCCATTGGTATACTTGTGCTGCTGCAAGTAAGAATTTCATTGTTCCGTTTCGGGACATATCACAACGAAAGACTCTTGACTTAACTATTTATGTGACCATAATATGATAAGTTTGAATCTACAATTTGAGAGTGAGAAGGGTAAATCAGAGGTGTCAGTATTACAGTTGAACAAAGGGGACTGTGGAGCCATGAGGGAGAAACTGGCCAAAGTTGACTGGAAAGATACCCCAGCAGATACAACAGTGGAGCAACAATGGCAGGTATTTCTGGGAATATTACAGAAGGTGCAGGATCAGTTCATTCCAAAGAGGATGAAAGATTCCAACTGGAGTAAGGGGCGACCGTGGCTGACAAGGGAAATCAGGGACAGTAAAAATAAAGAGAAGTACATCATAGCAAAGATGAGTGGGAAGCCAGAGGATTGGGTAATGTTTAAAGAGCAACAGAATATAACTAAAAAGGCAATATGGGGAGAAAAGATGAGGTACAAAGGTAAGCTAGCCAAGAATATAAAGGAGGGTAGTAAAAGCGTTTTTAGGTATGCGAAGAGGGAAAAAAAATAGTTAATACCAAAGTTGGAACCTTGAAGACTGAAAAGGGTGAATTTATTATGGGGAACAAGGAAATGGCAGATGTGTTGAGCAGGTACTTTGGATCTGTCTTCATTAAGGAAGATACAAACAATCTTCTTGATGTACTAGTGGCCAGAGGATCTGGGGTGATGGAGGAACTGAGGAAAATCCACATTAGGCAGGAAATGGTGCTGGGTAAACTGATGGGACTGAAGGCTGATACATCCCCAGGGCCTGATTGTCTGCATCCCAGGGTACTTAAGGAAGTGGCTCTAGAAATCGTGGATGGATTGGTGATCATTTTCCAATGTTCTATAGATTCAGGATCAGTTTCTGAGGATTGGAGGGCAGCTAATGTTATCCCACTTTTTAATAAAGGTGGGAGAGAGAAAACGGAATTATAGACCAGTTAGCCTGACATCAGTGGTGGGAAGATGCTGGAGTCAATCATAAAAGATGAAATAGCGGCACATTTGGATAGCAGTAACAGTATCGGTCAGAGTCAGCGTGGATTTACGGAAGAGGAAATCATGCTTGACTAATCTTTTGGAATTTTTTGAGGATGTAACTAGGAAAATGGACAAGAGTCAGTTGATGTAGTATACTTTCAGAAAGCATCGATAAGGTCCCACATTGGAGAATAGTGGGCAAAATTAGGGCACATGGTATTGCGGGTAGAATGCTGACATGGATAGAAAATTGGTTGGCAGACAGGAAACAAAGAGTAGGAATTAATGGATCCCTTTCAGAATGGCAGGCAGTGACTGGTGGGGTACCGCAAGGCTCGGTGCTGGGACCGCAGCTATTTACAATATGTATTAATGATTTAGATGAAGGGATTACAAGTGACATTAGTAAATTTGCAGATGACACAAAGCTGGGTGGCAGTGTGAACTGTGAGGAGGATGCTATGAGAATGAAGGGTGACTTGGACAGGTTGGGGTGAGTGAGCAGATGCATGGCAGATGCTGTTTAATGTGGATAAATGTGAGGTTATCCACTTTGGTAGCAAAAACAGGAAGGCAGATTATTATCTAAATGGTGTCATGTTGGGAAAAGGGGAAGTACAACGGGATCTAGGGGTCCTTGTACAGTCTATGAAAGTAAGCATGCAGGTACAGCAGGCAGCGAAGAAAGCGAATGGCATGTTGGCCTTTATAATGAGGAATCGAATATAGGAGCAAAGAGGTCCTTCTGCAGTTGTACAGAGCCTTAGTGAGACCACGCCTGGAGTATTGTGTGCAGTTTTGGTCCCCTAATTTGAGGAAGGACATTCTTGCTATTGAGGGAGTGCAGCGTAGGTTTACAAGGTTAATTCCCGGGATGGCGGGACTGTCATATGCTGAGAGAATGGAGCAGCTGGGCTTGTACACTCTGGAGTTTAGAAGGATGAGAGGGGATCTCATTGAAACATATAAGATTGTTAATAATAATAATAATACATTTTATTTATGGGCGCCTTTCAAGAGTCTCAAGGACACCTTACAAAAATTTAGCAGGTAGAGGAAAAACATGTAAGGGGAATGAAATAAATAGTAGAGACATGACTAGGACACAAATTAAAGACAGAATTCAATTCAAAACACAATATGAGGCAATTCATGCACAGATGAAAAGGGAGGGGGATGTGGGACTAAGGATAGGCAGAGGTGAAGAGATGGGTCTTGAGGCGGGACTGGAAGATGGTGAGGGACACGGAATTGCGGATCAGTTGGGGGAGGGAGTTCCAGAGCCTGGGAGCTGCCCTGGAGAAGGCTCTGTCCCCAAAACTGCGGAGGTTAAGGGCTTGGACACGCTAGAGACAGGAAACATGTTGGGGGAATCCATAATCAGGGGCCACAGTTTAAGAATAAGGAGTAAGCCATTTAGAATGGAGACGAGGAAACACTTTTTCTCACAGAGAGTGGTGAGTCTGTGGAATTCTCTTCCTCAGAGGGTGGTGGAGGCAGGTTCTCTGGATGCTTTCAAGAGAGAGCTAGATAGGGCTCTTAAAAATAGCGGAGTCAGGGGATATGGGGAGAAGGCAGGAACGGGGTACTGATTGGGGATGATCAGCCATGATCACATTGAATGGCGGTTCTGGCTCGAAGGGCCAAATGGCCTACTCCTGCACCTATTGTCTATTGTCTAGCCCCCAAAATCAGGAACCTCATATTTGTAATGTTCAGCCTCATGGTGTTCTTTCTCTGGGACCTGGGTCACTGGGCCAAAAGACCCAGCAATCCTTACAGACTATTGTTCAATATTCCTCTGGTGTGTTTTGCACGTCATCGTAGTATGCTATCAGCGGGGTCTGCTTCTCGAGGAGACTAGATTCGCCTTTTTCCTGGAGCAACGGGAGCTGCTTTGCAGTGGATCTCAGTAGGAGAGAATTAATACAGGGTAAAACACAACATAGCACAACAGTAACCACCAGCAGCGCAGTTCCAATAGTCACCCCAAACTTATCCAACCATGCTCCCCAACCTCCTAACATATTTTCTGGCCAATCAAAGAATTGTTGTACAAAACCCGCATTCTGCTTAAGATCTTTTCTCAGATTCTTCAACTTATCCATTGCTTTAGTGAAGGACCCCTCCGGGCTAGTATTGTTAGGTATGAAGGTGTAGCAGTGTTCCACGAAAACAGGACACGCACACCCCCTTGTTCTGCTAATAACCAATCTAGGGCCTGCCTGTCCTCTGCCACGCCATCTTACTGGTGGTCCCCTAGGGCCGATAGTGCATCCTCTGTGTAATTAATAAATCTCTGCTGGTTATTATAAATATAGTTGATCCATTCTGTATTTTTATCAGGCGTGATCCAAATGAGTATTAACTCCAACCTGGCAGCAATCTCATCCCTAGCCTTAAACTCATTAGGGATTTCTCTTGGTTGCCCTATTCCATCTAGGTAAACTTCTTCAGGAAGGGTTTCAAATAATCTCTTCCTACGGGTCTTTGCAAATATTTATTTTGGGCTAAGTACGAGGATGGGGTGTGCCAACATTACCCTGGCACATAATTCAGTCCAGTTGGGTGGGAGTGTGTTCCTAGCCCTGCCCCCCACACATCCAAAATCTATTTGCTATTGCTACATCTGCTGTTAAATTAGTCCTGCAATCTGGTAGTGAAATAGGGCTGTTAGACCTGGGCATAGTTTGGGTTCAGGTTTTTTTTTATTACATGTCCATATTTGCTACTGCTACCTGGGAAATTTCCTACTGGGCGAATGCCATTCACCCCAAGGTAGCACTCATACTGTTTTGCAGTTGTAATTTCTATCCCTAATGTTATTCGAGGTAGGGTTCTCTAACTCGTGTGAAATTCCATAATGTGCATTGGTCTGCCGGAGCCATCCCTTGTGTTGATCCTGCTGCGTTTAGACACTGTACCCGACATTGGGAAATGTCTGTCCACTGTGTTATACTTTGCAAGAATTTTGCACAATACGGATTGTTATGAGGATCCGGTACAGCCAGTATTTTTCCTGTGGCTTTAGCGCATATTATGCATTATGGTATTCTCAAAGTCTGTGCCGTGTATCATGCCCACTTATACTAATCATTAGTGGCAGCTCTAGACCATACGGCCGAGCTATCGGCGTTCCCTGTCCCAAGGTCTCTACGGCCTCGCACCTGTTCCCCTAACCCTGGAGAGGCGGCGGGGTTACCAGGCCATATCTGCCATGTTGATGGTTTCCAGGTCTGAGTGGGGAGGGACAGTATTGGGATCTCCCAGCCTGCCCCTACCCATACTATCACAAGGAGGACAATCGTTCGCGACCTCATTTACAACAGCTTCAGAGTCACTAGTGTCTCCAATAACCTCACTTACTATCTGGTTAAAGCTCTGCTCTCCCCTTACGTCTTTGTCCTCCTGTTCACTTACCTCATGGTTATTATCGAGCCATACCTGTGGGACAGCCTTCATGCAATGATTGAGGTGGGACCATGTAGATTGACCTTCTACCTGAACAGTGGTGGGCGAGGCCTTACGGTCCTTTCCTTCTTTGCTTATTCCACTTCCTTGGGAAGGCTCGTACACAAACCTTGTCTCCGGGTTTAATGGGTGGTGCCTCCAGCACCACCAACAGCACCAGCAGCTCCAGCGGGCGCCCGGCCTGCCCATGACCGGCAGACTCTGACTTCGACCAGGACGACTCCAACAACAGCGGCTCCGAGTCGCCCGTCTTCGAGCAGGGTCTGCGATTGCCCATCTTCAGCAAGATCTCGGTGTCGGACTGAGGGGAGGGGGGTGGAGGTGGAGGACTGCCAGTCAACCCGGCGGGACAGGCAGAGCCGAGCTGGAGCCAGTGGCCAGGGCCACCCTGGACACCTCCGTACAGGGACGGGACACTGGGGAGGGGACGGGGACGGCCCAGCAGCAATGCAACAGCACCCGCAGCGACGGAGAGCCGGGCCCGACCCCGATCATGGACGAAACGCAAGCCTGTACACAATGCAGCACCACCATTGCCGAGATGTTTTTTGCTTGTGACCTATGACCTGGCCATGCGCAGTCGGAATACCAAACTCGCTTATAGGTGCAGCAGTGGGCTATTTGGCCCTTCGGGCCAGCACAGCCATTCTCTGTGATTATGGCTGATCATCCACAGTCAGTACCTCGTTCCTGCCTTCTCCCCATATCCCCTGACTCCGCTATCTTTAAGAGCTCTATGTAACTCTCTCTTGAAAGCATCCAGAGAATTGACCTCAACTGCCTTCTGAGGCCGAAACAGATTCACAACCCTCTGTGTGAAAAAGATTTTCCTCATCTCCTTTCTAAAAGGCTTACCCCTTATTGTTAAACTGTGGCCCTGGTTCTGGACTCCCCCAACATCGGGAACATGTTTCCTGCCTCTAGCGTGTCCAAACCCTTAATAACCTTTTATGTTTCAATAAGATTCCCTCTCATCCTAAATTCCAGAGTATATAAGCCCAGCTGCTCAATTTTATCAACATATGACAGTCCCGCCATCCCGGGAATTAACCTCGTGAACCTACACTACACTACTCAATAGCAAGAATAGCATAACAATGAATGATAGATATGCAAAAAAGTAATGACGATAAAGGAAATAAGCCATTGTTAGCTGTTTGTTGGGTGAAAACAAGAATCTGGTGCGATTTGGGTGTGGGAGGGATAGAGAGAAGGAATGCCAGGGTTACTTGAAGTTAGAGAAATCGGTATTCATACTACTGGGTTGTAAGCTGCCCAAGCGAAGTATGAGATGCTGTTCCTCCAATTAGCCTCAACCTGACCATGGAGGAGACCTAGGACAGAAATGTCAGTGTGGAAATGGGAAGGAGAATTAAAGTGTTTAGCAACCGGGAGAACAGGTTGGTTCAGGCAGACTGAGTGAAGGTGTTCAGCGATATGATCGCCCAGTCTACCCTTAGACTCGCTGATGTGAAGAGTCCACATCTTGAACAATGGATATAGCAGATGAAGTTGGAGGAGGTGCAAGTGAACCTCTGCCTAACCTGGAAGGACCGTCGGGGTCCCTGGACAGAGTCGGAGGAGGTATAGTGACAGGTGTTGCATCTTCTGCGGGTGCTGGCGAAGGTACCTGGGGGGGGGTGGTTTGGGTGGGATGGGATGAGTTAATCAGGGAGTTGCAGATGGAGCGATCTCTGCGGAAAGCAGAAAGGGGAGGAGATGAGAAGGTGTGACTAGTGTTGGGATCCCGTTGGAGCAGGCAAAACTTTTGACAGATTATGTGTTTGTGATGGCTGGTGGGCTGAAAGATATGGACTAGGGGGACTGTCTCAGATGTCCTGGTACGGAACACCTCATCTTGGGCGCAGATGCGGCCGGCGTAGCCTGATGAATTGGGAGTAGGGGATAGCGTCTTTGCAGGAAGCAGGGTGGGAAGAAGTGTAGTCGAGATAGTTGTTTGAGTCGGCAGGTTAGTAATAGACGTCAATCGATAGTCTATTTCCTGTGATGGAGACTGAGATCAAGAAAGGGGGGAGGGGGGGTAGCGTCAGAGATGGTGCAAGTAAATTTGAGTGCAGGATGAAAATTGGTGGTGAAGTTGATGAAGTCCATGAGTTCTGTATGGGTGCAAGAGGTAGCACCGATGCAGTCATCAATGTAACGGAGATAGAATTTGGGGATAGGGCTAGTGTACGCTTGGAACAGGTATTGTTCAACGTATCCTACAAAGAGGCAGGCATAGCTGGGGCCCAAGCTACTTGGAGGAAGTGGGAGGAGTTGAAGGAGAAGTTGTTGAGGGTCAGGACCAGCACGGTTGGGTGAAGTAGAGTGTTAGTAGAGGGAAATTGGATGGTTCTGCGGTCGAGTAAGAAATGGAGAGCTTTAAAGGGGCTCTCCCACTGCGGCGACCTAATCCGCAAGTTCAGAAGAGTGTCTTCGACCTTCAAGGTCGAAGGCATTCGCCTAAAAAACCTCGAGCTGGATCGACCATCAGCGATGAAACCGCGAGCTGGATTGACCGACCGACCGCACACACACACAAACACATCGCAAAGGCGGGGGCCAGGGAAAGCGGGGGAGCGCTGTCTGAAATTCCCACCCGCGATGAAGAGGAAGGTAAAAGACGGCTGCACAGTAACAGTAAATCTTTTGGAGAGCACGGGGGGGGGGGGGGGGGGGGGGGGGGGGGAGAATGGGAGAGAAAGGGAGAGAATGGGAGCGAAGGGGGGGAGATGGAATGGAGACACTTTTAAGAAGTATAATAAAGTTTAGCATGCATTTAACCTACCGGTCGGTTTTCCTTGGGCCTGAAAACTCCAATGAGCCAATTAAAATGGCCGGCCAGTGAAGGAGATTGCCTACGGCTGCCCTCGACTGCATGTAACTACATAGCGACCCTACTCCACTGCACTACGAGTTCAAAAGAGCCATGCCAACCAATTTTTACTTGCGATAAATTTTTCAACATGCTGAAATTTTTTCCGTGACCTAGCTAAGGCTGCAAGTATGCGGGAACATCCCTCGAACATGAAGGAGAGTTCCAGTGACCTCATAGGACATCCTAGGACCACCTGTCGACCATGCTGCGAGTTTGAGTCGAGGGCAAACTCCTCTAAACTCGCAGATTAGGTCGCCGCAGTGGGACAGCCCCTTAAGGCCTTCCTGGTGGGGGAATGGAGGTGAAGAGTGACTGAACGTCCATAGTAAAGATGAGGGGTTGGGGGCTTGGAAAGCAGAAGCCATTAAAGAGATGAAGAGCATGTGAGGTATCTTGGACATAGGCCGGGAGAGATTGGACCAGCGGGGATAGGATGGAGTAAGGGTACGTGGAAATTATTTCAGAAACAATGAGTCTGCCCGGGCAGTTGTCTAAGTTATCAATTTAGCAAAATAGCTTAATTTGAGAGTACAACTAAATAAATCAATATTTCTTGGAATTTATGGAAGCAAAAAAAGTATAAATAATTTAGCATTTAACAATTACTTTCTAAACATAACAATAGATGTAAATTATGCTGTCATAATGGTTATTTCTGCATTTCAGTATGAACAGGAAATTGAATGCAAATGATTTTAAAATAAGTGCTCTAAAACATTCTCAGGTAAGAAATGTTTTACTGTTAATGTATATAGGATGTATAATATTTTTCTCATAAAATCATGTTTGCAGTATAGTACAGCACAGATGACCACCAAGCATGTTGTTTGTTTCAACTTTTGTATAGAGCTATTCACTAGTTTCCACTCTCACGCCTCCCTGTTCTCCTGCAGTTTTATTTTCTTCTGGGTATTTATATTAGTTATTATTGAAAGAAACGACTGAATCTGATCTCAGTATCTTGTTGTGTGGTGTTTTCCATATCTCTACTCTTCTCTACTCTACTCTTCATTGAATAGAAAGGATTTCTTTATCTGCTCTGGTTCCTTCACCTTCACAATAGTTCCTTTATTCACCCATTAGTTGCTATAAACAATCTATTCTTTATATAAATCATTCACGAGTTTAAAAACTTCCAATACATTCACTTGTAGCCTTTTGTCATCTCATGACCTCTCTAATAATTGAAAATCACAAAATGTAGATGATGGAAATTTGAAATAAAAATTGAAAATTTTGGAAACACTCAGGAGGTCAATCTGTATTTATGGAAACAAAAATAAGTTATTGATTTGGGTCTTCAAGAACCTTCAAATCTTCCACCTGAAACATCAAAGAATTTCTGTGGTCTATTTGTATAACTACAGTCCCTATTAAAAACAGAAATAGCTGGAAATGCTCAGCTTATCAAGAAGCATAAATGGAGAGAGAAACCATTAATATTTCAGCCCAATAGATCTTCATCAGATGCACTGTACTTAATGGAAACTATTCCAGGGAATTTCTTGGGTACCTGCTGTAAAGCCTTCATATCTATTTCAATCTACATTGAATTTAATAACATTTTCCTATTTGGCTGGAAATTTTATATAGGCTCATTATCTAATGGGGTCTTTTGTACTCTGTGCCTTTATTTCTGAATACCAGGATTTCACCTGCTGTAGTAACAATTTCTTGTCATCGTCAAATGTTTTCTTGCAGATATCCCGAAAGGTCTCACTTCCTGCATCATCTTTAAAATTCTTTCATTTAACAAAGTAGACTTTTAAAAATTATTCTATCAACATGTATTGCCTCATATTTTATGTGCTTTATCAGATCTGTTTATGCTCCTTGAAAACGAACACTATCTCACTGTTTATTATGCTAGAATGTTTTGTGACATTTTTGTGGCACGGTCAGATACATAGAAAGGAAATATTTAGAGGGATATTGGACAAAGCTAAGATGGGGCATCTTGATAAGTATGGACGAGTTGGTCCAAAGGACCTGCTTCCATGCACTATGACTCTACCTACAAAATTTAAAGTTATATCCTATATCTCCATGTCAGAGTCATTAATGTATAAGATTAAAAAAACAGTGCTTGTGATGTAAAATCTAGGATAAAAGCCCATATATCTCAGTTCCTTACTCTCTTATCCAGTTTTGTATCCTTGTCACTGTTTGATTACAGGAGCTTTATTCCATGGCCCCCCCAATCATGTTTACAATATAATTTGTCATCAATATAATTTGGTCATTAAAAAAAATAAATTCATGTCCTGATTGTTGTACTGCCTTTAAAAGACCTCCGAGTTACTTCACCAAAAACACTTGTCTTCCTTAAGTTTGTGCATGCCTTCCTTTATTCATCCATTTATGTCCAAATTGCTGTCAGAGTATATGAGGGAGATTGATCAGAGATTAGCAAGTCCAAGGAGCTGCATGTTGACTTCAGGAATGGAAAGCTGAGGGTCCATTAACTTTTATCATTAAAAGAACACAAAGTGCTGGAATAACTGAGTAGGTCAGGCAGCATCTCTGGAGAAGTCCTGGAACGTCACCTATCCATGTTCTCCAGAGATGTTACCTGACCTGCAGAGTTATTCCAGCACTTTGTTTACTTTTGCAGTTCCTTGTTTCTACAAGTGGAGAAAATCAACAGTTTCAAGTTCCTTCATATGCACATCTTTGATGATCTGTCCCGTGCCAGGCACATAGATGCAATCACTAATAAAGCCCATCAATGCCTCTACTGTCTGAAAGGTTTGACGAGACTTGTCATGTTGCCGTATATTCTCTCAAATTTCTACATGCTGATTGCATTCATCATTGCCTGGTTCGGTAACTTGAATGCTCAAGAACATAGAGGCTGCAGAAGTTGGTGGACTCTTCTTGGTCTATCATGGGTATTGCCCTCCACACAATCGAAGGGGTCTACAGGAAGTTCTGGGTCAAGATGGCAGCTAATATCATAAAAGACCCACACCACCCTGGCCATGCTGTCATCCCACTGCTACCATCGGGAAAGAGATTCAGGAGCCTGAGAACCAATATCACTATTTTCAAGAGAGACACATAATGTTGGAGTAACTCAGCAGGACAGACTAGACGGAAGAAGGGTCTCGACCCGAAACATTACCCATTCCTTCTCTCCATCGATGCTGCCTGTGCTGCTCCAGCATTTTGTGTCTAGCTTCGATTTAATCCAGCAGCTGTAGTTCCTTCCTTCACTATATTCAACAACAGTTTCATCTCATAAACCATCAGGCTGTTGAATTGGATTGTACAATTCTAACCACAATCCTGTTTCAGCACTGAACTACTTTGAATTTTTTTATACGGTTGCGCTATAGTTTGTAGTATTTCAGTCTGGTTACCTAGCATAACTGATAATTTATTGTATTATTGTTTATTGTATATTCATTTGTTGTGTTGTTGTGTTAATATGCCTGTAGAAAGCTGAAATAAATAAGAATTTAATTGTTATGTTCCCGATACATATGATAATTAAACACGCAAGACTCTTGACTCTTGTTAACTTTGTCCAGTTTTATTGCTTCCAAAAGCTTCCGATCATTGACATTAAACTGACTGGCCCATGATTGCCAGTTTACCTCTCATATCTTTTGTGGGCAACATATCTTCTCAAATCTTAATGCATATTACTGGAGTATGCATTAAATACAAATTGGATAGAAACTTGCCTTAGCTCTCTGGCAAATCCAGGGAGAACTGATAGCATACTGTTGTGAGTGAATCAGCATGTCTAAAATCTCTGCTTCCATACAGAATTGTGGAGGTCAGGGATGCACTGAAGGTCGTATTTGTTTGCAAGTGGCCTTGCTGTCTGCCATTGGACTCACGATTGTATTGAAGGTTTTCCATAACGTTAACTTAGTATGTCCTACAACAAATGCAACATTTTCTATTTAGATTTTCAGCTTCTGCGATTTTATTTTGATTTTCGAGTCCTGTAGTTTGCTGAGTTGAGAATCCAGATATCCTGTATCTAGCCTCTTATGTTTATGAGAGCATACCTGATGCACATAGCTCAGCCCCAATCATTCGAATGGTCTTAGCGACCTTAATTTAAAAGGCATTGGTAATTTTCCTGTATTTATCTATATATTCATGTTTTCATTTATTTAACAGCAGTTTAATGTGCTTTAACCAAAATGATTATTATTGAAATGTTTTGAAATTAGTTTTTTTTTTATGCTTCCACATCCTTCTGACAATCAGAAACATATGGGTACTGAAAACAGGCCTTGTAACAATGTGAGCTGTCAGAAGGGCTTCAGAGAAATCCATGAGGAAGGCTTCAATGTTTGAGGCGTACTCGAATTTGATGGGCAGTTTTACCCGTCATACCTATTTTGGGCAATAAATCTTCTCAAATGTTATTGCTTATTGCTGGATTGGGCATTAAGGATGTAATGGACAGTATTTTTTTTAAAAACATTTTTAAAATTATTTTATTTAATTAGAATCATATGACACCAAAGTGCCTAATATATATTTTCATAATACATTTTATGTACAGCTTCTTTTTTTTAAATTGTTATATTGAAGAAAGATTAGAATAAGAAAAAGAAGTTAGATAGTAAAGGATAGAAAAACGTGAAATATATAGTGTGTGAAGAAAAAGAAAAAAGACGAATAAGTGAAGAAAATTGAGAAAAATAAAATAGAAAAAAAAAGAAATAAAATAAAAATAAAAAAAGGAAGGAGATCATTGTTTATAATCATGACCAACCCTCGTCCAGTCCTGAAACAGTTATTTTTTACAATTGTGTTGCGCCATATGATTCCAAAAAAATGACGAATGGAGACCAACTCGTTATGAATTGGTCTGATTTATCCATTAGGAGGAATCGCATTTCCTCAAGATGTGCGGTGTCCAACATACTTGCAATCCACATTTTAAGCGTTGGTATTGATGTATTTTTCCAAAATTTAATTATTAATTTTTTTGCAATTATTAAACCATAGTTAAAGAATAAATTTTGAGATGTGTTCAATTTATTCCCATCTTCCATTACGCCAAATATAATCATTTCAGTATTAGGTTCCATTCTTATCTTGAATAATTTTGTAAATATTTCGAAAATATCACTCCAAAATCTATAAAGTTTTATGCAGGAAACTAAGGAGTGTGTTATAGTTGCATTTTGGGATAGACATTTATCACAAATGGCGGATATTTGGACAGTATTTTTGATAGCTATCTGGTAGATCCAGGGAAAATGGCTAACAGCAGTGGATGCATAACCATTTCTGAACTTCATTGCCTCTATAAATACACTACCCAGCTTGGCCATGCACAAGAGCTTGGAGGTTACCAGGAGCCACATAGCCATAAAACACCAGTGTAGCTTTAGGGCTCGTGCAGAAGCAAGGATGCGGACACTAGGAAGCATATGTTGGATACCGTGTGCATGGCCCATTGCATGGACGTTCATTCTTGCTTAGTGAAGGCAGACTACACTCCATCTGACTAATTCAGTTCCATTGTGGGAATGAATTTCTGGGTAACAGAATGTACAATACAACATGTATACTTGGGTAAACATTCATACTTTTTACTATTTTCAGAATTCTTGAAAATTCGTGTGTTAGCAAAGTTGATATGCCATGGAGCTGGTGCAATGCCATTTTAACATACCTTGTAAACTAAATTAATGTGGGATCACCTTTTTCGCATAGTCTCAATTTGCATTAAAATGTGTGTAGCTTTGGGAAACAGAAACTGCATAATCATGGAATTGTAGATTTTTAACAACACTGAATGACGCCATTTAGATCTACAACTTCATTCAGGTTCTCTGCAAGAACCAGATAATTAGCCCCACATTCTTACTCTTTCTCTGTAGCCCTGCCTTTGTTCTTGCTTTTCACGTTCTGGATCAATTCATTTTTTTAAAGTTATGAATGAATCGGCTTTGTGACTGTCTAGGAATCTATTCCAGATGTTAACCACTCATTGTGTAAAAATATTTTCCTCAAATTGTTTTTTGTTCTTTTGCCACTCATACTAAACCTCTGACCTATGACTATACCTCCTGCCAGTGGGAACCTATTTCGCCATCTCTTCTGTATTAGATGTTGCCCCCAGTTGACATTTTGAACAGTTCTTTCACATCTCCACGTGGCCTTCTTTGTCCAAGGAGAACATTCCAATCTTTTCCAGCTTTTTTCCCTAACATAAACCTATTTAGATTTGTTATCTCTTCTTGATGTTCCAAACAAAATGTATCTCATGGCACTTTTTAATCTTCTTGAATTTTATCACCACCCTTCTCACTGTTCATAGTTCACCACACTCTCAGGTTTTGTGTCAACTGTAAATTTTAAAATTGCCCCAGTAGTTCCAAATCCAAGTTATTAATATATTATCTGCAAAGTTACAAATAACATACTTGCCTATTTTTCTCGACATTTGGTTGTTTGATGAAAGTCTCAATTGAAATACAAAGTCAACTAACAGATCAGCCAGCTTATCATGGTTCATTGCATTGAGTAGTAAGGTGAGCTTCCTTCTATCACAAATTGTTCAGCAAGAAGCAAATGACTGTACTGATACTGATGAATTATTTAACTTAACAAATGTCGCATGAGCTGTTCTCTAAATTATGAAGAATTTGGACAAAGAATAAAGTCAATGTATGGGACCAAGTTATTATGGATACCATATTTCAATTTTGGTTTGTTCAGGTTTCAGGTTTCCAATTTTCTTTATGTAATTGGCCTTTTAAAATGATTTAGATTTCTTATATTTTTATGACTTCTGCCTTTAAATCTATTCACAGGAAGGACTATTCCTTTAAAATTGTAAGTGGGGGGAAAGGTTAATAGAGAAGAGTTACTTTAACTTTAATTAAAACCATACTTAGCCAAATACAGAATGAGGTATTCAGTAAAATAAACTTAACTCCAATTAATTCCATTGACAACTTCACCTAAGAAGTATTCAATGTGTAAACGATATTTCCCAGCCAACATGTCAACAAGTCTACACATGCTGTTATAATTTTAATTGTTTGTACAGTAGCACTGGCAGCTCATAATTAATGATCCTGAAATTGGCAGGACAATGCCCTGTGGATTTGGCAACATGGATACCTTTATGAGCAGGATAATTATCCACCTTGTAATTTCCTAACTTATGCAGAGTGTATTTCAGGCCGTTTCACACTGTATTAATATTAGCGATCCTAGAGGCAGCCACTTAGGGTAACCATGTGTCTTTAGTTTTAGATGATGGAATGTTGTCAACTCAGATTTTCGAGAGAAAAATAAAATAAAAACAACTTAATGATCTGTATAACAATGATTTATTCATAAGTGAAGGAATAGCAAATTATTGACCACAGCTCTGACATGGCATTTTTTGAAGGATAGTTGTAAAATTATAATAAATGTGTGTCTTTTTACAATACTGCACACAAAAATGTGACAACGCGGGTCAAAAATGTTTACAAGCACTTTATTGGGTTCATGATAAACATAGTACCAACAAAAAATATAAGAAAAGATAGCATCATGATGGCAAGTTTCCGAAAATGTAATCAGAATCCACAAATACATTTTGTGTAACGGTTGTCGCGTGGTGTCCACTAGCGACCTGGTTGGCACAGTAAGTGGACGTATTTCTTATTCCTTTCTATGTTTATGAATACCACATGGAACAATAAAATTGCAAAATTGCGTATATATATGAGGGGCCATATGAAATTTATTTATGAATTAAATATTCATGACTAAATGTGGCAGCATTTTTAATGTCACATTTTTGGTGTCCAAATTGGTGGTAAAACGATGAAGATTTCTCTGTCATGAAAAACGTTTTTGACTTTCCGTCTTGAAGTTATCTAATTTATATTTGTTATTTATAAGGTTTCACATGATGGGTAGATTTTTGTTAAGAACAGTTTATTGTTGTAAAAAACTGAATAATAATCTTGTTCCTCAAAATCTCTCCAGTATTGTAAAAAGACACCTATGCATGAATCAAGAGTGAAGAAAGTTTTATTGTCATATGTCCCAAAATGGAACAATGACTTTCTTGCAGCAGCACGACACATATGTAAACATAGCACTCTGTAAACACCACAATAAACAATAAAAAATAAGTTCAGTATTTAAAAACAAACAATAGTTGTGTCATTCAGAGCTGATTTGGAGGTTGTAGTGTTTATTAGTCTGATGGTTGTTGGGAAAAAGCTGCAGTGAAGCCCATTATGCCTCTGTGATTTGGGGAACAGCTGCTCAGTCAGTTGGAATGAGCAGTTGAGGAACCTCCCATATCTTGGAAGACATCTCTCAGCAAAGCCAGGCAGTAATGATAAAATTCACCATTGTCTTGCATGGGCTAATTGATGAAAAGTAGATTGAAACATCAAGAACTCAGATGTGAAGTAACATTTATGGGGTATCCCCCTACCATCAATGCTGACTGCTCAAAATCTTCCAAATACACTGGAAGGCAAACAAACCAACCTCAATGTCCTCTCCTCAGCCACATCTCCAGTGCTGAGGTCTTAGATGCTCCCAATTGGCTATGATGGCCAGGCTACTTTCCCATGTCTGACCACTTTTTGTATTCTCCTTTGTTCCTGGGCGTTCAAATTGCCAAACCAGGCCATGATATACCCAATCAATATGCTCCCTACCGTTCATCTGTCGAAGTTCAAGATAATATTTGTGAAAAATATCAAACCTCCTCAATCTTCTGAGGAAGTAGGGGCATCGATGGGTTTTCTTTATGATTACATCACTGTGCCGGGACCAGACAGATCTTCGGCTCCGCGGCCTTCATCTGCTAAAGTCAACAATCAATTCCTTGGTTTTATTGACGTTTGGACCAAGGTTGCTGTTCTGGCACCACTCAATCAGACGATTGAACTCCCTTCTATATTCTGACTCATCATTATTTATAATTCATCCAACAACGGGTGTCATCAGCGAGTTTAAAGATGGAAATGGAACTGTGTCTAGCAACATAGTCATGGGTGTAGAGTGTGTAGAGCGTGGGGCTGAGCATACAGCATTGGGGTGCTCCTATGTTGATGTTTATCAAGGGAGAAGTATTGTGCCAATTCGTACTGATTGTGCTGTGTTGATGAGGAAGTCGAGGATTGTCAGATATATGCAGAGATGTTCAGAGTTTGGACATACCAAAGAGACACACAACCCAGATAGCCTTACAAAATATTCTCATGTGAACATCTCGGGATTTGGGACTAAGTCATAGGAAATAGGCCCTCGGCCCAACTTGCCCACTGATCAACATGTCCCATCCACACTAGTCCCACTTGCCTGCAATTGGCCCGTATCCCTCAAAACCTGTCCTATCCATGTATCTGTCTAAATGTTTCTTATAAACGTCGCGATAGTACCTGCTTCAACTGCCTCCTCCGGCAGTTCATTCCATACACCCACCATTCTTTGTGTGTAAAAGTGACTTCTCCGGTCCCTATTAATTCTTCCCCCCACATTAAACCTATGTCCTTTGCTTCTCGATTCCCGTACTCTGGGCAAGAGCCTCTGCGTCTACCTGATCTATTCCTCTCATGATTTTGTACACATCTATAAAATGATCCCCCATCCTCCAACACTCCAAGGAATAGTCCTAGCCTGTTCAACCTCTCCCTATAGCTCAGGCACTCGAGTCCTCACAACATCCTTGTAAATCTTCTCTGTACCCTTTCCAGCTTGACATCTTTCCTACAACATGGTGACCAGAATTCTAAATACAATACTCTAAATGTGGCATCACCTATGTCTTATATAACTGCAACATGACCTCCCAACTTCTATAATTAATACTCTGACTGATGAAGGCAAATGTGCCAAAAACCGTTTTGACCACCCTATCTACCTGTGATGCTAATTTCAACGAACTATGTACCTGCACTCCTGGATCCCTCTGCTCTACAACACTCCCCAGCACCCTACCAATCATTGTGTAGGTCCTGCCCATGTTAGTCTTCCCAACTGATCACAATCCTGTTGCAATTTTTGACAATCATCTTCACTATCATAATGCCACCTACTTTTGTGTTATTTGCAAACATGCTAATCATGCCGTGTATGAATGAATGAATAAGTTTATTGGCCAAGTATTCACATACAAGGAATTTGCCTTGGTGCTCCGCCCACAAGTGACAACATGACATACAGTGACAGTTAGGAATGACACATAAAACATTAAACATTAATGATAAAACATTATCGATTAAACAAGTGAATTAAATAAAATACCAGCGCAAAAGGAGGCTACTGATTTTTGGTTATTGAGTAGCTACTACTCGTGGAAAAAAAGCTGTTTTTAAGTCTGGCTGAGCAGCTTTGACAGTCCAGAGTTGCATTCCAGAGGGAAGTGATTCAAAGAGTTTGTGGCCAGGTTGAGAGGGGTCAGAGATGATCTTACCCGCTCGCTTCCTGGCCCTTGCAGTGTACAGTTTGTCAATGATGGGAAGGTTGCAGCCAATAACCTTCTCAGCTGATCGGATGATTTGCTGCAGCCTCCGGATGTCGTGTTTGGTGGCTGAGCCAAACCAGACCATCATAGAGAAGGTGAGGACAGACGCTACGATGGCCGTGTAGAATTGGACCATCATTGCTGTGAAAGATTGTGCTTCCTCAGCAGCCGCAGGAAGTACATCCTCTGTTTTGCATTTTTTAATCTTCCAAACATTTAACATTCACATCCAAATCATTGATATAGATGACAAACAGCCATAGGTCCATCACCGGACCCTGAGGCACACCACTGGTCACAGGTCTTCAGTCCGAAAAACATCCTTCCACTATCAGGCCTTACTGAAGGTCTTCCATGAAGGCCTTACTGAAATTCATATATACATTGACAGCTCTGCCTTCATCAATCTTTTTGGGCACATCATCAAAAAAAACAATCAGATTCGTGAGACACAACCACCCACATGCAAAATTAATCAGCCCTTGTCCATCTCCATGCATGTATGTCCTATCCCTCAGAATACATTCCAGTAACTTTCCGACCACAGTTGGTCAGCTCATTGTCCCATAGTTCCTATAACTCCCAGCCTTTTCCCTGCAACCCTTCTTGAATAGACGCGCAATATTTGCCATCTTCCAGTCGTCCGACACCTTGCTTGTGTGTAATGACAACTCATAAATCTCAGCCAGGGCTCCTGCAATTTTCTCTCCTACTTCCCACAGTATCCTTGGATATATCTGATCAGGTCCGATAGATTTATCTACCTTCATATATGTAAGGATCTGCAGCACCTCCTCGACTGTAACACTGACTGCTCTCATGACATTTCCAGTGACTGCCGCAAGTTCCTCAGTCCTCCTGCCTTTCTCCATGGTAAATACAGAGGAAAAATATTCAATGAAGACCTTACCCATCTCCTGTGGCAGAGTTGACCGTTTTGATTCCTGAGGGATCCTATTATCTTTCCCGTTACCCTTTTTTCCATTATGCACGTAAAATCTCTTGGGATTATCCGTGATGAAATCTGCCAGAACTATCTCCTGTCCCCTTTTTGCCTTTCGGATTTCATAGAAAGATAGAAAATAGGTGCAGGAGTAGGCCATTCGGCCCTTCGAGCCTGCACCGCCATTCAAGATGATCATGGCTGATCATCCAACTCAGTATCCCATCCCTGCCTTCTCTCCATACCCCCTGATCCCTTTAGCCACAAGGGCCACATCTAACTCCCTCTTAAATATAGCCAATGAACTGGCCTCAACTACCTTCTGTGGCAGAGAATTCCACAGATTCACCACTCTGCGTGAAAAATGATTTTCTCATCTCGGTCCTAAAAGACTTCCCTCTTATCCTTAAACTGTGACCCCTAGTTCTGGACTTCCCCAACATCGGGAATAATCTTCCTGCATCTAGCCTGTCCAACCCCTTAAGAATTTTGTAAGTTTCTATAAGATCCCCCCTCAATCTTCTAAATTCTAGCGTGTACAAGCCGAGTCTATCCAGTCTTTCTTCATATGAAAGTCCTGCCATCCCAGGAATCAGTCTGGTGAACCTTCTCTCTACTCCCTCTATGGCAAGAATGTATTTTTTCTTTTTCCTTTTTTAGTTTGCTACTTAGTTCCCAAACCTCTTCCAGGGATACACTTGATCCCAGCTACCTATACCAGTCCCATGCCTCCTTACTCTTGACCAAAATCTAAATTTCCCTCGACATCCATGCTTCCTTACGTTTGCCTGCTTTGCCATTCACTCTAACATGGACATGCCTGTCCTGAACTCTTGTCAGCACACTTTTAAAAACATTCCACTTTCCTGATGTTCCTATTTCCTTCAAACAACTGACTCCAATCAACGAGCACGTTCCTGTCTCATACCCTCAAAGTTGGCCCTGCCCCAATTTAATATTTTAACTTGTAAACCCTCTGGGTTCCTATCCATAACTATCTTAAACCCAATAGAACAGCTTGTCCCAAAAGGCTCATCCACAGACACTTCATTCACTTAGCCCTCTCAATTTCCCAGGACTAGATCAACCGTTGCCCTCTCCCGTGCGGGGCCCTCTAGATATTGCTGGAGGAAACGCTCCTGAACACATTTACAAAATTCCTCCCCGTTTAAACCTTTTGCACTATGATAATCCATGTCAATATTGGGAAAGTTAAAATCCCCTACCACGACAACTTTATTAGACCTGCAGCTGTCTGCAATCTCCTGACCCATTTGCTCTTCTAATTCCCGTTGACTATTTGGGGGTCTGTAGTACACCCCCAACAAGGTGGTCATCGCTTTATTGTTCCTCAGCTCCTCTCATGATGAACCGCCTCACTAGATGAACCGTCCGTAACATCCCCTCTGACCACTGCTGTGACATCCTCCTTAACCAATAACGCATTTACCTCCTCATTTACCTTCACCTGTCTCTCCTGACGCACCTGTACTCTGGTACACTGAGGTGCCCATTCCTGCCCCTCACTTAACCATGTTTCCGTAATGGCTACAACATCCCAATCGCATGTACCTATCCATGCCCTAAGTTAATCTGCCTTACCTGTCAGCCCTCTTGTTGTGAGAATTATCCCATATATTATTTAATCTGAAAAAGTCATGCTAAGAAAAACATACTTTTTGCATAGAATCACAAACTTCACAGTTATGATCATTTTGGCAGGGCATACTCACCAGAGATAACAGCACAGAGATTGTTGCTGGTAAGGACTGGTCATGGGATTTTACAAAATGACAATAGACTTTGTGTTGCCTTGTGGATTAAATCAAGCATGGACAAGGAAGCCTTATGATTACCAACCGCCAGTTTCAGATGATGAATTTGTATTCAAAATTACTTGGAAGAAGTGTGAAGGGACAAGCACTATATGCTCACTATTAACATGAATACCAATACTCAATTTAGATTTTAACAGGACTAGCTGATTGCTAAAACTGAAATCAGTTGGAATCAGTGGAGTTGAAAGAATGACTGTTTGGAGGCACTAATTCCCCCCCCCCCCCCCCACTAATAATTTCAATTTTCAGAAATGTCATAACTGTAACCATTTTCACATGTAATAACTTCTCTAGTGACAAGCCTCTGTGTTGTGGAATTCTCTCCCTAAATATATCACTAACTTCCACCCTTTAAGATATTTTTTTTCTGCAGTTCTTTCTTAAACATACCACCCTTTAAGATAATTTTTTTGAGAATTTTTACAGCATTAGGACATTACAGGCGAGGCCAGCTCTGAACGCTTATTTCAAATTATAATTGAACTGACTGGTTTGTTAGACTATTTCATTGTGCGTTTAAGAGCCAACCACAATGCGCTTGATCTGGAGTCATACTTAGGCGAGATGGAAAAAGGATGGAGATTACCATCTCTGACAGCTTTAGTGAACAAGATGATTTTTTTCTAATGCCATTCAGTTAACACCTTCGGAATACTAGATTTTTAATTGCACATGTATTTAATTAACTGAATTTAAATTTGCATGCTGTTGTCCAAATTGAACGCATTTCCCCAGATATATTGGCTCAGGCTTCTGAAATATAACTATACTAAGTTCTGTAATATATTCTTAAAACCAACCTCTAGGGACCAAGCAAATGGCAGCTTGCCTGAATAAATCCTTTCAAGCCTTTTTTGTTTGATTAAACATTGGTATAGTTGCTTGAAACATTTTGATATGTTAAAGGTGATATGTATGGGGAAGTCATTGTTGTTTTTGAATACTCCTCCATTCATAGAAACCTAATTGGACCAGTTACATGTAAAATGTGACTTTAGAGCAGACCAGAATGAATAACTCTGTAATGCAGTGAATAACTCACTTCTTGACTTTCGTTGAGAGAGAAAGATAGTTCAGCATGAATGAATGATGGAGTAGACTTGGTGGGCCGAATGGCCTAATTCTGCTTCTAGAACGTATGAACTTACAGTGTACTTTACACTTGGCACAGATGCATTCATAAGGTAAACGGTGTAAACATTTAGTGTGTGAAGGGATGCCAGTAACATGAGGTATTTTGTCCTGGCTTGCACCATGACTGGTAGAATTGCTCACATCCAGATATGTAGGAGTATTCACTTGGACCTGAAAAGTTGCCTATCCATGTCCTACTGATGTGCTGCCTGACCCACTGAGTTACTCCAGCACGTTGCATTCTATGCAAGTTCTAGTCAATAGTGGGAAAATTAAAGTCAGCCACAACAACAACCCTGTTGCTTTTATATCTTTCTGTAATCTGACTATCTGTTCCTCTATCTCCTGTTGGCTATAGGGAGGCCTGTTGCATAATGGAAACGTAGAAACGTAGAAAATAGGTGCAGGAGTAGGCCCTTCAAGCCGTGGCCTTCATGGCTGAACATCCAAAATCTGCACCCCGTTCCTGCTTTCTCCCCATATCCCTTGATTCCATTAGCCCTAAGAGCTATAATCTAACTCTCTCTTGAATACATCCAATGAATTGGCCTCCACTGCCCTCTGTGGCAGAGAATTCCAGATTCACAACTCAGAGTGAAAACGTTTTTCCTCATCTCAGTCCTAAATGGCCAACCCCTTATTCTTAAACTGTGACCTTGGTGGACTTCCCCAACATCGGGAACATTTCTCTTGCATCTAGCCTGTCCAATCCCTTAAGAAGTTTATATGTATCAAAATTATTCCCTCTCATCCATCTAAATTCCAGTGATTATATGCCCAGTTTATCCATTCTTTCATCATATGTCAGTACCGCCATCTTGGGAATTTCCTGGTGAACCTGCGCAATAGCAAAAGTGTCCTTCCTCAAATTAGGAGACCAAAATTGCACACAATACTCCAGGTGTGGTCTCACCAGCGCCCTGTACAATTGCAGTAGGACCTCTCACTATGAAGGCCAACATGCCATTTGCTTTCTTCACTGCATCTGCATGCTTACTTTCAGTGACTGATGTACAAGGACACCCAGGTCTCGTTGCATTTCCTCTTTTCCTAATCTGACATCATTCAGATAATAATAATCGCATTTTTGGTTTTGAGCTCTATCCATTTTATCTCAGTGGATGAACCCATGGTTATTTCCTCTCTGACTGCTGCTGTGACATTCTTACATAGAAACATAGAAAATAGGTGCAGGAGTAGGCCATTCGACCCTTCGAGCCTGCACCGCCATTCAATATGATCATGGCTGATCATCCAACTCAGTATCCCGTACCTGCCTTCTCTCCATACCCCCTGATCCCTCTACCCACAAGGGCCACATCTAACTCCCTCTTAAATATAGCCAATGAACTGGCCTCAACTACCTTCTGTGGCAGAGAGTTCCAGAGATTCACCACTCTGCGTGAAAAATGTTTTTCTCATCTCTGTTCTAAAGGATTTCCCCTCTATCCTTAAGCTGTAACCCCTTGTCCTGGACTTCCCCAACATCAGGAACAATCTTCCTGCATCTAGCCTGTCCAACCCCTTAAGAATTTTGTAAGTTTCTATAAGATCCCCCCTCTATATCCTAAATTCTAGAGAGTACAATCCGAGTCTATCCAGTCTTTCTTCATAAGGAAGTCCTGACATCCCAGGAATCAGTCTGGTGAACCTTCTCTGCACTCCCTCTATGGCAATAATGTCCTTCCTCAGATTCGGAGACCAAAACTGTACGCAATACTCCAGGTGTGGTCTCACCAAGACCCTGTACAACTGCAGCAGAACCTCCCTGCTCCTGTACTCAAATCCTTTTGCTATGAATGCCAACATACCATTCGCTTTCTTTACTGCCCGCTGCACCTGCATGCCTACTTTCAATGACTGGTGTACCATGACACCCAGGTCTCGTTGCATCTCCCCTTTTCCTAATCGGCCACCATTTAGATAATAGTCAGCTATCCTGTTATTGCCACCAAAGTGGATAACCTCACATTTATCCACATTATACTGCATCTGCCATGCATTTGCCCACTCACCCAGCCTATCCAAGTCACCTTGCAGCCTCCTAGCATCCTCACAGCTAACACTGCCCCCCAGCTTCGTGTCATCCGCAAACTTGGAGATGTTGCATTCAATTCCCTCGTCCAAATCATTAATATATATTGTAAATAGCTGGGGTCCCAGCACTGAGCCTTGCGGTACCCCACTAGTCACTGCCTGCCATTCTGAAAAGGACCCGTTTACTCCTACTCTTTGCTTCCTGTTTGCCAGCCAGTTCTCTATCCACATCAATACTGAACTCCCAATACCGTGTGCTTTAAGTTTGTATACAAATCTCTTATGTGGGACCTTGTCGAAAGCCTTCTGAAAGTCCAGATATAACACATCCACTGGTTCTCCCCTATCCACTCTACTGGTTACATCCTCGAAAAATTCTATAAGATTCGTCAGACATGATTTACCTTTCATAAATCCATGCTGACTTTGTCCAATGATTTCACCACTTTCCAAATGTGCTGCTATCCCATCTTTAATAACTGACTAGCAGTTTCCCCACTACCGATGTTAGACTATCTGGTCTGTAATTCCCCGTTTTCTCTCTCCCTCCCTTTTTAAAAAGTGGGGTTACATTAGCTACCCTCCAATCCTCAGGAACTACTCCAGAATCTAAAGAGTTTTGAAAAATTATCACTAATGCATCCACTATTTCTGGAGCTACTTCCTTAAGTACTCTGGGATGCAGCCTAACTGGTCCTGGGGATTTATCGGCCTTTAATCCATTCAATTTACCTAACACCACTTCCCGGCTATCCTGGATTTCACTCAGTTCCTCCATCTTATTTGACCCGCGGTCCCCTGCCATTTCCGGCAGATTATTTATGCCTTCCTTGGTGAAGACGGAACCAAAGTAGTTATTCAATTGGTCCGCCATGTCCTTGTTCCCCATGATCAATTCACCTGTTTCTGACTTACACCATCACCTGTAATTTCCTTTCCAGGTTATGCATCATACTGATGCAGTAATATGTCTTCCTTGTTTTTTCTGGGTTAAACTGATGGAACATCCCAACCAAAAGCAACAATGGATAATACTATTCATTCATCATCGTTGAAAACATTAGCGATGCAGTGGTGCTGGCTTCCAACGTGAATGGAGACGGACGCACCACACATCTCTGTCCTCCAGTTCCTGCGGACTTCCACAGCAGGAAGTATAGGATTTTAGTGTGTGTCCTTTATCATCATTCCTTACAATGCTATGTACGACAGTGATTGCAACTTCTACTGAAGTGTGGATGGCCGTTGGCTCGCTAGAAGCTCATCCGCCCTTTGATAGGTCTTGTTTTTGGTCCTGCTGGGAGTCCACAGCCCCCTCCTCATCTGGCAAACCAGGTGGGGGAGACGGTTTAGTCACCGACTATCTGACCATGGAGCAGGTAGCATGGGATTTCATGGTACCCGTGGCGGGGGGAACTCACCCCCCCCCCCCCCTGACCTTACCTTAACTAACATTAACAAAAATATTCTGAATCTATAAGTACTAAGCACTTCCACTTTATGGTAATACAATGAATCATTGTCAGCTTTATTGCAGAATTATATTACATGGTTTTAAATACTTCAACAATGCTAAAGCTATGAAAAACTCTGAAGGAAGTGTTACACCATTTCTATATTTTTCTGTGGGTCTTGGTTCATCCAATCAAATTCTTAGAAAACAATATGCTTAGAACAAATAAAATTCAATTCCAAAACGAATCTGCTAATCCAGGGCAGAAATGCGTGAACATGAAAATTAAAAAAAAAAAAAAATATGTGAAAACATCTAGAAGGTTAAATCAAAAGTCTGAATCATAAATTTGAATTAGTGTAAAAGTATATAATTGACTTTCCATGTTGTCTTCAGATATATTTACATGCAACGATGAATAGTTGTTGATTTCAGTATTTTTACTGAAGACTAGTGTGATCTGGAGGAATTAGCTATTTCTATTTTTGTATTTGCAGTGAAAAATTATGAGACGTGCTAAAGCTTGCACTGGGTTGTCAAAAGTGTTCCGTCAACAATAAGTACTCGCTAAAAAACATGAAAACGTGAGAAAAAAATCCTGTTTAAAAAAAACAGTGCCCAGGAAAAACATACAGATGTTTAATTGCAAACATACTGATTTTGATAGCAATTATTATTTGTTTCTCCCTGACAGTGTACTATTAATGTTTTTATGATACAAGTTACCACTTTGCTTTCAACTAAACAACTAATAAAAAATATTCAGATGCAGATGGGGAGACAGCCTCTGTCTCAATGCTCGGGTCACCTGGTTTTGATCCTGACCTTGGATGCTGTCTATGTGGAGTTTGCATGTTGTCCCTGCAACTGAATGGAGTTCCTCTGTGTGTATTTGTTTACTGTGGGTGTTCTTGTTTCCTTTACCACAGTAAATTGCAGAATCGGGGGTATTGGTGAGTTGATGAGAATGTATGAAGAATACATTTGGCTAGGTGTCAGATTAGTGTAAATTAGTTATTTAAACGTTTATAAAATGAATATAAAATTAGGATGGTTGGTGTATTGGTGTAACTCTGTGGGCTACAGGGTATGTTTCTGTGCTGTATTATCCTATGAATCTACATGCTTGATGGTCCTGGCTTGGAGATCGTGACCACGTGGAAGCTTGGGATTCTGAGCATGGACCACCTGCACTGCGTCAAAGGAATCCTTCTGGAGTTACCTCAGCCAGCACAGCTCCCTTCAGTTTCCTAGTTCTGCGAATCCACGCCTGCAACAAGTTAACCTGGCACAAATACAGCAGTTCAAATGAAATGGATGGGAATAATTGCCAGCTGAATGAATGAATCTGTCAAAATTCAATTAGTTCGAATATTAATTGCCATAGGTTTATGTAAGTGTTTTAGCCTATCAGATCTGCACCTGATCTACCTAAAGTAATATGATTCTGAACTACTAACCTCATGTTATTTTAACGTTCCACACTATTCCTGCTCTGATCCCTCTGCTGTTGGCTGTTGTCAAAAGCAGCGCGTTATCTTTCAATTATGCACTTTGTGCCTCAAGAAAACACTGGACTTGACATAGAGATTCGGGAGACATATACAAAGTGGTATGCATTTTGCTTACTTGCTTATCTAATGACACAAATGTCTTAACTACTGCTCGCCTCTCCACTCTTGCCACTCCCAAAGCTGCATGTACACCAGAGTAGAGCCTGTGGCATTAACGGCTCAGGATCAGCTTTTAGTTTAGTTTAGAGATGCAGCATGAGAGCAGTATTTTCAGCCCACTGAGTCCATGCTGACCATTGGCCAACCCCATCACACTTGTTCTATGTTATCCCACTTTCACACCTACTCCTTACACACTGGGGGTAATTTTCCTTAATCCAGGCATCATTCGGGTCTGATGAAGGGCCTTGACCCGAAACATCACCTATTCATTTTCTCCAAAGATGCTGTCTGACCTGCTGAGTTATTTTGTGTCTATCTTCAGTGCAAACCAGCATCTGCAGTTCCTTCTTACATATCATTCCTTCTTACATATTATTCTGGTAAACCACCTCTGCATCCATTCTAAAGCCTCCATATCCTTCCTGTAATGGAACAACCAAAAGTACAGACAATACTCCAAATGCGACCAAACTGAAATTTTATAAAGCTGCATCATGACTTCCTGGCTCTTAAACTCAATGCCCCGACCTATGAAAGCACGTACACCATATGCTTTCTTTATCACTCTATTGACGTGTTGTCACTTTCAGGGAGTTATGGACATGGAGCTCACGATCCCTCTGTATATCAATGCTGTCAAGGGATCGTGCCATTAATTGTATATTTTCCCTTTTTAATCGATCTCCCAAAGTGCAATACCTCACACTTGCTTAGATTAAACCATCTGCCATTTCTCCGCTGTAGCTAATCTATATCCCACTGTATACTTTGACAACATTTCTCACAGTTCGTGACCCCCGCAATCCTGGTGTCATCTGCAAACTTACTAACCAATTCATCTACGTTTACGTCTATGCCATTCATATATATCACAAACAGCAGTGGTCCTAGTACAGATCCATGTGGAACTCCCCTGGGCATAGACCTCCAATCTGAATATTTTCTTCCACTTCAACCCAACTCTCTGTCCTCTATTAGTAAGATAGTTCCAAATCCATATGACCAAGTCACTATTAATCCCATGCATCTTAATCCTCTGGATCAGCCTACCATGGGGAACTTTATCAATAGCCTTACTAAAATCCATCTAAACATCCATTGGCCTCGCCTCATCGATCACCTTCATCATCTTCTCAAAAAACTATCGAGTTAGTAAGACACGAGCTGCTGTATACAAAGCCATACTGACTGTCTCTAATTAACCCATTTGCTTCCAAATGGGAGTATATTCTATCCTGACGTATCCTACCCAATAGTTTCTGTACCCTAGCCTATAATTCCCTGGATTCTCTCTACTTCCTCTCCTGTTAAATGAAGGAACATTAACTGCTCACCAGTCCTCTGGAGCCTCGCCTATGGCTAGAGAAAATGCAAAGTTCTTCGTCAAGGCTCCCGCAATCGCCTCATTAACATGGGGAAAATCAGATTGAGTCCTGGGGATTTATTCACCTTAATGCTCTTCACAAGTCCTAATTTTCAAGCTACATCTGCATTTTAGTATTCCCCACACTGATCTCACTATCCTCTAATCTATCCTATCTGAAGAAGGGTCTCGACCCGAAACGTCGCCTATTTCCTTCGCTCCATAGATTCTGCCTCACCCGCTGAGTTTCTCCAGCATTTTTGTCTACCTTCACCATCCTCCACGTCCTCCTTGGTGAAACCAAATGCAGAGTCATCTAGTACTTGCCTACCTCTCCAGACTACAAGCATGAATTCCTTCCTTTGTCCAGGAGCGGTTCTACCTTCCCCCTCGTTATCCTCTTGTTTTTAATTCAGGTATAGATCTGACTCGCCAAAGGCATCTCATGGCAACTTTTGGCCCTTCTACTCAACCGTTTGAATTCTTTGCTCCTTTATATTCCTCATTTTATTTTACATTTTATTCATTACATACATTTAATTATTTTGCATTTTATAGCTCTGATGAAATACATGGAACATACTTTATTTCTCTGGCTGCTCTCTGATCTCAGCATTTTTGTAAATTTCAGCAAAATGTTGAGTCATTTTATTTTTTTCTCTGTACGTGATATATTGGTTTATTGTTTTGTATTGAGTCATGATGTGCAAAATACTAAAGCATATATGCTGCAATGTGTCCTTAATAAATATAGGCAGATTATGCCCAATATGAACAATACCCTTACGATGCTTGAATGTTTATACAAACATACTCATATATAAACATATGAAATCAGGAGCAAAGAGGCCAGTGGTTCCCTCAAGCCTGCCCAGCCATTTAATAAGACCATGGTTGACCTGATCATACCTCAACTATATATTTCCATCTCCAGTAAACCTCGTTTTAATGGACCTCTTTATAATGTACTAGACTAAGTGGGACCCATCGGATCCCAGCATCACACGGGAGGGCTGGTCCCCCAATGCAATATTCCACCTCTCCACCAATTCCAATATTGGTGGCCAGTGGGGGGGGGGGGGGAGTTGGCTTTCTGGAGCGCTAGTATGGGTGTTGTGGGCCGAAGGGACTGGTTTCCAGAGGGCTAGTATTGACATTGTGGGCTGAATGGATTCTTGGGCTGGTGGCTCAGTCACTCAAGCCTGTTGTGCTGGCAGCTCACTCACGGCTGGTGGGCTGGCAGTTGACTCCCGGCTATTCCTTGACATTCCATTTCAAGCAGGTCCAAGGCCACCAAATTCAAGTGCAGTTTCTTACCACTTCAAGCAGGGTGCAAGGCCACCAAATTCAAGTGCAGTTTCATACCATTTCAAGCAGGGTGCAAGGCCACTAGAGAGTGAGTCGTGACCTCTCCCTCCTCCATCTTGCAGAGACTGAGCCATGCCCACACTTCTGGGCTTTAAGGCCATACCCCCCTCCCACCAGAAGGGGCGTGGCCTTCATGGCATGATTAACAGGAGAGAGAATCTCAATATTTTTTAAACACTAATAACTCTTTTACTTTGAATCGATGGGAAAAATCCTCGGCACCTGATGAGCAGAGGGGGACTCTGAGTAAGATGGCCAAAAATCATAGCCATACGTGGTAGCGAATTTTCTAAAATCAATATAAAGCGCAAAAAGGAAGTGGTCAAGTTTAGACTTTTAATTATATAGAAGGCAAGGCAACTTTAATTAGGCAAGGCATCATTAATTGAGCATGGCAACTTTAATTAGGCAAGGCAACTTTAATTAGGCAAGGCAACTTTAATTAGGCAAGGCAACTTTAATTAGGCAACACAGCTTTAGCATTTCCAAACCAAAGGCAACACAGCTTTAGCATTTCCAAACCAAACGCAACACAGCTTTCGCATTTCCAAACCAAAGGCAACTCCCTCTTCACCCACGACTGCATCCCTAAGTACGGATCCAACGCCATCATTAAGTTTGCTGACGACACCACGGTGGTAGGACTGATCAGTGACAACGATGAGTCAGCCTACAGAGAGGACGTCCAGCACCTGACCACCTGGTGTGCCAACAATAACCTCGTCCTCAACTCCAAGAAGACGAAGGAAATTATTGTCGACTTCAGGAAGGTCAGAGGAAGCAGTCATACCCCCATCCATATAAACGGGACTGAGGTGGAGCGCGTCTCCAGCTACAAATTCCTCGGGGTACATATCTCGGAGGATTTGTCCTGGTCCCTCAACACCTCCAAGAGTGATCAAAAAGGCACAGCAGCGCCTTTACTTCCTGAGGAGGCTCAAGAAAGCCCACCTGTCCCCCCAGATACTGACCAACTTCTACCGCTGTACCATCGAGAGCATCCTGACCACCTGCTTCACGGTATGGTACAGCAGCTGCACTGTTGCGGACAGAAGGCACTACAACGGGTGGTGAAAACCGCGCAGCGCATCATCGGTGCTCCGCTCCCTGCCATGGATGCCCTCCACCGAAAACGGTGTCTGAGACGGGCTGGGAAGATCATTAAAGACCCCTCCCACCCCAACCATGGACTGTTTGCCCTCCTCCCATCAGGGAGACGGTACAGGAGCCTCAGGTCTCGTACCAGCAGGATGAGGAACAGCTTCTACAATTATACCATCACATTGCTGAACTCGGAGTCCCGCCGATAGATTTCTCCGGTCCCTCCGTCCCCATTGTTTAATTATTCTGTATTTTTGATTATTCTGTATCTTCTTTTTTTAAAATTTCTATATGCACTACTACTACGGACTGACGCAAAACTGCATTTCGTTGTACCCATACTCAGTATTTGTGCAATGACATTAAAGTTGAATTGAATTGAACACAGCTTTAGTATTTCCATACCAAAGGCAACACAGCTTTAGCATTTCCAAACCAAAGGCAACACAGTTTTAGCATTTCCAAACTACATTTTCAAACCACATTAAGGGCACTGACAGGTCAGTAAAAGCACTCACAATTTAGTAGACGTGTGTTCAGTGTTATTCACAGCTCAGACTGAGAGGCGTGATCCTCTCGCTCCCCCATTTTGCTGAGACTGACTGAGGCACTCAACACTTCCGGGTTTTATAGTCCCTCCGGAAGGGGCGTGGCCTTCAGGAGAGAGAACCTCAACATCTTTTAAACACTAATACCTCTTTTATTTTTCATCGATGGGAAAAATCCTATTGTCCTGCGCAGCGGAGGGGGACTCTGAATAAGATGGCCTAAAATCACAGCCGTAAGTGGCAGCGTTTTTTCTTAAATCAATATACAGAACAACAGGAAGTGGTCAAGATCAGACTTTTACTAATATACTAGACTAAGTGGGGCCCGTTGGGTCCCAGCATCACACAAGAGGGCTGGTTATCCAACGCAATATTCCACCTCTCCACCAATTCTAATATTGGTAGCCAGTTGGGGGGGGGGGGGTGCTTTCTGGAGTGCTAGTATGGGTGTTGTGGGCTGAAGGGACTGGTTTCCAGAGGGCAAGTATGCAAATTGTGCGCCAAATGGATTCTTGGGCTGGCATCTCAGTCAATCAAGCCTGTTGTGCTGGCAACTCCCTCACTCACAGCTGGTGGGCTGGTTGTTGACTCACGGCTAATCCTTGAAATTCTATTTCAAGCAGGGTATAAGGCCACCAAATTCAAGTGCAGTTTCTTACCACTTCTACCAGGGTGCAAGGCCACCAAATTCAAGAGTAGTTTCATACCATTTGAGGTAGGGTGCAAAGCCACTAAAGACAGCGAGTCATTACCTGTCCCTCCTCCATCTTGCAGTGACTGAGCCACACCCACATTTCTGGGTTTTATAACCCCCCCCCCCCCCCGGAAAAGGTGTGGCTTTCATGGAGTGATTGACAGGAGAGAGATTCTCAACATTTTTTTAAAAACTAATATCACTATTATTTTTCATTGATGGGAAGAATTCTCTGCACCTGCTCAGCGGAGGGGGACTGAGTAAGATGGCCAAAAATCACAGCCGTAAGTGGTAGCGTATTATCTAAAATCAATATACAGTGCAAACAGGAAGTGCATTTACAGTAGTGCTTTTTAACTTCAAGCCAAAGCACCCAAGCCACCATTTGCAGAAAGTAGTGCCTTTCAACTTCATGCCACCATTTGCAGTGCCTTTCAACTTAATGCCAAAGCACCCAAGCTACAATTTGCAGTAAGTAGTGCCTTTCAACTTAAAGCCAAAGCACCCAAGCCACCATTTGCAGTGTAGTGCCTTTCAACTTCAAGCCACAATTTGCAGTAAGTAGTGCCTTTCAACTTCAAGCCACAATTTGCAGTAAGTAGTGCCTTTCAACTTCAAGCCAATGCACCCACGCCCCCATTTGCAGTAAGTAATGCATTTTAACTTCAAGCCATTGCACCCAAGCCACCATTTGCAGTAAGTAGTGCCTTTCAACTTCAAGCTACACCCAAGCCACACCCAAGCCACCATTTGCAGTAAGTAGTGCCTTTCAACTTCAAGCCACACCCAAGCCATCATTTGCAGTAAGTAGTGCCTTTCAACTTCAAGCCAAAGCTCCCAAGCCTCCATTTGCAGTAAGTAGTGCCTTTCAACTTCATGCCACCATTTGCAGTAAGTGGTGTCTTTCAACTTCAAGCCACACCCAAGCCATCATTTGCAGGAAGTAGTGCCTTTCAACTTCAAAGCTCCTGCCACCATTTGCAGTAAGTAGTGCCTTTCAACTTCATGCCACCATTTGCAGTAAGTAATGCCTTTCAACTTCAAGCCATTGCACCCAAGCCACCATTTGCAGTAAGTACTGCCTTTCAACTGCAAGCCAATGCACCCAAGTCACCATTTGCAGTAAGTAGTGCCTTTCAACTTCATGCCACCATTTGCAGTAAGTAGTGCCGTTCAACTTCAAGCCACAATTTGCAGTAAGTAGTGCCTATGAACTTCAAGCCAATGCACCCACGCCCCCCCATTTGCAGTAAGTAGTGCCTTTCAACTTCAAGCCAAAGCAACCAATCCACCATTTGCAGTAAATAGTGCCTTTCAACTTCATGCCACCATTTGCAGTAAGTGGTGTCTTTCAACTTCAAGCCACACCCAAGCCACCATTTGCTGTAAGTAGTGCCTTTCAACTTCAAGCCAAAGCAACCAAGCCACCATTTGCAGTAAGTACTGCCTTTCAACTGCAAGCCAAAGCACCCAAGCCACCATTTGCAGTAAGTAGTGCCTTTCAACCATGCCACCATTTGCAGTAAGTAGTGCCTTTCAACTTCAAGCCACAATTTGCAGTAAGTAGTGCCTTTCAACTTCAAGCCAATGCACCCACGCCCCCCCCCCCCCCCCCCCCATTTGCAGTAAGTAGTGCCTTTCAACTTCAAGCCACACTCAAGCTATCATTTGCAGGAAGTAGTGCCTTTCAACTTCAAGTCAAAGCTCCCAAGCCACCATTTGCAGTAATAGTGCCTTTCAACTTCAAGTCAAAGCACCCAAGCCACCATTTGCAGTAAGTAGTGCCTTTCAACTTAATGCCAAAGCACCCAAGCTACAATTTGCGGTAAGTAATGCCTTTCAACTTAAAGCCAAAGCACCCAAGCCACCATTTGCAGTAAGTAGTGCCTTTCAACTTCAAGCCAATGCACCCACGCCCCCATTTGCAGTAAATAATGCATTTTAACTTCAAGCCATTGCACCCAAGCCACTATTTGCAGTAAGTAGTGCCTTTCAGCTTCAAGTCAAAGCTCCCAAGCCACCAATTGCAGTAAGTAGTGCCTTTCAACTTCATGCCACCATTTTCAGTAACTGGTGTCTTTCAACTTCAAGCCACACCCAAGCCATCATTTGCAGGAAGTAGTGCCTTTCAACTTCAAAACTCCCAAGCCACCATTTGCAGTAAGTTGGGCCTTTCAACTTCATGCCACCATTTGCAGTAAGTAATGCCTTTCAACTTCAAGCCATTGGACCCAAGCCACCATTTGCAGTAAGTACTGCCTTTCAACTGCAAGCCAAAGCACCCAAGCCACCATTTGCAGTAAGTAGTGCCTTTCAACTTCATGCCACAATTTGCAGTAAGTAGTGCCTTTCAACTTCAAGCCAATGCACCCACGCCCCCCCCCCCATTTGCAGTAAGTAGTGCCTTTCAACTTCAAGCCACACCCAAGCCATCATTTGCAGGAAGTAGTGCCTTTCAACTTCAAGTCAAAGCTCCCAAGCCACCATTTGCAGTAATAGTGCCTTTCAACTTCAAGTCAAAGCTCCCAAGCCACCATTTGCAGTAAGTAGTGCCTTTCAACTTCAAGCCAAAGCAACCAATCGACCATTTGCAGTAAGTAGCGCCCTTCAACTTCATGCCACCATTTGCAGTAAGTGGTGTCTTTCAACTTCAAGCCACACCCAAGCCACCATTTGCAGTAAGTAGTGCCTTTCAACTTCAAGCCAAAGCAACCAAGCCACCATTTGCAGTAAGTAGTGCCTTTCAACTTCAAGCCAAAGCAACCAAGCCACCATTTGCAGTAATAGTGCCTTTCAACTTCAAGCCAAAGCTCCCAAGCCACCATTTGCAGTTAGTGCCTTTCAACTTCAAGCCAAAGCAACCAATCCACCATTTGCAGTAAGTAGTGCCTTTCAACTTCATGCCACCATTTGCAGTAACTGGTGTCTTTCAACTTCAAGCCACACCCAAGCCACCATTTGCAGTAAGTAGTGCCTTTCAACTTCAAGCCAAAGCAACCAAGCCACCATTTGCAGTAAGTAGTGCCTTTCAAACTTCAAGCCAAAGCAACCAAGCCACCATTTGCAGTAAGTAGTGCCTTTCAACTTCAAGCCAAAGCAACCAAGCCACCATTTGCAGTAAGTAGTGCCTTTCAACTTCATGCCACCATTTGCAGTAAGTAGTGCCTTTCAATTTCAAGACACACGCAAGCCAAGCCAACCAGGGGAGGGAGGGAGGCGCTTTCTGGAGCGCTAGTATGAACCATTTTAGAACCAATAGCCATTTTTTTCAAGCTTTAGAACCAATAGAGACACTTTTCGCAAGCTTGAGAACCAATAGACATTTGTTTTGCAAGCTTTTGAACCAATAGCCATTTTAGCAAGCTTGCGAACCAATAGAGACACCTTTTGCAAGCTTTAGAACCAATAGAGACACTTTTTGCTAGCTTTAGAACCAATAGACATTTTTTTGTAAGCTTTAGAACCAATAGACATTTTATTGCAAGCTTTAGAACCAATAGACATTTTTTGCAAGCTATAGAACCAATAGACATTTTTTGCAAGCTATAGAACCAATAGACATTTTTTGCAAGTTTTAGAACTAATAGGCACTTTTTTTTGCAAGCTTTAGAACCAATAGACATTTTTTTGCAAGCTTTAGAACCAATAGACATTTTTTTGCAAGCTTTAGAACCAATAGACACTTTTTGCAAGCTTTAGAACCAACAGAGACACTTTTTGCTAGCTTTTGAACACATAGACATTTTTTGCAAGCTTTAGAACCAATAGACATTTTTTTGCAAGCTTTAGAACCAATAGACACTTTTTGCAAGCTATAGAACCAACAGAGACACTTTTTGCTAGCTTTTGAACACATAGACATTTTTTGCAAGCTTTAGAAACAATAGACATTTTTTTGCAAGCTTTAGAACCAATAGACATTTTTTTGCAAGCTTTAGAACCAATAGACATTTTTTGCAAGCTTTAGAACCAATTGACATTTTTTTGCAAGCTTTAGAACCAATAGACATTTTTTGCAAGCTTTAGAACCAATAGACACTTTTTGCAAGCTTTAGAACCAATAGACACTTTTGCAAGCTTTAGAACCAATAGAGACAATTTTTGCTAGCTTTAGAACCAATAGACATTTTTTGCAAGCTTTAGAACCAATAGACATTTTTTTGCAAGCTTTAGAACCAATAGACATTTTTTTGCAAGCTTTAGAAACAATAGACATTTTTTGCAAGCTTTAGCCAATAGACACTTTTTGCAAGCTTTAGAACCAATAGACACATTCTGCAAGCATTTTAGAACCACTTACATTTGAGTAGACATGTGTTCAGTGGTATTCACAGCTCAGAGAAACGTGACCCTCTGCCTTCCTCCATCTTGAAGAGACTGTGTGGCACACCACTTCCTGGTTTTATAGTCCCTCCCCCCTGCCGCCAGCATGAGAGAATGGGGAATTTTGTAAAAACATTAATATCTCTGTTATTTTTAATCGACGGGAAAAATCCTCAGCACACATGTGGCGGAGGGGGGCTCTGAGCAAGGTGGCCAAAAATGACGGCCGTAGGTGGCGGCGTTCTCTCGGAAATCGCAGCACAGATGGCCAAAACCGGTCAAGAACAGACTTTTAGTAATATAGATCGATAGATAGATTTTGGTTATAGCAGACTGACCTACCGATGGCTGTCTACGCCACCCCCGTATTGCACCGTTTCCCACGCCACTTGCAACGCCTCTCCCACCACCATTGCCAACGCAATTGCCGCCACACCGGCTGTGCCTGACGTCACCCCTGCCGCAGCCGCCACCCCCGCCATTCTCATGCCTCGCCTGCTGCTGCCACCACCAAAGAGGCACCTGCTGCCACTGCCACCCATGCTGTTCGTAGGCCGCGCCACCTGCGAAGCCCAACCAATGACTTTGCCGATCCGCGCCTCTGCCCTGACCGCCAGCAGGCCGGGGCCATCAACTTACCTGGATTCCAGGCCCAGTCTGAAGAAGGGTCCCAACCCAAAACGTCACCTATCAATGTTATCCAGAGTAGATAAAAATGCTGGAGAAACTCAGTGGGTGAGGCAGCATCTATGGAGCGAAGGAAATAGGTGACGTTTCGGGTAGAGACCCTTCTAGTTACTCCAACACTTTTTGCCCTTTTGTGTATTAATCAGCAACTACAGTCATTTGTTTCTACTACTTATACAATGATATTTCCTTATTTGGTTATAGTGGACATTCAGCAATTACGGACACCATTCCCTCCCCTATGATCTGTTATGAGGGTTTACAGTATTTCACAGAAAATCATCATCACCTTTTGTCTTTCATATCCAACTACCACCTCCTTTAAAATATTCAAGGAGTTAGCTCAGGGCTGCCTTCCATTGTTCCAAAAATAATCAGTTCTGCATTCGGTATCAGTTATGTTTTAAATAATTTTGTAAAGATTTTAAAAATTTCATTCCAAAATAGTTGGATTTTTATACAAAAAACAAAGGAATGTGCTATAGTTGCTTCTTGGGATAGACATTTATCACAGATGGGGGAGACATTGGGAAAAAGTTCACTTATTTTAGTTTTTGAGTAATATAGTCTATGTAAGGTTTTACATTGAATTAGAATATGTCTTACATTAATCGAGCATTTATGCACATATAGCAAATGTTTATCCCACCTCTCTTTCAAAATGTTTATAGCTAGTTCTTGCTCCCAGTCTCTTCTAATTCTAGCGGATGGTGGTATTTCTATATTTAAGATGATGTTATACAAGTATGACATTAAATTAGCTGATTCAGCCTTTGTCATTGCTTTGTCCAATAAATCTGGAGACAAATTATGATATTCTTGTGTATGTTTTTTCAAATAGTCACATATTTGAAGATATTTAAAATATTGATTATTTCTCAAATTTCTCAAATATTCAAGGACTTTGCCTGTACTGTCCTTTGGGGAACTGACTACAAAGGGTCATTAGTCACTGAGGGGGAAATAATCGTTTTGTCTCTCCTCTGTCTTGAATGGGTGGGATCTCATTTTTAAAGTTGTATTATTTTGTTTCAATCAATATTGTGATCAAATGCACATTAAGGAAAAGAAATCTAACACAATATTTTACCATCAAATCCTACAATTTATTAATGCAACCAGATCTTTATAGTTCTGACTGTATTTTTCAGATGATGAAATCGCAGGAATTTCGGAAGCTTGTCACAAGAGTAGATCGTTTTTTCTTTGATCACAAATTATATGATCTGATGAAGAAAAAGCGCAGCAGGTACGATTGTCCAATTTATTACTTTTTCGTCCCTATTCAAAGATACCTCCCTCTATTGCCAAATACATTAAACTATTAGGTTAAGTGTTTGCAGTTTTTAATTAATAACTAAACCAAGTGCACCCCAACGCCAGAATCCACCACTCACCCCTTCCCCCAATCCAAAGCAAGCCGTTCCCCCAACGCAATATTGCACCACTCACGCATAGCCCCCAACTGCGCAGGCACGGCTCATTTCTCCTTGTTCCCCCAGCACTCCATCCTCTTCTTCTTCACCCTCCATTTTCAATCCCTAGAGAGGGAGGGGTGGTAGAGAGGGAGGAGTGGTGGTAGAGATGGAGGGGGGTAGAGAGGGAGGGGGTAGAGATGGAGAGGGGTAGAAAGGGAGAGGGTAGAGAGAGAGGGAGGTAGAGAGGGTGGGAGTGAGGGTAGATAGGGATGGGACATCTCCCTCCTTCACTCCTCCCCATCTCTCTCCTCCACACCCCCCCCATCTCCCTCTACCACCTCATTGGGCGCCGGCAGCGGCCGCCATGCGAGTGTGCTAGAGTGCCCCACCCTCCCGGAGTGTCCCGTCCTGCCTTGCGAGTCCATTGTGACGTCACTCGGGTTATTTTTTCGAAATGGGTGAGTTTTCTGGCTTTTTTGTAAACTTTAAACAATTAAAAGTGTGGAAATATAGGTGGGAATGCGACGGGAAGATGTTTATCGCCTCGACGGGAAAAAATGTGTAGAATGTGTGAAATTGGGAAGGCTGTGGCCTAGTGTTTGGAAGAAAATAGGAAAATAGAAATTGGCACACACTCATGCACACACACAGCCACAAACAAGACAAAGAGTTTTAATAATAGTATAGATATAGATTAGGTGATCATTGGATTTATGATTGTACAGTTTGAATATAACCAGAATCAACGCTGTTCAAATGTTGCTTTTCTAATATTCCAAGTTGAAAAAGGTAGCAATCCTTATTAAAACATAACAGTTCATACCTTGGAAAATAATTTAAATCATTTCCATACCTGGATAGTTTTCTTGGCTGTAGGATGCATATTTCATTTGGTGCATGTTCATGTTCTTGACATTTAGTGTTCACACATATTTGGAGCTGGTATGTGAAAGATCTGATTTTAGGTGTGCTCACAAGGACCTAAATTATTTTATTTTATTTTTAAAGGAGATTTTTTGAAATGTTTCATTGTTCACTTTGAAGATGGGTTGATGGTTATTAACTAAGATCTCCAAACCCATATGAATCATCTTCTTTTACATTCACAAATGGGCATTTGGACGCCCTATGAATGCCAGGAATTTTTGTTTCCAAAAATATATATAATATATATGGCATATATATACATACACACAGGCGCAAACACATCCACACACACATATATATACAGTATCTTATCCTTGTGACTATCAAACTCTGATCTTGTATGTGGAATTGTGTGTGTGTCTTTGTTTGTTTGTGTGCGATCACATCTTCCCAAAAAAAACAACGCCCTAATGGTAAATTTTTTACATATTCCGGTAGAGATTTATCCCGTGGTCAAAAATTGCCTTATCTGAAAAATTAATGCATTATTTCTCGAGTTATTAATCAAAATATTCACAAATCCGATAAGATTTTGAAATCAAAAAGCCTGCTTTTGGCTGATGATTGGCTGATGACTTCACAATGGATCTGCCTGCCTGCCTTCTGCTCGCGCTGTGAGTGACATCACCCCCCCACCCCTCCCTCCTCCCCCGTTATTCAAAAGTCGGCCCATCAACTGAAGACCAAAGATCATAGATGATGACAGCGGCGGCCTTTGGTCGACGTTTGCCCACACGCGCATCGGCTCGGCTTGGGCACAGTACCTTTGGTTGACGCACGCTCGTGCCTTGGCTCGTGTTTCCCGAGAACTCCCGAGAGCTCTCGAGAGCTTTGGTCGCGCACACTATCAGGAGCAGAACACGCAGAAAGAACGAGCAAGTCAGACCCTGTATCCGAGAGCCCCCGAGATCCTCTCTAGTCTAGTGGTAGGTGCGGGGCGAGGGAGAGGGGGGGGGAGGAGGAGAGAGAGAGGGAGAGAGAGAGCAAGAGAGAGAGAGGAGAGACGATGGTAGAAAGAGAGAGAGGAGAGAGAGAGAGAGATAGAGAGAGAGAGAGAGAGCTATAGAAGATGAGCGAGAGGAGTAGATCTAGAGGAGAGGATAGCTATATCTAGAGAAGATAGCTCGACAGTCGCTTCTCTCTCTCTCTCTCTCTCTGCCTCTATCTCTCTCTCTCTCTCTCTCTTTCCCCCTCTCTCTTTCCCCCTCTCTCTCTCTCTGTCTCTGTCCCTCTCTCTATCTGCCTCTCTGTCTCTGCCCCTCTCTCTCTGCCCTCTCTCTCTACCCCACCTCCCTCTCCCTCTCTGGGCTATGCGTGAATGGATAGGGCGGGGATGGGGTAAATGGAGCAAGTTAATAATATTAATATAATATCATGGTGTGTGTGTGTGTGCTGCAAGTGACGTCACCCCCCCCCCCCCCCCCCCGACCACTCCCCCCCATTCTTGGGCCCTGATGCTGCGACTGACATCACCTCCCACCCCTCTCTCCTCCCCCCTTATTTCAAAGGTCTGGCCTTCGACTGAAGACCAAAGATCATGGTTGAAGACTGCGGCACGCGCTGCGAGTGAAGAACGAGCAAGTCGGGCCCTGTACTAGAGCTCTCTGGTCCGTCCCATCGCTGCGGAAAAACCTTTGAAAAACCCCCCGCTGTCTTCTTGCTCCTGCTGCGAGTGACGTCATCCCTCCCCCCCCTCCCCCCGACCACTCCCCCCTACCACCACTCCCGATCTCGGGCCCTGGTTGTAGCCTGAAGCTGGGAGCAAGGTTCGGGAACCAGCCCTCCCCTCTGACGACGCGCCCCCCTCAAACCACACACAGTGTGTGTGTGTGTATGTGTGGGGGTTGGTTAGTGTGTGTGTGCGTGTGTGTGCGGGGTGGTTAGTGTGTGTGTGTGGGGGGGAGGTGGTTAGTGTGTGTGTGTGTGTGTGTGTGCGGGGTGGTTAGTGTGTGTGTGTGTGTGGGGGGGGGGGGGTTAGTGTGTGTGTGTGGGGGTGGTTAGTGTGTGTGTGTGTGTGCGGTTAGTGTGTGTGTGTGCGGGGTGGTTAGTGTGTGTGTGACACCGCAGGCCGCCCCCTACCCCCGCAACCGCACGTTGACGGGACGGGACCCAACTTGGTCTAGTATATATATAAGTATATGTGTAAAGTAATGTTAATTTCTATTATTCCTACTGTTTTTATCAAGGCTGCAATATGGACACAATTTCATACAAAAATTTCATAAAATCGTACATGAATGTACTATTATTGTTTTGTGAGTAATATCGACAAAGTGTCCTCTTGTTCAATATAATCTCGGACTTGGAATATGTTAACAATAATTCTGTAGCAAGCTATGTCACATTAATATGAAAGAATCCCTACTGCATCAGCCAATGTGAAAGAAAGTAATTGACCTATCAAATTAACATATGGTCCTTTATAAATGTAGCCATATATCTCATATGACCTGTAAATACCCTTTCTGTCTTTTTTTGCTGCTAACATTTTATAAAATACTTTAAGCATAATGTAATCTTATAAATAACAGATGATTCATGACATTAAATTCAGCATGGCAAATAAAGTACATTATCCTAAATGTATTTGAAACATGAATATAGGTATGTGCTCAGAAGTACATTGTTCACAAGAAAGAAATTAGCTCCGAAGAGTGAGCGTAAATGATGGAAGTACTTCACAAAATAAATCATATCGTGGAAGGCAGTGTTACTCTCTCACTTCCTCTCTATAACCTCTAATTGAGGAAGGAAATGTCTATAATCCATCTTAGACTATCTTCAATTCACAATTTTTGTTCATGAGTTCAATTTCTTAATTTTGAATTCATATTTGGAAAGAAATCTGATCTAATTCCTGAACTATTTCCTTATGATAATCTATACTTTACAGTCAATCCAATGTAAAATATATGTTTGAATAGAAAACTCCATCGGCTTTGTTTAGTTTAGTTCAGTTTAGAGATACAGGGCGGAAACAGGCCCTTCCACTGAGTCCCACCGACCAGCGATCCCCGCACATTAACACTATCCTCCACATGCTAGGAACAATTTACACATACACCAAGCCAATTAACCTACAAACCTGTACGTCTTTGGAGTGTGGGAGGAAACCGTAGATGTAAGCATGCAGGTACAGCAGGCAGTGTAGAAAGCGAATAGCATGTTGGCCTTTATAACAAGAGGAATCGAATATAGGAGCAAAGAGGTCCTTCTGCAGTTGTACAGAGCCCTAGTGAGACCACACCTGGAGTATTGTGTGCAGTTTTGGTCCCCTAATTTGAGGAAGGACATTCTTGCTATTGAGGCAGTGCAGCGTAGGTTTACACGGTTAATTCCCGGGATGGCGGGACTGTCACATGCTGAGAGAATGGAGCAGCTGGGCATGTACACTCTGGAGTTTAGAAGGATGAGAGGGCATCTCATTGAAACATATAACATTGTTAAGGGCTTGGACACACTAGAGGCAGGAAACATGTTCCCGATGTTCTGATGTCCAGAACCAGGGGCCACAGTTTAAGAATAAGGAGTAAGCCATTTAGAACGGAGACGAGAAAACATTTTTTCTCACAGAGAGTGGTGAGTCTGCGGAATTCTCTGCCTCAGAGGGCGGTGGAGGCAGGTTCTCTGAATGCTTTTAAGAGAGAGCAAGATAGGGCTCAAGATAGAGCAAGTCAGGGGATATGGGGAGAAGGCAGGAACGGGGTACTGATTGGGGATGATCAGCCATGATCACATTGAATGGCGGTGCTGGCTCGAAGGGCCAAATGGCCTACTCCTGCACCTATTGCCTATTGTCTATTGTCTATCTCAGAGAAAACTCACGCAGTCACGGGGAGAACGTAAAACTCTGTACAGACAGCACCCGTAGTCGGGATCGAACTCCGGCGCTGCAAGCGCTGTAAGACAGCAACTCTACCGCTGCTTTATATTTTCCACTGTGCGTTGTTAGTGAAAAATGATACTTGGCCCCATTTGCAATCAGTGTTAATGCAATGTGTGGGTACACTTGTAATATGACGTGAGCATAGGCTGATCAGTATGCATTGTAAATTGATAACAGTTTATGTGGATAATAGTGTGGATGCCAAGCAACATCTGCAGAGAGCAAAATAGAATTAATATTTCAGGCTAATGGACTTACATAATATATATTTTTGAAGATCATCAGCTTAAAACATTAATTCTGTTTCTCTATCTGTAGATTCTACTTGTCCTGCTAATATTTCCAGCAATTCTGTCTATTTCAGATTCCATGCATCTACAGTAGTGAACCACTGCTTTAATGTGCATCTTTCCAGTTCACCCGTAATATTGATTCTGTATAAAATTGCCAAATGGTCTTACTATTTATATCTCCAGATAATCTACAAATATCGAGTCTTCACTAATTTCTTTATTTCTTCCCAAACACTACATGTTTAAACCCGCATCTGCTGTTCCTTCCTACACATTTCTTCTGCTGCATTGCGAAATCTCCTCAAGGTATATCTACTTTAAAGTTCTCCTCTCTTGACGAGAGTTCTGCAACATCATCGTCTATATCTCTTATTTGCCTTATCCCTAACCAGTCTGAAAAAGTGTCTCGACCCGAAATGTCACCCATTCCTTCTTTCCAGAGATGCTGCCTGTCCCGCTGAGTTACTCCTGCTTTTGGCGTCTATCTTCAGTTTAAACCGGCATCTGCAGTTCCTTTCTACACACTACATATGATCTCTATCCTATCACAAAAATTTATTTGTTCTCTCCACTTTTCTCTTTACTGTAACTGAAAAATGGAAATGTTCTCACTTTTCTTTCTTCTGGCGAAAGGCCATCGATCTGAAACACTATTTATGTTTTTTCTCTCAAAATATGGTGGCTACCTGCTCAATAGTTCTATCATTTTCTGTATCTATATTACTAAAAGTCTGATCTTGACTGCTTTTGGCTCGCTGTGGTGTGATTTCCGAGAGAACGCCGCCACCTACGGCGTCATTTTTGGCACCTCGCTCAGAGCCCCCCTCTGCCAGAGATATTACTGGGTTTTTTTAATTCCCCATTCTCTCTGCTGCCCCTGCTGGCGGAAGGGGGGAGGGGCTATAAAACCCGGAAGTGTAGTCCCTCACTCAGTCTCTGCCAGACCCAGGAAGCGAGAGTGACATGGCTCTCTGAGCTGCGAATAACACTGAACGCACGTCTACTCCACGGTGAGTCCCCTCGATGCGGCTGTAAGATGGCTGCTGCCCAATTGTTTGCCTCGCCTTTTTAACAAGTTTGTGTTCACAAAATGAATTTTGGTTGTCGGGTGGCTGCTGCCCAGTTGTTTGCCTCGTCTTTTTACAAAGTTTGTGTTCACAAAATGAATTTTGGTTATCGGGTGGCTGCTGCCCAATTGTTTGCCTCGCCTTTTGAACAAGTTTGTGTTCACAAAATGAATTTTGGTTGTCGGGTGGCTGCTGCCCAATTGTTTGCTTTGGCTTGGCGTTTAAAATCATTGCAACAGTTGGCTGCCAGCCCAAGAATCCATTTGGCCCACAATGTCTGTACTAGCCCTCTGGAAACCAGTATCTTCGGCCCGCAACACCCATACTTGCGCAACAGAATGCCCCTCCCCCCTACTGGCGAGCAATATTGGAATTGGCGAGCAATATTGGAATTGGTGGAGAGGTGGAATATTGCGTTGGTGACCAGCCCTCCCGTGTGATGCTGGGACCCAACGGGTCCCACTTAGTCTAGTTTATTATATTAGCATCAGTATTATCATGATTACCAGCAATATCTGGAGTAGCCTAAGGTAATACTTATTTGATGCCCATTGTGTGAATAGCGTCATGTCCATCCAGATAATACTCTATGTTAATTATCATTTTGAAACCAGTTTTCTGCAGTAGAAAGGCACCATGCCGTACTGAAATTTGCAGAATTTAAAGGGTCAATCGATTACTTACAGGATTACTGGGTCTAGAATTAGAGTTGATTGTGTAGAAAAGTAAGCTTTTAGTTACTTTTTTTAAGCGGGGCATTGGTGGCAAAGCTGCACCTGATTGCCATTGAGAAGGTGATGGTGAGCTGCCTTCTTGGTGAACTCCTCAGGTTTTCTTGGTGAAAGCCCTCCCACAGTCCTGTTGAATAGGGACTTCCAGGATTTAGGCCCAGCAATATTGGAAAAACTAGCCATTAATTTCCAAGTCAGGACATATGTGATGTGGAGGGGGCCCCTGCAGGTGATGGTGTTTCAGTGCAGTTGTTGCTCTTGACCTTCTTTGTGGCCATTGTCATACGTTGGGGAGGTGCTGTTAATATAGTCTAGGAACATAAGTGCAGTGCATTTTATAAATGGTGTTCAGTGCAGCCATAGTGGTTGAGGAACTTTTAGGTCAGTGGATGGGATTGTACTGGTGTGCATTATCTTGGATGTTGTTGAACATCTTGATTGTTGGAGCTCCACTCACACAGGCAAATAGAGAGAATTCTTTCACTCTCTTGTCTTTAATTTTTGGATGATTTACAACCTTTTGGTGTCAGGACATGTGTAATAAGAAATAGTTTACCCATTCTCTAACTTACTAATTTTGCTACACTATTTATGCTGTTGGTCCTGTTGAACATTCGTGGAATAGTGGACACCACTATGTTCATGCCTCAATGTTATCTCGACTCGTGACATTCAGAATTGGGCTGCTTTATATGTCGCAGGGTTGTGAATGCAATTGAACATTGTCCAATCATTAAGAAACATCTCCACCTCTGAGCCTTATTTTGGAATGAAGTTCATTGATGAAACAGCTTAAAATGGTTGGGTCGAGGACACTACCGATGGCAGATGGAATATAGTGTAGCAAAGTTTGGTGTCATGCATTTAGGTGGTAGGAATGAATGCGTAGATTATTTTCTAAATGGGGAGAGAATCCAGAAATCGGAGATGCAAAGGGACTTGGGAGTGCTAGTGCAGGATTCCCAAAAAGTTAATCTGCAATCAGTAGTAAAGAAAAAAAACGCAATACTGGCATTTAGTTAGAGAGCAATTATATACAAAAACAGGGATGTAATGCTGAGGCTCTGTAAAGTGCTGGTCAGGCCGCATTTGGAATATTGTGAGCAAATTTGGGCACCATATCTGAGGAAGGATGTGCTGGCTCTGGAGAGGGTCCAGAGGAGGTTAACAAGAATGATTCCAGGAATCGTTAAGGGCCTGTCCCACCTAGGTGATTTTCAACATGTTGAAACATTTCCGGTGACGGTGACAATTTTTGCTGTCGTAGGTTGCCGTAGATGTTGTCGTAGGTCGTCATAGGTTGTCGTAGGTTGTCGTGGGTGCAATCGTAGGTTGTTGCCAGGTGTCGTAGGTGAATTCCATTAAAACTAGTTCCTGGCAGTCGCCTAAAAAATCGCCTCAGTGGGACAGGCCCTTTAGGTCAACATATGATGAACGTTTGATGACACTGGGCCTATATTCCCTGGAGTTTAGAATGAGGGGAGACCTCATTGAACCGTACGGAATAGTGAAAGGCTTGGATAGAGCCTTGTGGAGAGGATGTCTCCACTAGTGGGAGAGTCTAGGACTAGAGGTCATAGCCCCAGAATTAAAGGACATTCTTTTAGGAAGGAGATGAGGAGGTATTTCTTTAGTGAGAGGGTGGTGAATCTGTGGAATTCTTTGCCACAGAAGGCCGTGAAAGTCAAGTCAGTGGATATATTTAATACCGAGATAGATTCTTGATTAGTATGGGTGTCAGAGGTTATGGGGAGAAGGCAGGAGAATTAGGTTAGGAGGGAGAGATAGATTAGCCATGATTGAATGGTGTAGACTTGATGGGCTGAATGTCCTAATTCTACTCCTATCACTATGATCTTACCCTGTGTAACCTCTGCAGTGATGTTCTGGGGATGCGATGATTGACCTTCTAAAATCATAACTGTATTCCTACGTGCAATATATGATTCCAATTATTGGAGCATTTTCCTTTTGATGCAAATTGATTTCATTTTCATCATGGGCCCTTGATGGCTGCACTGGTCAGGTCATAATGCCAAGAACAGGCTTTCTCATCTTAGTTATTGAATTCATCTGTTTGGGACATGTTTTGACCAAAACTGTGATAAGACCTAGAACCAAGTGCTTATGGCAAAATCCAAACTGGGTATCAGGGAGCAAGTGACTTGATGGTATTGAACAATAGATAGGACCACTCATCACTTTGGTGATGATGAGAGTAGTCTGATTGCATAAATTATGTGCAATTGTATTTGTTCTGTTTTTTGGTGAACAGAATTTATCTGGATGACTTTCCTTATTGTCAGTTAGCTGCCTGTTTTGTAGCTATACAGAAGCAGCTTGAGTTGAGGCACAGCTAGTCATTAACTGGGTAATAATGAATGGACTAAGTAATAATTTAGTACTAGTGGCCAGTTGTTTCTCGAAACATAACCTTTACTGGCCTCATCTCTTTAATGGACTGAATCAAATTGGCTGAGCACTGATCTCTGATGGTGGGAATCCTAGGAGGAAGTTGAGATGGATCATCTATTTGTTGTTCTGGCTGTGTATGGTTGCAAATACTTGCCTTGACTTTAGCACTCAAGACTCTGCAAGAATGCAGAGCTTTGACCAGAGTCCTTGTGTCTATTGCTGTTTTTATAGTTTGGGACAGAAATAGTCCCATACTGAATCTTAACCAGGCTAGCATCTCTTCTTTTCACGTATACCCTATGCTATTCCCGCTTGCCCTTCTGCGCTCCATATTAAAACTAGCATTTACCCTCTTGGGTTAACAAAAGTGGTAGAATGAAGGATGTCAAGGTATGGTATTACAAATGGTGGCAGTGTATACATGGAATAGAATGGAATACTTTATTATAGACAATAGACAATAGGTGCAGGAGTAGGCCATTCGGCCCTTCGAGCCAGCACCGCCATTTAATGTGATCATGGCTGATCATCCCCAATCAGTACGCCGTTCCTGCCTTCTCTCCACATCGCCTGACTCCGCTATCTTTAAGAGCCCTATCTAGCTCTCTCTTGAAAGCATCCAGAGAACCTGCCTCCACCACCCATATTGTCACATGTGACAAGGCACAGTGAAATTCTTTGCTTGCATACCCACGTTATGCAAATAGTCGCCACAAATGGCGCCGACAAAGTTACAATGTATACCTGCCAGTTCCTCCTTTGTTCTCTCCCCCCCCCCCCCTCCCCCTCCTCCCCACTGCTGTTAATGATCCATGAAGTTTACTGCAGAGAAATTTGAAGCAGATTGTTTGGAAGAATAAGGGGAGGAATTGGAAAGATATTTGAACAATTATGAGGCAGATGGAGAACAGTGAACTCTGCGAGTGTTGGTGCATTTCTCGGTGAAGTTGTTGGACAATTCGAGAAAGTTGTTGAAACATTTGGGAATCTTGCTTTATTGCTAGGGGACAAAAGCAAAGAAATTGTGTTAAACTAATTACTAAAAAATCCAATTCTAGCTATGTCAGTTTAGAAGAATGTTGAAGTCTTGGAAAATGTCAAATAAACTCAAATGCAACTCTTTCACGCGCATGGATGGATTGTAATTCCATTCTGGAGCAGAGAACGTGGAGATGATGTTGCAGATTTGATCAAAATCATGGATGATCACGATAAAAGCACTAATTTTATTTTAGTCGCAAATAGTTGTGGCTGCCTTGTGTGTTGTATCCCTCTGTGATTTTATGATGAACGTAGAATCAATTAATCACTTAAATGGCTGCAGTAATGCGATAAAAACTGGTCAGTTTTTGAAAATTGGCTGCAAATTCATTCTTATGGTCATCCTCAGAAAACAAACCGTGGGGATGGGGACATGTGATACAATTGTTGATAAAACTTGCTTTAAAACAATTTCCAATGCATGTGTTTTTAAGATGGTTGCTTTGGATGTCTTTGAACAGCACTATATGGTTTACCAGATGGGGGTGCTCTTGACTCAGGAAATGAATGAAAATGGAAAAAGATGTGTGACATTGCGAGCGTAGGAGGTGATAATTCATGGGAATGTTCAAGTTCTTGAAAATTTGTACTCATTCTCAGGATGGATTTACAGCCCATTTCCATTCAGTGCCCTCTGAGAAACTGTTAGGTGGCCTTCTTCCAACTATAAGGCCATTTCAGAGGAGAATTATGCATCAATCAGAAGATGCTAAAAATACACTGCAGTTTAGCAGCATCTGTGGAGTGGCACTGAATGAATATTTCAAGATTTTCATTTTAGGCAAGTAATGATCCAGTGAAGCAAGGAGAAGAAGAACAAAATAAAGTATCTGATGCAGTGGAGGGCAACATAAATTAAGGGATAAAAGGGATGATGGTACGAGAAACAAGTGACCTTAATCACAGATAATAAACAAAATATTGGGGAATTCTTGAAGAATTTTAAATCTCTAGGGGAAGTGCAATCTCTACAGGAGGGGTAAATGGGACCAGCAGAATCATTTTCATCCACTGCTGTCTGAAAAATGAGTAGTGTTTCTTGATTTTTCTTTCTGCTTCAATTAAGCACTGGGTATCTGCAGACAGAAATAATATTAGTGGGAATGTGATGAAGAAAGAACAAAAACAAACAAAGCTCATTGTTGCCAAAGTATGGGATACAATTGTGTGATCTTTTTACATGACCATTTCTGTTCAGGCTGCAGAAATGACCCCCAGCTGCCAGTTGCCACTCATTTCATTCTCAGTATGACCTTTCCATCTTTTCATTTTTGTGGTGTACATGTTACTTATCAACCCATACCTGAATGCTGTTTATATTGTGCTGTAAGCAGGAAGGGGCAGCTTCATTTGTTGAGGAGTTGTGAACGGAATTAAACATTGTACAGTCATTTGTGAACATCCATACTTCTGACATTATGATGGAACTAAGATCATTGATGAAGAAGCTGAAGATAGTTGGATCTCAGATATTTCCTTTAGTAACTCCTGCAATTATGTCCTGGGAATGGGATGATATACTTCTAAGAACATTTTTTCTTTGTGTTATGTGTGACTCTAACCACAGGAGTCACTTCCTTTTAATGTCCATTGACCGACTTTACATGTGCATTTTGATTTCACAGTTAGTAAAATGCTGTCATGAGATCAAGGGTAGTCACTCTCACTTCACCTCTGAAATTCAACTCGAAGATCCATGTTTGGACTCGGATTGTTTTGAGGTGTAAAGCCAATTGCTCCTGACAGAACCTAACTGGGCATCAGTGAGTAGGTTGTTGGTGAGCTTGTGCTGCTAGATTGCACTGTTGATGGCAACTTACATCACATTGAAAATAAATAATAGTTATTTCCTTTCGGCCAATATAAATGACTATTTGCTTTAACTAAGGATGTTTTAATCTTTGGAACTTTATCCAATTTTTAGGATTTAATTCATTTCTTTAAACTGCCTTAGTAGGAATAAATATACTAATTTTCCAGTTCCCAGGTTCAATTATTCAACAATAACCATAACCACTAAACTACCATAATTCTGATTGTTGAATGACTTTTATTTACTTTGTTAAACTGTTTAAATGATTTCAGTGATGCTTCCATTTCCTCCTTAGGAAAGTAAATACCAATGATCACCAGTTTGACTTCTACAGCATTTTATTGGAACTTCTCTATGAAGTGCACAGGTAAGACTTTATTTAGCTGTATTGATAAATAATGAGCATCAGATAAGAATTATTACAAAGACAATGCTTAATTGATATTTCCGTATGTGATATAGGCATTATAGCTCATCATAATGTGTGAAATTTGATTTAGGGGTTCAAAGCCAAGATTCAACAATTACAATTCACATTTGATTTATGATATACTAGCACTCTGGGTCATTTTCTAAAGTGTGGTGGTGTAAATTTTATGACTGACTATTTAGTTTTTCGTTTAAAAAGAAACTGCAGATGCTGGAAAATCGAAGGTAGACAAAACTGCTGGAAAAACTCAGCGGGTGAGGCAGCATCTGTGGAGCGAAGGAAATAGGCAACGTTTTGGGTCGAGACCCTTCTTCAGACAGCTCTCCTCCCGTTCTCAGCTCTCCCTCAGTCCACTGTCTCCGCCTCTTCCTTTCTTCTTCCCGCCCCCACCCTCACATCAGTCTGAAGAAGGGTCTCGACCTGAAACATTGCCTATTTCCTTCGCTCCATAGATGCTGCCTCACCCGCTGAGTTTCTCCAGCAGTTTAGTCTACCTTATTTAGTTTTACTTTTCTTTCCAAAAAAATAGCTTATGTTGTAGCACCATTTATATTGACTGAAATACAACAGCGTAGAGATGACATTTTATTGGATGACAGTACTTTGAGTGAAATGGGTCTTTCGACTGTATATTTATGAGTGATGAGAAAATAATGGCTTAGGGATATGATTAAATAGCATTTCCTATTGCAGTGTGATGTGATGAGGTGGAGGGAAATGCATTTTGGGTACTTAGTTCAGTTAACACTCACTGGCATCAGCCATCCTTGCATGTTTGATGAATTTCTAGAAATGCACACCTTGATGCCATTCCTCATTTTTTGGCATTGTCAGGTGAAATTAAGTCATGTTTCTCTGCACGATCCTTCTTACTGGCCACACATAAACCAGCAGCCCAGTTTAATGAGTAACAGGCAGTCACTTGGAAATTTTGCAGTCTGCAGCAGAACCTCTCAAGGCTTCTTGCTCATTCACAAACGTATACCTCTATTTATTTTCTTTTGCACTACCTGATGAACTCATGTGTGGTATGATTTGATTGGATAACATGCAAACTTAGGTTTTTCACTGTATCTCAGTTCACGTAACATAATATACCATTACCAACCCACTGTTCATCCGGCAATATCTACAGATCTCCAACTTCATTGTCATCAGGTGTATATTGTATGACTTAGCAGGTTCGTGAGTAGGGTCAATGCCTGAAAGTATCCATTAAGAGGATAAGCAACATGAACCACAGGTACAGGTGCACAACCTTTTATCCGAAGATCCAAATAACGAAAACCTCCGAATACGGGACATTTTTTCGGTCCTTGAAGAAAGGTCCTTGAAAACGTTCACCGAGGGCGGCCCGCAGAGGTGACAGCGGAACCTCCGGTCGGTCCTCGAAGAAAGGGGAACTAAATCTCCATTCATAAAAGAGAAGGTGGGGGTATATTGCGCGGGAGGGTTAATAATTGACAATATGCTGCTGCCTGCCCGCTGAGTTAAAAAGTTCCCACGGTAGCATGATACACAGTGTATCGTGAGTCTTGCGTGGGAACTTTTTAACTCAGTGGGCAGGCAGCAGCAGCAGATTGTCGCTGCCTTCAGTTTCACCCCACCTACACCCCTCTGCTTCCCGGCCATGTGTGTGACCCCTTCCCTCCCCTCTCCAGCTCCCCGCCCATTGCACCGCCGCGGGGGCTATGCACTGTCTTCATGTCGGCGATGCTAGCAGGTCAGTGCCAGTCACCGGAGACGTCAGGACCAACGGGACACCGACCCCCAGGCCCAGATCCCAGAGACCCATAGCCAGCAGCAGCCCAGCCCCGTTCCAACTCCAGAGGAAAACTGCAAACTGGCCGGAGACATCAGGACCACCAGAAGCCGCTCCCCGATGGGCCGCTACGGCGACAAGTGGCAGTTCGCCCACAGCCCCCTCATCGGGACATCGACCCCCAGGCCCATTGCAAGCACGGAGATCCCAGATCAGCAACTCCAGCCCAGCCCCGCTCCAACTCCAGAGGAACACGCTCCCCGTATGGGCAGAAGCTGATGGTGTGCAAGGTACGTCTTGTTCTTGGGGTCGCGCAGCTCGGGCTGTGGGCGAACAGCCACTTGTCGCCGTAGCGGCCCATCGGGGAGCGGATTCCTCTGGAGTTGGAGGGGGAGGGGGGTATTGTGCTGTTTGATCGCTGCCTGCTATCCCAGGGACAGGGAGACAGGACGTTCACCGAGGGCGGCCCGCAGAGGTGACAGCGGAACCTCCGGTCGGTCCTCGAAGAAAGGGGAACTAAATCCCCTTCATAAAAGAGAAGGTGAGGGTACATTGCGCGGGAGAGTAGGAATCCCAAGACAAAGTTGAGTGAGCGTTCACCGAGGGCGGCCCGCAGAGGTGACAGCGGAACCTCCGGTCGGTCCTGGAAGAAAGGGGAACTAAATCCCCTTCATAAAAGAGAAGTGGAGGGTATATTGCCCGGGAGGGTATATCGCCTACCTGGAAGAAACCGGACATTTTTTCCAGGATGTCGTCTGCACACCAAAGCTCACGTTTGGCGCCAAACGCACGTCGCCTCTGCTGCACACGGATATAAGAGTGTGAAAATGTCGCCTTAGGCCGCCTAAGGGCATGTAGCCCTGCTAGGGTGACATGAGTGCGAGAGGTGATTCAATGCTGCGGTCACATTTACAAATTCAGGAATTCATTCAACACACTGCATTTCATACAGACGTTTATTCTGCAAGAAAAAACTACATTGAAGACTCAAATTCGCGACCGAGGAACTGCCGGGATCAAGGCACAAACTCGCGACCTTGCGGATATGAGCCGAGCACTCTACCACTGAGCCAGCCATTAAAATCTACGCTAAAAAATTTCCATTCCGAAGACCGACAAATTCCGAATTACGAAAAGTTCTGGTCCCAAGGCTTTCGGATAAAAGGTTGTGCACCTGTAGAAGAAAATAAGTAATAAGAGGAGGTAGAAGAGGAAGTGGATGAGCGTGAATGGGAGAATGATGTCTGCTTGCTCTTTCAGGGACTGTCTAAAGGATCACAAATTCTCAAGGCGCACAGCTCACAGGTTCAAAAACCAAATACTGGAGATGCTGGAATTCAAAAAATAATTGCAGTAAAGGCTCAATAGGTCAGGCAGCCAAAAGGGGCAACCTAATCCGCTAGTTCAGAAGAGTTTGCCCTCGACATACTCACAGCATGGTCGACACGAGGTCCGAGGAGGTCTTTGTAACTCTCCTTCATGCTCGAGAGTGGTCCCCGCGTACTCGAGGCCTCAGCTAGGTCGCGGCGTATTTTTCAACATGCTGAAAATGCCCACGAGTAAAGGTAGCCGTGGAAAAAAATCAATATTTTTTTTACTCATAGGTTTAGTCGAGGTAGGTCGTAGTAGGTCGGCATGTTATTTGTAGGTAATCAAGGGTAGTCGAAGGTAATCAAAGGTAGTCGAAGGTAGTCTTGGATAGTCTTCAACATAGTCGAAGGGAGGTTGAAGGAGATCGAAGAAGGTTGTCTTCACTCTCCACTATTCGGTGTCCAATTTTCCCGAAGCTAGTCGAAGCTACTCTTCAACATGGTCGAAGGTGGTTGAAGGAGGTCTTCCATATAGTCAAAGGAGGTCTTCAACATGACACTATTTCAAAATCTCCTAAACTCTTCTAAACTCGCCAATTAGGTCACTGCAGTGGGACAGCCCCTTTGGTGGAAAGAGAATAAATTTGCTTTTGAGGTTGAAAATCTTATTGTTTTTTATCAAAGTTGGGCAAAGTTAGGGACAAAATGAGTTTAAGGTGCAGAGAAAAGATGGATGGGAGGAGAGACCATCAAAGGGTCTGAGGAATGGAAGGCAGAATGAATAAAGTGATCTAGTGGAAACTCCAGCCCAATATACATGCAGATGCTGCAAATCTGAAGCAAATACACACATTCAGGAAACATTCACATGTCAGGCAGCATCTCTGGGGGAGGGGGGGGGGGGGGGGACCTGGCAGACATGTGGTGTAGTGTGAATCATTCACCAGTACTGACAATATTATTCCTAATATTTAGACTGGTATTTGTGGTTTGATTAGTTTATTATACAGTTCAAACATAAAATCTTTGTGGTTTTGTATTTTTTTGTGATGAAGATACGTTTCACAAATTTCTTCTGAATACCTTTCTTACCTGTTCTGCTATCTTCAGGGATGAGCGACATTCATTCCAAGATCCTTTTGTTTCACTATACTTCTTACTGTGCATTTGCTTGCTTTCTCTCCCTAAATGTCTCACTTCATAGTTTTTTTTGGATGAAAATTAACAGTTCTGTGACCACCTAACCTGTCCATTGGTGCCTGTAACTTTTTTCCTAACTATTAATCATGCTTCCAATTTTAATATTATCTGCAAACTTCTTAATCACAACCCCTATATGTATCCAAATCATTGTCATATATCACAAAAAAAGTGACCCTACACTGTCCCTGCAGAGTCCTGTTGCTTTACAGTCTTCTACTCACTTAAATTCCTGTTGACCATCAATATTTCCTTTCTCCCATTGAGCTAATTTTGAATCCAAGTTGTGCCTCACTAACTGATGATAAATGCATCATTATATATTCTATTAATTTGATCAATCATGCAATCATATTAGACATCTCCCTTCTTAACCAACACATCCACATCAGCAGACTTACAATCCTCTGTCTGGTGCTACTCATTTAACCAAAGAGAATCAGAACATGATGTTCAGAGCCTCCCATTCTCTCTATGAACCTGGAATATGTTTATCTGGACCTGGCAATTTCTACATTTTTATTCACTGATAATGCAAGGCATTTCCCAGGATATACAGGGAATGAAGGGATGTGGATTATGTGCAGGCAGATAAAAGTTGGTTGATTGATTGATAATTTATTCTTTGTTTTGCATACCACATGCAAATTATGCAAAGAGTTGCCACGAATATGGCGCTGACAAAGTTCCAAGTGTTCAATGTGGTCCTCAATGGTCCATCTTTGTTCTCGTTAGCCCCTCCATTTCGGGTCTCTGTTCTCTGGGCGGCCCCCATCACCCCGGGTCATCTTTGTTTTGGTGTCCCCCGCCCCCCGCTCTGTTCCCGGCAGCCCGTCATCGACCGACCTCCAGCACTCATGCGGTCCGTCTGACCTCTGGCACTAATGAAGGCCCATCCTTGGCTACCCGTCACCGGATCCTCTCTTGGACGGCTCCACGGCGCTTGCGGGGAGCTATTAATGGGCCACCTCACTCTTTGACGGCCCTTCTCACTCCTTCATTAGATGCTTGCTGGGAGCTTCTAATGGCCCTTCTCACTCCTCGATACCCTCCTCACTCTTCGGCAGCCCACCTCGTTCCTAGACCTCGCTCCTCGATGGCCCATCTTGCTCTCAGTGGTTGCTCATGGGTCTCTCATTGCTCTAGCAGCGCGGATCTCCTCAACGTCCGTGGCGGGTGAGCTGGGCCTACTAGGTAGGTCCAATGTCTGCAGCGGTCTTTTTGGTTTTTAAAAACTGTGCGGACCAACTGGCTGGAGTTTTTACGGACATTTGCAACCTCTCATTTCTGAGGTCTGAGATTCCCACCTGCTTTAAAAGGACATCAATAATACCAGTGCCCAAGAAGAGCAAGGTGACGTGCCTCAATGACTATCGACCAGTGGCACTAACGTCTGTGGTGATGAAGTGCTTTAAGAGGCTGATCATGGCGCAAATCAACTCATACCTCGACAAAAACCTGGACCCACGGCAGTTCGCTTACCGCCACAACAGATCAACGGTGGATGTGATCTCACTGGCTCTCCATTCCGCTCTGGACCACTTGGACAACAAAAACTCATATGTCAGGCTGTTATTCATTGACTACAACTCGGCATTTAATACCATCATCCCCTCCAAGCTGGTTACCAAGTTCTCAGGTCTGGGTCTCTGCGCATCCCTCTGCAATTGGATCCTCGACTTCCTCCTTCACAGACCACAGTCTGTCCATTTTGGTGGAAATGTGTCATCCTCGATAACAATCAGCACGGGAGCACCTCAAGGCTGCGTGCTCAGCCCCCTGCTGTACTCTATACTCATGACTGCGTAGCCGAACATAGTGCGAACTCCATCATCAAATTCGCCGATGACAACACTGTTTTGGGACGTATCACTGATGGGGACGAGCCAGAGTATAGAAGTGAGATCGACCGATTGACCAAATGGTGGCAGCACAATAACCTGGTTCTCAACACCAGCAAAACCAAGGAACTTATGGTTGACTTCGGAAGGGGTAGGATGGGGACCCACAGTCCCGTTTATATTAATGGGTCAATGGTGGAAAGGGTCAAGAAATTCAAATTCCTGGGCGTGCATATTTCTGAAGATCTCTCCTGGTCCCAGAACACTGATGCAATCATAAAGAAAGCACATCAGCGCCTCTACTTCCTGAGATTACGGAGAGTCGGTATGTCAAGGAGGACTTTCTCGAACTTCTACAGGTGCACAGTAGAGAGCATGCTGACCGGTTGCATCGTGGCTTGGTACGGCAACCTGAATGTCCAGGAGCAGAAAAGGCTGCAAAAAGTTGTAAACACTGCCCAGTCCATCATCGGCTCTGACCTCACTACCATCGAGGGGATCTATTGCAGTCTCTGCCTCAAAAAGGCTGCCAGCATCATCAAGGACCCACACCATCCTGGCCACACACTCATCTCTCCGCTGCCATCAGGTAGAAGGTACAGGAGCCTGAAATCTGCACCATCCAGGCTCAGGAACAGCTACTTCCCCACAGCCATCAGACTATTAAACACAACTTCAAACAACTATTGCACTTTATCTGTTTATTGATATATATGGTCACACTGATCTGATCTGTATTTATGACTACAATATCCGGTTGACACATGACAATAAACTCTCTTGAATCTTGAATCTTGGTCTTGGCATCATGTTTGGCACAGAGATTTTATGCCAAAGCTTCTGTCCTGTGCTGTATGTGATGCCAAGACCAACTATGTCCTATGTTCTGTGTTCTAAAGATGCTCGTCTTTTTAATATAAGAAAATACACAAAAAATGCTGGAGAAATTCAGCGGGTGAGGCATCATCTATGGAGAAAAGGAGAGGGCGACGTTTCGGGTCGAGACCTTTCTTCAGTTCTTTTAATATGTTCTCTTTGTCCATGTCTATCATTTCTAACTCCACATATTTTCTCTTTAATCTATATTACTAAAAGTCTGATCTTGACCACTTCCTGTTGTTCTGTATATTGAATTTAGAAGAAATGCTGCCACTAGGGCTGTGATTTTTTGCCATCTTACTCCGAGCCCCCCTCCGCTGTGCAGTACAAGAGGATTTTTCCCATCGATTACAAATAAAAGAGTTATTAGTGTTTAAAAAATGTTGAGATTCTCTCTCCTGAAGGCCTGAAGGGACTATAAAACCCGGAAGTGTCGAGTGCCTCAGTCAGTCTCTGCAAGATGGGGGAGCGAGAGGGTCACGTCTCTCAGTCTGTGAATAACACTGAACACGTGTCTACTGAACTGTGAGTGTGGTTTTACTGACCTTGAGTGCCCTTAATGTGGTTTGAAAATGAAAATGTGGTTGGTTTGAAATAAAGCACAGCAAATAGTTGGTGGTGGTTGGTTTGAAATAAAGCACAGCACATGGTTGGTGGTGGTTGGTTTGAAATAAAGCACAGCACATGGTTGGTGGTGGTTGGTTTGAAATAAAGCACAGCAAATGGTTGGTGGTGGTTGGTTTGAAATAAAGCACAACAAAATAATTGGTGGTGGTTGGTTTGAAATGGCAAATGATTAAAAGTCTAAACTTGACAACTTCCTGTTTGCACTGTATATTGATTTTAGATAAAACGCTACCACTTACGACTGTGATTTTTGGCCACCTTACTCAGTCCCCCTCCCCTCATTAGGTGCAGAGGATTCTTCCCATAAAAGTGTTATTTGTGTTTAATAAATGTTGAGACTCTCTCCTGTCAATCATGCCATGAAGGCCACGTCCCTTCTGGCGGGAGTGGGGGGTGGGATTATAAAACCCAGAAGTGTGGGTGTGGCTCAGTCTCCGAAAGATGGGGGAGGGAGAGGTCACGACCCTGTCTGAGCTGTGAATCAACTGAACACACTGAATGTCTACTGAACTGTGAGTGTGGTGTTTATGTGGTGTTTTGTGGTGTTTTGTGTGGTTTTATGGTGGTTTCACCCTGCTTGAAATGGTATGAAACTGCACTTGAATTTGGTGGCCTTGCACCCTGCTTGAAGTGGTAGGAAACTGCACTTGAATTCGGTGGCCTTGCACCCTGCTTGAAGTGGTACAAAACTGCACTTGAATTTGGTGGCCTTGCACCCTGCTTGAAGTGGTCGGAAACTGCACTTGCATTTCGTGGCCTTGCACCCTGCTTGAAGTGGCATGAAGCTGCACTTGAATTTGGTGGCCTTGCAACCTGCTTAGTGACATCAAACTGCACTTGAATTTGGTGGCCTTGCAACCTGCATGAAGTAGTATGAATCTGCACTAGAATTTGGTGGCCTTGCACCCTGCTTGAACTGGTATGAAACTGCACTTGAATTTGGTGGCCTTGCACCCTGCTTGAAGTGGTCGGAAACTGCACTTGAATTCGGTGGCCTTGCACCCTGCTTGAAGTGGTAGGAAACGGCACTTGAATTCGGTGGCCTTGCACCCTGCTTGAAGTGATAGGAAACGGCACCTGAATTTGGTGACCTTGCACCCTGCTTGAAATGGTAGGAAACTGCATTTGAATTTGGTGGCCTTGCACCCTGCTTGAAGTGGAATTTCAAGGAATAGCCGTGAGTCAACTGCCAGCCCACCAGCCGTGAGTGAGCTGCCAGCACATAAGGCTTGAGTGACTGAGCTGCCACCCCAAGAATCCATTTGGCCCACAATGTCCATACTAGCCCTCTGGAAACCAGTCTCTTCAGCCCACAACACCCATACTAGCACTCCAGAAAGCCCCCCCCCCCCCCACTGGCCACCAATATTGGAATTGGTGGAGAGGTGGAATATTGCGACCAGCCCTCCCGTGTGAACATGGGACCCAACGGGTCCCACTTAGTCTAGTAAATAATATTATTGTATTATTTCCCATTCAGGGAAGATATTGTTTCTATCTTGAATGCCAGACGCTAGTTGTTTTTGTTCGAGATTCTTTCCTTATACAGTATTTCTGCTTCAGTTTCTTATACCTGCCTGCCCATATACTGCATATCCTATTCTTCAGCCTTGACAGTGCATGCAACAAAGCTGCCGCTCACTGTTGTGATAAAGGCTGCAAAAGATGACAGATTTGACAGGAAACCACTTCAAGGAAATAGATCCATCGGTTGGGCAGGTAGCCTTGGCACTCGAGATCACCTACTGAGTCAGTCATTTAATATTAGTCATGACCAGGGTTTGATACCTTTTTTTAAAATTTTTTTAAATTTATTTTTTAGAAGTAGACATATTATAAAATGTAGTTACATATAATAGTAAAAAAACTTTTCATATACATCAGTCATACATTATTAAAATTTTCCATTATCAATTACTTCTGCTTCTAGTGTTTTTATTTTTTTATAGAAAGAGGGAGAAAGAGAGGGTAGAAAGTTACAAATAAAAAAGAAAGAAAAAAAAAAAACACAACAGAAAAACAAGGGAGGTGGAATGGGTTACCTGTAATACGTCAATGGAGATAGGTTCGTAGGTTATAAAGTATAGCTTTTCATCTGTTCCTGAGTTCAAGTTTCAGTTGGGTCCTCGTGCTGTGCCAATCTATCCCTTCAGATAGTTAATGAATGGAGCCCAAATTTTATGGAAAAGATCTTGTTTGTCCATTAAGACAAGTCTAATTCTTTCTAAGTATAGGGTCCCCGACATTTCCGTAATCCACATTTTAATTGTGGGGGTTGTAGGGCCTTTCCAAAATTTTAATATTAATTTTTTCCCGGTTGAGGAAATTTCTTTGGTTTGTTGTGAGTGTTAAGCTTTGTTCTGATATTCCAAGTATTATTAATTTTGTGTCTGGGTCCAGTTTTGTATTAATAACTTCTGAAGTTATTTCAAAAATATCAGTCCAGAAATGTTTAAGTTTTATACAGTTTGCAAACGTATGTGTTAAATTAGCCTCTAGATGTAGACATTTCTCACAAATAGGAGAGATTTGTGGGAAGATTCTATTTAGTTTTATTTTAGTGTAGTCTATGTAAGACCTTGAATTGTATTAAAGTATGTCTGGCATTTAATGAACATTGATGTATTTGTTGTAAACTTTCGTCCCACATATCTTTTGTGATAGGGTGACCTATTTCATTTTCCCATTTGTATCTATATGGTTCGGTCGGTGGTACCTCATTGTTTAGTAGGGTGTTATAAATATAAGCTATTAGTTTTTCAGTATTAGGATGCTTGTTCAAACATTCATCAAGAATTTCTGATTCCCTATTCCTGTAGACTTGTGTATTAGATTTAACATAATCTCTAATTTGTAGATATCTGAAGAAATTATTTGAGTGCAGTCCATAATTCTGTTGTAACTCTTGAAATGAAAGAAAAGTACCTTTCCCATAAAGATGTCCTATATTTTTGATTCCATAATTTTTCCATTGTGTGAAACCTTTGTCCATAAAGGATGATTTGAATAAAGGATTATTTACAATGGGAAGGCAGAGTGGTATATTATTCAATTTTAAATCTTTTTTTATTTGTTTCCAAATTCGTATTCCACTATGTATTATGGGGTTTTCTTTATAGGTTTTTTTGTGCAGTTTTGTGGGGGCAAATATGATCGGTCCAATTTCAAAAGGTAGACAGTCTTCCTTTTCCATCATTAGCCAGTCTGGTTGTTGATCCATTTCTTCCAGCCAGAAATTCATGTTTTTAATATGGACTGCCCAAAAATAAAATAAGAAATTTGGCAAAGCCAAACCTCCATTTATCTTTGACTTACATAAATGTTTTTTACTTATTCTATGATTCTTATAATCCCAGACAAAACTTGTAACAATGGAGTCGACTTTTTTGAAAAAAGTTTTTGGGATATATATCGGAATTAATTGAAGTAGGTACAGCAGTTGCGGTAAAAAAATCATTTTTATAGCATTAATTCTCCCAAGCATAGAAATGGGGAGTGTTTTCCAGTATTGAATATTCTTATGTAGTTTATTCAGTAAGGGTGGGAAATTTAGTTTAAATAAAGAGGTATATGTCTTAGTTACATAGATTCCTAAGTATTTAAATTTATCTTTAACTATTTTAAAAGGGGATTGTTGTATTGTAAAATTGAATTTTGTTATTGGCATGATTTCGCTTTTATTCCAATTAATTCTATATCCCGAAAACTGACCAAATTGAGTTATTAGATTTAATAGGTTTGGAATACTAGTTTCTAATTTTGTAATATATATTAGTATATCATCTGCATATAAGGAGATTTTATTCCTTGTGTCTCTAGTATTGTATCCAAATATTCCTGGATGGTTTCTAACGCTTTCTGCTAGGGGTTCGATTGCAAGAGCAAATAATAGTGGGGATAGTGAGCATCCTTGTCTACAGCCTCTAGAGAGATTAAATTTAGTTGATAATATTTTGTTTGATGCCTTTTTAAACTATTTTTGGTCAATGTTAATGCAATAGCATTTGAGATGCCGTGAAGGCCTTAATTCCTAGAAAATTCAATATATTTTTTATTTTTTTTAATAATATTTTTATTAGAAGTAGACATATTATAAAGTATAGTTACATATTATAGTAAAAAAACTTTTCATATACATCAGTCATACATTATTAAAATTTTCAATTGTCGATTACTTCTGCTTCTAGTGTTTTTTTTATATAGAAAAAGAGAGAAAGAGAGAATAAAGAGTTACAAATATCAAAAAAACCAAAAAGGTGGAATGGATTACTTATAATACGTCATTGGAGATAGGTTCATGGATTATAAAGTATGACTTTTCATCTAATCCTGAGTTCAAGTTTCAGTTGGGTTTTCGTGCTGGGCCAATCTATCCCGTCAGATAATCTGCAGTTCTTTCTTACCATTAACTACAGTATTTCTGTATATGGATCCAAATATGGAATGAAATACTCTCCGTTTAATATATGAAAGAAACATTGAAATTACCTTACAATGAATGGTATTTGGTCAGTGCAAATATTTACTGTTCAAGTAACATCAAAGTTTCTCCAATTTTATAAATTTTCTAATTTCTATTATTTTTCTATTGCTGGAATAGTAAAGGAATAATACTGACATCTCAGGTCAAGCTATGCACACTAATATCTGGAAGGCTTAACTGAATTATAACAAAATAATATGGACGATTCAGTAGTTCTATTGCACAACATTTTATTGCAAATGTGCCCATTTGTGTGGAACTGAAATCAATCCAATCTACATTAGTACTACAATAAAGATAAAGTGACCATAGTTTCTCAACAATAATAATGTATAGTCACGTAAGAAACGAGATGTATACTAAGTTTCATATGCCTCTACAATCCTTTATACACTCTTTCTGCAGTAAAAGCACACAATCCTGCAGTTGTTTGCTGTTCATGGAACCATTAACAATCATTTTAGTTGTCACCACCATTCACAACAGAGATCTAATGAACCATGTGAATGCTGTAACCCATCTTGTGAAAAAACTCCCAATATGCTGCAGGATAGGGAGCGGCAGGATATAGACCCAGTGATGATGAAGGTGTGTGACTTGGAAGAGAATCTACAGCCTGCAGTCCTTGTCATTCCTGATGCAAGTTGGGGGTTTGAGAGTTGCTGCTGGTTGAGGGAAGGCATGTTTAGGATGATGGATAAGATATCAATCAAGTGGGTTGTGTTGCCTGAGATGAAGCTGAGTTAATTGAGTGCTGTTGGAGTTCCACACATTCGGGTGAGTGAGATTATTGCATCACATAACTCTTAAAGGGCCTGTCCCACTTGCCAAATTTTTCGGCAACTGCCAGCATCATATCTGTGTCGCCAAAAGATTTTGAACATTTCAAAATCTAGCGGCACCAAAAAAAATGTTGCAACATTTGAAAAAATACTGTGCGTCATATGTCATCACGCTGCATCACCGCCGCATCACGCCGCAAATTTTTCGGTGACCTGATACGTCCGTCAATAATGCCGGCAGTCGCCGAAAAAATCGCCAAGTGGGACAGGCCCTTTAGATGCTGGCAAGTCAGGAGGTGAGTCATTTGTCACAGGATACTCAGTCTCTGACTTGATCATGAAACTGCAGTGTTTATGTTTCTGGTTCAGCTGAATGTTTGATTACAGGCGGCTCTCAGATGGTGATGGTGGGGGAAGTGAAGATGGTAATGCTAGATAAAGGGCTAAGATTCTCTCTTGTTAGAGTTGGTCTTTTCCAGGCACTTTTGTGAAGTGAATGTTATCAGTCACTTCTCAGCCAACGCCTGAATTTTGGTAAGGTTTACTGCATAATAAATGGGACTGGTTCATTTGCTGAGGAGTTGCCAATATAATTGTATATATTGCATCATCATTAGCAAGGATCTCCATTTCTGACATGATGAAAGGAAAGTTACAAATAAAACAGTTGAAGATGATTGAGCCTAGGACACAATCTTGAACTGCAATGTTGTCTTGGATTGGGGATGATTAATTGCCAACAAGCACAAGCATCTTCCATTGAAGGAGGTAGATATCAGCGGTTGCAATATTTTTCCTTTAATTATTTCAGTTTTTTCAAATGCCGTTTTTAGTCACATGTCAAAGTCAGTCATTTTCACCTCACCTCACTTTGGGGATTCAAGCCCATGTTTGGACCAAGGCTGTGAGGAGGTTCAGAACAGAATGGTGATTGTGAAACTCCAACTGGGCTTTGCCGAGGAGATTACTGGTGAGTAAATGTGACTTGATAACAACGTTAGCAATATCTTCTATCACTTTGCTGATGATTGAGTGCAGACTGGTAATAAGATATATTCGATCCTGTCTTTTTTGCAAACAAGATTGTTGGGTGGTTGCCTGTATATTGGAACAGCTTAGCTATGGATATGTCTAGTTCTGAAGCACAGTTTCTCAATATTGCAATTGGGATGTTGTCTGGTCCCATAGCTTTCGTTAGATCCAGTGCTTTCTGTTTCCTTTGATAACAAAGAATTTATTTAAGACTTCCGCAATAGTGGGCATCTCAAGAAAAAACTGAGATGGATCATCAACTTGGTATTTCTGTTGAACATTTCAACATTGTCTTTAGCCATATGCATGCGGGGGCTTGCCATTTTTGAGATTTGGCATGTCCTTGGAAACATTCCCTCCTGTTAGCTATTTAATTGCCACCTCTACCAACAACTAAATTTAGCAAAAGAGCTATGAAATGATCTGTTGTGGTGAGGGTGGGCTGTGAACAACAGCTTAGTAGGCAGGTGAGTTCAAACTACTAAATGGTGCAGAGAGCTGGGACAAAGATATGTACTTCATTTTGATCCAACAGCAAGAAGGGAGAAGTGCTATTTATGTCACATAAACAAACAAGAGCTGTAGACATAGGACATTATTTTACCACATGCCCACAACGTTCATAAAGATAGCAATTTGCCTTTTCAATTATTTTTAGCAGGTGGCTCTTAAATCTCCTTGCTTCTCCACAGTTCTGAACTTATATAGAAAATCCCCTGATCTAAGATAAATGACTTTATTCTATGTCATATTAAATTTCTTCTGACTTAATTGGGATAACTGACATAATCCATTGCTGCCTCCTTGCAACGTTTTGCTCCCGTCTACACTCTTCACTCTACAGCTATGCAGCATTGCTCAAATGGCTCTGAATTTCTTTGGCAAAGATACTTTAATGTTTGGGAAAATGTGAGTCCCAAAGCAAATTTCCAGGGCAAATGCTACATAATGCATAACTAACACCATGCATAACTTCCTTCAATTTACTGTTTCACTTTTTTGTTAACAGCTATTTTATTGGAACAATATTCTATTTTTTTTTTGGAAGTACACAAATTACACAGTGAAATGTATTCATAGTCACTTTGTAAACGACCACTTCAGTCACCTGAAAAATATTAAATTGGTTTGTTAAACATGATTTATCCATTAGAGGTCTGTGCTACCTCTCTGTGATCTATTCATTTCTGTCCAAGTGGGCATTTACTCTGTCTCTGACAAAACAAACAATGTAACTTCACATATACCAAGTAATTGGGCTATTTTGTTTCTCCTTTCTGTCCTGAATAATGGTGTAATAACAGCAATTTTCCAAACCAAAAGGACACTCATAAATCAAGACAGTTCATGAGACCTTGGCTAGAGCACTTAAATATCATCCACTTATTTAATAGAAACCATCCATTCCAAGAAATCTATTCTCTTTTTCTCTGTGAACCGTCATTTCATTTAAATTTATTTCAAACCTTGTTATTTTCCTACGCTTGATTTGATTTAATCTTTCCTCATTATCCTCATGAACTATTTTGTGTAATGATGCAAAATAAGGGGATCAATTGTATGACCCTGAACATGGTGGCAGAAATTATGATGCTCAGTTGATGTATAATTCCTGGTTCTGATGAAAACAGATTGTCAATATTAAGCTGTCTGCTCAATTACATGATTACTGCTTCCAGCCAGTGCTTAATCACAATGTTCATAGGGCTGAATCGTCCCTCAACATAGGTCCTTTTTCTTGAGAGACTAATACTGTTTAAATCTAGCTTCCCCCACTTAAACACTCGGGGTCCAAGCTGAAGGTAGTAGGGAAATAGGTACGATAGCAATATTTAAGAGGCATTTTTGACAAGCACATGAACAGGCAGGGAATGGAAGGATATAGACCATTTGCAGACAGTTGTGCAGTTTATATTGGCATCATAGTTGGTACTGAGATCGTGGGCTGAAGAGCCTGTTCCTGTGATGCACAATTCTATGGTACAAAATATACTAAATATTGGACACCTTAAATTTATCCAGAACTAATTCTAGACAGTTTAAGGATCTTAAATGCGTTGTGAATTGCGAGGCAGATGTTGGTTGACATTCTGTAGCAGAATTTGACTTGATAGACCTTGAAGACCACTGCAACATAGCAAAGAATATTGTGTACACCTTAAATTGTTATACAATACGATATGATACGATACGATAGAATTTTATTATTCTCAGGTGGGAAATTGATCTGCCAACAGTTATAAAACACAAAACACGTGAAACATTAAATTAAAGTGACGGGTGGAAAGGATTGGGGATTTGCAAAGATTGGGGAGGGAATGGGTGGGGGTAGTGTGGGGAGAGAAATCAGCCTACCACACGACAGAAGGGAGTTGTACAGTTTGATATCCACAGGGAAGACAGATCTCCAGTGGCGTTCTGTCCTGCACCTTGGTGGAACCAGTCTGTTGTTGAAGGTACTCCTCAGGTTGACCATGTGTCATGGGGGGGTAAGCTGTATTGTCCAAGATGCTCCACAGTTTGAGGAGCATCCTCCCCTCCAAGACCTCCTCTCATGAATCCAACTCCGCCCCGCGGGATGGAGCCAGCCTTCCTGATGAGTTTGTTAATCCTATTGGCGTCCGCGGCCTTCGCCCTGCTGCCCCAGCACACGACGGCAACGAAGATGACACTGGCTACCACCGATTGGTAGAACATCTGCAGCATCTTACTATAGACGTTGAAGGAGCAGAGCCTTCTCAAAAAGTATAGCCAGCTCTGTTCCTTCTTGTACAGGGCCTCAGCGTTCCTGGACCAGTCCAGTTTACTGTCCACTTACACTCCAAGGTAGCAACTCCTTATTCTTGTTGGTGTTGAGTTGCAGGTGATTCAGCCCACACCACTCAACAAAGTCGTTGACTACACCTACGTTTTCAGCTTCCCTCCCCTCATTGATGCAGCCCACAATTGCAGAGTCATCTGAAGACTTCTGCAGGTGGCAGGAGTCTGAGTTATATTTGAAGTCCGAGGTGTAAATGGTGACCAGGAAGAGAGAGAGGACCGTCCCCTGTGGGGCCCCTGTGTTGCTCACTACCATATCCGAGACACAGTTCTGCAGCCTGACATATTGTGGTCGTCCAGTCAGGTAGTTGGTGATCCAGGACACCAATGGAATATCCACCCGCATCTTCATCAGTTTGCTCCCTAGCCGTGCAGGCTGGATGGTGTTAAAAGCACAGGAGAAGTAGAAACACATGACTCTCATTGTGCTTCCTGGCTTATCCAGGTGAGCTTAGGAATGATGGAGCAGGTGGATGATGGCGTCCTCAACCCCCGTCTTTGATTGGTAAGTGAACTGCAGGGAGTCCAGGTAGGGTTTAACCAGGGGTCGCAGGTGAGTGAGCACCAGTCTCTCCAGGGATTTCATGATGTGTGAAGTCATGTGTGAAGTCATGATGTGTGAAGTCTGTAGTCCTGTATCCTATATCCTATATCTCTATTGCCATATATTCATCCAAAACTCCAAAACTAAAGTCAGCAAATCCCCCAGCCCACGATTGATTTACCAAATATGTTTATTAATTAGGGTTGTAGCTAGTAATAGTAGATAAGAACTGTGAAAATATTTTGAATCAGGTATTAACAGTACTTTCATTTGTTCGTCTTCATAATTCCAGCATTTGTAGTTTTCAGCTTTTGCCTCATAGTCTACATCACTGTTTTACTGCATACATAGCATAATTCCTAAGCCTCAAATCACATCTCACACCAAGTACACACTTCCAACGTAACAATATAATGATTTAACACATGCACGACAATTAATGCATATTCCTTTCTCATCAATATCTACATTGGACATAGTCACAGGTCACAGCAGCCAATAGTTGTAAATGGCACAGCTGCATTACTTTATCCTCAGGAAGGTGAGTAGTGTTTACCTTAATAATAGTCAACGTTATGGAGCCCATGTTGCAGTGACCATTCAAGATGTTCATAACCTCATATCAGTTCCTCCTTCCCACTTCTTCTCAATACATTGTGTCTTTGGTTTTACAAACTGCACTTGGTATACATGTACATTTTTACTGATACTTGCTCAATACCATGAACCTTCCATTGTGCCTTTTTCCTTCTAGCCATTAATTGTAATCAGACCACATGGCAGAAGATCAAGAATAGAGTGAAGATGAAGTTAATAAATTTAACATTGGGACATCAATTAAAATATTGATATTGAGCTTAATTTAGAGTTTGGCTAAGAGTGAGATTTCACATGATGGAAATCTGATAAAGGATTTAATCAGACATCCTGTATACCTTGGGCAGGGAGAAATGATACAATTGGTGCTAGCTGCTTGGAGGAAAAGATCACATAATTAATCTGGTGCAGTGGTCTTAGATGAAAGCCTGAATGGAACAGAGATGTCCAGCATGAACCTTGTCCTGGTCTCCATGCAGACCAGAATACCCTTAATTTCCATCATGGACGTGGTGGTCTACAAGTAGAGCTTCTGGAGAATGTTACCTCAGCTTTCATTGCAGCTGAGCTACCATCCATCAGAATTTGTTGCTGTTGCCTTGTAGTCTTCTATTTCTCTCATACAAGCTCAGTTTCTCTAACTTATCGCTGAAATAGGATTGCTAAAATATTACTTGCAGGTGCGGCAGTGACTGTGTCGAGCAGCTATCCTCAAGTCTTTCACAGTATGACAGTCTTTGAAGTCCCGCCACTGCCATTCCAGTGGTGCCCTCGCTGTCGCCTCTCTGCCAACCAGCTCAGATACTGAACTTTACGTTTTAAAGCTGGTGCAGTCAGACGCCAGGCCTATGCCAACTTTACTTTAGTTTAGAAATACAACGTGGAAATAGACCTTGCGGCCCACTGAGTCCGCGCCGACCAACAATTACCCGGACACACTAGTTTTATGTTATCTCAATTTCACATCCAACACACTAAGGGCAACGTACAGAAGCCAATTAACGTAATAATGTGTCATCTTTGGAATGTGAGAGGAAACCGGAGCACCTGGAGAAAACCCATGCGTTCACAGGGAGAATGTACAAACTCTGCACAGACAGCATCTACAGTCAGGATTGAACCCCGGACCTATACCGCTGTGCCCCTGTGGTGCCCCGATCTGCAGTCTTTTGAGTTATCATCAGTGTTCTCTCCAATTAGCCATTTTCAGTGTAGCAACATTAGAATCAAATTGGCACTGCATGCTAGTGGAGGTTGCAATCTACAGTACCTTCTCTTTGTATTTTTGCTGTACATAAACAAGACACCTTCTCCAGCGGTGCTGGCTCGAAAGATCGAATGGCCCACTCCTGCACCTATTTTCTATGTTTCTATTCCTCAATATGTGGCAGACTTTTTTTAAAATCTTAAATGTGTGTTGCCTCAATTGCAGGTGGCACAGAATGAGAGCAGCATGACTACTGATGGTATACCAGGTATGATGCACTATATATGGTCACAATCTACAACACCCAGGCAGAAGAAACTCTTCTCAGTTGTAATGTATTTCTAATTTGATATCTGAATTGTGCAATCAATGATGCCTTGAGCCAAAGAGAAGACTGATAGTCTAACATATGTGCTTTTCCTGCTGCTGTACGGTCGAAAGGAATGGAATGTAATCAACTCGCGTTGATTACAAATTGCCAGTGTTGTATATAGGAGATAAGATTCGATAAACTTTGAGATGTTGCAGACAAAGGAGATCGTGAACGGCTTCAGGAAGCAAAGCTGTACACATACCCCAGTTTGTATTGATGATGTCGAAGTAGAGATGATTGAAAACTTCAAATTCCGAGGAGTCAATATCACCAGCAACTTCTCCTGGACGACCCATATTGAAGCAACGACCAAGAAAGCACACCAACGCCTCTTACTTCCTTTGAAGGCTTAGAAAGTTCGGCATGTACCCTACAACTCTCACCAACTTTTACAGATGCACCACATAAAGCATTTTATCAGGACATATCACAGCTTGGTTTGGGAACAGCAAGACCGCAAGAAATAAGCAAGTTCGGTATTCTGACGGTGCATGCCCTGGTCATAGGTCACTGGATATACATTGGATTGAACCAGGTCTCCCGCGCTGCAAGCGCTGTTGAATTGCTACTGGATTTAGCGACACTAGTTATCCCTTCTCCACTGGTCCATGCAGAAGGGTGGTTAGACGTGCCCGTTCCTGGCCGGCTCGGGGGGGGGGGGGGGGGAAAGCCCCTCTCCTGTTCCCCAGTCCCTGTCTCCTCTCTCCTACGATCTATCCAGTTGACTGCTGCTCCTTTGCGGGAACCGCTACTCAACGATTCCCATCGCTGCACCGACTGAGGCCGGAGCTCCGGGTCTGGGGAGAATCGCACCTGCCCTCCCCTGCTGCTGCTCCAGTGCCGGGGGGCCCAACCAACAGCTCCTGGAAAAGGTGAGTGGCGCAGCCGACGGTCACCGGCCCGCCAAGGTCGCTCTGTGACCTGTGACGATGTTGGGGGATTCGGGTCCCACTCACTGTGGGGGAGGGCAGGTATGATTCTCCCCAGACCAGGAGCTTCGGCCTCAGTCGGTGTAGCGATTGGAATCACTGAGCAGCGGTTCCTGCAAAGGAGCGGCAGTCAAAGGGATAGATGGCAGGAGAGAGGAGGCAGGACTGGGGAACGGGAGAGGGGCTTTTATTGGGCAGGTGTCTGCAGGAGAGTTCCGCTGACCTGTCGGTCCAGGGCTGTCGGTTGGCCCAGCAGGGTGGCGCTTTATTCTCTGCGCTGGCTGTAGGACGCCGCTGCTCCAGTCTCTCTCGCCGTCGCCCACTCGCATCTGCCCCTGCTCTCCTGCTACCTGGCACCCCCGTTCGTCAGATTAAATATATTTTTACACATAAATACATTTTACTCATTTTTACACATGAATCATGAATAAAGATAAGAATTTACATACAGTTTATGCAGTCAGCTCTTCGTTCGCTTTTTCTTTATAGCCAGTGACCTTTGACAAATCCCATGATTCCTTGCGTTTTCAGAATACAGAACTCGCTTAATGCAGCGAATTGTGGCAGCACCCCAGATCATCACACAAACCAACCTCCCTTCTATTGATTCCATTTATACCTCACGTTGCCTCGGCAAGGCCAGCAGCATAATTAAGGACACGTCACATCCTAGCCACTCCCTCTTTTCCTCTCTCCATCAGGCATAAGGTATAAAAGTGTGAAAATGCACACCTCTAGATTCAGGGACAGTTTTTTCCCAGCTGTTATCAGCCAACTGAATCATCCTACCTCTACCGAAGAGCAGTGCTGAACCACTATCTACCTCTTTGGTGACCCTCGGACTAACCTTGATCGGCCTTTGCTGGCTTTATCTTGCACTAAACGTTATTCCTTTATTATGTATGTATACACTGCAAATGGCTCGATTGTGATCATGTATTGTCTTTCTGCTGACTGGATAGCACACAACAAAGTTTTTCACTGTACCTCGGTACATGTGATAATAAACTAAACTAAACTAAAGATGTTTTCACCTCCTGCCGAGAAGGAGCAGCCATTAGAAGTGCTTACCCAGGGTGACATCCACTGTCATTATAGTCCTCAGTTTGTTGCAATGTCGTAATGGTAAATGCAGCATATGATAGGTTCAGCAAGGGCACCCTTAATGGAGCAGAGCCACCTCAAGTATTTCTTTATTGAGGTTCAGTTTGGAGGATTGTTATGTGGACACTTTATGTAGCCTCCTGCTGAGTGACATATCCACCGCCCTACCCCCATTCCTCTTCCAGTCCAGTTACTTATTCTCCAATCATGCTTTACTCAAGGAAAATGTTGGCTAATGCACAGTAACATGTCTATTCGCGAGTTGTTGGTAACATCACTATGTTTTGCGTAGGTATTGTACACAGACAGATGTTGTGTATTTCTTAAGTCCATTGGGTTGCATCATGTGTTTATATTATGGTTCCCATATTTTTAATGTTTTTTCCTTGCCAAATGAGATCTCCACCAAAGTGATTGGATCCCTTGTCACTGATGTCAGATATGGGACCCAACAATGCCTATCTCCCTGCAACTCAGCCAACATAAGCCAATTAACACATCCTTAATGTATAAATTGTTCTTGTCATTCCTTCATAGCAAAAGGATTTGAGTATAGGAGCAGGGAGGTTCTACTGCAGTTGTACAGGGTCTTGGTGAGACCACACCTGGAGTATTGTGTACAGTTTTGGTCTCCAAATCTGAGGAAGGACATTATTGCCATAGAGGGAGTGCAGAGAAGGTTCACCAGACTGATTCCTGGGATGTCAGGACTGTCTTATGAAGAAAGACTGGATAGACTTGGTTTATACTCTCTAGAATTTAGGAGATTGAGAGGGGATCTTATAGAAACTTACAAAATTCTTAAGGGGTTGGACAGGCTAGATGCAGGAAGATTGCTCCCGATGTTGGGGAAGTCCAGGACAAGGGGTCACAGCTTAAGGATAAGGGGGAAATCCTTTAAAACCGAGATGAGAAGAACTTTTTTCACACAGAGAGTGGTGAATCTCTGGAACTCCCTGCCACAGAGGGTAGTCGAGGCCAGTTCATCGGCTATATTTAAGAGGGAGTTAGATGTGGCCCTTGTGGCTAAGGGGATCAGAGGGTATGGAGAGAAGGCAGGTACGGGATACTGAGTTGGATGATCAGCCATGATCATATTGAATGGCGGTACAGGCTCGAAGGGCTGAATGGCCTACTCCTGCACCTAATTTCTATGTTTCTATGTTTCTATTCCAATGTTTGCTTTTATTTCCTTCTTTATTTTTTTTGTCAGACATCATTGTGAAGCAGGTTTAGCATAAAAAAATGTAAAGGCATCTGTTCTCTCCACTGTGGCAAACCCAGCCATGTATTTCCACAATTTTCTTTTATTTAGGCTCACCAGAGACGCACATCTTAACATGATCTTTTTTTAGGCTAGATTTTTGCCTTTTACGTGTATATGTATGGAGTACCTTAAGTTGTTTTTCTGCATAAATGTCTATTTAATGTATGGTGTGTTTTTTCCGTAATGCGTAATTGATGTAATTAGTTTGTTTGATGTTTTGTGCCAAAACAAGGTTGCTGTTGTCCATGTATTTAACTGCTAGATCTATAAAATTGAGCTGAAAATATTGACAAGATGGAGTATGTGTCGGAGTACTCTTATTAAAAGGAGAAAGCAATTCTAATAAATAGATGTTGTTACAGACAAATGAATGTTTTGTTATTGTGCAAATCTCTTTATCTTTGGGAGCTCTCAATAATTTATTTTGCAGTAATTAAATTGTGACCAGTAAACAAATCAACTTGAAGATTTGCTCTTTCCAAACAGCTACTTTATTGTGCAATCTACCAAGTTAATAAGATTGGTTGCCTCCTGGAGCACAGGCATTGGATTCATGTTGCTGAGATTGAAACTTTAACTATATGTTACGTCCAAAGAGTTTAGCTCATCTTTGTTATGTGCTAAATATTCAGTTATTGCCCAATACTCTCACTGTTCCACCTAAAGTCTCATTTCATTGAGAGCAATGTGAGGCTACCTTAATTTTTTGCTGATATTTAAATCCTAATGTTTTAGGATGTAAATCTATGCTTCAATGCTGCTTTATAATACAGTAAAAATATTTGAATTGTTATGGAATCAAATAGCACATAAGGCGGCTCTCCGGACCAACATTTCTGCACTGACTATCAAGTGATCTAATTTTTCTTCTCATGTCCCCATCAATGCCTTCTGCTCTGATTCTCCTGTCCCCTGCCAACGCTATGAATAATTTACGGTATTGAATAATCTACCAACTGGCATATCTTTGGTATGTGGGGGAAAAATCAGAGCACCAATGGGAAATCCGCATGATCACAGGGAGAACATGCAAACTCCACACAGACAGCACCCAATATCAGAATTGAACCCAGGTCTCTGGAGCTGTGAGGCAGCAGTATTAACTGCTGTACCACTGTGCTGCCCTTGTGTTTTGAAACATTTAATGTTGCTTTTTGTTGACAAACAAAGCTGAATATAACATATTGCAATGTTTAGCCTTTTAGTAGAAAGCGTTGTTAATATGATTTATGAAAGCTACCTTCTAAACTTGCAACTGCGGCACACAACTTGTTTTTGTTTCTGGTTTACAACTAAATATTTCCATTTCTACTTTTGTTTTTTGGTTTAGAACTGAACAGTAATGCTGAGAACCACACTCAGTTACTTCTTTTTAGCGGCTGTAATGTTTAACCTGTTCCACGTAAATTGCTACCCATTCTAGAACGATCTTAAAATTTATAACTCCTTACCCATGATTACCAAAATAGTTTTGGTTTGGACATGATGTTAGTTACCTTGTAGCCAATATTAAATATTTTGTCATCATAAATTAGGTAGTTTATTATTTCTCATTCTTTTTCCCTTATCCATTTGGAAACAGATATAGAGTTTACATTAGGTTACACTGGTTGCGTGGTGCAAATGTTACAAAATTAATCAAACATATAATAGGTAAAGGTGTTGAAATTATATCAAGGCAAGCTTGAATTTCCTATGGTTTTCCTTAAACTGTTTTAAAGACATCTTAAAGTGGATCCTGCGTACAAAACTGGCGATGCTTTCCGAATGAATTAATAAGCATGGTATGTTCCTGCCAATTGTGTTTCTTTTTAGATGATAGACCAGTGCACACATTCTTCTGACTTTTTAATTTATTCACAAAGCAAAGCGTGTGTACTGAATGAAAGTAGTAAATGGCTCAGTATGATTTTAAGTCATGTTCAGTAATTTAAAATAAAGTTAGCTGTAGATAAGGTATTATGATTTCTTGTTTCTTCATCATGTTAAACACATTTTCAACTGCATCAGGAATCAACCAGGGCAGGACATACACAGTGAATGGCAGGGCCCTGGGAAGCATTGTTGAACAAAGAGACCTTGGCCTACAAGTATAAATGTCCATGAAATTGGGAACACAAGATGGCAGTGGTGGACGGAAAAAAAGAACAATGCCAGTGAACGGGCTGGAGGCTTACCTCCCGCTTGCTCAGAGGCACTCAGAGGCACCCTGGGTTGTCTGTGGGAGGTGAGTCGGGGCACAGAGGCTGAGAGATGGCCGTTGGAGGCGAGGGGGGACACACCCAGGGCCTGATGTTGAGGCGTCGGAGTGGTTGAGTCAGCAGAGAGGGCCGCTGTAGGCCCTGAAGCAGCCTGGAGCTCCATTAGACCAGGAGCAATTCCGAGTGGCCGAGTGTGGAGATGGACATGGCCTGCAGGGGCACGGAGCAGCAGAGCAGCTGTCGAGGACATTGACACATCGCCAGGCCAGGACCACTTCCGATTCAGTGCTGCCACTTGGACAGCAGGCCTTTTATGGCCAAATTGAGACTAACATTTTTAGAAACTTTGGACTTGAAGGTTACAAGATGGCACGTGAAACATGGTGACTTGTGTACTGACTCAGTATGGTCTCTGTCTTACATGCTTGTATTTAGTATGATTTTGTCTAATGTACAGTAGGATTGTCACTGAACTGTATGGACAAGAAGAATTTTACTGCATTTAGGACCACATGACAATAAAATATAATTGAAGCATTAAGAATGGTGGTGAGGAACAAGAGCGGAACTCACTATCAAAACATGGAGGGGACGGGACACACAAATTTTGGGCGGACACGTGCGCATGCGCACACTCACACACACGCGAGAGGCTTTGGAGGCTCAATCCAGCGCTAAAAACGGCGATTTTAAAATCGGGATCACAAAAACTTGGGGGGGGGGTGTCCCCCACCTCTCAAAACATGGGGGGGGGGGGGGGCGTGTCCCCTCTGGCCCCCCCGGGTTTTCCGCCCCTGGTGAGGAAGGCAAGTGGCATTTTTAGCTTCATTGGCACTGAGCATAAGAGCTGGGACATCATATTACGGTTGTACAGAGGTATATAAAATTATGAGAGGCAGAAAAATGGTAAATAGCCAACATTTGTTTACCATGATAGGGGTGTCTAAATGTAGTAGGCATAAATATAAGGTGATAGGGCAGAGGTTTAAAAAGGGTTTGAGGGGAATTTTATTTTTGAACAAGCTGGCGGAGGTGGTGGTAGAAGCAGGAATGGTAACAACACAGGAAATATCTGAACGGTGTTTTGGCTGAGCCAGGCATGGAATCAGTGCAAGAAAATAGTATAGATAGTATGATGCTTGGCACAGACACTGGGCTGAAGGGTCTATTTATTTGCTGTATGACTAGGAGTCTAGGAATAGAATACTTTATTGTCACATGTGACTAGGCACAGTGAAATTCTTTGCATGCACACCCAATGTATACAAATAGCAGCCAGCTACAGTGCTGACAAAGTTACAAAGCATGCCGGCTCCTCCTTTTGTTCTCCCCCACCTCCCTCCCCCCACAAGTTCCCCACGCCGTGTCCATCATACAGATTTACTCCATGACCCAATGTCATTCACCAGGTTTTAACTTTGTTGAGGTTATGCTTTGGAATTCTGCTCCCATTATTAGGGAGATTCTTAATGACTCTCAGGCAGAACAAGAAATTTTCATTCTTGGCTTCATTCTCTGCCAGGCACAGCTATTGTTAGTTGCCTTTAATCAATTGGTTCTAAAGAATAGTCCAACAAAGCTTTTGAAAAAGAAACAAATGGGGAAGGGAGGCTCTATGAAATATATAAAAATACTCAGTAATTTATACAAATTAATGCCAGGTACCTTTCAGCCAGCATGTTATTTATTGAAAATCTAAACAATGTACAATTACAAGCAAAAGCTATGTTATTTAAAATGAATATCATGCTGACCTTTTCTATGGGATTGTAATTAAAAAGATGATGGAGGATTGTTTTTATGCTAAGATATTGTTTTTGTATTAAAAATATCATTTACAAATGACACCAACTGCAAAGGGATCAACTGAAATTCAGGACAGTTCATTATTAAGGTTGCCTCCCTTTGTACAGATGTAACTGTAGCAATCGCTGGTTAGATTATTTTAGTTTATAATAAGCTTAAGTGCCGATTTGGTACTTTTTGTCATGACCTAGCTATGAAATCATTTTCTGACTTTTACCTGTTTTGCTAGTTCTATCTTCCCAGCTTTTACATTGAACATTGAATTCTCCAATTTTAGGATTCTTCCATCTGTTCTACCCTAACCAAGCCCCCCCCCCCCCTCCCTTTCCTGGCCAGCACACCTCCACCCTAGCGTGTGCCCATGTCTCCCACTATCCCAACTGCCTTCCCCCGTTCCCTTCTACCTATATCTCTGTGTCTGGCTTTACATTTCACCCTTTCACTCCTCTTCACTCCTTATCTGACTCATTATCTTGTCTCCTTTTTGTCTCCTTTAGTCCTCTTTTGTCTCCTTTTAATTTCCAGCATTTGTCCACCCATCTGACAATAAAAAAAACGTAACCTGTATTAACCTATCACTTGCCAGGGTTTGTCCCGGCCCCACATCTTTTCTAACTTTCTCTCCATATATCACAGTTTGAAGAAGGATGCTGACCCAAAAAGTCATCTGTCTATGACCTCCAGAGATGCTGCCTGACTCTACTTCAGTTTAGCAATGTTGCTTGAATTCTTTGAGCATAGGTTAAAGATCAAAAGAGAAACAGATTTCACGTAGGCGATTTTTTAGGTGACTACAGGTGACTAGGCTGTCGCCGGGGTGTCGCCTGTATGGTCATGAGTAGTCTCCTCAGTCGCCCAAAGAGTCGTAGCATCTTTCTGGTCGCCGCTGGATTTTCAACATGCTGAAAAATTTTCGGAAACAGTCGGCGACAGTGGATTTTACGCTAATGAGCGTAGCTTGACTTCTCCTGACGCAGGTGCTGTGGTAGTTGTTGCCAGGTTAACATAGGTTGTCGCAAAGTTGACGTAGGTTATTGCCAGGTGACGTAGGTTGTCGTCCGTGCTGACTGTTTTTTTTTTTTGTTGTTAAAGTAATGATTCTATTTCAAATTTTGTCGAAGGGGGGTCCAGTTGCTGGTTTTTCGGCGACCTGCTGCGGCTATGACAGTCGCCGGCAGTCACCTAAAAATAGCCTAGGTGGGACAGGCGCATTACAATCCTCTGAGTTACCTATCTCATCAATAAAGTTGAAAATTCTATTGCCTATTATTTTACTCTTGGAATGTGGTCTGTTTCATGGGCATTCGTCTACCTCTCTCCTGCTCATTCTATTCTTGCAGCTTATACAATAATATCATTCTCTCCAGAGATGTTGCCTACTCACTGAGTTACTCCAAAATTGTTTATTGCTCAAGATTTCAGCATCGAAAGTTCTTTACGTCTACATTAATGGAGTCCTTGCTTCTTTCGTGGCGTACTGGGATACTACACCACAGGTCAATTTCTTGGTTTATAGACTCAAACTGTTTCAACTATTCTGAGTAGCTATCTGGCTTTTTTAATGTAGGTACAACAAGCTACTTTTTCACCAAACCAGTATTTATCTTATCTAAGCTGGAAATTGTGATGCTCGTGGTATGAAGAATGGAAGCTGATGAAATGTACATCATGTATAATAGCTCGATTTCGTCACTTTATTGATTCTGATCAATTATTTCTTGGGAGTTGTTTCACCTGGGAACACGAATCAATAACAACAAATAAAGGCCGATAAAGAGTCTACAGCAACATTCTTGTCCAATCAAAAATGGTTGATTATCATTGATATTTGTAATATGGCCGCAACCAGGCTACCTATTTTAATGAACATAGTTGTCCAGATGGGAAATGCAGAATTATCTGGATTAATAATTTAGGTGATAACATTTCTATTCTGCCTTATAGGCACCTCTTTTCTGCTTTGGTAGATTCAAGTCATTATGGAATATACAGTGCATTCAGAAAGTATTCAGACCCTTCACCTTTTCCACATTTTGTTATGTTACAGCCTTATTTTAAAATGGATTAAATTCTTTTTTTTTAATCATTAATCTACACACAATACTACATAATAAAAAAGCGAAAACAGGTGCTTAGAAATTTTTGCAAAGTAATTAAAAAGAAATAACTGAAATATCACATGTACATAAGTATTCAGACCCTTTACTCAATACTTTGCTGAGGCACCTTTGGCAGCGATTACAGTTTTCTTGGGTATGACGCTACAAACTTGGCACTCCTGTATTTGGGTAATTTCTCCCATTCTTCTCTGCAGATCCTCTCAAGCTCTGTCAGGTTAGATGGCGAGCATCGATGCACAGCTATTTTCAGGTACCTCCAGAGATGTTTGATCGGGTTCAAGTCCAGGCTCTGGCTGGGCCACTCAAGGACATTCATAGACTTGTCACGAAGCCACTCCTGCATTGTCTTGACTGTGTGCTTAGGTTCATTGTCCTGTTGGAAGGTGAACCTCTGCCCCAGTCTGAGGTCCTGAACGCTCTGGAGCAGGTTTTCATCAAGGATCTCTCTGTACTTTGCTCCGTTCATCTTTCCCTCGATCTTGACTAGCCTTCCAGTCAAGCTGCTGAAAAACATCCCCACAGCATGATGCTGCCACCATCATGCACCACCGTAGGTATGGTATTGGCCAGGTGATGAGCGGTGCCTGGTTTCCTCCACACGTGACGTTTGGCAGTCAGACCAAAGAGTTCAATCTTGGTTTCATGAGACCAGAGAATCTTGTTCAGGTGCCTTTTGGCAAACTCCAAACAGGCTGTCATGTGCCTTTTACTGAAGAGTGGCTTCCGTGTGGCCACTCTACCATAAAGGCCTGATTGGTGGAGTGCTGCAGATATAGTTGTCCTTCTGGAAGGTTCTCCCATCTCCACAGAGGAACTCTGGAGCTCTGTCAGAGTGACCATCGGGTTCTTGGTCACCTCCCTAACCAAGGTCCTTCTCCTCCGGTTGCTCAGTTTCGCCGGGCGGCCAGCTCTATGAAGAGTCCTGGTGGTTCCAAAGTTCTTCCATTTGAGAATGATAGTCCACCGTGCTAGTCGCGACTTGCAATGCTGCAGAAATTGTTTTATACCCTTCCCCAGATCTGTGTCCCGACACAATCCAGTCTCGGTGGTCTAAGGACAATTCCTTCGTCTTCATGGCTTGGTCTTTGCTCTGACATGCACTGTCAACTGTGGGACCTTATAGACAGGTGTGTGCCTTTCCAAATCATGTACAATTAATTTAATTTACCACTGGTGGACTCAAATCAAGTTGTAGAAACATCTCAAGGATAATCAATGGATACAGGATGCACCTAAGCTCAATTTTGAGTGTCATAACAAAGGGTCTAAATACTTATGTAAATGTGATATTTCAGTTATTTCTTTTTAATTTGCAAAATTTCTAAACACCTGTTTTTGCTTTTTTATTATGGGATATTGTGTGTAGATTGATGATTAAAAAAATGAATTTAATCCATTTTAGAATAAGGCTATAACGTAACAAAATGTGGAAAAAGTGAAGTGGTCTGAATAATTTCTGAATGCACTGTATGTACTAAAGAGAAAAGGGAAATCACCAACTTAGCTTCAGTAGTCTTCATCTTATACCTACCATGCCTTCACCTACGCCTACATGCTCATGTGATGTATTGTGGACTGAAACCCAAGGGTGCTGAATTACAGGCCAGGTCAATCGATACTATTAAAGTAGAGATTGACAGACTCTTAATTAGTAGTGGGGTCAGGGATTATGGGGAGAACACAGGAGAATGTGGTTGAGAGGGAAAGAGATCAGCCATGATTGAATGGCAGAGTAGATTTGATGGGCTGAATTGCCTAATTCTGTTCCTTGAACTTATGAACACTACACATTGTGAAAGTGACAGGAAGTCTCTGATGGTCTTGCCAAGATATCATATAGCTCTTGCAGTGTAGGTAGTTGCTCATGACGTTTTCCTCAGAGAGATGATAAAAAGTTGGTTCTCTCCAATGGGTGTTAGTAGGATACTATGGCAAATGGAGCTTCCCCTGCAGCATGTGGGTACATTGGAGAAAAGTGCTGTGGTAACTTCCCAGGTTGATATTTGGACAGTGATGGGGAAGTGCCCAGGCCGACAATGGACTGTGCAGATGGAACAATCAGGTGATGAATCCTTAATTAACCAACACCTATCAATTCCAGAATGTACCATACACCTTTTACTGTATCTTTACTGTATTATGATCACTCCCTGGATATTGGGAGTGATCATCATGGTAGGGTAGGTATGATTGCACATCAGCTGCATATTCAGCAAGTGAGAATATTTGGGGTTGTGGTATATATCTTTTATTTGCAAATGGTGTGCACATTGTAACGCAAATGCACAATCAGGAAGCTGGATATCTTCATCTGTGGGTGTTTGCAGGACTCTACCAACAGGTAATTAGAAGAATTGCGTTCTCCTGTACTTGTCAAAAGTCAAAGTCAATTTTATTGACCGAAGGTGCAGTGAAATGAATTTGCCATGCAGCGATACACTTAAAATAACACACAATACACAATAAAATTGAACACAAACAATCACCACATCATTCTTCACTGTGGTGGAAGGCAACAAAGTTCAGCCAGTCCTCCTCCTTTGTTCATCCATGGTCGGGGCCATAAACCCTCTGTAGTCGCCGCTAAGGACAGCCGAATGTACCGGCCCTCTCGTCGGGATGATCTAAACACTGACGTCAGGATAATCAAACACACTCCGCGGCTTGGAGGTCCCAAATCGGCACTTTCCTACCGGAGACCGCGACATCAGGGTGTTATAAGCCGTAGGCTGGTGGTCGGAGCTCTTCTCCAGCGATCCCGGCAAGGGATCCCAGACTCCGCGATGGTAAGTCCACGCCACGCCCGCGGCTAGAAGCTCTGTGGACCACAGCCCCCACGGTGCCAAAGTCACCAGGCCAGCGATCGGAGCACTCCTCTCTGGCAACCCCCGGCAAGGGTTCGCCCGCTCCGCGATGGAAAAGTCCACGTTGCGCCTGCTGCTGATGCTCCGGACCCGACTCCGGGAAAGGCCGCTCCAATCCATGCTGTTAGTCCGCGAGGGAGACGACATGGAAAAAGTCGCCTCTCCGTGGCGGAGGCGACCGAAAACGGTTTCCCCCTTTCCCCTCTTCACCACCCCCCACACAAGGCACACCAAGAGACACCTAAACTTACATTAGACACACCAAAAAAACAAAATGTTGAAATAACGAACATGCTGCTGGCAGGGCAGCTGACTCGCAGCGCCCCCACCTGTAACCTGTGATCTTCTGAATGCCAAGATGTGCTTCGTGCTATAAAAATGTTTAGACTCCCTGCTCTAGCCTAGAGAGAGCCAGGAAGATTTAAAATAGGAAAGCAAAATAAAAGTATCCTGATATGGTATGGCATGGTACTTTCTTTGTCACATGTACCAAGGTACAGTGAAACTCATTTTTGAATACAGTTCAGTACAAGTATCATTATACATAAGCACTTAAGTCTGAAGAAGGATCTCGACCTGAAGCATTACCTATTCCTTTTCTCCAGAAATGCTGTCTGACCAGCTGAGCTTCTCCAGCTTTTGTGTCCATCCTCAGCACTTAGATACATCTTAGAGAAGCATCTCAGATACGGTCAGTGTATAGCAGTAGTACACTGAGGCAGTATACAGAGTCACCAGTTTGGCACCATTTGTAAGTCCCATTTTATAAGTGTGGAGTTCTTAACCTGACCACGAGGGCCCATTGTCCAGCGGATTGGCCTGGCCAAGCATGGATGTTGGTGTCCTCCGCCACTGAATGCCACATGCGGTCCACGAGCTCAGCATCTTGGAGCGGTGCCTGGTCCAGCCAAGTCCCAGGCTACTGCAGGACCTCCAGCGACCCACTCCACCCTCGAGGCAATACACTCCCTGCCGCCACCAGTCTGCTGTCTGGCCCTCCCTCCAACTACTTCCACTCTAGGTGGGCGAGCTGGGCGTTCCAGGTTTGTTCTCAGTCCACGGCGTGTGTCCTTGATCCATGGTGGGCGAGTCCCCAGTCTGTGGCGGGCGAGCTGGGTCTTCTGGGCGGGTTCTAGTCTATCTGCAGCGGGTGAATCAGGCATACCGGGTGGGTCCTCCGCCCACAGCAGGCGAGCCGGGCCTTCCAGGTGAGTCCTTCCTTGGCCCACAGTGGGCGAACTGGATCTTCCGGGTGTGTCCCCAGGGTTCTGTCTGCGGCGGTCAGTCGCAACCTGCTGGTGGATCTGGCCGCAGCTTGCCGGCTATTCCCGCCCCGAGTGGATTGCCGGGATGAAAACATGGTGAAGAGCTGTGGAAGTTGAGTTGAAAAGTCTGGTGCAAAGCTGGGAACCGTTAAAAAACTTGTCAGAAACAGGGATGTAGAATTTGATCTTTCCGCTAAATGCTAGTGGTATAATAGGTAGTAAGTAAGTGTATGTATGATCCTTTCTTCTACACAACTTTTCCAAACGCACTGACCACTACAAGATCCCATAACGTCAAACACCACCTCAGTTCAGCCAACATTCTATAGTTCATCAGCCCAAATGTACTAAGATGAGGTCTTCCCTGTTAAGCATTGGATTTAGGAGCATGTTGAGCAAAACAACTTTAGATGCATCATTAATCATTATGGCATCTAATCAATGTTGATAGCATCAAATAATTGTTATAATACTGTACTTATATCCACGTGTCTCCTCTGTATCCCGCAACTCCGCTCTTGCTCCCCCTCCTCCCAGTCACAACAGGGATAGTCCCCTTAGTCCTCACCTTTCACCCCATCAGCCGTCACATACAATACATAATCCTCTGACATTTTCGCCACCTCCAACAGGATCCCATCACTAGTCACATCTTCCCATTTCCACCCCTTTCCGCCTTCCTCTGAGACCGTTCCCTCCGCAAGTCGCTGGTTAACTCATCCCTTCCCACCCAAACCATCTCCTCCCCAGGTACCTTCCACTGCAATCGCAAGAGATGCAACACTTGTCCCTATACCTCCTCCCTCAACTCTGTCCAGGGACCCCCACAGCTTTTTTCAGGTTAGGCAGAGGTTTACTTGCACCTCCTCCAACCTCATCTACTGTTTCCGTTGTTCAAGGTGTTGACTCTTATACATCGGTAAGACCAAATGCAGACTGTGCGTTCATTTCGCTGAACACCTTCGCTCAGTCCGCCTGGACCTACCTGATCTCCCGGTGGCCAAACATTTAAATTCCTCTTCCCATTCCCATACTGACCTTCCTGTCCTGGACCTCCTCCATTGTCAGAATGAGGCCAAACGCAAATTGGAGGAACAGCACCTCATATTTCGCCTAGGCAGTTTACAACCCACTGGTACGAATATTGATTTCTCTAACTTCATGCAACCCCTCTCCATCCCTCCCCCACCCATCGCACTAGCTTCAAAGCCGTATTGTTGAGTCTCATTGATTGTAACTCGTTTTCACCTGGGCCACAGCTAACAATGGCCTGTTCCCTTTGTCATTGTTACTTTTTTGCATATCTTTCATTCATTTCTTCCATGTCTCTCTATTTCCCCGTCTATATCACTGATTTCCCTTTCCCTTTCCTCTGACTCTCAGTTTGACGAAGGGACTCGACCCGAAACATCTCCTATTCCTTTTCTCCAGAAATGCTGTCTGACAATAGACAGTAGACAATAGACAATAGGTGAAGGAGTAGGCCATTTGGCCCCTTGAACCAGCACTGCCATTCACTGTGATCATGGCTTATCATCCACAATGAGTACCCTGCTCCTGCCTTCTCCCTATATCCCCTCACTACTCTATCTTTAAGAGATCTATCTAACTCTCTTGAGAGCCTCCAGAGAATTGGCCTCCACTGCCTTCTGAGGAAGAGAATTCCACAGATTCACAACTCTCTCTGTGAAAAAGTTTTTCCTCATCTCCGTTCTAAATGGCTTACCCCTTATTCTTAAACTGTGGCCCCTGGTTCTGGACTCCCCCAACATTGGGAACATGTTTCCTTCCTCTAGCGCGTCCAATCCCATAATAATCTTATATGGTTCAAAAAGATCCCCTCTCATCCTAAATACCAGTGTATACAAGGCCAGTTGCTCCATTCTTTCAACATATGACAGTCCCGCCAACCCGGGAATTAACCTTGTGAACCTACGCTGCACTCCTTCAATAGCAAGAATGTCCTTCCTCAAATTTGGAGACCATAACTGCACACAATACTCCAGGTGTGGTTTCACTAGGGCCCTGTACAACTTCAGAACAACCTCTTTGCTCCCATACTCAACTCCTTATGAAGGCCAACATGCCATTCGCTGTCTTCACTGCCTGCTGTAGCTGCACGCTTACTTTCAGTGATTGATGAATAAAGACACCAAGATCTCGTTGTACTTCCCTTTTCCTAACTTGACACCATTCAAATAATAATCCGCCTTCCTGTTCTTGCCACCAAAGTGGATAACCTCACATTTATCCACATTAAACTGCATCTGCCATGCATCTGCCCACTCACCCAACCTGTCCAAGTCACTCTGGATCCTCATAGCATCCTCCTCACAGGTCTACAATTCCCTGTTTGCTCCCTCCCTCCTTTCTTAAAAAGTGGGATAACATTAGCTACCCTCCAATCCACAGGAACTGATCCTGAATCTATAGAACATTGGAAAATGATCACCCAATGTGTCCGCGATTTCTAGAGCCACTTCCTTAAGTACCCTGGGATGCAGACCATCAAGCCCTGGGGATTCAGTCCCATCAGTCTACCCAACACAATTTCCTGTCTAATGTGAATTTCCTTCAGTTTCTCCATCATCCTAGGTCCTCTGGCCACTAGTACATCTGGGAGATTGTGTCTTCCTTAGTGAAGACAGATCCAAAGTACCTGTTCAACTTGTCTGCCATTTCCTTGTTCCCCATAATAAATTCACCTGTTTCTGTCTTCAAGGGACCCACGTTGGTCTCAACTATTTTTTTCCTCCACATGCCAAAAGAAGCTTTTACTATCTTCCTTTATATTCTTGGCTAGCTTACCTTCATACCTCATCTTTTCTCCCCGTATTGCCATTTTAGTTATCTTCTGTTGCTCTTTAAAAGTTTCCCAATCCTCTGGCTTCCCGTTCATCTTTGCTATGTTACACTTCTCTTTTATTTTTATACTGTCCCTGACTTCCCTTATCAGCCACGGTCACCTCTTACTCCCCTTGGAATCTTTCTTCCTCTTTGGAATAATTGATCCAGCACCTTCTGTATTATTCCCAGAAATACCTGCCATTGTTGTTCCACTGTCATCCCTGCTAGGGTCTCATTCCAGTCAACTGTGGCCAGTTCCTCCCTCATGCTTCTATAATCCCCTTTGCTCAACTGACACTTCTGAGTTTCCATTCTCTCAAATTGTAGATTAAAACCTATCATATTTTGGTCACTACCTCCTAATGGCTCCTTGAGTTCCCTAATCAAATCCAGTCCATTACACAATACTAAATCCAGAATTGCCTTCTACTTGGTAGGCTCTAAGCTGCTCTAAGCTGCTCTAAGAATCCATCTCGGAGGCACTCCTCAACTGCCTCTTATCCCTTCTCGAACTTTCATTCACATTAATTCGGGAGCCATTTGTAACATTTTCCTGCACTCACTTCCCCTTTAACTCCATCTTTATACTCCCAATTTGTCAAACCCCTCCCCCCCCCACCTCCCCGCTATTTAGTTTAAACCCACACGTGTAGCACTAGCAAACCTGCCTGCCAGAACTTTGGTCCCCCTCCAGTTCAGGCATAACCCGTCTTTTGTACAGGTCACCCCTACCTCAGAAGAGATCCCAGTGGTCTATAAATCTAATTCCCTGCTCCCTGCTCCAGTCCCCCAGCCACATATTCAGATCCACTATCTCCCTGTTCCTGCCCTCACCAACACGAGGTACAGGAAGCAATCCAGAGATAACCACCCTAGAAGTCCTGCTTTTCAGACTTCTTCCTAACTCTCTAAACTCATGTTGCAGAACCTCCTTCCTCTTCTTCCCGACGTCATTTGTGCCCACGCGCACAACTACTGCCGGCTGTTCACCTTCCCTCTCGAGGATATTCTGAAGTCAGTCCGTGACATCTTGAACCCTGGCACCAGGGTGGCAACAGACCGTGCTCAAGTCTCGCCTGTCGCCGCAGAATCTCCTGTTCGCACCTCGGACAATGGAGTCACCCACCACTACGGCTCTGCCCGACGTCGGTCTCGCCGGTCGAGTCTCATCACTAGGATTGGAGCCACCGGCCTGTCCGCCGCTCAGACTGGAAGCGTTATCTGCCCCGACAGCTCCCAAGAGGGTGTACCTGCTCTCATTAGATACAGCCACCAGGGTCTCCTGCACTCCACGTTTACTCCCCTTTCTTACAATCACCCACCTTCGCTCTTCCTGTATCCTTGGCGTGACAACCTCACAGTAGGTCCTGTCCAGGAAACTCTCGTTTTCCCGGATGGCCCGGAGGTCATTCAGCTGCTTCTCCAGTTCCCCAACACGTTCTTTCAGGAGCTGCATCTGGACACAATTTCTGCAGGTGTAGTTTCCAGAAGCTCCAGCAGTGTCCCTGACTTCCCACATCCTGCAGGAAACACACTGCACCAACTTGCCTGCCATTTCTTCAGTGGACCAGCCTCCACGCCAAAAACTCTCACGCCAAAGGCTCACACTTTACTTACCAAGGCACTTCACCTCAACAAGGCCACTCCCAACAAAGTCGCTCCCCTACAGCTGCACTTCTGTTATCTAATCAACTACTTTTAGAGCTAATTTGTAAATTACTCGAACCTGGGCCTTTGGCACTCTTTAAATCTTCTTTCCCTCTGACTCACCTACTTCCATCCAATACTTGATGTTGCTGCTTCTGGCTGTTGGTTCTCTCCGACCTTCATGGAAAACCATTTGAATTTACTATTTACCACTTCATTTTTGATATGTGGGATGAAACCAGAACACCTGCCAGTCGGAATTGTTTTAGAGCTTTTATCCACGAAAGCAAATATTGAAGGAAAGGAAAGTTAAAAATGGTCCATACTTAAAGAAGAATGTGTTTGTTATAAATCCCTCGATTTCCATCATATTCAAAATTTATAGCTCCGGTGATTTCAAATGCTCACTGACATGAAGAAGTAGAAATTGCTCCTTATTCTGCCCTGAAATCTTCCCTTAATTTGCATGAGACACTCTCGCTAGGGAAGACATATGCTCTTCGTCCACCCTGCCAAGCTCGCAAGGATTTTCTGCATTTCCATGAGATCACATCTAATTTTTCTATCCTCAAGACAATATAGGCCTAGGCTTCAACCAGGGCTGCCAACTCTCACGCTTTGAGCGTGAGAATCACACATTTGAATAAACTCTCACGCCCTCACGCTCTGTGGTGAGAAATTCTGTGATCAACGAACATTTCAAAACTCAGATAAATTGCATGGTCTGCGGGTGTTGGAGAGCCGGGGCTGAGGGAGGGATGGAAGCAGCGGGCGGATACAGATGCAGGGAGCCGGGGCTGGTGAGTGTTTGCAGGGCTGGTGAGTGTTTGCCCGGGTGGCGAGTGTTTGCGGGGCTGGCAAATCGCTCGCTGCAGCTCCGGCTATGGAGCAGTGCAAGAGTCCCGGGCCGTCGGAGGCATCGGAAGCATTGCGCCTCTCAAAGGGAGGTGGAGAGAGAGGGGAAGGAGACAGGGAGACAGTGGGGAGAGAGAGAGGGGGGTGAAAGGAGAGAGAAGGAGAGACAGTGGAGGAGTGAATGGAGAGAGAGGAGAGGGAGAGGGGGGGAGAGAGGGTGAGAGAGAGGTAGGGGAGACAGGGGGGAGAGGGGGGGAAGAGAGAGAGGGGTGAGGGAAGAAAGAGGGAAGAGAGAGAGGGGGTGGAGAGGGAGGAGAGGGTAGGAGAGAATGGGAGAGAGAGAGGGGTGGTAAAAGAGAGGGGAAAGAGGGAGAGAGGGGGAAAGAGAGAAACGGGGAAAGAGAGAGAGATGGGGGGAAGAGAAAGAGGAGATAGAGACAGAGGAGAAAGAGGGGAGAGAGAGCAAGTGGGGGAGTGAGGTGGGAGGGAGAAATGGGGAGAGAGGAGAGAGATGAGAGGAGAGTGAGATGAGAGAGAGAGGGGGGAAGAGAGAGAGGGGGAAGAGAGAGAGGAGAGACAGAGAGAGAGGGGAGAGAGAGTGGAGAGGGAGGGAGAGAGGGGGAGAGAAGGAGGGAGAAAGAGAGAGAGGGAGAGAGAGGGGGGAAGCGAGGGGGAGAGAGAAGGGGAGAGAGAGAAGAAAGAGAGGGGGAGAGAGAGAGGGGAAGAGAGAGTTAGGGGAAAGAGAGGGGCGAGAGAGTTAGGGGAAAGAGAGGGGAGAGAGAGTTAGGGGAAAGAGAGGGGGGACAGAGAGAGAGAGAGAAGAGAGAGGGGACGAAAGAGAGGGGGGGAGAGTGAGGTGGGAGGGAGAGAGGGGGAAGAGAGATGGGAAGAGAGGAGAGAGAGGGGGGGGAGAGAGAGAGGGGGAGAGAGAAGAGAGAGGGAAGGGGAGAGAGTGAGACAGGGGAGAGAGAGGGGGTGAGAGGAGAGACAGAGAGGGAGAGGGGAAAGAGAGGGGGAGGGGAGAGATAGAGTGGAGAGAGAGGTGGGTTGAGAGGAGAGAGAGCGGAAGAGAGGGGGGAGAGAGAGATAGGGGAGAGAGAGAGGGATGAGAGTGAGGTGGGAGAGAGAGAGGGGAGAGAAAGAGAGGTGGAGAGAGAGGGGAGGGGGAGAGTGGGAGAGAGGAAAGAGAGGGGGACAGAGAGGAGAGAGAGGGGGGAGAAAGTGGGGAAAGAGAAAGGAGGAGAGAGAGGGAGAGAGAGAGAGGGGGAGAGAGAGAGGGGGAGAGAGGGGGATAGAGAGGCAGGGCTGCCAACTCCCATGCATTGAGCGTGAGAATCACGCATTTCGCCAAATTCTCACGCTGATCACAAATTTCTCTTGCTCTGTTGTGAGAAATTCTGTGATCAACGAAAATTTCAAAACTCATATCAACTGCATGGGCCGCGGGTGTTGTAAGCGGAAGCAGCGGCGGGGACAGATGTGGACGGGGAGCGGGGCTGGCGAGTGTTTGCTGGACTGGCGAGTCGCTCACTGCGGCTCCGGCCATGGAACAGCCTCAGTGCAAGAGTCCCGGGCTGTCGGAGGCGTCGGAAGCGTTGCGCCGCTGCCATGAGAGTCTCTGTGCCAAATTCGCCCAGGTGACCGGCATGGATCAGGCTGCGGCTCGGTGCATCCTGGAGGACAACCAGTGGCTGCTGGAGGTAAGTACCAAGCACTGGGTAGAAACGGTGGAAAATAGTGGACTTCAAATGGGGGTGGTTGGTGAAAGCATCCTGCTTGCCTGCTAGATGTTCACTTACTGTAACGGCAGGAAAAATGTTCCCGATGTTGGGGGAGTTCAGAACCAGGGGTCACAGTTTAAGAATAAAGGGGGGGCCAGTTAGGACTGAGATGAGGACAAACTTTCTTCACACAGAGAGTTGTGAATCTGTGGAATTCTCTGCCACAGAAGGCAGTGCAGACCAATTCACTGGATGTTTTCAAGAGAGAGTTACATTTAGTTCTTGGGGCTAACGACATCAAGGGATATGGGGAAAAAACAGGAAAGAGGTACTGATTTTAGATGAATAGTCATGATCATATTGAATGGCAGTGCTGGCTCGAAGGGCCAATGGCCTATTCCTGAACCTATTTTCTATGTTTCTATGCTTGAGTATATGGCAATAAAACTCGATCACTTGATTTTGAAGCATTCATGCATTGTGGAGGTATAATGTAGTCATAGAGTGATACAGTGTGAAAACAGGCCCTTCGGTGCAACTTGCCCACACCCGCCAACATGTCCCAGCTACGTTACCTACTTTTGGTCCATACCTCCAAACCTGTCCTATCCATGTATCAGTCTATCTTTTTCTTAAATGTTGGGATGGTCCCTGCCTCAACTACCTCCTCTGGCAGCTTGTTCCATACACCCATCACCCTTTGTGTGGAAAAAGTTACCCCTTAAAAATTACTTAAAATACTTCATACAAAAAACATTGAAATCATACTTCTACAATGCACTAAAACATGATTTTGATACATCAAATTTCAAAAAGTTCCTACCCTGAGAGGGGACACACCCTTCTTCCACACCCTCTCCCCACTCGGTTGCTCCACTCCCTCACCTGGTACCCCCAAGGCCAGTGATCAGTGATCGCTCAGCCTCCCCCCTTTCAAAAACGCTCCAATCCAATTTAAAGCATATATATTGCATTCAAGTGTAAGTTAAAAGACTCGCTACAGTATGCACCATATTGCACAATTTCAAGCTGAAAAATGCAAAAGTTCCGTACCAATGGGAGGGGGAAACCCTCCTCTCACCCCTCCCGGTCGCTATGCTCCCTTGGGCTTGGTCTCTCGCAATTTCTCACTCCCAACTCTCACCCAATGTTGGCAGCCCTGCTTCAACATTCATTCATATGACAAACATATCAGCACAGGCATCAAATTTTTATTTATTTATTTATTTATTAAAAAATATATATATTTATTAGAAGTGAGTACAATGCATTGGTACAAAAACGATGTTAACATATTACATTCTCTGTACAACTTCCCTTTTTTTTTTTTAAAGAGAGAAGTGAGAAAGGAGAGAAGAAAAAGAGGTTGTGAAAAGTGAAGAATAGATTAGTGAGCATGGGTGAAAAACCAATAAAGAAAAAGTGAAAGAGAAGGAATAAGTGAAGAAGGAAAGCAGGAGGGAGATTATTCCATTGCCACAGTGAGATTATTTTTTTTAAATATTCTAAATCATCTTTCACCCATACCTGAAACTGTTGGTTTTCATGATACTATGTCACCACATGAATCCAAGAAATCAATAAATGGGGACCAACTCCTTAAGAATAGGTCTTGTTTGTCTATTAGGAGGAGTCTAATTTCTTCCAAAGGTGCTGTGTCCAGCATATTACTGATCCACATTTTAAATGTTGATATATTAGCATTTTTCCAAAATTTAAGTATAGGTTTATTTGCAGTTATTAACCCATAATTGAAAAATGTGTTTTGGTGTGTATTTAATTTGTTCCCATCTCCACCTACTCCAAATATAATCATTTCAGTGTTAGGTTCCATTTTTGTCTTAAATAGCTTTGAGAATATATCAAATATGTCACACCAACATTTATAAAGTTTTGAACAAGAGACAAATGAGTGCGTAATATTGGCATTTTGAGAAAGACATTTATCACAAATGGGAGAAATATTTGGATAAAATTTATTCAATCTAGTTTTGGAATAATATAATCTATGTAATATTTTAAATTGAATTAAGTTATGTCTAGCATTGATCGAACATTTATGTATATGTATCAAATATTTTTCCCATGTTTCTTTTGAGATTTTTATCATTAATTCTTTTTCCCAGTCTTCTCTAATTGCCTCTGTTTATGGTAATTCTATATTTAAAATACTGTTATACGAGTATGATATTAATTTTGTTGACTCCGCATTGATATTCATTACTTCTTCCAGTGGGTCTAAAATTATACTTTGGAATCTTGGTATATATTTCTTCATAAAGTCACATACCTGTAGGTATTTAAAATATTGATTGTTATTCAATTTAAATTTTGATTTTAGTTGTTGAAATGATAATAAATTTCCCAATTCATACAAATCACCTACCTTTTTAATTCCCACTTTTTCCCATTGTTTATATGTTTTATCCATACCAGATGGTTTAAATACTGGGTTATTCACTATTGGTGTTAACACTGATAAATTTCTTAATTTTAAAGTTAATTTTATTTGTTTCCAGATTCGTATTGTATTTTGTATAATTGGATTCTTCTTATATAACATATTATTCAGCTTTATTGGGGAAAAAATGATCGCTCCTAGATCGTAGGGGGCGCAATCCTCTTTCTCCATTCTTATCCATTCCAACTGTTGAGCAGAACTGTCCAACCAATAAATTATATTTTTAATATGTACTGCCCAATAATAGTATAGAAAATTAGGTAATGCAAACCCCCCCACCTCTTTGGGTTTGCACAAGTGATTTATTTTAATTCTATGTGCTTTATAATCCCAAATAAAATTAAAAATATTCAAGTCTAATTTGATGACACTTCATTGCATTCCCTATACTACAATTATACCTGACCTTTATATAATTCGAACAAGATGCCTCAACTATGCAACTTCTTTTGCAATAAGACCAATGTTCTATTTGTCTAAGATAGAGAGAAAATACTGGATTAATTCAGAGGATAGGGCATCTCTGGAGAAAATGGATAGGTGGTGTTTTGGGGTGGGACCCTTCTTCAGATTTTATTTACCTTCCTAATTGCTTGCAATGCCTGCATATTAATTTCTTGTAATTTGTGAAAAAAAGACACCCAGGCTATTCTGAGTACAAAAACTTTTCAATCTCTTCCAAAAAAATTGCACCTTCCTATTTCACTATTCTTTCCATCTGCCCTGTCCTTTCCCACTCGCTTTAGCTGAAATCATTTTTTAGATTGTGGATTCTGCACTCTCTACTAGACTGTTTGCATTCCTTTTAGTTTTCATCATTAATTCACCCATCTTGTATTCAGATTAGGATATTATTTTAACCATTTTTCCATGTTGTGCCTCGAAGCTGTATTCTTTAATGTACTCAGTTATCTGTGATATTTCTTAATATTTGTGTTTCAATTGTAATTTTATGACATTTTTAATTTTAAAAGTTTTTTTTAACAATATTTATTACATGTCATTTGAAACTCAGTGAGGCTCAAACGAGGCGCTTTTTTGACGAGAATTTTTAATAATAAGATTCACATTTAATTATTTTAAATTGCTTAAGAATGCCTGTGAGTGTCAGGAGCATTCAGTCATGGGACAGTTCTTAAGCCCGTAGGCATAGTTTAGCTGTCAAAGCCACTTTGGGGTGATGCTTACTGTTTTCCACAGGAAGACTTTGCACACGCTCATGAGGAACCAGCTTCTGGATCAAATGGCTGAACTATAGCCTGAACATGGTTTGCTGGATAGAAACGTGTTGGGGCCAAATACATCCAGTGGGACATGTGTTGTGTATTGCTGTTTTATAATGTATTTTATCATCTGAAAATAATGCTTATTCTTTTTTCTTTTTTTTTGCAATCATATAAAGGCTTTTCACGTATCCATGAGCGACATAAACAAAATCCATGATAATAATATTTGTCATATTGGATATTGAGCATGTAAATTATGACACATTCATCATGTGAATGTTTGATTATGGCAATGTTTAGCAGCACACAAAAACAGGAAAATTATCTAAATAAAGCACAAACCTAAAAAGGGTTTATTTTTCCACTACCCTTTGGTAACAGTTGCAATGTTTATTGCGTTGGACAGCTGTTTTTCAGAAGAAACTTATTTAAGTCGTTTTTTCCCCCGACATCCATCTGTAGGAGAAAGTATGAGTAGATCTGCTGTGGCATTGCACACAAGCAGTCCAGTTTACTGATATTTACCTTTAAGTGGTTGGAGTCAATATTGTTTGTTAATCCTTGTGATAAAGCAGATTTACTGAAATAGTACATTACCTGACAGACATGAGGATTTTTTTTTGCAGAGTGTGTTATATTTGCACTGCTATTTACTATACAAGACTTGCTTCAAACAAAATAACGTGGTTTATTTTGGCATCCCAACCTTCTTAGCCTTGGCTATTTACAATATAATATTTCATTTATTTGTTTATGCTTCTGTCTATCCTTCTTCCTTCACAAAATATTCCTTCATTTTCCTTGTTGGTTTTCTCTTGTATTTCCCATGGTGAAGCTGTAGTTTTTTGCTGAAGCTCGTTGGTATAATGCTGCACCAAATAGATTTTAACTACCTCTGTTTTCATGGATGGGACTATTTCTATATTCATACTCCTATGGTCCATATATGATGGACTTGATGAACATAAACATGAAGACCAGGGGCCAGGCATTCGGGCTCTGTCATTCAAAAAAAGAATGAGAGATGACTTCACTGAAACTTCCAAAATCTTATAAGGTTCAACAGGATGCAGGCAGGGAAAATGTTTCCCATGTCCCAAAAACTCTAGAACTTTGCAGTCACATGCTCATTTTATTCTTAAGCCAAAATTGCCTTGAGGCCTCTCACAACATTTTATGGTTTTAAAAGGATTAAACCATTAATAATAATTCTGAGTTAAGAAGTTGGCATTAAGGGTGTATCTAAAAAACGTCTTTGATATTTGGTGAAATATAGAATTGTCAGATGAGCTTGAGATTAGATGCTACTGTATCCGATCTCCTGCCCTACTTCTGTACTCACCAATCACCCCAGCTGCAAAGCAATGGCACATGAGCTTTACATTAGAGTAGACTGGAGGTGGAACTGTGATTTCAATCTTTTCAATGGGGGTTGCTAACCTTGTGGAAAAGGGAAGTCCAGATAATCAGAGACTTTAAGCAATAGTTCAAAAGCCTTCAAGAGTGGGTCGGTATTTGAGGAGTAGGTTTTAAGAGCAAGATGCTCAAGGCCAGCTACCAGGTAGAATCCTCTCTATCCCCCAAGATACCTTTTGTATATGGAAGACTATATTGTTTGGCCTTTCATTGGTGGCCCATGATCATCTGATCCAAGTTGTGAATCTGAATCGCTAGCCACACATGGAGTAGCAAAAAAAACCAATTTCAACTCTTTGTGGATTCTACTGGATTATATAATGACTGGATTTATGAAGAAACGGCAAATATGCCTTCCCAGTAATTCAAAAATTATCTATTTATTTATAATTATATTAATTTTTGGACATTTAATTAGGATTTTTAGTGTGACCTTTTTGCTTTTGAAAATGAGTCTGATGAAGTATATGCAATACCCAACTCTTAATAAAATGTCCTTAGATATCAGACATGCTAAAGAAACTCTCAAGATCAATGAGAGATTGCCTCAAAAAGCCTACTATGTAGACTTCAGAGATACATCGTGGAAAACAAGCCCTTCGGTCCACCAAACTGTGCCGACTGCTACGATCTCCCTGTATACTAAAACTATCCTGCACATTAGGGACAATTTACAATTTTCCCAAAGCCAATTAACCTACAAATCTGTACACCATTGGAGTGTGGGAGAAAACTGGAGCACCCAGAGAAAACCACGTGGTCACAGGGAGAGCCTACAAACTCTGTACAGACGTGCAAGCACCCATGTCTGTTTTTTCAACCTTTAAAAAAATGTTGGTGTGTGTTAAAAGTTTGTGTAAATGTTCCCCACTAAAGTTTGTGTAAATGTTCCCTACTGCCTCCCCACTAAAATATCTCAAATAGAAGAGGCAATTTAAAAATGAATGTAGTATGTATAACTGTCGACATGTGCAATGGGACACCGAAATAATTTGAATGTGTGAACTTTAATTAGGAAACTTTGAAATGGAGGTCGCGCTTGGTTTCATCGTAATAAGGTTGGGATATATCTTGGGGATTCACGGATTGTGAGGAGGAAATCAAATCAAAGATTGTTACCCAAGTTTGGGAGTAGAAGGTGTCACCTGAATCACAAGCAATATTGCATGTGCCAGACATTGACTCTCTTTAGCTGCTCTGTTTCCCAAATCCTAGAAAAATCAATCACAGACATTAAGTCCAAATGGATATTCAAAAGTGAAGCATGCATTCGCATTTACATTTTATTGTTGCTATTAAGATGCTTAAGCAGATTGATAATGTACAGTCATGGTTGTTGGGGTAGGTTTTTCCAGTTAATTGCTGTCCCCATCATTAATCCACGTCAGTGTGTCCATAGAACATGAAAGGGAAGGTAATGTTGGAGTTGCAGTTCACAAAGTAAGATATTTGAGAATGATATTTTCAGAGTGGACGGATAAAAAATCATTTGACATTTGCGTGTGATTATTGGCATTCATAGTTGCATGTTATGGAATTTTAAATGATTATCTTCCATTTTCCAAAGTTTATTTTAATAGTATTATTTTAGATCTCATTTGTGAAATACATATATGACCTAGTTTTAATCAATAGTTTTACCCTTCAGGAATGACTCCAGTGAGCAAGCCCGGTTGTTTGAAAAGGTGCTCGAATGGCATCAAGTTAATCAAGTTAAATTGGAATTTCCGGTAAGTGACTTGGGAATGATACATATCTTTCACATAAAATCTGAAAGAGAAAGTCTGCCATGTCTCTTTGATACCGTGTACCATGCAGTTCCAAATTTATTAACAGAGGTGCTTCATTATTGGTGTATTTTGAAAATGCGGAGCTGATCAAGAACCACGACAATGAATAAATGTTATTTCCATTCCCAGTTTGCTTTTGATAAAGTATCTCCATGACAATGGTTTAAAAAATAATTGTGCAATTCCTTGGGATGTTTTTGCTGATATGAAAACCATATACCACAGTACCAGATAATAGTGAGAATTGCTTCTATGAGTGTTCATGCATCCTCCTGCATTGATTGTCTACAGGCTTGATAACACTGACATGTGTTGAAACAGGCCAAACTTAGTTTATTAAGTAAAGTACACTTTTAGATATACAGTGAGGAAATAGGCCATTTGGCCCACCGTGTCCACACCGACCAGCAATCATCCATACTCTAGTTCCATCCTACAGACAAAGGATAATATACAGAAGCCAATTAACCTACAAACCTGCAGGTCTTTGGAATGTGGGAGGAAACCGGAGCACTCGGATGAAACTCACATGATCACAATGAGAACGTACAAACATCGTTCAGACAGTAGTCATAGTCAGGATTAGATAGTACCCATAGTCAGTTCCCATAGTCAGGATAGCAACTCTACCACTGTGCTGCCCTGTTCTTGTGCTAAAACGGCAGTGAGCCACAATTAGTGAAGTAGAAATATCCTGATATTACAGTCAATTCCTTGTTTGCTCTACAACCATAGTAAAACTGGAACATATCTTTTTCCTAAAACGTGTATGCGAGAACATTTTGCTTGGCATGCTCAACTGCAATTACAATATATATGCACCATTGCTAATTAGTTAACAAGTTGAATTTATTATCAGTTTCAGTCTAAAATAATGAAAAATGATGATAGTGTTTTTTAAAGTTCCCTTATTCTTTGCACTCTTTCTTCCTGTGCCAGTATGTGGTCAGTTGGATCGAATAGTAGTGCGACTTTGATTTACTCTCGTGCTATGCTTAATTTTTTTGTCATGCTCATTTGATGTAATTTGAAATGCTAGACTAAGAATCAAATTTAGACCAAGATGTGCAGTAATGCTGATAACTTGTGAGATTTTGTGATGGCTTGGCTATTGTTGATTCTAATGTAATGCATCTAATAGTTTTTCATCATTCATCATGTTAGTATAATTCTTTGAAGACAGTCCTGTTTCTACATGCCTGTTGGTTTGAAATTATTCACTAGCAGAATATATATTATGTGCTCCAGCCAGGTTTTACTGAATACCTGAAGGGATTTCTCAAATGTGGGATGCTACCATTCATGGGACGACTTGTACACATTCTAGTCTACACACATCTGGAGATGCACAGTAATACTCTAATGTTTGGGACAAACAAACTTACCATGGGTAGTGCCAATATAATGTTTCCGGCACAAAAAGATTCACAAAAGAATGTTGGCCGCAATAACCAAAACGGATACTGCAAGTTAGACGTAAATACAACACTGTCTGTCATTTACAAAACACATTTTATTGAGGAACAGCTCCAAAGTATGTTTGCAGTTGCAGTGTAACAACTTTGATTTATTAGTGGAATAATCATGTCCTTAGCTGACCTGGTTTGTCCACTATCTCCAACGGTAAAACTACAGACTTAAGAGATTTTACAGAAAGATTGTATGTAAAAATGTAGTAACTGCATAAACAATAGACTTTATCATATTTTGTTCTTTTTATATTTATGTTGATTAAATGTATAAGATACCAAACTTATTGAAAACGTACATTTTCTGCTACCATACTCCAGTTAGGAATATGTATTTAAAAATAGTGGCCATCCATCCTATTATTTTCCAGACTTAACATTGCCACGTAGATAAATACACTCAAACTCTCTTTCTTAAAATCAAATAAATTTGTGAGGAGGCCAAATGCAATTGCTTTCTCAATGCGTGTGTGTTACAGATTTGCTGCCACTCCAGCCAATAAGTTCCAGACCCCCACCATCCTGTGGATGAAAAAACTTCTCCGTGATTATTCTCTATTCCTGTACTAGTTACTTTGTCTATTGCATTTGGCTATTGATTTGCTTAAAGTATTAGATTCATTTTTTTTTAATGCCGATGCGTGAAATTTGAAATATAACCAGAATTTAACCCCTATTGAAGTTGATTGTGGGTGCCTGCTGTTGTAGTGAAAATTCTCTTATCAATTAGCAGATTGTGATCTAATATTGACAAACTATTATAAGAATCTGCTCTCAACTACTCTTTGAAATCCCTCCACCGTCTTGCTTCACTTTTGATTTACCTTCCCTCTTCACTAGTATGATTATCATTTTCACTATTCCATAATCTCAGAACCACTCATATTACCCAACAAACTTTGAGATCCCCTACCATCCAGGAGTTTCTTTATCAATGCAATGATATCTCAGTGGATGGACTATTTCCCCTTTGTTATTGAAATCCCTTGCCTGTATTTACAGATATTAAAACACCATAGAACGTTTAGGAATCTTCCTGGTATACCAACAACTGTCTCCAATACCAGTCATCAAACATATTGCCATCAAGCCACCTTTGTTCAAGCTCACATTCAACAACAGCACAGGAGAGTTGTGCTGGTGTGCAGCTATGTTTTGCACTTGGTATGTGATTGCTCAGATTCATCGCGTGGCAGAGAACTAAAATGATTGATTGGCTGAATTAAGGGAGGAGGAATAGTTATGGTATGCATCCACAAAAAGCAAGGAGGGATTGTTTTGTTCTGCAAATAGGTTTGTCTAGGGTGGTTTTGTTCTTTAAATTGTAATGGCTTTATCACCAATAGGATATACTAGACTATGTGGGACCCGTTGGGTCCCAGCATCACACAGGAGGGCTGGTCATCCAACGCAATATTCCACCTCTCCACCAATTCTAATATTGGTGGCCAGTTGAGGGGGGGGGGGCTTTCTGGAGCGCTAGTATGGGTGTTGTGGGCTGAAGGGACTGGTTTCCAGAGGGCTAGTATGCAAATTGTGCGCCAAATGGATTCTTGGGCTGGCGTCTCAGTCAATCAAGCCTGTTGTGCTGGCAACTCACTCACTCACGGCTGGTGGGCTGGTAGTTGACTCATGGCTAATCCTTGAAATTCTATTTCAAGCAGGGTATAAGGCCACCAAATTCAAGTGCAGTTTCATACCATTTGAAGTAGGGTGCAAAGCCACTAAAGACAGTGAGTCGTGACCTCTCCCTCCTCTATCTTGCAGAGACTGAGCCACACCCACATTTCCGGGTTTTATAACCCCCCCCCCCCCCCCCCCCCACCGGAAAAGGTATGGCTTTCATGGAGTGATTGACAGGAGAGAGATTCTCAACATTTAAAAAAAAACTAATAACACTTTTATTTTTCATTGATGGGAAGAATTCTCTGCATCTGCTCAGCAGAGGGGGACTGAGTAAGATGGCCAAAAATCACAGCCGTAAGTGGTAGCGATTTATCTAAAATCAATATACAGTGCAAACAGGAAGTAAGTGCATTTACAGTAGTGCCTTTCAACTTCAAACCAAAGCACCCAAGCCACCATTTGCAGTAAGTAGTGCATTTCAACTTCATGCCACCATTTGCAGTAAGTGGTGCCTTGCAACTTCAAGCCAATGCACCCAATCCACCATTTGCAGTAAGCAGTGCCTTTCAACTTCAAACCACACCCAAGGCACACCCAAGCCACCATTAGCAGTAAGTAGTGCCTTTCAACCTCATGCCACCATTTGCAGTAAGTAGTGCCTTTTCTACTTCAAGCCAAAGCTCCCAAGCCACCATTTGCAGTAAGTAGTACCTGCCAACCTCATGTCACCATTTGCAGTAAGTAGTGCCTTTCAACTTCAAGCCACAATTTGCAGTAAGTAGTGCCTTTCAACTTCAAGCCAATGCACCTATGCCCCCCATTTGCAGTAAGTAATGCATTTTAACTTCAAGCCATTGCACCCAAGCCACCATCTGCAGTAAGTAATGCCTTTCAACTTCAAGCCACACCCAAGCCACCATTTGCAGTAAGTAGTGCCTTTCAACTTCAAGCCACACCCAAGCCATTATTTGCAGTAAGTAGTGCCGTTCAACTTCAAGTCAAAGCTCCCAAGCCACCATTTGCAGTAAGTAGTGCCTTTCAAATTCATGCCACCATTTGCAGTAAGTGGTGTCTTTCAACTTCAAGCCACACCCAAGCTACCATTTGCAGTAAGTATTGCCTTTCAACTTCAAGCCAAAGCAACCAAGCCACCATTCGCAGTTACTGAGCACAGCACCTCGGTCTTACTGTGTGTGGGAGAGGGGGAGAAAGAGACGTACACTCACAGAGGCAGAGTCTCTCAGCCTGTGTAAGAGGGAGGGAGAGAGAGAGAGAGGCACACACAAGGTGGATGTGAAATCTCACCTGCCTGTTTCAGTGACAGACACCCGCCGCCAGTAAATGAAGACACCCCCATCTGTCTCCCCCTCCTCTCCCTCGACTCCCCCACCTTTCCCTCCCAACTCCAGTCCCGTCCCCACCCCCTGGGAAACTGAATAGAGCAACAATATAGATATAGAAACTGAAACAATATAGAAACTGAATAGCGCAACATGGCAAAAACATCTCCGACAAGCTTTACCCCCTTTCTTTGAGATTTTCTGGGAGCCATCTCTGCAAGTGTTCCTGTTAAAAAGATTATCCAACAATGACAATTAGGTGGGACGTCCTCGAAGGACACATGTTCCCTTGTCGATATTGAGACCACCTTTTTTACTCACCTTCTGTCCCCTCTGTCCAGCTTCCGGGTTTACCGTTCGCAGGAGTTCCCACGCGCTATATCTCTAAAATCTGAAGTTAGGTAATGTCTAAAGGAACTGCAGACGCTGGTTAATGCTGGTTAATACGCACAGAAGGACACAAAATGTTGGTGTAACTCAGCAGGTAAGTCAGATCTGGGAAGAAAAACATAAAAAGCTGGAGTAACTCAGCGGGTCAGGCAGCATCTCTGGAGAAAAAGAATAGGTGACGATTCGAATCGGAGCCCTTCTTCAGACAGCCTAATCGGAATTGAGTCTGAAGATGTGTCTCGTCCCGAAACATCAGCTTTTTTTCTCCAGAGATGCTGCTTGGCTCGCTGAGTTACTCCAGCTTTTTGTGTCTGTCTTCGGTTTAAACCAGCATGTGCAGTTCACTCCTTACACGGGTCTCTGTACAACATTGATTGGTAGCGTTCCGGACCCCTGGACCCGAGGACTCCGACCTGTATCTCTCAAAGAAGTACATGTGAAAAATTTCTCACGGACCATAAAAATGCGTAACCTTTCAGTAAAGTCCCTTTTAAAGTCCCTTTTAAAGATTATAGTTATTTTCTTGAATCTCATTAACATAACTCATGAATAAGTTGATGTCCATATGCGGATGCAAATCTTTATTTTTATTTATTTTTTAAATTCAATCCCACAGAAGATAATTTTTACTCACCTTCCGTCCCCTCTGTCCGGCTTCCGGGTTCACCGTTCGCAGGAGTTCCCACGGTACCCGCAAGAGTTATTACGGATATCGCACTGGCCACTACGTTCATATAATGTTGCAATACTCAACCACAAGTGTACAAGTCAATCTAGGAGAAATTCAAACTTTCTTGAATTTTCTCCCGAGTGACCAAGTTACACGATGACCTGCCGTTAGCGCTACGGTGGTTCACGGTGGTCCACGAATGCCATACTGTTATCGCACGAGGTTCCCACGATGTTAAACTCCGGTTAACTCTTGCGTCAAGTCGCCCCGTGAAAAGGCCGCTTAATAGTGCCTTTTAACTTCAAGCCAAAGCTCCCAAGCCTCCATTTGCAGTAAGTAGTGCCTTTCAACCAAGTCAAAGCTCCCGCCACCATTTGCAGTAAGTGGTGTCTTTCAACTTCAAGCCACACCCAAGCCATCATTTGCAGTAAGTGGTGTCTTTCAACTTCAAGCCACACCCAAGCCATTGCACCCAAGCCACCATTTGCAGTAAGTACTGCCTTTCAACTGCAAGCCAAAGCAACCAAGCCACCATTTGCAGTAAGTAGTGCCTTTCAACTTCAAGCCAAAGCAACCAAGCCATCATTTGCAGTAATAGTGCCTTTCAACTTCAAGCCAAAGCTCCCAACCCACCATTTGCAGTAAGTAGTGCCGTTCAACTTCAAGCCACAATTTGCAGTAAGTAGTGCCTTTCAATTTCAAGCCAATGCACCCACGCCCCCATTTGCAGTAAGTAATGCCTTTTAACTTCAAACCACATCCAAGCCACACCCAAGCCACCATTAGCAGTAAGTAGTGCCTTTCAACTTCAAGTCAAAGCTCCCAAGCCACCATTTGCAGTAAGTACTGCCTTTCAACTTCAAGTCAAAGCTCCCAAGCCACCATTTACAGTAAGTACTGCCTTTCAACTTCAAGCCAAAGCAACCAAGCCACCATTTGCAGTAATAGTGCCTTTCAACTTCATGCTACCATTAGCAGTAAATAGTGCCTTTCAACTTCAAGCCAATGCACCAAGCCACCATTTGCAGTAAGTAGTGCCTGTCAACCTCATGCCACCATTTGCAGTAAGTAGTGCCTTTTTTACTTCAAGCCAAAACTCCCAAGCCACCATTTGCAGTAAGTAGTGCCTTTCAACTTCAAGCCAATGCTCCCAAGCCACCATTTGCAGTAAATAGTGCCTTTCAACTTCAAGCCAATGCACCCAAGCCACCATTTGCAGTAAGTAGTGCCTGTCAACCTCATGCCACCATTTGCAGTAAGTAATGCCTTTTCTACTTCAAGCCAAAGCTCCCAAGCTACAATTTGCGGTAAGTAGTACCTGTCAACGTCACGTCACAATTTGCAGTAAGTAGTGCCTTTCAACTTCAAGCCAAAGCTCCCAATCCACCATTTGCAGTAAATAGTACCTGTCAACCTCATGTCACCATTTGCAGTAAGCAGTGCCTTTCAACTTCAAGCCACAATTTGCAGTAAGTAGTGCCTTTCAACTTCAAGCCAATGCACCCACACCCCCATTTGCAGTAAGTGATGCATTTTAACTTCAAGCCATTGCACCCAAGACACCATCTGCAGTAAGTAATGCCTTTCAACTACAAGCCACACCCAAGCCACAATTTGCAGTAAGTAGTGCCTTTCAACTTCAAGCCACATCCAAACCATCATTTGCAGTAAGTAGTGCCTTTCAACTTCAAGTCAAAGCTCCCAAGCCACCATTTGCAGTAAGTAGTTTCTTTCAACCTCATGCCACCATTTGCAGTAAGTGGTATCTTTCAACTTCAAGCCACACCCAAGCCATCATTTGCAGTAAGTGGTGTCTTTCAACTTCAAGCCACACCAAGCCACCATTTGCAGTAAGTGGTGTCTTTCAACTTCAAGCCACACCCAAGCCACCATTTGCAGTAAGTAGTGCCTTTCAACTTCAAACCAAAGCTCCCAAGCCACCATTTGCAGTAAGTAGTGCTTTCAACTTCAAGCCAAAGCACCCAAGCCACCATTTGCAGTAAGTAGTGCCTTTCAACTTCATGCCACCATTTGCAGTAAGTAGTGCCTTTCAACTTCAAGCCAAAGCAACCAAGCCACCATTTGCAGTAATAGTGCTTCAACTTCAAGCCAAAGCTCCCAAGCCACCATTTGCAGTAAATAGTGCCTTTCAACTCATGCCACCATTTGCAGTTAGTGCCTTTCAACTTCAAGCCACAATTTGCAGTAAGTAGTGCCTTTCAACTTCAAGCCAATGCACCCACTTGCAGTAAGTAATGCATTTTAACTTCAAGCCATTGTACCCAAGCCATCATTTGCAGTAAGTGGTGTCTTTCAACTTCAAGCCACACCAAGCCACCATTTGCAGTAAGTGGTGTCTTTCAACTTCAAGCCACACCCAAGCCACCATTTGCAGTAAGTAGTGCCTTTCAACTTCAAACCAAAGCTCCCAAGCCACCATTTGCAGTAAGTAGTGCTTTCAACTTCAAGCCAAAGCACCCAAGCCACCATTTGCAGTAAGTAGTGCCTTTCAACTTCATGCCACCATTTGCAGTAAGTAGTGCCTTTCAACTTCAAGCCAAAGCAACCAAGCCACCATTTGCAGTAATAGTGCTTCAACTTCAAGCCAAAGCTCCCAAGCCACCATTTGCAGTAAATAGTGCCTTTCAACTCATGCCACCATTTGCAGTTAGTGCCTTTCAACTTCAAGCCACAATTTGCAGTAAGTAGTGCCTTTCAACTTCAAGCCAATGCACCCACTTGCAGTAAGTAATGCATTTTAACTTCAAGCCATTGTACCCAAGCCACCATCTGCAGTAATTAGTGCCTTTCAACTTCAAGCCACACCCAAGCTTTAGAACCAATAGAGACACTTTTTTTGCAAGCTTTAGAACCAATAGAGACACCCTTTGCAAGCTTTAGAACCAATAGAGACTCTTTTTGCAAGCTTTAGAACCAATAGACATTTTTTTGCAAGCTTTAGAGCCAATAGACATTTTTTTGCAAGCTTTAGAGCCAATAGACATGTTTTTGCAAGCTTTAGAGCCAATAGACATGTTTTTGCAAGCTTTAGAGCCAATAGACATGTTTTTTTGCAAGCTTTAGAACCAATAGACATGTTTTTGCAAGCTTTAGAACCAATAGACATATTTTTGCAAGCTTTAGAACCAATAGACATGTTTTTGCAAGCTTTAGAACCGATAGACATGTTTTTGCAAGCTTTAGAACCAAATAGACATGTTTTTGCAAGCTTTAGAACCTATAGACATTTTTTTGCAAGCTTTAGAACCTATAGACATTTTTTTGCATGCTTTAGAACCAATAGAGACATATTTTTGCCACCTTTAGAACCAATAGGCATATTTTTGCCACCTTTAGAACCAATAGACATATTTTTGCAAGCTTTAGAACCAATAGAGACATTTTTTGCAAGCTTTAGAACCAATAGAGACACTTTTTGCAAGCTTTAGAACCAATAGAGACACTTTTTGCAAGCTTTAGAACCAATAGAGACACCTTTTGCAAGCTTTAGAACCAATAGAGACACATTTTGCAGGCTTTAGAACCAATAGACACTTTTTTTGCAAGCTTTAGAACCAATAGACATTTTTTTGCAAGCTTTAGAACCAATAGACATTTTTTGCAAGCTTTAGAACCAATAAAGACACTTTTTGCAAGCTTTAGAACCAATAGACATTTTTTTGCAAGCTTTAGAACCAATAGACATTTTTTTTGCAAGCTTTAGAACCAATAGACATTTTTTGCAAGCTTTAGAACCAATAGAAACACCTTTTGCAAGCTTTAGAACAAATAGACACATTCTGCAAGCATTTTAGAACCACTAAGGGCACTTACATTTGAGTAGACATGTTTTCAGTGTTATTCACAGCTCAGAGAAACGTGACCGTCTGCCTTCCTCCATCTTGAAGAGTGAGTGAGGCACACCACTTCCTGGTTTTATAGTCCCTCCCCCCTGCCGCCAGCAGGGGCAGCGGAGAGAATGGGGAATTTTGTAAAAACATTAATATCTCTGTCATTTTTAATCGACGGGAAAAATCCTCGGCATACATGTGGCGGAGGGGGGCTCTGAGCAAGGTGGCCAAAAATGACGGCCGTAGGTGGCGCAGCGTTCTCTCGGAAATTGCTGCACAGATGGCCAAAACCGGTCAATAACAGACTTTTAGTAATACAGGTGCACAACCTTTTATCCGAAGATCCAAATAACGAAAACCTCCGAATAGCGGCCATTTTTTCGGTCCTTGAAGAAAGGTCCTTGAAAACGTTCACCGAGGGCGGCCCGCAGAGGTGACAGCGGAACCTCCGGTCGGTCCTCGAAGAAAGGGGAACTAAATCCCCATTCATAAAAGAGAAGGTGAGGGTATATTGTGCGGGAGGGTTAATAATTGACAATATGCTGCTGCCTGCCCGCTGAGTTAAAAAGTTCCCACGGTAGACTCACGAAACACAGTGTTTCGTGAGTCTTGCGTGGGAACTTTTTAACTCAGCGGGCAGGCAGCAGCAGATTGTCGCTCGCTTCAGTTTCACCCCACCTACACCCCTCTGCTTCCCGGCCATGTGTGTGACCCCTTCCCTCCCCTCTCCAGCTCCCCGCCCATTGCACCGGCGCGGGGGCTTTGCACTGTCTTCACGTCGGTGATTGCAGCAGGACAGTGACAGTCACCGGAGACGTCAGGACCAACGGGACACCGACCCCCAGGCCCACTGCGAGCACGGAGATCCCAGAGACCCACAGCCAGCAGCAACTCCAGCCCAGCCCCGCTCCAACTCCAGAGGAACACGTAGGGGCAGAAGCTGATGGTGTGCAAGGTACGTCTTGTTCTTGGGGTGGCGGATGAGGGGCGCAGCTCGGGCTGTGGGCATACTGCCACTTGTCGCCGTAGCGGCCCATTGGGGAGCGGATTCCTCTGGAGTTGGAGGGGGGGGGGGGGTTATTGTGCTGTTTGATCGCCCCCTGCTATCCCAGGGACAGGGAGACACAGCGGCTTTTTAGACTGGTGGGCAATCACTTCCAAAGTTCTGCCCACACAGTCAGTACACCTCTCCTACACTGCATTTCATACAAACATTTATTCTGCAAGAAAAAACTACATTGAAGACTCAAACTCGCGACCGAGTTTACTGCCGCGATCAAGGCGCAAACTCGCGACCTTGCGGATATGAGCCGAGCACTCTACCACTGAGCCAGCCATTAAAATCTACGCTAAAAAATTTCCATTCCGAAGACCGACAAATTCTGAATTACGAAAAGTGTCTGGTCCCAAGGCTTTCGGATAAAAGGTTGTGCACCTGTATAGATGATTAGCTTAATTATGTTCTAATCAACAGCATTTTGTTTCAGTCAACAAGTGCCAATGAAGAAGAAACGTAATTCAGTTTTTATTGAGAGTTGATACTTGCTTTTCTTTTTGTGACCTTTCGTGAAGCACAGTTTGGCAGATGAAGTATGTTTGAAGTACAGATTGAAACTCTTTTGCCCAACACTCTTGGGACCTGACTGTTGCTGGGCCACAGAGACTGCTGGATCACTGAAATTGCTCCATGAATCAATCCCCTTGTCAATTTTCAACGCAAATCTCGTATCCAACCTCCTATTATGAATCTGCGATTAATGTCTCTGATGAACCAATTCATTTCTCTGTATATACTTTGTGTTTATTTATCTATTTTTTTCACAAATATTCCATAAGAGTAAATTTTTATTACATATCTCAAAAAAATGTTGGTGGTAATTTGCGAATTCCTTAAGGACGAGTTTACATTATCCGAACTGCTATAACGCAGGGGTACACTGTATATATAATAAAGTTTAAAATAGAAGAGTGAAGATATATTTACTAAGAAATTTGTTAACACAGCTGCTCAATAAACTAATGGCACCAGATTCTAAACATTCTGGACCATAGGAAATGCCAAATCACAGAATGCCGGAGCAGAGAGTTTTAACCTACAGTACTTAAGGAAATGAGTCTCAAAAATAACAATGTGATAATAAACTAAGGTAGACAAAAATGCAGGAGAAACTCAGCGGGTGAGGCAGCATCTATAGAGCGAAGTAATAGGCGTAATTTCGGGTCGAGACCCTTCTTCACTGATGTTGGGAGGGGAGGGGAGGGGCAGGAAAAAGAAAGGAAGAGGCGCAGTCAGTATGCTGTGGGAGAGCGGGGAACGGGGAGGGGAGGGAGGGAGAAAACAAGGACTACCTGAAATTGGAGAAGTCAATGTTCTTATCGCTGGGGTGTAAACTCAACACTTTAACTCCCCCTCCCATTCCGAATTTGACCTTTCTGTCCTGGGCCTCCTCCATGGCCAGAGTGAGTCCCACTGCAAATTCGAAGAGCAGCACATCTTTTTTCGCTTTGGTAGTTTACACCCCAGTGGTATGAACATTGACTTCTCCAATCACAGATCTTCTATCTCCTTTTGGCTATTGGGAGAGGTATAGTATAACCCCATTGTAATTGCATTTTTCTCATTCCTGAGCTCTACCCACATTGCCTTACTGTAATGTGAGCCCTCCTGAATGTCTTCTCTAAGTGTCAAGGTGACATTATGCCTGTAGAGCAAGTAGTAGAGCAACTCCCAACCTCTTTTGTATTCTTCTGAATATCGCATCTGAAACATTTGAATGCTGGACTGTTGTGCTGCCAGTCCTGTCCTTCTCCCAATTAAGTCTATTCAATGGCTATAACATCATAGTTGCATGTACCAATCCAGGCCCTACATACATCTGCCTTATCTATAATATTCCCTGCAATAAAATTAACACATTTCAGTCCAACAGTCCTACCATGCTTATTATGCTACCATGGCCTTCCCTATTCTTCCTTTCAGATTTATTTGTGCTAATCTCTATGTTCCTTTCAATCCCTTCACTTGTTAAATCCTCCGAAGTAGCACTAGCAAACCTCCCTGTGAGGATATTGGTGCCGCTCCGGTTTATGCGCAACCTATTCTTGTACAGGTCCCACCTGTCCCTGGAAAGTGCCCAATGATCCATGTATCTAAGCCATCCTTCCTGCACCATCTCCTTGGCCATGCATTTGAACAATAATATCTTCTGATTTCTTCCAACTCGCTAGCACGTAATGTAATTCACCATCACTTTCATGTGCCAGTATGGATGTTGGTTGATAATAAAAAAGGGTACTTGAAGATCTAAACATTGGATATAGACATCTCCGTTCTAAGTGACTTACCCCTTATTCTTAAACTGTGGCCCCTGGCTCTAGATTCCCCCAACATCGGGTACATGTTTCCTGCCTCTAGTGTGTCCAAACCTTTAACAATCTTTTATGTTTCAATAAGATACCCTCTCATCCTTCTAAATTCCAGAGTATGCAAGCCCAGCAGCACCATTCTATCAACATATGACAGTCCCGCCATCCCGGGAATTAACCTGGTGAACATACGCTGCACTCCCTCAATAGCAAGAATGTCCTTCCTCAAATTTGGAGACCAAAACTGCACACAATACTCTAGGTGTGGTCTCACTAGGGCCCTGTACAACTGCAGAAGAACCTCTTTGCTCTTATACTTAACTCCTCTTGTTATGAAGGCCAACATGCCATTCGCTTTCTTCACTGCCTGTTGTACCTGTATGCTTATTTTCAGTGACTGATGAACAAGGACAAAGAGATCCCATTGTACTTCCCCTTTTCCCAATGACACCATTTAGATAATAATCTGCCTTTGTAGCGGGGAATCACAGGAGTCCAGCCCAGAATTAGTCGGAAAACACAAAGTTGTGCGAACGAAACGTATTTATTACTAGTACAGTGCTTCTCCCTACTCCAACCTCGTGCATGGGCATTTCCCGACCTTAAATACCCAGGGCCAGACCCCATGACCCTACGCATCCCACTCCGAAACACTCAACTCCTCCCTCCTGAGCCGAGGGTTTGCTATGCCCATGGCTAGCTACCAGGTGCCGCCACACCTTCCTGTTTTTGCCACCAAAGTGGATAACCTCACATTAATCCACATTAAACTGCATCTGCCATGCATCTGCCCACTCACCCAACCCGTCCAAGTCACCCTGTATCCTCATAGCATCCTCTTCACAGTTCACACTGCCACCCTGCTTTGTGTCATCTGCAAATTTGCTAATGTTATTTTTAATACCTTCATCTAGATCACTAATGTTTATTTTAAATAGTTGCAGTCCCAGCACCGAGCCTTGCGGTACTTCACTCATCACTGCCTGCCATTCTGAAAGGGACCCGTTAATCCCTACTCTTTGTTTCATGTCTGCCAACCAAATTTCTATCCATGTCAGCACCCTACCACCAATACCATGTGCTCTAATTTTGCCGACTATTCACTCTCTGGAATTCTCTGCCACAGAAGGTAGTTGAGGCCAGTTCATTGGCTATATTTAAGAGAGAGTTAAATGTGGCCCTTGTGGCTAAAGGGATCAGGGGGTATGGAGAGAAGGCAGGTACAGGATACTGAGTTGGATGATTAGCCATGATCATATTGAATGGCGGTGCAGGCTCGAAGGGCCGAATGGCCTACTCCTGCACATATTTTCTATGTTTCTATGTTTCTATGTGGGACCTTAAATGCTTTCTGAAAGTCCAGGTACACCACATCCACTGGCTCTCCCTTGACCATATTCCTAGTTACATCCTCAAAAAATTCCTGAAGATTAGTCAAGCTTGATTTCCTCTTCATAAATCCATGCTGACTTGGACCGATCCTGCTACTGCACAAATTTCAACATTAATTAGGCAGTGGTGATTCCTGTTCTCCTATTTGGTTTTTAGACTTGCACTGACTACACCAAGCATCTCAAGGGACAAAAAAAAATCACTATCAGTGCTATGACTGCAAAATCCTCCAAATTCATTGGAAGGAACAGACATATACATTTCTTAAAGGATTGGAATATGGGGGATATGGGGAAAAACCAGGAATGGGTTACTGATTTTAGATGATCAGCCATGGTGAAGGCTGGCTCGAAGGGCTGAAAGACCTACTCCTGCACCTATTTTTCTGTTTCTATGAATGGTACACAGTTTGGGTGTAAAATTCTCCCCAGCCTTTATGGTAACTGATGGCCTCCATGTAACGGGAATGCAGTTGAGGCAATCATGTTTTTAAATTGGAAACGATTGTCTTAGACATTCTTGCCATCAATTATCTTCCTTACAAATATTTAGGGCTCGTCCTCTCAATGCTAAGAAATCAGGAATGTTCCCCGTGTGCTGTGGGTAATCAGCAGCTGGTCGTCGGTTTCTGGCACCTGACTGTGCACTTTCCACCCCCAACAGGATTTTAGAGATGAACTCAAGTTGCTGGAAAATTATATCTGAGAAGACCTGTGTGGCTTTTTGTATTTATAGTGCTCAGTTAATGTAATTGGTTCTGAATTTCATTTCAACATTTTAAATTCGGTACATTGTTTTGATTAATCAAAACTGTTAAGGTGTTTATGATATAGAGGATTTCCATCATATCTTTTCTGTACTTGCTAGATATTACAAATTCAGCAAGGTGGCAGTGGTGTCTTTTTCTCTAACTGCTTGTTCAAAATACCAACTCAAATATGTTCAGTTATAAAATTGGACTTCGTAATTGGAAAACTTATTACTGATTCCATCAAAGCCTTTTGTTTAACCATTGCTTTCAAACGTTTGTGTTTTGTAAAGAGGCTTGAAGTTATAGTACAAACTGAATATGTGCAATACTTTAAAGGAACATGTTAGAAGGTTTGTGACAAAATTATAAGTTGAAGTTTACTGCCTGTACCAGTGGAGGAGGGGTAGATAATTTTTGGCACTAATGGTAGTCTACATACTTTTGTAATCAAAGAGATGTTGGAAGTGTCACATGCAACTAAAAAAACTATTTTGCTTGATCTCTTCAGTTTGTGATCACGAATGGAGCAGTAATGCAATCTGCTGAGTACACAATACACACAATACACAATACACAATACAATTTATTTGTCACTTGAACCTCATAGAGGCTCAAATGAAATGTTGTTTCTGCAGTCATACACACATGAAAAAAAAGACCCAAGACTCAACACAATTTACACAGACATCCATCACAGCGCATCTCCTCCTCGCTGTGATGGAAGGCAAAAAAACTTATCTCTCCCCTGCACTCCCCATTCCCCTCCCGATGTCAGAGTCAAAGCCCCCGGCGGGCGATGGCAATTGTCCCGCGGCCATTAAAGCCACGCCGGGTGATGCAAGGCCACACTCCGGGTCTTGTTGTTGGAGCCCCCGGCGGGCGCTAGCAAAGTCCCGCAGCCGTTGAAGCCACGCCGGGCGATGTCAGGCCCCACTCCAGGTCATCCTCGACCCCGCGACTCGGGCGGAGAAGTCGCCGTTGCAGAAGCCTCGAAAAGCGGTCTCCCACCAGGGACCCGCGGGCTCCCGATATTACTGTCTGCCAGACCTGCGGTAAGCCTCCGAATCTCCGGGGGTCGGGTTGCAGCAGCGCGCCACCACAGCTCCACCCGCTCCGAACTCGGCCAGCTCCGTGATGGTGAGTAGCTCCGCAGCTCCGCGACTGGAGCCCCAGGTCGTTCCTGCTGGAGGCCGCTCCACGTTGCAGCCCCAACGACAACGGAGAACCGACAGGGAAAAGGTCGGGTTCTCCGCGCAGGGGAAAGATTTTAAAAGTTCCCCCCCCCCCGCGCCCCCCCCCACACACACATACACACACACATACCCCATCAAAAAAATAATAAAAACTACATTAAAACGAGACAAAAAATAACAAAACGACAAACGGACTGCAGAGGCCGCTGCGCGCCGTCGCCCAGTATGTTTTAATGTAAGCTTTGAGTATGTATGTAACAGATCCAGAAATCCAGAATTTAGGTATGGTACATCCAACAATGCAATGGATCAGTAGCAAGTTGTCACAGAAAGTTAGTATAATGAGGCTCTGTGGTGAACAGCAATAGAATGGTAAGATTAAACGAGAACTTACCAGTTTGAAGTTTGATCTTGATTTTATGAGGAGTTACGATGAGCGATTACGTGAAGAAGGGCCGTCCGTCTGCGTGCGCGTCAATCTTCAAAGCAGCGGTGTTAAATCACAGATAAAAAAGAAGACCTGAGAATAGTAAGATTGTGAAAAACTTGAACTTCCATATGACCTTGATAATATGAGGGTGGGAGCGGTGGGCACGTAATCGCTCATCGTAACTCCTCATAAAATCAAGACCAAACTTCAAACTGGTAAGTTCTCGTTTAATCTTACTATTTTACTTCGGAGTCACGTGAGTGACTACGTGAAGATTTCAAAGCTCTGTGATTTTACGCCGGTTACGAATCCAAGCGTCACACACTGAATGGATTGACCATGGATGCGTGTAATCATTAAAGCATTCAGACATTACGTAGTTAAGTAAAGAAACTGATGCTTTAAATGAAAGAAATGTTTAAAAAGAAGTTACCCCTCCCAACCTTAGGGGGAAACTAAGGGACAGAACTTAAAATGGTACGTGCAAACACCCCCAGTCCGGTTATGGGTTTGTTATAAAAACGCGTGGACCGTTATTTCATTCATCCATCCTGCAGCCACTAGGATGTAGTTAAGGGGCACGTCCATAGCTCTTGCTGCCGACGTAGATGCAGCCCTGGCGGAGTGAGATTTAACGATATAAATGTTCACTCCTGCTACCGCCATTACCTCCTTTGACCATCTGGAGATGATTTGAGTTGATACCTTCTGGTGTGGTTTTTTATGGCTGATGAGGACCGATTGTTCTGAGCCTCTGAGGTTCTCCGTAACTCTCAGATAGTGGTGTTAGTACGTTACCACACACACAACCGTTGGTCCTCTGGATATGCCAAGAACTGGATCTCCATCCCTGGCATTCCTGGCCTGCTCTGTTTTATCAGGTTCCTGATTAGGAATGTTATGTTGTTCATATTGGTGGTCATGTAGTCCAACCGTAGCTTTTGCAGTGTCTGGACTCTTTGTCAGCATACCACCTTCAGGGTTAGTTATATGCGGTCACCACTGTCAAAGTAGGGTTAGTACCACGCTCACATCCCATGTGTCCGTGTAGCTTGGCCTTGGAGGTATTAAGTTGTAAATTCCCTTCATGAATTTTGTTGTAAAGGGGTGCGTTCCTATCGACCCGTGCCCTGCTTCCAGCATCAGATAGGAGGAGAGTGCGCCTCTGGCACTATAGATTGCACTATAACTTTGTTTATAGTTATGGTACAGAGTTGATAGGAACTCCAAGACATCCGTTATCCGAACTGTGTTGTATTTGTTCGGACAGCCCTATGCCTTGACATGGCCTCCTCAGAATCTGAAGACCACCCAACAATTTTGGGTAATTGATTCCATGTGTTGGGGAATTACAGACTCCTGCTCATTCCATCTGCCCCCACAGCTCTAGACTGTGTTTGTGGCTCCCCATCCTTAGCCGCTAGCATTGGTCTGAACCACCGATGGCTTTCGAACAAAATTTCCCTTGAGCTGTCTCTCGTTCGTTATCCACCATAGTTTATCAACAATGGCCTCTGCTGGTAATCCATAGTTTGCCAATTTGGCCTGCATGTAATCTGAGTGTTCGTTCCTTTGCTCGCTGTAAATTCTGGTAATGCAAAGGCCCGTGACGTACTGCTGGAAATGCAGCTACTATTTGCCAATTACACTCGCTGTTTGCCTGATAGATGGCTAGTATTTGACTATCAGGTCATAGCAGGCTTACTTAAATCTTGTTGTTTGCCCCTAGGCAAAGTCACCAACATATTTACTGTTTTTAATAGTAAATCCTAGGTAATCAATTACCCTTGTAGGTGTCAATTTTGATTTAACTGGATGGATGAGGTAACAAATTCTTTCAAACAGGGTTTTGGTTTGCTTTGACTGATGCTTCTGCCAATTCTTGGTGACTCCAAATTGAAAATGTCCTCCAAATATGCCATTACTATGTGGCTTTGAGACCTTTGTAGGCCCAGAATTGGTTTCCGTAGTTTAGTCAATAGTCTAGGAGCTGCTGTCAACCCATTTGGCAGAGCCATGCCATCCAGTTAAACTTCAAATATCTCCTGTTCTTAGTGAATAGACACCGAATAGTATGCATCTTTGAGGTTGTGCCATGTGACCATTTTATAGGAAGCTCCTATAAAACAGTTGTTAGACCATAACAACATTTTACTGTTCTGAAAGTCTATACTGCACAAATGAGTTAAACCTGGATGAAGTGATATCCTCCATCTGTCACCTGTCCTTGATGGCAATCCTGCCCATAATACTGGGCCTGCCTTGAAGACAACTCCGGTCCGAGTTCCAAGTCTGCTTGGAACCTATGTATGTTGTGCAGTAAAAATAATCACATGTTGTTATCTGTTTTTTAAAACCAGATCTGAAATTCATGTTATTGTCATTTTGAACAAAAACACAAGAGTAAAATTACCAACATGTAACTGGTCCACAATCCCTTGTTTCAGTAAACCCAGACCCACCTACCTCCATGGCTACCGGTGGTCTTGTGGTAAGCCCAAAGGCCCCTGATGCGGGTTCTTTTTCTCTCCTTGATTGGGAGTAGGACTGGTAGGGAGTGTGGATTCCATGTTTCTCCTGACCTCTGCTTGGGTCTTGGTCTGAAAACCTTATCATACTGAGCTTGTCTTGTAAGACCATTCTGGCCATAATTCTGAGTCTGCCTTGAAAGACGACTAATCATATTTCCGTGCCCAGCTTTCAAGCTACCACCGGCTTCAGTGAACTGCTTATCCCCTATGGAGGTGTGGGGTGTGTTGTCGCCTACTGATGAAGTTTGCTTGTCGTTGTACCTTGATTGGTCCGACAGCTTTTGCTTCCTTCTTCTGGTCTTACCTGAAGAGAGGATTCGGCGGCTAGTTTCTCCCTGATAGCGCTGTTCCCTTGCCGGCATTTGTGCGAATATTCTGCCAACTGCTGGCTCTTGAGGCCATATGCATGTGCTTCAGTATGTTCATACTTTAAATTCGAGATCAGTTACCTACTGATCACTCACACTCCCCTCCACTGAGAGTGAGATTTGTAGGCAGCCCTGAAAACAGGTGCTGCCGCAGGCCCCTGAGGATACCTGCGCTGACATGGCCCCTCCAGCGGACCTAAATGAGATTCTTGCTTTGGGTCAGACTGAAACTGACCGTGGATGCTCCTCTCCTCAGAGCAGGAGACATTTGTGCAGCCCTGAAACAGGTGCCGCTGCCTGCAGGTTCTCATAATTCCCGGGCTGATAACTACCTCCTTTGGAGTATATCATTGTGGAGCACCTCTCCATCAGGTGCTCCATGTGGGTTTTGAACGTTTAAACACGTTACCCATGAAGGATCTTTCAGCCCTTCGAGCCAGCCTTCACCATGGCTGATCATCTAAAATCAGTAACCCATTCCTGGTTTTTCCCCATATCCCTTGATTCCTTTAGCCCCAAGATTCAAACAAGAGGACATGATTTGAGAATTAAGGGACAAAAGTTTAGGGGTAACATGAGGGGGAACTTCTTTACTCAGAGAGTGGTAGCTCTTGTGGAATGAGCTTCCAGTGGAAGTGGTGGAGGCAGGTTCGATTTTATCATTTAAAAATAAATTGGATAGGTATATGGATGGGAGGGTTATGGTCTGAGTGCAGGGAGATGGGTCTAGGTGAGAGTAAGTGTTCGGCACGGACTAGAAGGGCCGAGATGGCCTGTTTCCGTGCTGTAATTGTTATATGGTTATATGGTTAAATCATTTATTGCAAGTACATTGTAGACTCACAGCTCAGTTGATTCACAGCTTAGAATCACAGTTGTGGCCTCTCCCTCGCGATCTTCCAGAGTGACTGACTCATGTCCAGGCACCCGAGGTTTTATAGTCCTGCCCTTCATGACAAAGATTTTTAACGCTGCATCAGACGGACCCAAGAATACAGCACTGAGTTACATTCAAAAGAGAACAAAGCCAATGTTAGCATTACAGCAAAAACCACTTTCAGATCATATCTTAAGTGTCTGCAATCTACTGTGTTTTGCCAGCTATTGAATTTAACTCATCCATTTATATTTATTGGTACACAAAAATGCTGGAGAAACTCAGCGGGTGCAGCAGCATCTATGGAGCGAAGGAAATAGGCAACGTTTCGGGCCAAAACCCTTCTTCAGACTGATTTTCCAACATCTGCAGTTCCTTCTTAAACATTTATATTTATTTTCTTGGCAGCAGTAATCTGTTAGAATTTGATGCTTTAAGTATTGTGTGTAGTTTTATTAAAATATGAGAAATGATAAAATTTGTGATATTATGCTAATAATATTGTAATGACATATTACTTATTCCCCATAAGTCTGATAGGAAACATCTGTTGGTCTCTTCTTCATCTGACTGTCACTCATTACCAAGGTCACTGAGTTTAGATGGAGCAATAGATTCATATTTTGTTACTTCTAAAATCAGCAATAAATATGAAGATTCTCAATCTATGTCTGTCATACATTATATTTCATCATAAACTAAGATGAAGGTTGCCACTAATTTGTGGTTTAAATTATGGTTCTTCATGCAATTCTCTTTTCTTTTGATTTCCGTTTGCCATTTTCCAGTTAAGGGAATAAACAAGCATGGTTTATGTTAACCCTATTTCTTCCCAAAGAAAACCTTAAAAGACCATTTTCTCCACTGCAGAGATGAGGGATCATTGTGCTAAAGAGTTTCCCAAGCATCAAGGGATCTTGAGCTGCAACATCTGCTTTCAGGATTGACTTCAACTTTGCCAACTATAATTAGCTGTTGGTTACCAATTAATTTGGTTCTGAATGCTACAATATTCCCTGTTCTCATGGTCCTGTAATGGTTGGAACATGGCTAGATGATTTCTGGCTTTGAGTGGAGAAGAAGACAGTTGATCTTATAGGGTGATCTTAAGCAACTCTTGACCTAAAAGACCCAGCAATTGATTACAACATCTTGATGATGGAATACAGTCATACTAGAATGATTGTAGATTTCACTTGTTGATAAACATGTGTGAAGCATCGGAGATTGTGGTAGTGCTTGTGAAGTATAGATTGTTGAGGATTGAGCATTGCCAGAGTTTAGTGAGACAGTGTAGACACTACCTAGGATTGTGAAGTTGGTAGTTGTTGAGCTTTTGTAAAATGTGTTCGTGAGATGGAGTCTTGTATTGAGCATTCATGATAAATTGGTACATTTTTAACCTGACACTAAAGTGGGTGTATTATAGATAGCAAAGATGGTGATATAAATTCCAGTTGGATCTTGATCAGTTGAGCAAGAGGGCTGAGGAATGGTGAATGGCGTTTAATACAGATAAGTACAAGGTGTTGCATTTTGGGGAGTCAAACCAGGGCAGAACCTTCACAGCGGATGGCAAGGCCCTGGGGAGTGTTGTAGAGTGGAGAGATCTAGGAGTACAGGTACATAGTTCATTAAAATTGTGTCCCAGGTAAATTGGGTGACCAAGAAAGTTTTTGGTTCATTGGCCTTTATCAGTCAGGGTATTGAGCATAAAAGTTGGGATGCTATGTTACAATTATACACAATGTTAGTGAGGCTGCATTTGGAATATTGTATTCCGTTGTGGTCATCTTGCTAGAGGAAGGATGTTGTTAAGCTGGAAAGAGGGCAGAAAAGAAGTACAAGGATGTTGCCTTGACTTGAGAGCCTGAGCTATTGGGAGAGGTTGGGCACACTAGTACTATATTCCTTGGAGCAAATGTGGGTGAAGGGTGGTCTTGTCGAGGTGTAGAATATATGAGGGCAATAGCTAGGGTGAATGCGCAGTCTTTTATCCAGAGCAAAAGCTTTGATTTTAAACAGCTTCTGTAAGAAGAGCCAGAAAGCTAGCCACTAGCTTGGAAGAGCCAAATAATTGTTTTCCAATCTGTCTGAAGAAATCCAGATGTCCAACCTTGGATTGTTTTGAAGTCAAGATAAGACACACATTCCTTTTGAACTAATCCTGTTTAAAATCCTGTTATTCTCTCAAAGGACTTTCACACTCCAACATTGTTGTTACAACACATCCATGAGTTGATCGGACATGGAGGAAGAAGTTTCATGCTATCAAAGCTTTGGACTTTGATGTTTTGGACTATATACTGGGTATCATGCCTGATGTCAAGGGTTTAGTGCTCGCGGTATGACTTCAAACTAAAAACAGTGTTTTAATAAGATCAATAATCAAGTTGTGCTTGCTTCTAGAAGGCGAAAGTGAGGATGGAAGAGTCGATGAAGAATTTTGATTGGGGATATATAGTGCATGCTATTTTTTGCTTTTGATATATGTTAAGCCTTCATGGTTACTTTTTTTTAATGTTTATTAATAATTGCCTTGTTATATACTCTAAACAATTAGAGGTCGGTATCGAGTGGCCATTTGGCTTAATTTGTGTGTAATTAATTATGGCATTTGCCTTTAAATTGTAGACTGTAATAATGTTGGTGGGATTTATCACGTAGTCAAGGGCGTTTTTGCTGCTGGGTTTCTTGCGCAGAAGCCTAGTTTTAGTTTAGTTTTGGACTTACATGGGGAAGGTTTACCCTTCGACCATATGACGTTTAACTGAGACACGAGGAGTTTTCTAACGTTTAAAGCGATATGCTGGAGTTTGACGAAGATTAAAGTGTATGAGTCGGAGAAGAAGGTCGGATGTATCTTATTGTGTATCTTCAACAATAAAGAAAGTATTAATCAAAAAACTGTGTTATGAAGATTTATCTTTGAAGGTCTCACAGAGAGTTCACATACATATTATGACATTCTCCTTAACCATGTAGTCTCCTTAGTGGCTTGAGGGAGTAATCTCTTGAATGATATAAAAATCTGCGCTATAGGATGAACGCCCCTTTCAGCTGTACCTTCTACAAAAGGAGCTCCTATACTGTGTCTAGAATGCTGATACATGCTGATATGCACTAGTCCACTCCAAAGCTTCAGTGGAAGTGCGAGGTGGTCGATGAAAAATTGCTCTTAATTTGCACTCAAGTACTAGATATTCATGTCTTTATACCATAGTCCCCAAAAATATTTAATCAAGTAATCAGCAATTAGCTCCAAAACTGCAGGTTAAAACCAAGTACCCAAATAAGCATGTCTTATTAATTCAGCACCTACTAAGTACATATTTCTCTCTTTCACCAAAATGATCCACCACAGTTCTTATTCTGCACCCTTACTAACTGCACAGTTAAATCTGAAAACTCTCCACACAGTGGCTTCAAATTAGAATTTTACTTCGGAGTCACGTGAGTGACTACGTGAAGAAGGGCCGTCCGTCTGCGTGCGCGTCATTACGTCTGAACGCAACGCGCATGACGGATTGGAGAAGCACTGTGTCCTCCCAGCCGTCGGGATGGGCAGGTAAGGAAAGTTGAACTACTTACCTGCGTTCTTTGGGACTTGAAGCTTTTTGTAGTTTCAGAGCCCAGATGTCGAGGAGACGGTCCGCGGGGAAGTCGGCTGCCGAAGACCGCAGCATTCCCAGTAGCGGGCGACGGTCTTGTTCCCGACATTACCGCCGGCAGAACCGGCAGGAAAGACTTGGTGCAGGAGGAGGAGCTCCGTGGTGGACCTGCGGGACGTAAAAACCACCCGCAAGTCTGACACCCGTTGACTCAGATGAGCCCGGGGAAGAGGGATACCCTCCCTCAATGGAGAGCGTCTGAGGACGACTCTCCCACATGGAGCAACTTATGGTGAAGTTGCTCCAACAATGATCTGCTCCGAAGGAGGGAGCAGTATCAGCACGGGCCTCTACAGCAGGCCGTGCCAGCAGCCTCACACATGGGGAAAACAAAACGGGCCAGGAGTACCTAGGCAAACCCAATTGGAGGGTAGGCCAGGAGGATCCCGGATGGAGAGGATAACCTCCTTCATGGGTAACGTGTTTAAACGTTAAAAACCAACATGGAGCACCTGATGGAGAGGTGCTCCACAATGATATACTCCAAAAGAGGGAGTTATCAGCCCGGGAATTATGAGAACCCGCAGGCAGCGGCACCTGTTTCAGGGCTGCACAAATGTCTCCTGCTCTGAGGAGAGGAGCATCCATGGTCAGTTTCAGTCTGACCCAAAGCAAGAATCTCATTTAGGTCCGCTGGAGGGGCCATGTCAGTGCAGGTATCCTCAGGGGCCTGCGGCAGCACCTGTTTTCAGGGCTGCCTACAAATGTCACTCTCAGTGGAGGGGAGTGTGTGATCAGTAGGTAACTGATCTTGAATTTAAAGTATGAACATACTGAAGCACATGCATATGGCCTCAAGAGCCAGCAGTTGACAGAATATTCACACAAATTCCGGCAAGGGAACAGCGCTATCAGGGTAACATTGGAGAAACTAGCCGCTGAATCCTCTCTTCAGGTAAGACCAGAAGATGGAAGCAAAAGCTGTCGGACCAATCAAGGTACAACGACAAGCAAACTTCATCAGTAGGCGACAACACACCCCACACCTCCATAGGGGATAAGCAGTTCACTGAAGCCGGTGGTAGCTTGAAAGCTGGGCACGGAAATATGATCAGAGTCATCTTTCGAGGCAGACTCAGAATTATGGCCAGAATTATCTTACAAGGCAAGCTCAGTATGATAAGGTTTTCAGACCAAGACCCAAGCAGAGGTCAGGAGAAACATGGAATCCACACTCCCTACCAGACCTACTCCCAATCAAGGAGAGAAAAGGAACCTGCATCAGGGGCCTTTGGGCTTACCACAAGACCACCGGTAGCCATGGAGGTAGGTGGGTCTGGGTTTACCGAAACAAGGGATTGTGGACCAGTTACATGTTGGTGATTTTACTCTTGTGTTTTTGTTCAAAATGACAATAACATGAATTTCAGATCTGGTTTTAAAAAACAGAAAACAACATGTGATTATTTTTACTGCACAACATACATAGGTTCCAAGCAGACTTGGAACTCGGACCGGAGTTGTCTTCAAGGCAGGCCCAGTATTATGGGCAGGATTGCCTTCCTGGACAGGTGACAGATGGAAGATGTCACTTCATCCAGGTTTAACTCATTTGTGCAGTATAGACTTTCAGAACAGTAAAATGTTGTTATGGTCTAACAACTGTTTTATAGGAGCTTCCTATAAAATGGTCACATGGCACAACCTCAAAGATGCATACTATTCGGTGTCTATTCACTAAGAACAGGAGATATTTGAAGTTTAACTGGATGGCATGGCTCTGCCAAATGGGTTGACAGCAGCTCCTAGACTATTGACTAAACTACGGAAACCAATTCTGGGCCTACAAAGGTCTCAAAGCCACATAGTAATGGCATATTTGGAGGATATTTTCAATTTGGAGTCACCAAGAATTGGCAGAAGCATCAGTCAAAGCAAACCAAAACCCTGTTTGAAAGAATTGGTTACCTCATCCATCCAGTTAAATCAAAATTGACACCTACAAGGGTAATTGATTACCTAGGATTTACTATTAAAAACAGTAAATATGTTGGTGACTTTGCCTAGGGGCAAACAACAAGATTTAAGTAAGCCTGCTATGACCTGATAGTCAAATACTAGCCATCTATCAGGCAAACAGCGAGTGTAATTGGCAAATAGTAGCTGCATTTCCAGCAGTACGTCACGGGCTTTTGCATTACCAGAATTTACAGCGAGCAAAGGAACGAACACACAGATTACATGCAGGCCAAATTGGCAAAACTATGGATTACCAGCAGAGGCCATTGTTGATAAACTATGGTGGATAACGAACGAGAGACAGCTCAAGGGAAATTTTGCTCGAAAGCCATCGGTGGTTCAGACCAATGCTAGCGGCTAAGGATGGGGAGCCACAAACACAGTCTAGAGCTGTGGGGGCAGATGGAATGAGCAGGAGTCTGTAATTCCCCAACACATGGAATCAATTACCCAGAATTGTTGGGTGGTCTTCAGATTCTGAGAGGCCATGTCAAGGCATAGGACTGTCCGAACAAATACAACACAGTTCGGATAACGGATGTCTTGGAGTTCCTATCAACTCTGTACCATAACTACAAACAAAGTTATAGTGCCATCTATAGTGCCAGAGGCGCACTCTCCTCCTATCTGATGCTGGAAGCAGGGCACGGGTCGATAGGAACGCACCCCTTTACAACAAAATTCATGAAGGGAATTTACAACTTAATACCTCCAAGGCCAAGCTACATGGACACATGGGATGTGAGCGTGGTACTAACCCTACTTTGACAGTGCGGACCGCCTTTAACTAACCCTGAAGGTGGTATGCTGGCAAAGAGTCCAGACACTGCAAAAGCTACAGTTGGACTACATGACCACCAATATGAACAACATAACATTCCTAATCAGGAACCTGATAAAACAGAGCAGGCCAGGAATGCCAGGGATGGAGATCCAGTTCTTGGCATATCCAGAGGACCAACGGTTGTGTGTGTGGTAACGTACTAACACCACTATCTGAGAGTTACGGAGAACCTCAGAGGCTCAGAACAATCGGTCCTCATCAGCCATAAAAAACCACACCAGAAGGTATCAACTCAAACCATCTCCAGATGGTCAAAGGAGGTAATGGCGGTAGCAGGAATGAACATTTATATCGTTAAATCTCACTCCGACGCTCTCCATTGAGGGAGGGTATCCCTCTTCCCCGGACTCATCTGAGTCAACGGGTGTCAGACTTGCGGGTGGTTTTTACGTCCCGCAGGACCATCACGGAGCTCCTCCTCCTGCACCAAGTCTTTCCTGCCGGTTCTGCCGGCGGTAATGTCGGGAACAAGACCGTCGCCCGCTACTGGGAATGCTGCGGTCTTCGGCAGCCGACTTCCCCGCGGACCGTCTCCTCGACATCTGGGCTCTGAAACTACAAAAAGCTTCAAGTCCCAGAGAACGCAGGTAAGTAGTTCAACTTTCCTTACCTGCCCATCCCGACGGCTGGGAGGACACAGTGCCTCTCCAGTCCGTCATGCGCGTTGCGTTCAGACGTAATGACGCGCACGCAGACGGACGGCCCTTCTTCACGTAGTCACTCACGTGACTCCGAAGTAAAATTCTAATTTGAAGCCACTGTGTGGAGAGTTTTCAGATTTAACTGTGCAGTTAGTAAGGGTGCAGAATAAGAACTGTGGTGGATCATTTTGGTGCAAGAGAGAAATATGTACTTAGTAGGTGCTGAATTAATAAGACATGCTTATTTGGGTACTTGGTTTTAACCTGCAGTTTTGGAGCTAATTGCTGATTACTTGATTAAATATTTTGGGGACTATGGTATAAAGACATGAATATCTAGTACTCGAGTGCAAATTAAGGGCAATTTTTCATCGACCATTCCGCACTTCCACTGAAGTTTTGGAGTGGACTAGTGCATATCAGCATGTATCAGCATCCTAGACACAGTATAGGAGATCCTTTTGTAGAAGGTACAGCTGAAAGGGGCGTTCATCCTATAGCGCAGATTTTTATATCGTTCAAGAGATTACTCCCTCAAGCCACTAAGGAGACTACATGGTTAAGGAGAATGTCATAATATGTATGTGAACTCTCTGTGAGACCTTCAAAGATAAATCTTCATAACACAGTTTTTTGATTAATACTTTCTTTATTGTTGAAGATACACAATAAGATACATCCGACCTTCTTCTCCGACTCATACACTTTAATCTTCGTCAAACTCCAGCATATCGCTTTAAACGTTAGAAAACTCCTCGTGTCTCAGTTAAACGTCACATGGTCGAAGGGTAAACCTTCCCCATGTAAGTCCAAAACTAAACTAAAACTAGGCTTCTGCGCAAGAAACCCAGCAGCAAAAACGCCCTTGACTACGTGATAAATCCCACCAACATTATTACAGTCTACAATTTAAAGGCAAATGCCATAATTAATTACACACAAATTAAGCCAAATGGCCACTGCATACCGACCTCTAATTGTTTAGAGTATATAACAAGGCAATTATTAATAAACATCAAAAAAAAGTAACCATGAAGGCTTAACATATATCAAAAGCAAAAAATAGCATGCACTATATATCCCCAATCAAAATTCTTCATCGACTCTTCCATCCTCACTTTCGCCTTCTAGAAGCAAGCACAACTTGATTATTGATCTTATTAAAACACTGTTTTTAGTTTGAAGTCGTACCGCGAGCACCAAACCCTTGACATCAGGCATGATACCCAGTATATAGTCCAAAACATCAAAGTCCAAAGCTTTGATAGCATGAAACTTCTTCCTCCATGTCCGATCAACTCATGGATGTGTTGTAACAACAATGTTGGAGTGTGAAAGTCCTTTGAGAGAATAACAGGATTTTAAACAGGATTAGTTCAAAAGGAATGTGTGTCTTATCTTGACTTCAAAACAATCCAAGGTTGGACATCTGGAATTCTCCAGACAGATTGGAAAAAACTTATTTGGCTCTTCCAAGCTAGTGGCTAGCTTTCTGGCTCTTCTTACAGAAGCTGTTTAAAATCAAAGCTTTTGCTCTGGATAAAAGACTGCGCATTCACCCTAGCTATTGCCCTCATATATTCTACACCTCGACAAGACCACCCTTCACCCACATGTGCTCCAAGGAATATAGTACTAGTGTGCCCAACCTCTCCCAATAGCTCAGGCTCTCAAGTCAAGGCAACATCCTTGTACTTCTTTTCTGCCCTCTTTCCAGCTTAACAACATCCTTCCTCTAGCAAGATGACCACAACTGAATACAATATTCCAAATGCAGCCTCACTAACATTGTGTATAATTGTAACATAGCATCCCAACTTTTATGCTCAATACCCTGACTGATAAAGGCTAATGAACCAAAAACTTTTTTGGTCACCCAATTTACCTGGGACACAATTTTAATGAACTATGTACATGTACTCCTAGATCTCTCCACTCTACAACACTCCCCAGGGCCTTGCCATCCACTGTGAAGGTTCTGCCCTGGTTTGACTCCCCAAAATGCAACACCTTGTACTTATCTGTATTAAACGCCATTCACCATTCCTCAGCCCTCTTGCTCAACTGATCAAGATCCAACTGGAATTTATATCACCATCTTTGCTATCTACAATACACCCACTTTAGTGTCAGGTTAAAAATGTACCAATTTATCATGAATGCTCAATACAAGACTCCATCTCACGAACACATTTTACAAAAGCTCAACAACTACCAACTTCACAATCCTAGGTAGTGTCTACACTGTCTCACTAAACTCTGGCAATACTCAATCCTCAACAATCTATTCTTCACAAGCACTACCACAATCTCCGATGCTTCACACATGTTTATCAACAAGTGAAATCTACAATCATTCTAGTATGACTGTATTCCATCATCAAGATGTTGTAATCAATTGCTGGGTCTTTTAGGTCAAGAGTTGCTTAAGATCACCCTATAAGATCAACTGTCTTCTTCTCCACTCAAAGCCAGAAATCATCTAGCCATGTTCCAACCATTACAGGACCATGAGAACAGGGAATATTGTAGCATTCAGAACCAAATTAATTGGTAATCAACAGCTAATTATAGTTGGCAAAGTTGAAGTCAATCCTGAAAGCAGATGTTGCAGCTCAAGATCCCTTGATGCTTGGGAAACTCTTTAGCACAATGATCCCTCATCTCTGCAGTGGAGAAAATGGTCTTTTAAGGTTTTCTTTGGGAAGAAATAGGGTTAACATAAACCATGCTTGTTTATTCCCTTAACTGGAAAATGGCAAACGGAAATCAAAAGAAAAGAGAATTGCATGAAGAACCATAATTTAAACCACAAATTAGTGGCAACCTTCATCTTAGTTTATGATGAAATATAATGTATGACAGACATAGATTGAGAATCTTCATATTTATTGCTGATTTTAGAAGTAACAAAATATGAATCTATTGCTCCATCTAAACTCAGTGACCTTGATAATGAGTGACAGTCAGATGAAGAAGAGACCAACAGATGTTTCCTATCAGACTTATGGGGAATAAATAATATGTCATTACAATATTATTAGCATAATATCACAAATTTTATCATTTCTCATATTTTAATAAAACTACACACAATACTTCAAGCATCAAATTCTAACAGATTAGTGCTGCCAAGAAAATAAATATAAATGTTTAAGAAGGAACTGCAGATGCTGGAAAATCAGTCTGAAGAAGGGGTTTGGCCCGAAACGTTGCCTATTTCCTTCGCTCCATAGATGCTGCTGCACCCGCTGAGTTTCTCCAGCATTTTTGTGTACCAATAAATATAAATGGATGAGTTAAATTCAATAGCTGGCAAAACACAGTAGATTGCAGACACTTAAGATATGATCTGAAAGTTGTTTTTGCTGTAATGCTAACATTGGCTTTGTTCTCTTTTCAATGTAACTCAGTGCTGTATTCTTGGGTCCGTCTGATGCAGCGTTAAAAATCTTTGTCATGAAGGGCAGGACTATAAAACCTCGGGTGCCTGGACATGAGTCAGTCACTCTGGAAGATCGCGAGGGAGAGGCCACAACTGTGATTCTAAGCTGTGAATCAACTGAGCTGTGAGTCTACAATGTACTTGCAATAAATGATTTAACCATATAACCATATAACAATTACAGCACGGAAACAGGCCATCTCGGCCCTTCTAGTCTGTGTCGAACACTTACTCTCACCTAGTCCCATCTCCCTGCACTCAGACCATAACCCTCCCATCCATATACCTATCCAATTTATTTTTAAATGATAAAATCGAACCTGCCTCCACCACTTCCACTGGAAGCTCATTCCACAAGAGCTACCACTCTCTGAGTAAAGAAGTTCCCCCTCATGTTACCCCTAAACTTTTGTCCCTTAATTCTCAAATCATGTCCTCTTGTTTGAATCTTCCCAACTCTCAATGGAAAAAGCTTATCCACGTCAACTCTGTCTATCCCTCTCATAATTTTAAAGACCTCTATCAAGTCCCCCTTTAACTTTCTGCACTCCAAAGAATAAAGACCTATCTTGTCCAACCTTTCTCTGTAACTTAGGTGCTGAAACCCAGGTAACATTCTAGTAAATCTCCTCTGTACTCTCTCTATTTTGTTGACATCTTTCCTATAATTTGGCGACCAAAATTGTACACCATACTCCAGAATTGGCCTCACCAATACAATTTTAACATAGCATCCCAACTTCTATACTCAATACTCTAATTTATAAAGGCCAGCACACCAAAAGCTTTCTTTACCACCCTATCTATATGAGATTCCAACTTCACGGAACTATGCACAGTTATTCCTAGATCCCTCTGTTCAACTGCATTCCTCAATTCGCTACCATTTACCATGTACGTCCTATTTTGATTTGTCCTATCAAGATGTAGCACCTCACACTTATCAGCATTAAACTCCATCTGTCATCTTTCAGCCCACTCTTCCAAATGGCCTAAATCTCTCTGTAGACTTTGAAAATCTACATCATTATCCACAACACCACCTATCTTAGTATCATCTGCATACTTACTAATCCAATTTACCACACCATCATCCTTCATTGATGTATATGACAAACAACAGTGGACCCAGCACAGATCCCTGAGGCACCTCACCTTTGTTAGCCCTTAATGAAAATAAAATGAGCTGTTTGGCCTGTCCTGTGCTTGAAACTGCAATGGCGATGGAAATGAAACGAAAATGCAATCAGCTGTTTGGCCTGCCCTGTGCTTGAAACTGCAATGGAAGTGAAATGATAATGCAATCAGCTGTTTGGCCTGTCCTGTGCTTGAAACTGCAATGGCAATGGAAGTAAAATGAAAATGTAATGAGCTGTTTGGCCTGCCCTGTGCTTGAAACTGCAATGGAAATGAAATGAAAATGCAATTAGTTGTTTGCCCTGCCCTGTGCTTGAAAATGCAATGGAAATGAAAATTAAATGAAAATGTAATGAGCTGTTTGGCCTGCCCTGTGCTTGAAATTGAAATGGAAATGGAAATGGAAATGAAATGAAATGAAATGAGTTGTTTGGCCTGCCCTGTGCTTGAAATTGAAATGAAATGAAATTAGTTGTTTGGTCTGCCTGAAACCTCGAATTTCGGGCACACAAAGCCCCTATTAGTCGAGAAACCAGTCACTTTCCCCCAAAATGCCCATATTAGCCCAGAAGGAGCATTTTGGCCCAAACGGCCTGTGCCAGGCCAAGAAAAGTCCAGAAAAAGTGCCTTTCACTGAGATTTTATTCAGATTTTTTTTTAAAGAGCCCCTTCGGCTCATTAGGCCTGTACTAGCCCAGGAGAAGTACCTTTGGCACATCAGTAAGTATTCCCCCTGCAAGTATTAAACCTCACCCCAGTATTTTTCTCCTTCCCTTCATTGGCTCCCTGTGAGATCCAGGCCAGAAGAGAATTTCCTCCTTCATTGCTGTGATCTGCAGAAAAAGATGAAAATGTCTAAAATTGATTCTCCACCCTCTCCCCCTCCTCTCTCACAGAGTCGCTCACCTGCTTTGTGCAGAATTTCTGGCAGTTTCTGAGCTGCCAGCCCACCAGCCCTGAGTGACTGAGCTACCAGCCCACCAGGCCTGAGTGACTGAGCTGCCAGCCCACCAGGCCTGAGTGACTGAGCTGCCAGCCCACCAGGCCTGAGTGACTGAGCTGCCAGCCCAAGAATTCATGTGACCCACAATGTCCATACTAGCCCTCTGGAAACCAGTTCCTTCGGCCGACAACACCCATACTAGCGCTCCAGAAAGCACCCCACTGGCCACCAATATTGGAATTGGTGGGGAGGTGGAATATTGCGTTGGGGGACCAGCCCTCTCATGTGAACATGGGACCCAACGGGTGCCACTTAGTCTAGTGGGTCATTAAATTTAATCGACATGTGGATTATATTGCAAATGGAGTTTAGAACATAGAACAATGTTGTGCTGATTTTCCCTAAATGGCCCATTCTCTTCCAAATGCGAGGAAATTGTATCCGTAAGAATCCTCTCCAATAGCTTCCCTACCACTGATGTGAGGCGCACATGGCCTGTAATTTCCTGTATTATTCCTGTTTCACTTTTATTTTAAAGGGAAAAAATTAGCTGCTCTCATGTCCTCTGGGACCTTACCTGTGGCTTGAGAGGATACAACGTCAATGCTCTTGCAAACTCTTCTCTTGCCTCCATCAATAACCCATCATAGATCCCATCAAGGCCTGGGGTTTATCCACCTTAATGCTCTTCATGTGATGCAACATTACCAGCTTCTTAATCTCAAAATGCTCTCGCATATTTGTACACCCCACATTGATATCACTCCCCTCCATGTCGTATTTTGTATAGATTCACAAAGACAAGTAGTTAAACGTTATGCTGTTGCTATTTAAAAGACTGCTTAGACATCTGGAATGTTATGAGTAGTTCTGGATTCCTCAGATAATTTAATTTTAAATAGAAAGGGTGGTGTTACCTGAATGACACAAAACTAATTGAAACAACTTACACCAAGATATTTTGGAGCTGGGTTGTATTTCCTGAAATTCAGAAGTCAAGGACTGACAATTGAAGTTTTCAAGGCAATAAGAGGATCTGGTAGACCTCACAGGACAGACAAATAAGTTATTTCTTCTGAACTGAAGGTGTAGAACCAGGGGTTCACAGTCAAAAAGCTAGGAATTTCAGAAGTAGAGTTGGGAAATACTTCTACAAGCAAACTAAATGTGACAAAGGTCATGGAATAGCTATAGTTCCATTGAATGGTGGAATTGGCTTCAGGGGCTAAATGAAGTAAACAATCCTCTCCTGTCCCTTTGCTTCTGTACTTCATTCCAGAGACTTGGAGAAATAATCCAGACATATAGCTGCATTTGTGAGGAAGTTCCACAAAATTAGAGGTGTATCTTTTGTATTGAGACTCTGTTTGGTCTGTCAGCTGAATGTAAACATTTTAAGGGTAGTTTTCAAAGACCAAGGAACATCGAGCTAATATTTATTTCTCAGCCAACATGACTGAAAGTAATTATCTATGCCTATAACATTTTTGTGGGACCTGGCTGTGGTTTGGCTATTCTCCTTCTGACATATTAACAGTAACTACACTTTTGAATTTCTTTATTGCCCTGAGTTTATGGAAGGTGCCTTAGTTGATGTATTTTTTTGTGTATCTTACCATGCATTCTTATTCTGCTGTATGTCCTTGAACTACAAACATTGATTTGTGTCCTGGACTATGGCACATATATATGAGCATGAATGTCAAGGTACATTAGATAGCTGGCTTGGATAATGTATTTCGTATCTATCTGAAAGGCAGACAGAAATATAAGAAATACGTGGAGCCATTTTAGAATTGGGATGAGCGGTTTCTATTTTGATTTATCCACATAATTTTTACCTGACTGTGGACTTTATTTGGGATTTTTTTTGTGCATAGCATTTAAGTGACAACTTCAAAAAAGTGAGAGAACATTCCTAATATAGTATATATTCTATTCCTAATCACCACCGCTGTGAAAAAAACCCCAAAGTTGTTAATATTTTGTAGCATGGGAAATGGAAGTATGAAGGTCATGAGTCTTTTGCTGTTCATTAAAAAATATTTGTTGGTTTCATTTTGAAGTCAGTGGCACCACTGGTGCTTGCCCTTGACTTACACTGCCTGCAAAGGTCTAATGATCTTGTGACCTTAATTTCTCTTTTTCCAAACTTAATTTTACTCTGGTGTAGGCCACAGTAGTTCCTTGAAAACCAGCAGGAGGCAATCACTCTAAAGGATTCTCACAGACTATATTATTGTTAACTAACCTTTAGAACATTTTACAGTATACCAAATAAAGATTAGGATATGGATATGAAATTAAAATGACAGTTTAAATTATCAATAGGATCAATGATATCAATAAAGTAATATAAAATAATATTTTTAATGGATTAGTCCTACGTTGAAGTTGTGAGAGTAACTGAGGTTGTCAGGTTAAGTGCTCACAGATAACTTGCAGCTTCCCAGAAGAAGGATTTTGCCTGCTCGCCACACACATTCAATTCAATGTATGCGGATGTCAATACAGAACCAACTCATTTGTTCTGGTAAATTCTAGAGCACCACTGGAGGCATTCAAAGTTAGATTAAGATTACATTTTTGCCAGGGTGCAATGACATTTCTTGTTCACATCAAACTCACAGAGGAAACAGCAAATGTGCTACTGATGAATACAACAATAAATAAAATAAGTGCAAAAAATAGAATGGTGCAAAATTGTACTGCAAACTGATGTTGTGTAATAAAATAATATTAGAGTACAATAACAGAATAACCAAATGAGGTAGAGTTAAGAATATGTGGAAGGCGGTGTGAAAGAGGTATTTGGTTCAGATGTTTGATAGCATTTGGGAAGTAACTGTTCATAAGTCTATATGCTGTGCTTGCAAGTTATGGTATCTTCTCCAGCTGGAAGTGCGTTCACTATGAGAGTGTCATAGGCAGGAGTTACTGAGATCAAGCCTGAGGTACTGGCAGAAAGTAAAGATTGGACCACCAGGAAGGGGAGTAGGCACTGAGGGTAGGAATTCCCTAGGGTCATTCACATCAACATCAAGCATGCTGCTTTGGAAACTCCCCTGTTCAGGTGAGAGCAGCAACAACAGTCATGTCCTTCCAGGCATGGAAATCGCTATCAAAACATGGGGGGGACCAGGGGGGACACAATTTCTTGGTGGCCGCGCGCGCATGCGCACACTCACACACACACATATACACGGACGCACGAGGCTTCGGAGGCTTCAGCTGTGAGCCCTATGGACGGTAATTAGTGACGGGTGCCAGCAGTTGCCGAAAAAATTGCATAAGGCCCACAGCCAGCGTGGAGAAGTAACGCTAAATGCAGCTCAACTCTGCCTGTCTCACCGGGTTAACCTACAGTCCTGCCTGGACTGACGGGACACCAGTCCGGAGCCGTGGAGCTAGTGCTGCTTCTCCGCGCTGGTTGTAAACCTGGTCCGTCGTTGGCAGGCAGAGTTGACAGGCAGAGTTGAGCTGGGTTTAGCGCTGCTTCTCTGCGCTGGCTGTGGGCCTGGGGGCACCGCTCCCGTCTGACTCCCAACATCTCTGGCCACCCCCAGGCATGGGGGGTGGGGGGGGGGGACACTCGGGTGGGGGCGGGGATGGTCCAGTGCCGGTTCGGCAGTGATTACGGCGTCAGAGACGCGGGGTCGATCCTGGCTGCGGATGAGGCGCAGGTCTATGTCCAAGGCTGCCGAGAGTGTTTTTCCGCACTTCCAGCTGGAGAAGATACAAGTGGACAGTCCCACCCCCACTGTCTTGTGGAAAGCGGAGATCTCACCGAGTTTTAAAATCCGGATTACACAAAATGGGGGGGGGGGGGGGGGGTCGTCCCTCACCTCTCAAAACAGGGGGGGGGTGGCGTGTCCCTCCTGCCCCCCCCCGGGATTTCACCCCTCGGTCCATCTGTCAAACTGAGCCATAGTGATAGGAGATTTGTTAGTATGAGGGACAGACTGTGGCAGGAAATGAGACTGAAGTCAAGTCAAGTCAAGTTTATTCGTCACATTCAGATACGAGATGTGCAGTGAAATGAAAAGTGTCAATGTTCGCGGACTTTGTGCAAAACGACAAACAAACAAACAACCAAACAAACTACAAACAGAATGGAACAGAATCACATATTCTTTTACATTTTAAATATTCCGGGCGGAAGGAAAAAGGGAAACCCCCCCCCCCCACCCAAAACAAAACTCCAGGATGGTGTGTTGCCTCCATTATGCATGGGTCCAAGTGGTTGCAGAACATTCTCAAGAGGGAGGGCAAGTAGCCTGAAATCATTGTGCATATTGTCACAAATTACATCAGTACGAAATAGGTTGAGATCCTGTGCAGCAAATATAGGGAGTTAGGCAGAAAATTAAAAGCAAAATCCTGAGGGTAGTAATTTCCGGATTATACCCTGTACCATTTGCTAGGATAGGAATAGGAAGATAGTACAAATTAATGCGTGGATCAGGAGCCGATGCAGGGGGCAGGGATTCTGATTTTTAAACCATTGGGGTCTCTTCAGGGGCAGAGGGCAGCCTGTACAAGAGGGACAGGTTGCACCTGAACTGGAGGGGGACCAATATCCTTGCATGGAGATCTGCTAATGCTACTCGGGAGGGTTTATACTAGAATGACATGGGGATGGGAACCAGAGTAGTAGGTCAGTAATTGGAAGAAATGATGGGAAGGTAGGGGTTAGGACCATTAAGTCTCAAAGGATGAACAGGCAGGGAGGGGTGAAAGAATATGGTGAAGCTGATGGGCTTGCTTGTTTATTTCAAATGAAGGAATATTGCGGGGAAAGGAGATGAACTTATAGCCTGGATTTGGGCTTGCAATATGATATTTAGGCCACGGCGGAAATGTGGTTGCAAGAGGAATATGACCGGCAGCTCAGCATTCTAGGGTTTCAATGTTTCGGACATGTTAGAAAGGGAGGAAAAAGAGACAAAGGAGTTGCTCTACTAATCAGGGAGAATGTCATGGCAGCACTCAGAGAGGAAGTTCTAGAGAGAGTGTCCACTGAGGAGATATGGGTAAAGCTCAAAAATAAGAAAGGTGCAAGCACTCTTAATAGGATTGTGCTTTCGGCCCCCCCAATAGCAATCGGGAGATGAAGGAACAAATATGTAGACAGCTTACGGAAAGATGCCAAAGCAACATGATTGTCTTTGCAGGTGACTAACTTCCCCAATATTGACTGGGACTTTCTCAGTGTCAAAGGGTTAGATAGGGCAGAATGTATTAGTTTTGTCCACAATGTTTTTTTTGAAACTGTATGTGGATAGTCCAACCGAGAAGGTAACATACTGGACCCTATGTTGGAAAATAAGTCTGGCCAGGTGACTGATGTTTCAGGGGAAGAGCATTGTGGGGATAGTTATCACAGCTCCATAAATTTTACGCTTGTTTTGAATAAGGATAAGTCTGGACCTTGCCAGAACATATCAAATTGGAGGAAGACAAACGACAAAGTTATTAGGCTAGAGGTTGCAAGTGTTCATTGGAAGCAGTTGTTATTGGGCAAGTTAACATCTGACATGTTGGAGTAATTTAAAGGCCAGTTGATCAAAGTTCAGAACCGACATGTTCCAATAAGGAGAATGGATAGGATGCCAATGTAATGGAACCTTGAATGACCAAAGAGGTTTGTAAACTTAGTGAAATCTATATAATTAAAAGTCTCATCTTGACCACTTCCTGTCTGTGCTGTATATTGATTTTAGAAAAAACGCTACCATATATCTCTATGAATTTTGGCCATCTTCCTCACAGTCCTCCTCCGCTGAGCAGGCCCCAAGGATTTTTCCCATCGATGAAAAATAAAAAAGTTATGAGTGTTTAAAAAAACCTTGAGATCCTCTCGCCTGTTAATCACCGCGATGAAGTTAACACCCCGTCCGGGGGGTGGGGGGGGGGGGGGGGGGCAGGACTATAAAACAACGGATGCCTGGACATGACTCAGTCACTCTTCAAGATCGCGATGGAGAGGCCAAGACTCTCATACTAAGCTGTGAATCAACTGAACTGTGAGTCTTCAATGTACTTGCAATAAATGATTTGTTAGACCTTAATTAAAATTAAATGAGTTGCTTGGCCTGCCCTGTGCCTGAAACTGCAATGGCAATAGAAATGAAATGAAAACGCAATAGCTGTTTGGCCTGCCCTGTGCTTGAAACTGCAATGGCAATGGAAATGAAATGAAAATGCAATCAGCTGTTTGGCATGCCCTGTGCTTGAAACTGCAATGGCAATGGAAGTGAAATGAAAATCCAATGAGCTGTTTGGCCTGCCCTGTGCTTGAAACTGCAATGGCTATGGAAGTGAAATGCAAATGCACTTTGCTGTTTGGCCTGCCCTGTGCTTGAAACTGCAATGTCAATGGAAGTGAAATGCAAATGCAATCAGCTGTTTGGCCTGCCCTATGCTTGAAACTGCAATGGCATTGGAAGTGAAATGAAATGCAACCAGCTGTTCGGCCTGCTTTGTGCTTGAAACTGCAATGGCAACGGAAGCAAAATGAAAATGCAATGAGCTGTTCGGCCTGCACTGTGCTTGAAATTACAATGGCAATGAAAATGAAATGAAAATCCAATGAGCTGTTTGGCCTGCCCTGTGCTTGAAACTGCAATGGCAATGGAAATGAAATGAAAATGCATGAGCTGTTCGGCCTGTCCTGTGCTTGAAATTGAAATGGAAACGAAACAAAATGAGTTGTTTGGCTTGTCTGAAACCATAAATTTCTGCCCACAAGGCCCATATTAGCCGAGAAACCAGTCCCTTTTGCCCAAAATGCCCGTATTAGCCTAGGAGGAGCATTTGGCCCAAAAGGCCCGTGCCAGGCCATGAAAAGTCCAGAAAAAGTGCCTTTCATTGGGATTTCACTCAGATTTGTTTTGAAAGAGCCCCTCCGACCCATCAGTCCTGTACCAGCCCTGGAGGCATCAATTTGGCCCATCAGTAAGTATTCCCCCTGCAAATATTAAACCTCACCCCAGTAGTTTTCTCCCTCCCTTCATTGGCTCTCTGAGATCCAGGCCAGGATAGACTTTTCTCCTTCATTGCTGTGATCAGCAGAAAAAGATGAAAAATGTCTAAAATTGATTTTCCACCCTCTCCCCCTTCTCTCTCACAGAGTCTCTCACCTGTTTTGGGCAGCATTTCTGGCAGTTTCTGAGCTTCCAGCCCATCAGGCCTGAGTGACTGAGCTGCCAGCCCACCAGGCCTGAGTGACTGAGCTGCCATCCCACCAGGCCTGAGTGACTGAGCTGCCAGCCCACCAGGTCTGAGGGACTGAGCTGCCTGCCCACCAGGCCTGAGTGACTGAGCTGCCAGCCCAAGAATCCATTCGGCCCACAATGTCCATACTAGCCATATGGAAACCCAGTCCCTTCGGCCCACAACACCCATACTAGCGCACCAGAAAGCCCCCCCCTCCTCCACTGGCTACCAATATTGGATATGGTGGAGAGGTGGAATATTGTGTTGGGGGACCAGCCCTCCCGTGTGAACATGGGACCCAACAAAGTGAATACAGCATTTAAGAAGAAGAAGGGCCTTGAGGGGGGCCGCTGATTGGCAGCCCCACCAACAGTCTGTCTTTTAATTTTAATTTTTAGTTTGTGTTAAAAGTTTGTGTAAATGTTCTCTAGTTTGTTTTATTTGGGGGAAACTTTTTTTTCAGTTTCTTACCTTGCTGGAGATGTGATTGTTTTCCGGATCGCATCTTCGGTCGCTCTGCGGCCTACCTTCAATGGAGCTGGAGGCCTCCTCAGACTGAATTGAGACACACTGCAGGCCGAGGACTTAACATCGGAGCTGATCCCTTGCCTGGGATCACTCCAACCGCTGCCTATGGACTTGCCTTGGGAGAGGCCGAGTCGGAAAGCTCCAACGACGCAGAGGTTCGACCAGTCCCGACGTGGGGTTCGATCGCCGGAACGGGGGAGCTGATATCCCCCCCGATGCAGTAGCTGATCGCCCCGATGTGGAGGGCCCAAAAGCCGCTGGCTACGGGAGTCAAGGTCGCCCCGTCAATGGAGGGCTCGAGGCCCCCAATCGCGGGAGAGCAAAGAAGGGAACAGATTTAACTTTTTTTCACCTTCCATCACAGTGAGGAATGTGGAGGAGTCACTGTTGTGGTTGATTATGTTAAAATGTATTTTGTGTGTTCCGTTGCTTTTTATTTGCATGACTGACTTGGCAAATGAAATTCCTCGTATGTTGCAAAACATACTTGGCTAATAAAGTATTATTGTAATTGTGATTAATTGATTGTGATTGAAATAAAAAGCAAGGATCAAAAAATTCAGGTTGGTGATTTAAAGGGCCAAAAGGGGCCATGACATGGCTTTCGTGCGTTGGATTTAAAAAAATCTGAAGCTTTTCATACCTAAATTAAAAACAAATGGGTAACCAGGGAGAAGGTAGGACCACTCAAAGATAAAGGAGGGAATTTGTGCATGGAGTCAGAGGGTGTAAGCGAAATACCAAACCAGTACTTTGCATCATTTTTCACCAAGGAGAAGGACATGGAGGACAGTGAAATCTGTGTGAACTTGTAAACTAACTGTTCACCTCTCCCTAAAAAATATTCAAAGGTGATGCTTCAACTATTCTTTGAGGTAGAGAGTTCCAAGGTCTGAGGACTATCTGAGAGAAAAAAAATGCCTTATCTCTGTTTTAAATGTGTAGTCCTGTATTTTTAAGAAATGATCCTAAATTGGTTCATAAGAGGAAGTAACCTCTCCAAAGACTTCAGCATCTGCTGTGTTTCACTCAAATCACCTCGCTCTTTGAAATGCCAGTACATTTAGAGGCAGTACAATGGCGCAGCAGTAGAGTTGCTGCCTTACAGCGTCAGATGCCCGGGTTCAATCCTGACCACGGGTGTTGTCTGTACAGATTTTGTACGTTTTCACTGTGACCACGTTTTTGCTGGGTGCTCTGATTTCCTCCCACATCTCAAAGATCTGCAGGTTAATTGGCTTCTGGAAATGTCCCTTTGTGTGTAGGATAGAACTTGTGTATGGCTGATCGTTGGTCGGCATGGACACGGTGGGTTGAAGGGCCTGTTTCCATGCTGCCAAATTCTTGCTTGGAAACCGATTTTCATCCTGCCTTTATAATACTGTCATGTTAGCACTGCCTGAAAATTAGTTGGCATATTACTGTTTTCTGTTGTTGTAATACATAGGGCAGCCAAAATAATGTTGGAGTCAGTTGTGCAGATATTCTTTTTCGCCTATTAAAGAGTTTCTCTGTGCTGATCCATGATACATTGCCATATTGTGTTGTGCCTGGTGCCAGGATAAACGCAGTGAAATTGCAGCTGTGAACCACATGATGTTAACTTTTAATTTGGGGCAAGAGTGTGGAGTGCAGAGACTGTGGTGAGTGGCCAGTTCAAATGGCAGGCAGCCCGGATGAAGCTTTGACTGGCTTTAACATCTGGGCCTCATATCGCATTAAATAACCAACTGCTGACTGAACACCATAAGCATCGGACTGGCAAAACTGGGACTTTAAAGGAAGGAAGCTGTTCTAGGTATATAAGGTAGAGACCCAGGAAATTAGTAAGATTGTTCCAGGGACAGAGTGGGAAAGATATAGGAATTGTTTTTTAAAGTTGAAGATGATGTTTATTTTGAGAGCCTGTAATGAGCTTGACCCCGGCTGTCATGATACTTCACAGGAAGATACCGTTCACATCCAATGTTTAGCCAGTGTGATTCTGGATTAATAACAGATTAGATTCCTAAAATGCCTGTGATCATTTCCTATGAATGCCCCCAAACTTGGGAAGTAAATTGTTAGCAATGAAAGTATGATTTGTACATGTGGGTAAGGATGTTCCCCAATTTTAACTCCTCCCAAATTTTCCCCAATAATGCCCGGTTAAAATTGAAGTGTTTACCACGTTCAGATGTACAGATGAGAACAGATTATTTTTTACTGGATGAGCTGGGAAACATATGTGCTAAATGTGGAACAAGTATGCGGAATAACTGTGGCAATTAGACAGATGACATATTTTGATATATTTTAACCCTTTAAAGGATTTTTCCGAAAGAAGAAAAATCATATTAATCTAGGTCTTAAATTTTTTTAAAGCAAACCAGGCAATATCATCAGAATACTTTTGTCTGAAATAACGGAGCCAGTATACTAAAATGCCTGAGGTATTATAAAACAAAATGTAACTGTGTTTCATGCGGAGACATAGTAAGACTGCTGCAAAAGAAGTAGACTTTAAATTGGGAAAACTGATGGTGGCAGAGGAGTTTAGGAATGAAATTCTGGAGCTTACTGTCAATGATGGGCTAGTTAAAATTGAGGACCTGCACAGGACAAGAAACACTGAAATCTTGAAGGTTTGTAGAGCTGAAAGCTATTACAAACATAGGGCATGGTGAGACCATGGAGAAGAATGAAAATCTTGGACTATGGTGGTCAAAAATTCAATTATAATTCATTATCTTTAATGTTACTTTGTATGAGCAATTACAAAACATTTTGCCAAACATACCAACTTATCAGCACCTCTATTAGAGACATTGAGAAAAATAATTGAATTATTATTTATAATCTTGCTTTCATGTAAAAACCTCTGAACAAAAATGTTCCAACACAAAAAAACAAATACATTTATTTGATGCTTTGCATTTCTGAAAAAATATATCAGGTCATATGACACCGAGATTGCTGGGCTCGTGAACTTCTTATCGAGTCCACATCACAAGATTAGAAATTGTTCAGCCAGAGCTGAAGACACTTCTCGGCATCTGCATATAATGGCGTCTTGCGCTTCTTGTGTGTTGTGGTGGAAAGATTGGTGGAAACAGGGTTGTCAACGTGAACGTCAACGCTCTTTCCTTGACTCCAGCTCGTGAACTGTGAGGAAGGCTTTCAAAGTATTCAGCAGAATATAGATCAGCTACAGAAATGGGCAGGGAAATGACAGATGGAGTTTAATCCGAGCAAGTGTGAGGTGTTGCACTTTGGGAGATTGAATGTAAGGAGCAAATGTACAATTAATGGCATGACCCTTTGATTCAATGGCTAGAGTCAGTTATTAAAGATGGGATAGCAGCACATTTGGAAAGTGGTGAAATCATTGGACAAAGTCAGCATGGATTTACAAAAGGTAAATCATGTCTGACGAATCTTATAGAATTTTTCGAGGATGTAACTAGTAGCGTGGATAGGGGAGAACCAGTGGATGTGGTGTATCTGGACTTCCAGAAGGCTTTCGACAAGGTCCCACATAAGAGATTAGTTTACAAACTTAAAGCACACGGCATTGGGGGTTCAGTATTGATGTGGATAGAGAACTGGCTGGCAAACAGGAAGCAAAGAGTAGGAGTAAACGGGTCCTTTTCACAATGGCAGGCAGTGACTAGTGGGGTACCGCAAGGCTCAGTGCTGGGACCCCAGCTATTTACAATATATATTATTGATCTGGATGAGGGAATTGAAGGCAATATCTCCAAGTTTGCAGATGACACTAAGCTGGGGGGCAGTGTTAGCTGTGAGGAGGATGCTAGGAGACTGCAAGGTGACTTGGATAGGCTGGGTGAGTGGGCAAATGTTTGGCAGATGCAGTATAATGTGGATAAATGTGAGGTTATCCATTTTGGTGGCAAAAACAGGAAAGCAGACTATTATCTAAATGGTGGCCGACTAGGAAAAGGGGAGATGCAGCGAGACCTGGGTGTCATGGTACACCAGTCATTGAAAGTGGGAATGCAGGTGCAGCAGGCAGTGAAGAAAGCGAATGGTATGTTAGCATTCATAGCAAAAGGATTTGAGTATAGGAGCAGGGAGATTCTACTGCAGTTGTACAGGGTCTTGGTGAGACCACACCTGGAGTATTGCGTACAGTTTTGGTCTCCAAATCTGAGGAAGGACATTATTGCCATAGAGGGAGTGCAGAGAAGGTTCACCAGACTGATTCCTGGGATGTCAGGACTGTCTTATGAAGAAAGACTGGATAGACTTGGTTTATACTCTCTAGAATTTAGGAGATTGAGAGGGGATCTTATAGAAACTTACAAAATTCTTAAGGGGTTGGACAGGCTAGATGCAGGAAGATTGCTCCCGATGTTGGGGAAGTCCAGGACAAGGGGCCACAGCTTAAGGATAAGGGGGAAATCCTTTAAAACCGAGATGAGAAGAACTTTTTTCACACAGAGAGTGGTGAATCTCTGGAACTCCCTGCCACAGAGGGTAGTCGAGGCCAGTTCATTGGCTATATTTAAGAGGGAGTTAGATGTGGCCCTTGTGGCTAAGGGGATCAGAGGGTATGGAGAGAAGGCAGGTACGGGATACTGAGTTGGATGATCAGCCATGATCATATTGAATGGCGGTGCAGGCTCGAAGGGCCGAATGGCCTACTCCTGCACCTAATTTCTATGTTTCTATGTTTCTATGTTAAGAGCATTGGTATGTAGAGGGATCTTGGGATCCAAGTCCATAACTTATTGAAAGTGATAACACAAATAGATAGAGGGGTAAAGAAGGCATCCTTACCTTCAGTCACCGAGGTAATGAGATTAGTAATCAGGAAGTTGTGATACAGATTTATAGGACTTTGGTTGGGCCGAATTTGGAGTATTGCATGCAGTTCTGCAGAGACTACAGCCTCCATTACAGGAAGGATCCTATTCCCATTACAGGGAAAATGTGGAGGCTTCAGAAAGGGTGCCTGGATTAGGGGGTATTAACTACAGGGAGAGACTGGACAACGGATTGTTTTCTCTGGAATGCTGGAGGTTGCAGAGAGAACTGATAGAAGTATGTGAAATTATGAGAGGCATTGATAGACTTTTTTCCGAAGATGGAAGAAGCAAATACTGGAGGGATTAGCTATAAGGTGGCAGGAACCCACTGCTGGGTTGGTTGTGGAAACAGATACCATAGGGTCATTTAGGGGACTTCTGTATATACAGGGAATGGAGGGATATGCATTACGTGCAGCCCAATAGAGTTGGTCTTGGCATCATAATAGGCAGACATTGTGGGCCGAAAGATCTATTTTTGTTCTTTCCTGTTCTATATTCTACTTACAACTTAAGAACTTTATGAATGGTACCATTGATAAATAGATTAAATGGGTATAATGTAATTATTCCTGTATTATCCTTCACAGTACAAGTTGACACATTTGTACTGCCATGGGTAAATGATATACAATTTGTAACCATTTTGCCACTGAACACCCTTTTGTCTTTTTTTAAGTTGCAGGCCAGAAATGATCAAACTCTGTAACACACCTTTGCAACCAGCCACACGAGCAAATTATCCCGCCATTACAAGATTTTACCCCTAGGTTTTTCTCATACTTCTTTTCTATTCATACTAACCTCATCCCTTAACTAATCCAACTTGGTCACATTACAACAGCTCCCCTTTGTATGCTACTTAAAATATGCAATTCTCTCAACATGGCGATTGATATGGAGATAGCCTTGCTACAGTATAAAACTGTTTGATTCAGATGCTCATTCAAAGCAGTAAAAGCTTTCACGAATATTGACACATAAGACTTGAGATAAAAGGGAATGCTCAAATCCTGAGTGAAATAAACTGCTGGAGGAACTGTGGAGGGACATGAACAAGCATCTGTGGAGGGACATGAACAGATGATATTGAAATATTGTAGTATAACGTAGTACTTCAACAGAAGATCTAATTTATAAATCTAATTTCTGACTGAGCTCAGTTTTTACTTTGCACTGCAATTTGGAAAGTTGGTTACATTTTTGTGCAAAGATCCTGCAAAGGAAATTTATTTTCTCTTATGAGAATGCTGTCAAATACATTGAGAATTTGGAGACTGAGACATGTGTAAAGGATTCTGAAGTTGCTGAACAGGTGGAATGTAGAAAGGAGAGAATATATGGGAGCTGTTTTTGCAAATTGTTGATCACTTTTCACTTTTTTTAATTTCTTGGAAATAAAATATTGCCCTCGAAATGCAATGTGCCATGATAAATCTGTACTGTCGTCAGGGACATATCTACACTTCTCCTCTACTGCGTGTGTATATGTGTAAGGAATAAATAGGCTTCTTCGTGAGAATGATAAAATGCGAATTTAGGGACTGCAGCCAAAACACTTAGCCTTTTATTTGTTTCATTATACATTCAGCGTTGAGGTTGACTATTGGAATCAAGAAAAATTATTATTCCATAGTATTATTTCATTATTTGTTTGGACATCATTAGTTATTTTGCAGTAGTCAGATATTACTACTGACAATATTAACTGTTGCAGACGTCTATTTATGTAATTTTAAATAGTTGCTTGTATAATTTATGTAATTGCTTAAGTAATTGCATGGGCATTAGCTGCTTTTACAAAAGGAGATATGCCTTGTGGAAAAACAGACACAACGTGCCGGAGAAATTCAGCAGGTCAGACAGTATTGCTAGAGAACATGGATAGTTGACATTTTGCATCAGGACCTTTCTTCAAACTGATTTTGATGGTGGGGGGCAAGAAAATTGGAAGAGGGGCAGGACAAAGCATGGCGAGTGGATGCAGGTGAGGTGTGGGGAGGGAGGGGGGGGGGGGGGGGGGAGGGGGTTGATAGGCAGATGGTTGGACAAAGGCCAGAGATGAAATGACAAAAGAGTGCGATTAGGACCAACATGCACATATGTACGCACACACTAATTGACATTAACTAACACTAAGAAATTAATATTGAATTGCTAAACTTGCTATTGTGTTGTACTGCTTACAGCTGCAAGAATGTGTAGCAATCAATAAAGGGCTATAGGCCTATTGTGAGTTTATGTACAGGGACATATCTATCCATGCACTGTATACTTGTATTTATACTTATGCATTTTAAACATGTATGTCATGTTTTATACTTTGGCAATATAACAATGCTTTTTTATCATGCCAATAAAGTTTTTAAATTGAATTGAATTGATTAGGATAGGAGAAGTGTGAATTTGGAAGGCAGGGGAAGGATAAGAATGTGCCCAAGGTCATAAAACAATGTTTCTCAAGCTTGCTTGGGCTTAATTTGAATAATATTATAAAGCCTGAGTGGGCAGAGTAGGAGTGGGATAGATATTTAAAGTGACAGGCAGTTGGGATCACCCTCTGCATTTGCAAACACCCTTGTGGGTGTTTGCAAATCTCCCCACTGCAGAGGAGACTACACTGTGGGCACTGAATGAAATATTGTGTGTTGGAAGAAGTACAAGTGAATGGCTGCTTCACTGGGAGGTGTTGCATCTTTTCCGATTGCTCAGGAAAGAGCCATGAGAAAGAAAGCAGTTGGTGGAGATGGACGTGTAAACCAATGAATCGCGCAGGACATGGTCCCTTTAGGATGCTGAAGAGGCCATGTGTTTGGTGGTTGAATCCCATTGGAAGTGTTTTAAATTATGGATGATGTTCCTTTGAGTGTGGAGAATGATGGGTTAGAAGGTGAGAGTGAGGTGAACTGTATTCTTGGGAGGAGAAGGGGTGAGAGCAGAGACACAGAAAATACAAAATTATGGTTAAAAGCCCTATCAGCTATGGTAAATGTGTTGCCACAGTTAAAGCGAAAGGAAGACATTTCAGATGTAATGGTGTAGAACGTTTGTGTAGGAAGGAACTGCAGATGCTGGTTTAAACGGAAGATAGACACAAAATGGCGGAGTAACTCAGCGGGTCAGAAAGCATCTCTGGAGTAAAGGATTAGATGACGTTTCAGGTCAAGACCCGAAGAAGGATCTCAACCCTAAACGTCACCTATTCCTTTACTCCAGAGATGCTGTCTGACCCGCTAAATTATTCCAGAATTTTGTGTCTATCTTTGGTGTAGAAAGTCTTGTCATCAGAGTAGACGTGACAGAGCAATGAGACTAAACTTAAGTTCTTATTGGATGCAGTGGGAAAGGTACAGGCGCAATTGCTATTGGATTCCCTTCATGGCCGAATTAAGAATATACACTTTCAATAACTGAATTTGAAGAATACAAGATGGTACCCAAAGCCTGGCAACTCTCTATGTACTGCCTCAGTGTATGCTATTATCTTTACATTCTTGTACTTAAGTATGATTGCGCCTAGGGATAGTAAGATTTTATACTGAACTGTATACAAAAAAGGAATTTCACTGTACCTAAGTACATGTGATACTATTGAACCATTGATCTATGACTGGAGGATATTGATTCTCTGAGATGGAAGCCAAAAAATGAATAAAGAAGAGTCAGACGTGGACCATGTTAATATTTTGATGCATGGTGGAGATAGTTGGGAAACAATGTGGGTTTATAATAGATACTCATTGCTAATCTATTTCCTGCCTTAGGCGTGGGGAGTCAAGAAATTGAAGGGAAGATGTAATAATGAGTTGTTTTCTCATTTATCCAATTTCAAACATCTGCATCTCTAATTAAGGGTTGTTGACCTGAAACACTAACTATATTTATTTCTCTGTAGATGCTGCCTGAACTGCTGGGTCTTCTTAGCATTTTCGGTTTTAATCTAGACTTCCACCATCTGCAGTTTTATTTTGCTTTTTAATTAGTAATACAACTAATGATAATGATTCAAAATCAGTGAAGTTCCCTGCAAAGCTCAAAGCACATAATAAATTATACAGGCTGTGTGTCTAAGCTGTCATCATAAATCAGTGGAAATCTATTTTTATTTTTCACTTGGCGAGATGTAACTTCCAAATTCCCTGCAGAAGGCCAACAATTCACAGGAATCCCTTAAATCACAGTCATTATGTCATAAAGCACGGAAACAGGTCCCACACCCAACTTGTCTGTGCTGAGCAAGGTGCCCCAAAATGCTTGTCCCATTTGCCTAGGTTTGGCCCATGTCCAACTAAAATTTTCCCATCCATGTACCTGTTCGAATATTTTTTAAATGTTGTTATTATGGCGGCTTCAACTACATCCTGATTTGTTCCAGATATCCACCACCTTTTGAGTGAAAAAGTTGCCTCAGGTTCCTATTAACTTTATCCCCTGTCACCATGAAACTATGCCTTATACTTCTTGATTCCCTTAGAAAAAGACTCTATGTATTCATCCTATTTATTCCCCTCTAAAAGACAAATTCAGCTTCCTACGCTCCAAAGATAAAGTCCGAGCCAGCACAATCTCTCCCTATATCTCAAGCCCTCTGGTTTGGGCAACATCCTCATGAATCTTCTCTGCACCCTTCCCAGCTTAATGGCAAATTTTAGAGAAAGTATATAAACCCCTTTAATATTTCCTTCCTGACCTAGAAAATGTTTAGCTTCTGATTGGTGCTTCTATTCTTTATCAAGAGTTAAGATCAAGAACATGGTATGCAACATTGTGAATCAAATCCATACTATACCAATTGATTATCTGGTCTTAAGCATTTCTAATTCATTTTGTCATAATCTACATAAAGTCCTTGACTTAAGAGAAATTCTGGAGGTATGTTTGAAGCATTGAGTGATAGATGGCAATAACATTTGTGTGAAAATAACTCAAGACAATTGGCTCTTTGAATTTTACCATGTTGCCCATTGGCAAAGGTTTGGCCTATGATTAGAGCTTCCATTCAGTCGAGAGTTGAGATCAGGATCCTGTGGTCAGGGAAATCATGAATAGAAAACATGTCCTTCCACTTACTTTTTATAATATGTGAAAATAGTCTTGAGTTTCCTGGGAGTTCTCCCAATCTCCTGTAAATGAACATTCACGCCATTTCTCTGAGAGTTGCATCAGAATATAAATGTTATGCCGGAAACTTGGAAGAGCTTACATGGAAATTCAGGACTTGTGTGTTTTCCCCAATATTAACACTGGCCTAATATTATTTTTCCATTTGATTTTCTCTGAGTAGGGCAGCTAAATCATATCTGACTTTCATTAAAAGGCTAGATAAATTTGAGGTAATTGTATGGAAAAATATAATGATCCAGTAAAATGTAGATGCTACATGGATCAGTAAGCCTTTTCTACTTTGGTCCTCTTTAGACACTGAAATAAATGGGATGTGTTTTAAATATCAAGGATGTGTGAGGTAGAGGTAGGTCATAAAAACTCAAACTGGCTTCCAACCTGTCTACTTTGATTTTAGTGAAGGCTGAACAAACAAAAGATCAAGAGGCAGATTAGTCAGTTAAAGCATTTAAGAAGATTCATGCCTCCCTCACAACTGGACTTTTATTTTTGGAATGGAATACTTTATTGTCACAATAATGTATTCCACCAGGGGGCGCCGCACGATGGCAGCCTCGCCTACAGTCTGTCTGTCTTTTCGACTTTTTTGTTTGTTATTTTTAGTGTGTTTTAAAAGTTTGTGTTAATGTTCTCTGGTTTGTTTTATGTGGGGCGTGGGGGAAACTTTTTTTCAATCTCTTACCTTGCCGGAGATGAGATTGTTTTCCGGATCGTATCGCCGGTCGTTCTGCGGCCTAACATCATGGAGCTGGCTCCCCCGCTCTGCGGCCTAACATCATGGAGCTGGAGGCCTTGCTCGAGACTGACTTTGAGCCTCACCGTGGGGATGTGGACTTAGCATCGGAGCCGATCCTTTGCCTGCGGATTTCACCATCGAGGAGCTCGCAGTCTCGGGTAGAGACCGAGTTGGGAAGTTCCAAAGTTGCAGAAGGTTTGACCAGGGGTCAATCGCCCGGCGCGGGGAGCTGACATCTCCCTGATGCAGGAGCTTGATCGCTCCGACGCGGGAACCTGACCGCCGGCTATGGGAACCAAGGTCGTCCCATCAACGGAAGGCTGGAGGACCCCGACTGCGGGAGAACAAAGAAGGGAAAAGATTGAATTTTTTTCGCCTTCCATCACAGAGAGGAATGTGAAGGAGTCACTGGTGGATGTTCATGTTAAAATGTATTTTGTGTGTTTTGTTGCTTTTTAATGGTATGACTGCATGGCAAATCAAATTCCTCATATGTTGCAAAACATACTTGACGAATAAAATATGATTATGATTATCATGACATGTGACTAGGCACAGTACAATTCTTTGCTTGCATACAGATAGCAGCCACCTGTGGCACTGACAAAGTTACAAAGCACGCCTGCTGCTCCTTTTGTTCTCCCCCCCTCCCCACAGTGTTTTCCTCATGCCGGGTCATATAGAGGAAGGTTTGGCAGTCATCGAGTGCTACAGAAACAGGTCCTTCAGCTCACCAGCTGACCATCAACTATCCATTTACATTGAACCTACATTAATCTTATATTTATTTTACCCACATTCCAATCAACTTCCTCCAGACTCTAACACTCATCAACACACAAAGGACAATTTATAATGGCTAATTAAATCCCCAACTGCCATGTCTTTGGGATGTGGGAATAAATTGGAACACCTGGAGGAAGTCCACGTAGTTGTTATAGGGAGAATATGATAATTCTGTACAATATTCAAGGTCAGGATTAAACCCAGGACTCTGGTGCTGTGAACTAGTGACTCTACCAGCTGTACCACTGTGCTACCATTGAGCAGGTCTGGATCCATGACTCAAGTGCATGTGTAAGTTTGGAGGAGCAAGGAAGCTTCAGCTCTAACAAACTTAAGGGGCTGTCCCACTGCGGCGACCTAATAGTCGAGTTTAGGAAAGTTTAGGAAAGTTTGAAAAAGTGTCATGTTGAAGACCTCCTTCGACTATGTAGAAGACCTCCTTCGACTATGTTGAAGTCTAGCTTCGACTTGCTTCGACTAGCTTGGGAAAAATTGGACACTAAATAGTGGAGAGTGAAGACAACCTCCTTCGATCTCCTTCGACCTCCCTTCGACTATGTTGAAGACTATCTACGACTACCTTCGACTACCTTCGATTACCTTCGACTACCCTTGAATACCTACAAATGACATGCTGATCTACTACGGCCTACCTCGATTAAACCTACGATGTAAAAGAAAAAAATATCGATTTTTTCCATGGCAACCTTTTTTTAATCGCGGGCATTTTTCAGCATGTTGAAAAATACGCGCCGACCTAGCTGAGGCCTCGAGTACGCGGGGAGTACTCTCGAGCATGAAGGAGAGTTACAAAGACCTCCTAGGACATCGTGTTGGCCATGCTGCGAGTATGAGTCGAGGGCATACTCTTCTGAACTCGCGAATTAGGTCACCGCAGTGGTACAGCCCCTTTACCATTTCAAGCACTATTGAGACTGTCCAAACTCTCTACATCATGAAAATCTCCTATTTCCTCACTACCTTGATTTTCTTCACCCCCATCATGACTTTCTTCACTCCAATAATCTCCTACATTCCTGTTTCATGATAATAATAATAATAATAATGGATGGGATTTATATAGCGCCTTTCTAATATTCAAGGCGCTTTACATCGCATTATTCATTCACTCCTCAGTCACACTCGGTGGTGGTAAGCTACTTCTGTAGCCACAGCTGCCCTGGGGCAGACTGACGGAAGCGTGGCTGCCAATCTGCGCCTACGGCCCCTCCGACCACCACCAATCACTCACACACATTCACACACAGGCAAAGGTGGGTGAAGTGTCTTGCCCAAGGACACAACGACAGTATGCACTCCAAGCGGGATTCGAACCGGCTACCTTCCGGTTGCCAGCCGAACACTTAGCCCATTGTGCCATCTGTCGTCCCGATAATCGGCTTCTCACATCCTGATCATCGATTCACTACTCTTCATCGATTCACTATTAACTCTGCTGCATGACCTCCTCCTCAATTCCATGTGAATACCTGCTAACTCCGTGACCTCTGACACACCAATAACAATAAGATGTCAGTCCTTGCACTGCAACCTTTGAATCTTTTAATAAATTGGCTTTTACTTCTTAGATGATTTACTGTTGGGCCAAAGATCATCTAGGAAAAAAAAATGGTTATTTCTTCCTGATATATAGGGCACCCATCTCCAGTTTTCCCATCCAGCAATCCTCCCTGAAGGTTCTATTCATATCCATGAGTGAAAAGAGCAATGAATAGGAAGGAAGCCAAAAATGGAAGACTGTAGAGTTGTGTGGAAATATAGCAGGAGAGAAAATTATGATAAAGCATTTGAGGAATTAAAAGTGAGAAATATAATAATAAATTGAAATCTCTGAGATGTGGTAAGCTAGTGGAGCTTGACAACCACAGCCATAGAGTATTCAGTGTGAGTAAGGACACATCCTTCTGAAAGATTTACAGTCCTTGATTGATGTGCATAAGAAATGAGCAAATGTAAGAGAGGTCAAGCTTCTGGGTGATATTCAGTGGGATGGTAATTGGGCCAATTCTACAATGAGTGGCCAATTTGCATAGGCATATAACTAATCAAATGATCTTGTAATTTCCTCTCAATGTTTCAGAATACCAATAGTTTATGAGCAAAAGTGAGTTTGCTGATAATTGGAAAATTATAATGCAACCTTCTCTATGTTCTTGGCATACTGCTTTAGCAATGCATCAACAGAATGCAAGAATTCCCTGTAAAAACTCAACAAGATAGTGAGCAGTTAGATAGTGTGATTGTTAAAATTCAACAAATTGAACTGAAGAAACTGACTGATTAATATAGACTGCCCATTAATATAGACTGCCCATGCCCTGTTGCAACCAATGGCCAGAAAATAGGCATTTGACCTAAACCTGGAGATTTCCCACTAAACAGATTAAGTTAACATTGCCCACATTATAAAATGCAAACATAATTTTGGATTCTCTGCTTCCGTCAAGGGAATTTGGTCAATCGTCTGAGCCATTAAATCTGTTGCCATAATAATTTGCTAATGTGGAGAGGGTCCTTTTAAGGGCTGGAGCCCAGATGTATTTGTTGCATGGCAGCTGTATGAAATTCAAGAGGAATCCATTGCGATTGCACAACTTTCTTTATATTAAGGGGTTGCCAGATAAACATTCGCTTGGACTGTTGACATAGGATTGTGATCCCAATGTGCTGAGATGTATTGACACAGATGCAAAGCACAGTTTCAATTCTATAAAAATGCAGTTTTTGAGTTTCTAGACAATGTACACTCCATGAAAATAATCTTTAAACAGCATTAGACTACATCATGATGTCTGGTTTAATGCCTCCAGGGATTTTTATATCAAGGTTACCAGAAATTGATATCAAAATGCTGTGCTAACTTCAGAATTGCAAACCTTAAAGGTGTGCATTATAAGAGGGCATTATGGTTTGATATTGTTGCACCAACTCTTTCCGAATGTACAATAAATGGCCATTAACATTTGTAAGGTTGAAGTAAATACACGTGTCTTTCAATTGAGTATTAACTTTTGTAGATCTTCTGATGGGATAAATATTTTGAATATTTTTCACACAGAGAGTGGTGAATCTCTGGAATTCTCTGCCACAGAAGGTAGTTGAGGCCAGTTCATTGGCTATATTTAAGAGGGAGTTAGATGTGGCCCTTGTGGCTAAAGGGATTAGGGGGTATGGAGAGAAAGCAGGTACAGGATACTGAATTGGATGATCAGCCATGATCATATTGAATGGCAGTGCAGGCTCGAAGGGCCGAATGGCCTACTCCTGCACCTAATTTCTATGTTTCTATGAGTGGAGCAGCACTTGGGATCCACAATTTCCACAAAATTGAATTTTAGTTGAGATTGGGTTGCAATTCAGACCTATATTTTCACAGTCGGGATTTGCAAGGAAAAGGTCAGCACCAATCTCTTGTAAGTTGCTGTCTGCCTTTTGGTTCCTTCCATGGATCCAATTTGCTATCCATTCAGCTATCTCTCCTTGGATCCCATGCGATCTAACCTTCTAGAGCAGCCTACCATGCGGAACCTTGTCGAATGCCTTACTGAAATCCATGTACACAACGTCTACAGCTCTGCCCTTTCGACCTTTTTGGTCACGTCTTCAAAAAAATCAATCAGATTTGTGACACGACCTCCCACGTACAAAACCATGCTGACTATCCCTAATCAGTCCTTGCACATATAAATGCCTGTATAACCTATCCCTCAGAATACTCGCTAGTAACTTTCCAACTACAGATGTTAAACTCACCAGCCTATAGTTCCCAGCATATTCCGTGCAGCCCTTCTTGAAAAAAGGCACAACATTTTCCACCCATCACTCTTCCGGCACCTCTCCTGTATTTAAGCGCGACTCGTATATTCCAACCAGTGCTCCCGCAATATCCTCTGTAATTTCCTGCAATGTCCTTGGATATATCTGATCAGGCCCTGGAGATTTGTCTACCTTCATACATGACAGTACCTTCAGTACTTCTTTGACGGTAACACTGACTGCTTTCAAGACACTTCCATTGACTGCCCCAAGTTCCTCCGTCCTACTGTCTTTCTCCTCTATAAATACAGAGGAGAAATACTCATTGAGGACCTTGCCCATCTCCTGTGGCTCCACACAGAGGTGACCGCATTGATTCCTGAGAGGTCCCACTCTCTCTCTAATTGCCCTTCTGGGCATCATGTTATAGGAAAGATTGAAAGGGTTCAGAGAAGATTTACGAGGATATTGCCAAGTGTAGAGGGTGTGAGCTCTAGGGAGAGATTGAGTAGGCTGGGTCTTTATTCCATGGAGCACAGGAGAATGAGGGGGGAACTTATGGAGCTGTACAAAATCATGAGAGGAATAGATCGGCTAGATGCACAGAGTGCCTTGCCCAGAGTAGTGGAATCGAGGACCAGAGGACATAGGTTCAAGGTGAAGGGGAAAAGATTTAATAGGAATCCGAAGGGTAACTTTTTAACGCAAAGGTTGGTGGGTGTATGGAACAAGCTGCCAGAGGAGGTAGTTGAGGCTGGGACTATCCCATCATTTAAGAGGCAGTTAGGCAGGTACATGGATAGGACAGGTTTGGAGGGATATGGACCAAGCAGAGGCAAGTGGGACTAGTGTAATAACTGGGGCATTATTGGCTGGTGTGGGCATGATGGGCCGAAGGGCCTTTTCCCACACTGTAACATTCTATGAGTCTGTGACTATGATCCAGCTCTCTGATTGAGAGCCTGCAGAATGAGCGGTTGTATAGTGAAGGTAGTTCTGACAGTGTGTGGGCATGTTTGTGGCTAATCTGCTGAGATGGACTCAGAAATCTTGAAAGAGAAGGGAAGATTCAGTGATGGACCACGTAAATGTGAGCGCAGGTGGACATTGGTAGCGAAAATAATAATTTTTGCCAACTTCTGTGTGGCTGCAATCATCAATATTTAGGAGAAAAAGTTTGGAGAGTGGCCCCAAATAAGCCTGGAACATGTACTATTCCAAGTATCCAACAAAAAGACAGGTATAGCTGGAACCTTACCTCTGCCTCCTATAAGGACGATATTCCTTTTCCCCTGTTTCTTTGTCTCCATCTCATAAATAATGAGGCCTTCTTCTCTGGTACTACTGGAATGCTCACCTTCTTTCCTCTGCCAAGAGTAAGCATGACTAATTCATTATTTTTCAAATCTATCTCACCTTTGGAGATGCCCTTTTGGAGATCCTCTTTCAGCAGGAAACATTAAAATGAAAGAGAAAGTTCAAATCTTTCTAGGCTCATCATCTTTGTAAGCAGTATAGATATGCACATTTTTAAAGACTTGTAGGGCTTGAATTCTTTCATTTATTCCATTACAAGCTGGAGCAGACTGAAAGCTGAATCTGACTTCTGTGAACAGACTGGTGTGGATCAAATGCTTTATTTATAAAATATCACCAGATATTCAGGAAGGAAGTTCAAAATCTGATGGGAGTATGGAACATGTAACAGTATTGACTCTACAACATGCATTCTTTAGCTACATATACTAGGTATGTTGCAAAGCCTACCTGAAGCGTCTTTGAAAATCTGCCGCTGCGGGTGTGCGCGATTTTGGCGCCGTTTAGAGGGGGCGGGTTTAAAACGCGATTTTCTCTAGGCTGTTCAAATCGAAGATGTTCAGCCTAGTTAATTATTAACGAAAAATCGCTGGAAGACCCCGTCGCAAAAGCTATTATTAGGTTTAAAGGCCTTGAATAATAGTTATAGTAGTTTAAAAATCAATCTCTAAACCCGCGACCGCCAGCAACCGCAGGGTCTCATAAAGCAAACCACAGAAGATATGCTGTATATTTTTACATTAAAAAGGGCTTCTAAAGATCCCTTTATACAAAGTTTAATATTGCGAGTAGCTCATTTTGGGCCCATTATATCGCGCAGTATTTTTCTGGGCATTTGGGGCACAAATCTACCGCAATGTGAACGTTCTAAACCAGCGCGTTCCACAGGGACCCACTGGAAAGCTGATTTAAATGGGCATTTATTTACAGCAATTGAACACTGAATTCCTTCCATTTGGCCTATAAATTAATGTAAATGAGATTTAAAAATCATGTTTTATTGTGAATTATTTGTGAATATTATTTGGACATTTAGGCTATTTAAAAATGTTAATCATTTATTAAGAAATGGATAGATGTTTAGATCTAGTAATTGAAGTCTGAAATTAGCTACAATTAGGTAACTAACTAATTATATGCTTTAATTTCAGGTCATCCAAGTAAGATTATTTTATATTTGTTTCAGAATGCTTCAATCTATGATAACTGAAAATTTCATTCAGTTCTCTTAATTTTTAAGAAAGTTATGGGCTTTTGACTGTTCACGATCACAACTTTTTTGTTATGTCCATAGAAAATCAATAGGGAACAAGATGCTCATTTCCGAGTATGAAAATGGCCATAACTTTTTAAATACTTGAGATATGAAAGTGAATTAGGTGTCAAATTAAACTTATTTTTATGCTTTATCTGATGGGATAAATTACAGACTTGATTTTTTAAATCTCAAAATTTTGTAACATTGCTACATATACCACATCATTTATATTTTGTTAGAAAATGTTGCCTTATATTTTCTGGCCTTGAACCTACCATTATCTTATTTTTGTTTAAGAAAGAACTGCAGATGCTGGAAAAATCGAAGGTAGGCAAAAAATGCTGGAGAAATTCAACAGTTGAGGCAGCATCTATGGAGAGAAGGAATTGGCGACATTTTGCATCGAGATCCTTCGTCAGACCCTTCTTCTCGACCCGAAACGTCGCCAATTCCTTTTCTCCATAGATACTGCCTCACCCGCTAAGTTTCTCCAGCAATTTTTGTCTACCTTTATCTTACTTTTAGTGTGTTTCAAATGAAATCAATGTAACCTGCTTTATTTGTCTGTTTTACAGAAGAATGTGGTTCCCAGAAGTGTATCTGCAACTCAGTTTTCAGAATGTAGTCAAGTAAGCAAAATCTCCAAAAAGCTGTCTCCAAAGGTGAGTTGGATTAAAAAAATATTAAGGACTTGAAAAATCATAAAGGAAATATGTTGGCAATAAGTACAGAAAATGTTGGAAAAGCTCAATAAATTAATCTGTCACGCTCCAACCAAACTCTTTACATCCACAAAAACATACCACCGGGTGGCGCTTCGATGGCAGCCTCGACTACATGTCTGTCTATCCTTTTCATCTTTTTTTTGTTATTTTTAGGGTGTTTAAAAAGTTTGCGTTAATGTTCTGTTTTATGTAGGGGATGGGCGGGGTAGCCGGGGGAAACTTTTATTCAATCTCTTACCTTGCCGGATTTGCGATTGTTTCCGGGTCGTATCTCTGCGGCCTAACACCGTGGAGCTGGAGGCTTTGCTCGGGTCTGACTTTGAGCCTCACCACGGGGCATGGACTTACCATCGGAGCAGATTGCTTGGGATCGACGCTCCAACTGTGGCCTGCGGACTTTAACATCAAGGAGCTCGCGGGAGAGACCGAGTCGGGTAGTTCCAAAAGTCGCACGACGTTCAGATTGTCCAGCGTAGGGAGCTGGGATTCCCCCCCGATGCAGGAGCTTGATCACCCCGACGAGGAGTAAGATCGTCCTGTCAACGAAAGGCTCGAGGCCCCGAGGACAAAGAAGGGAAGAGATTGAACTTTTTTTCGCCTTCCATCACAGTAAGGGATGTGGAGGAGTCACTGTGGAGGATGTTTGAAGAGCAGAGGAATCCAGAGGGACAGGTACATAGTTCCTTGAAAGTGGCATCACAGATAGAAAGGGTGGTGTAGAAGGCTATTGTCATGCTGGTTTTCATCAGTTATGGAACAGTGAGTGCAGTGGCGATTTAAGCAAATATTGCCAGAACTCGAGACCTGAGATTTAGGGAGAGATTTAGCAGGCTAAAATTTTATTCACGGGAGCGCAGGAGGCTGAGGGTTGATTTTATAGGGGTGCATAAAATCATGATAGGATAGATAGGCACAGTCTTTTTCCCCAGGTAGGGGAATAAAAAACTGGAGGGCATAGGATTAAGGTGAGTGAGTAAAGATTTAGGTAGGAAATGGCGTTCACATTAGGCAGGAAATGGTGTTGGGTAGACTGATGGGACTGAAGGCTGATGAATCCCCAGGGCCTGATGGTCTGCATCCCAGAGTACTTAAGGAAATGCTCTAGAAATCTTGGACGCATTGGTGATCATTATCAAATGTTCTATAGATTCTGGATCAGTTCCTGTGGATTGGAGGGCAGCTAAAGTTATCCCATTTTTAAAGAAAGGCTGGAGAGAGAAAACGGAATTATAGACTAGCTAGCATGACATCAGTGGTGGGAAAGATGCTAGAATCAATTATAAAAGATGAAATAGATGCACATTTCGATAGCAGTAACAGGATCTTCATTATCACACTTCAGGATATAATAAAATGTGGAGCCACCAACATGACCATCACATCACCACTCACATGAGCACCCGGGATACTCCGCAGCCTTCGTCTCCAGCAGGTTGCACTTTCTCTCCCTATTTCTATAATCCTCTCTGGATTTGTCATAGAGAATCTCATTGCATTGGTACCACTCCACCAGTTCCCCCTCTTGTTCCCTGTTGAAGTTATATGGCCTTACCTTCTGCCATCTTCCCGTTATGGGGAGGCAATCTCAAATCCACCTTGATCACCCTCTCCCTGCTCCAAGGAGCCCACAGGCAGTGGTATCTCTGGCATCTCCTCTTGCCTCTCTACCTGTCTCTCTTGCTGAGTCTCCTCCTCATTTACCTGCATGGCTAAAAACTTTCTGACTTTCTTTGACCCCTTTCTTTGCGCTTTTCTGAGAGGCATCTCTGCAAGTCTTACTGTGAAAAAGATTCTCAAACAATGACAATTAGGTGGGACGTCCTCGATGGACACATGGTCCATTGGCGATATTGACACCACCTTTTTCACTCACCTTATGTCCCCTCTGTCAAGCTTCCGGGTTTACCGTTCGCAGGAGTTCCCACGGTACCCGCAAGAGTCATTACGGATATCGCACGGATATCGCACTGGCATCTGCGTTCATACAATGTTGCAACGCTGCTCAAGTCACTCTTGGAGAAATTCAAAAAATTTTGAATTTTCTCCCGACCTTACAAAGTTATACGACTACCTGCCGTTAGCGCCACGGAGGTCCTCGGTGATCCACGAATGCCGTACTGCTATCGCAGAAGGTTCCCACGATGTTAAACTCTTGTTAAGCCTTGCTTCAGGTCGCACCGTGAGAAAGCCCTTTAAATGTTGGTCTAACGTTTGAAAAGAAGCTGAACATGTAGGAGGAGAATCAATGGGGGAGATTTTTGTAAACGTGATCTTTGATTATATAGTGATGGAAAAGGACAAGGATGAAGTTAAAGTCTTTGAAATTGGTATGGAATTTAAAAATGACTTGGCAAAAGCTACTTGAATTGGCCACAGGGGCATTCAGGGCTTTCAAGGTAAATATGTCATTAGGAAGAAAAAGAATGGAGCTGCCAGATATAGAGCTCCAAGGATGGCAGAATGACAAGGAAAAATGAGATGCTTACACCAGACACTGAAAGCCTAGAAGACTAGAGGAAGCTTTGTAGTGACTTAAAAGGAATGTTAGGAAAAGAAGTGAGGGTATGAAAAAATATTGCGAAGCAAAATCAAAGAAAATTGAAGGATGTTTTGGTAGTACTTAAAGAGCATGGGGATAACTAAGAAAAGAGTACTTACTGTCTATTATAGATGCAAATGTAATGTATTTTTGGAAGCAGAGGATGTGGGCAAGGGTTATAATCAATACTGATAAATTTGTAGTGAGGGAGGAAGTTTGTGAAAATATTGAGTGGAGTGTGGAAATATTAAGAGGTTTCACATCTTTGAAAGTTGTTAAGTCACTAGGCTGGAATGAAATATGTCCCATAATTTTTCAATAATCCCTGGCTCAGAGCAGTGCCAGATAATTAAAGTTGTATTATAGACAGATAAACAGGCAGGGAATGGGTAAATATAGACTTCTTGCAGGCAGGTGGGATTAGTTAGATTGGCATCATGACGTGCAGACATTGTGGACCGAATGGACTGTTCGTGGTATCTACCATACTCATGTGTTCTGTATTCTGTGAGCTTCATGCAGATAAGGAATTCCATTGCATCATATTGTGTATGAAAATAAACCAATCTGAATCTGAATACTGCTCTGTGTTCTACATTGCATGTCTCAACAGCGAGAACTCCAGAGCTGGAGTAATAACAGGCCAGTTAGCTTAATTTCAGTGGTGGGCACATTTTTGCAACCAATTCAGAGGATTTGCTATTTAACATTTGCTCTTGGAGTTTGTAAGGTGTCACATGCTTCCCTGTCATACATGAAAGTACTAGGTATGCAAGCTCTGTACTCTTTTGGTCCATGTAATGAATTTGAAAGTGTATCGTGTCCTTTTTGTTTCCTAAAGATTGAAGCAGCTTTCTCTGATGCAAAGGCTGAGTGTTTAGTCCAGTAAAAGGTTGGTGGTGGCTGTGCCGAGTAGCAGAATTTTTAAACAAATTCCAACTGGCTCACATCAAGCGTGAATAACAGATTTTGTGAAACTCACAGTCCGCTACAATTACTTTCTTTTTAGTGACGCTGAGAGCAAATGTCTGCCATGCTGTTGAAGGATGATTATGTTTGTGTATTATATATTGGTAATAAGAGGAGTCATGGAACATAGAAACATAGGTGCAGGAGTAGGCCATTCGGCCCCTTGAGCCAGCATTGCCATTCAATATGATAATGGCTGATCATCTAAAATCAGTACTTTTTTATCCTACTTTTTCCCCATATGCCTTGATTCCTTTAGTCCTAAGAGCTAAATCTAACTTTCTGTTGAAATGTCATGGAAATTGTGTGTAAATTAAACCAACAAAAAGTAATGAAGGTAAAGTAAGATACTCCCAATGGTTAGTTTCTGATTTAATAAAGAAAGCACATCAAAGCTGTCCAGGAGCAAGCAAGGATAATTAAAAATTGCATTAAGTCTTGGAGCCTTAAAGCTGAGTCTCACATTGCGAGTTGACACAAGAGGTACCCCGAGTGAAAGACTTGTGGTTGTGTACGAGATTGCAAGTGTATGATCAAGAGTTTAACCGAGTTCCCACGGGTATGACAAGTTTGCCGTTTACTTGTCATTTCTGCGATGTTCCAAGTTCGTCTCCCGAGTTACTCTTGAGCCAATCCTGATTGAAGGTTTGTTTTAATAAGCAACAGTGTTATGTTTTAATAAGCTACAGTGTTAATGAAGACCTCTCCATCCTGTGGCTTTGTTTTAAAGATAGAATTCAGAGCGGCCGCATCTATTGATGTGACCTACAAAGGGAAAATGCACACAATCCAGTGCCAGAGCAGTTATACTTATGATTTGTTTGAAACACACAGGTTTGATATGTTTTAATTGGATTTACTGTCATGTCTACACACTGCGGGGAGACGGGAGATTAAATCTTTGAATGTGGATGGATGTGCACATCAGATTGTTGTGAGACGGAGCTCAGGGCTTGCCTCCTGAGCTGCTTTGGTGCCCAGGCATGAGTTGAGGTGGAGAGAGGTTGGGGGTGGGGGGGCGTCATTAATCTGTCTGGGGTGGCATGGCTCTTGGGTTAGGCTGGGATCATTCTCTGCGGGATGATCTTAGTGAGGGAGACAAGTGTAGGGGAGGTGTACTGACTGTGTGGGCAGACACTTTGGAAGTGATTGCCCACCAGTCTCAAAAGCCACTGTGTCTCCCTGTCCCTGGGATAGCAGGGGGCGATCAAACAGCACAATACCCCCCTCCACGCCAACACGAAGGGCAACGATCCCAAGGCTTTAGCGTCAGGAACAGCGGGCAGGCGACAATCACCTGCCATAATGCGAGAGAGATCATGCACTGTTGTAGGTCTCCTTTGCACGTCGGTGTTTCTGTCTTTCTCCACTCATTATTGGCCCTATCTGTCACCACCCCCACCTACACCCCTCTGCTTCCCGGCCATGTGTGTGACCCCTTCCCTCCCCTCTACAGCTCCCCGCCCATTGCACCGGCGCGGGGGCTTTGCACTGTCTTCACGTCGGCGATGCCAGCAGGTCAGTGCCAGTCGCCCCGAGGCAGTCGCTCCCTTCAGTTTCCCAGGGGGTCGGGACGGGACTGGAGTTGGGAGGGAAAGGTGGGGGTGGGGGGGGGATGGGTGGGTTAGGTGAGCAGGAGAGTGGGGTTGTTTGCAGTTGCAGAGGGACGGGGCAAGGGCAGTACAGTTCCCAGTCTCAGCTCCTGTCCAGGGGGGTGGCCGGAGATGTCAGGACCAATGGGACACCGACCCCCAGGCCCACCAGGCCCACTGCAAGCACGGAGAACCCAGAGACCCACAGCTAACAGCAACTCCAGCCCAGCCCCGCTCCAACTCCAGAGGAACCCGCTCCCCGATGGGCCGCTACGGTGACAAGTGGCAGTTCGCCCACAGCCCGAGCTGTGCCCCCACAACTGCCACACCAAGAACAAGACGTACCTTGCACACCATCAGCTTCTGCCCCTACGGTACCCGCTGCTACTTCATCCAGCCGGCAGCTGCCCATCTTCAGCAGGATCTTGGTGTCGGACTGAGGGGTGGGTGGTGGAGGTGAAGGGCTGCAGCCTCACACATTACTCATGACAGGATAGACATTGCTATTTTTTAATTACAGGAACATTTTACGATGAAATGCAGAAAAAAGTCAAGAGCCGGCGTGCCCGCTGACTCCCAACCCCCCCCCCCCCCCCCCCCCCGATCCGGGGCTCACCCCCAGAGTGGCTTGCTCTCCGTGCTTGCAGTGGGCCTGGGGGTCGGTGTCCCATTGGTCCTGACATCTCCGGCCACCCCCCTGGACAGGAGCTGAGACTGGGAACTGTACCGCCCTTGCCCCCTCCCTCTGCAACTGCAAACAACCCCACTCTCCTGCTCACCTAACCCACCTATCCCCCTCCCACCTTTCCCTCCCAACTCCAGTCCCGTCCCGACCCCCTGGGAAACTGAAGGGAGCGACTGCCCCGGGGCGACTGGCACTGACCTGCTGGCATCGCCGACGTGAAGACAGTGCAAAGCCCCCGTGCCAGTGCAATGGGCGGGGAGCTGGAGAGGGGAGGGAAGGGGTCCCACACATGGCCGGGAAGCAGAGGGATGTAGGTGGGGGTGGTGACAGATAGGGCCAACAATGAGTGGAGAAAGACAGAAACACCGACATGCAAAGGAGACCTACAACAGTGCATGATCTCTCTCGCGTTATGGCAGGTGATTGTCGCTGGGAAACTGAAGGGAGCGACAATCTGCTGCTGCCTGACCGCTGAGTTAAAGAGTAGCAATGTTACAACATTTTGAGATTTTAAAAATCAAGTTTTTAATTTATCCTATCAGATAAAGCATAAAAATAAGTTTAATTTGACACCTAATTCACTTTCATATCTTCAGAATTTAAAAAGGTTATGGCTATTATCATACTCGGAAATTGGCATCTTGTTCCCTATTGCTTTTTCATTGACTTAACACAAAAGCTGTGATCGAGAACATTTAAAGGTCGATAACATTCTTAAAATTTAAGAGAATTGAAAGAAATTTTCAGTTGTTATAGATTGAAGCATTCTGAAACAAATATGAAACAATCTTACTTAGATGACTTGAAATTAAAGCATATAATTAGTTAGTTACCTAATTGTAGCTAATTACAAAACTCAATTACTAGATCTAAACATCTATCAATTTCTTAAGAATAGATTAACATTTTTAAATAGCCTAAGTGTCCAAATAACATTCACGCAAGAATTCAGAATATAACAGAATTTTTAAATCTCATTGTCATGGGTTTATAGGCCAAATGGAAGGAATTTAATGTTTAATACCTGTAAATTAATGGCCATTTAGAAACTTAGAAACATAGAAATTAGGTGCAGGAGTAGGCCATTCGGCCCTTCGAGACTGCACCGCCATTCAATATGATCATGGCTGATCATCCAACTCAGTATCCCGTACCTGCCTTCTCTCCATACCCTCTGATCCCCTTAGCCACAAGGGCCACATCTAACTCCCTCTTAAATATAGCCAATGAACTGGCCTCAACACCCTCTGTGGCAGAGAGTTCCAGAGATTCACCACTCTCTGTGTGAAAAAAGTTTTTCTCATCTCGGTTTTAAAGGATTTCCCCCTTATCCTTAAGCTGTGACCCCTTGTCCTGGACTTCCCTAACATCGGGAACAAACTTCCTGCATCTAGCCTGTCCAACCCCTTAAGAATTTTATAAGTTTCTATAAGATCCCCTCTCAATCTCCTAAATTCTAGAGAGTATAAACCAAGTCTATCCAGTCTTTCTTCATAAGACAGTCTTAACATCCCAGGAATCAGTCTGGTGAACCTTCTCTGCACTCCCTCTATGGCAATAATGTCCTTCCTCAGATTTGGAGACCAAAACTGTACGCAATACTCCAGGTGTGGTCTCACCAAGACCCTGTGATCAGATTTAAGTCAGCTTGCCAGTGGGATTTTCTGGAACGGGACCATTTAGAAAGTTGAGGTTGGGGTGAATTTATACCCCCATATCTGCAGCAAATGCACTGCCGGTTCTTCGGGGGGGGGGGGGGGGGGGGGGGAATCACCGTTTCGCAACTTAAAATGTGAATTAAATACATCTTAAGAAACACTTTTATACATAAAAATAAACTACTTTTACCTGGTCCTCCATAAATTCCGTCCCAGTTGTCGGCATTGACGGCTTCAGAAGCTTCTTTTAAAATAATTCCAGCGATTAACTTGTCGGGTGAATTTTTTTTTAAAACACACAGAACGGCCGTAGGAACGATTCTTTAGCAAAATCTTGCACCAACAAATATAATTCAGGACCAGATCGGGAAAAAACCCCGTTTTAACCTGGCCCTCCCTCTAACGCGCCAAAATCGCGCACACGGCCAGTGGCAGAATTACAGCGCCGCTGAAGGTAAGTTTTGTAACATACCTATAAAGAGTTCCCACGGTAGACTCACGATACACTAAGGTAAACGCACGGGCCACTACGTTCTTACAACGAGTTAAAATGTTTGAATTCTTAACCACAAGAGTAAATATGACTCGTGGAAAACTTTAAACATGTTTGATTTTTTTCAAGAGTTGACAAGTTTCACGGGTACCTGCCGTTAGCGCCACGAGTCTCTAAGTAGCGTCCACGAGTTCCGTACGTTAATCGTACGTTATTACCACGAGTTTTAACTCGGGGTACCTCTTGTGTCAACTCGCAATGTGAGATTCAGCTATTATAGTTAACTTGCTGAGTTAACTTGCCGGCTCTTAACTATTATAGTTAACTTGCTGTTTAATCCAGATCTTCTCTCTATCTCCAGCCCTCCTGGTTTCAGAAAACAGAATCCCTCTACTGGATTAGACCATTCATTTGTATTTAGGGAACATAAACTCTTCAGTGCTGGGATGAAGAAGTGAGACTTCCTCCACAACCCCAACACCAAGTACAAAATCCTGTTATCAGCTGCTTCCTATTCGAAAATGCTTCCTCCTTTTCTGGAGACCAAGTCTGTCAATAAGACTACTTTCTGGACAGGTCTTGTTTCACCGAGCGTTGTTGTATAAGCTTAAGTCCAGCATATGGAGAAACCTAAAATTCCAAGTTTCTGAGAAAAGTTTCACCACTTCTCAACTTAACAAACCTGACCTTATTATAGAATGGTTTCTGCACAAATGGAAATCTTTTGGTTCATTATGTATATGCCAGCTTTCCAACCAGAGCAACTCTCCAGTCTCTCCATACTGCTGCCTGACCCACTGAGTTATACCGGCACTTTATGTCTCTCTCTAGTTCCATGCACTGGTTCTTGTAATTTTTTTGTACAGCATTTATTTATCCATTTCCTTCTTGAGGGCAACAATTAAAGTTGCATCAACCACACATGTAGGCAACACATTTCGGATTCCAGTTTTTCCTCATGACACTCTTAATTTCCTTTCCGATTATTTTATGCCTGTGACTGGACTTTGACATCTCCATTGAGAGGAATAGCCTCCCAACTTTCATCAAATAACCCCACAGACTTTCCCAAACAAAACATCCTTGCTTCTGCAGTCCATTCTTGTGATTGTAGTCTCTCACCCCAAGAACCATTCTCATAAATATTTTACTCGCCCCTCAATAAATGCTTCATATTTATGCACTATGCTTTTATTGTTAGCGTCCAGAATTGTGCATGCCTTATTGCCTTATGCCTTATAGGATGACTTTGAGCACAGACTTGAATATTTTCCTCAGTTCACCTGGTAACCACATGACAAAGCTCAGAATCAAATGCTAGCTTAGCCATTTCTGGCACACTTTCTACACTGAAAAACATTTTCTTTGGCTGTTCTGCCTTCGTGAAGCGCACTAAGAAAAACAGGTAGAATACAGTATTGACTGTTAAGTTGCGGCAAACTAGAACACGTTCTCAGGTTGCATTGTGTAAGGATCAATGTGAGGATTGTTGATACCAGCTGTTGGGAAGAGAAGGGGGAATTGTGAGTGGAGGTAAAGGTTGGACTATTGATTGGACACTTTGTGTTTGGGCTAGGACTGAGGAAATGTCACAAACCAAGGGGAAATTGAAATATTTTTGCTTTTGAGCCAATTCTAGAGCTACTCTGAAGATTTGAGCACAAGGTTGACATTTCAGTGAAATACTGAAAAACTAGAGGTGCTGATTTTCAGTGAAATATTAAACTGGGGCCCCATCGGTTCTCTTAATTGAACCTAAAATATCCCGTACCACTAGTTTGACTTTGGTTTGTGTTTATTTCTCCTGGTCTTCACGGTCGCTATCATAGAGTTGAAGCTATATATAGAAACAGGCCCTTCAGCCCAGCTAATCCATGTCGACCAAGATGCCTACTTGAGCTAGCCCCATTTGCCTACGTTTCATTATTCTTCATCAGTCAATAATAGACAATAGACAATGGGTGCAGGAGTAGGCCATTCGGCCCTTCGAGTCAGCACCGCCATTCACTGTGATCATGGCTGATCATCCACATTCACCAGAAAATCAGGGCAGTGCAGTGGTGCAGTTGATAGAAGTGCTGCCTCACAGTGCCAGACACCTGGGTTTGATCGTGTATTGTCTGTGTGGAATTTGCACATCCTCCCTGTGACTGTGTGGGTTTCCACGCTCCAGTTTTCTCCCACAACCCAAAAACGTGCTGGTTTGTAGGCTAATTAGCCTCTGAAAGTTGCCAGTATTGTGTAGGGAATGGATGAGAAAGTGGGATAACATAGAACTAATGTGAACAGATGATTGATGGTCAGCATGGACTAGATGAGTCAAAGGGCCTGTTTCCATGCTCTATCCCTAAATTAAATTAAACTAAAAGCACAGTTTTCACCAGTGGGCCGTGGGCGGCCACGGTGGCGCAGCGGTAGAGTTGCTGCCTTACCGCGCCGGAGACCCGGGTTCGATCCCGACTGCGGGTGCTGTCTGTACGGAGTTTGCACGTTCTCCTCGTGACCTGCATGGATTTTCTCCGAGATCTTCGGTTTCCTCCCACACTCCAAAGGTGTACAGGTTTGTAGGTTAATTGGCTTGGTGTAGGTGTAAATTGTCCCTAGTGTGTGTAGGATAGTGTTAATGTGCGGGGATCGCTGGTCGGCGCAGAATCAGTGGGCCGAAGGGCTTGTTTCCTTGCTGTATCACTAAACTAAACTAAACTAGAGTAAACATATAATCATATTGAGTTCTATGACAATTTATAAATTGTTGTCTTGTTTCCCACATTCTAATAGTTTAAAAATTTCAATGACTCTTACCTGGTTGCAAAGCACTTTGGGATGTTGTGAAATGGTGAATGATAGACAAATGCAAATCCAATTTTTTCCAGATAAAATAATTATCTTTATTTAATTTTTGTTTTGACCTAATTTTGTGTTACAATAACTAACATTTTGGTTAATAAATCTACATTCATGGGAATAGGTTTTGTTGAAGTTACATTTGGCCATTTTCCAGGTGCGTCCAATCAGTCGGAAAAGTATTCTTGGAAAGAGCACCAGAATGCAACCACTTGACCATGTATGCACTGATGAAGATGGTATCTGTTCTTCTGTTACTACGTTTAAATGTAAGTGCACATTGGAAAGACCTTGGTTCCAAAATTACAAAATGTAGAATTTATGAACGAAATGAATGAACTAAAACATTAATCTGTTGGAAAATAATATGAAATTATTAGTTTGGTCGAAGATGTAAAATTATACATATACACAAAAATAAAATGCCCAAGAAACAACATTTAATCTAATTGGTGATCATACAAATTATTAGCAGATCACTTAGCTATCAAAACACAGCAATCCACAAAAAGTTTGTCCCTCATTACTGGCCTTGGGCAACACAACATATTGTTCCCAAATCAACAGCCGTGACAATTATAAGATAAATTGTTTCCTTCTGCTCCAGATTAACATACTCTTCAAACAATATTGATTAAAACCAGCAGGTTTTCAGTCCATAACCTTCAACGTTCAGTTAAATAGCTGCATTCATCTTCAGTGTTTCTGAGAGATCAATTCCATCCATGTCAAAGACATGCCCATGACGGCGTGATTCGGATTTTTGGGGGACTCACTTTCTTAAGGTTTTCAATATTAATATGAACAAATGCTTTCTTCACAGAAATTGGGTTGGTTTGGTGCTTGCCGATCTTTAGAAAAACGTTTGGGAGAAATATTGCTAATAGTTTTGTTCAGTATCCGCACTTCGAACCTCCCTGTTTGCTTATCACAGTTTCTAATACACTACCAAGACTTGAAGGTCATTTGGCAGTACTGTGGGACTTTAAGAAATTCCTTGGCATCTCTGCCTTGAGCCTCTCTATGGAGCAATATAACAAAGAGAGGCTTGATATGGGGTTGCAGTTGGCAAAATGCAATACTTGTGCACAGAGTCCAGAGACAGAGGTTGAGTTGCCTTATCATGTCTAATGGTATTCAAGGGAACTCATGGCATTACACCAGATGATGGCGGGTCTGTGCAGCCTCCTTAAATAAGACCTGCTCCTGCCAAATCAATCAGTGTTAATGTACCTATTACCATCTGTTTTATGATCATTCCAAGGTTCTATTGGAGACATCTTCATAATTTCTCAGTCAGCCACTCATAAATAAATTAGTGAGATAAGAGGTGCCCCATTTGAGAGAGCTGCCTTGTTGAACATCAACCACATCACAGAAGATTGGTGATGGTCTGATGCTTTGTAAACTAAGAAAGCATCAAGTAGAGGCAGATTAAGAGAAAATGCAGCAAGTGTTGGAGGAGCTGCATGATATGAATGTAATACGGTAATAACTGCAAGGTGCAGGGAGGCTGCTGCAGAGGGAATCTAGTTCAAAACTCCTCTAATAGCACACTATCCAATGACATTGTTTACAGTAATCATAGGACAACTGGTGGTTCGGCACCTTCTTTAATCTGAACGAAATTATGAGAGTGCACTATAAATCCCCTATGGAAGTCTCCTTTGAAAATGTCGTGCCTAGAACGGGTGAGGCTGCCGAGCTCTACATCAGGATTTCTGCACTGATCGGCGGGTCGAATTTTCCAGCAGATCCGCTCCCATAGGTGACTTCCACGGCTGATCCGCAGGTTGAATTTGCTGCCTGCGGCCGGGTCTCTGGAACTCCAGGTCAGCCGGAGCTGGCAGGTCCGTTCCTATAACTGACTTCCGCAGCCGACTTTGTGGGCTGGTAGCTCGGCTCCCAAGGCCATGGCCTCTGTTCAAAAATAGGGGGGGGGGAAAGAGGGTAATTTTCATCAAGGAGAATTCTTACCAGAAAGAGTATTGTCAAGCACAGGAATAAATTAGAATGGATTGAGAAACAGATTCTAAGGCAGTTTTCAAAGTACAACCATTTGATTGTCATTATTATGGAGATGAAGCTGGAAAATGAGACATCATTGAAAAACTGACATCAACTGGTGGGTCAGCTCTGCTTTGATCTATGATTTGCCTGAATATGCTGAGTAATGGTGTTACTCCAATAACTTTACAGTGTACATCTTGGAGCAGCATGAAGGAGGGGTGGGCTCAGAAGGTTCTTAAACTCAGATCTCATCAGCTGACAGAAACCATCATCAGGGATTTGATATAGTTAAAATTCATATTTTAATGAAATCACCAATTTGCCTTAGGGGTTAAATCTAGGACACGTTGGATGCTCCAATTACCTAATCAGTCATTTGAGAAGGGAACGCCAATGGATTATTTTAAAACATATAAAACCAATTATTTTCTATATTTGTTTTTTCAAAGCTTTCAATATGTTATCCTGAATGCTTATGGGTCATTTGATAATGTGGCAGAGAATTAGTGAGTGCATGCATGTGAATAAATTAATGCATTGGGGATAAATATGCTTTGAGAACCATGTCACCATTTCAGCTACCTACTTTCTATTTAAAAAAATATTGTACTGTTAGGGGAATCTGAATGAATGAATGAATGAATGAATAAGTTGATTGGCCAAGTATGTACACATACAAAAAAATTGCCTTGGTGCTCCGCTCACAAGTAACAACACGGCATACAGTAAACCATTAAGAATAAAACATAAAACATTAAAACATTAAGAGTAAAACATTACAGTTTAAACATGTGAATGAAATAAAATACCAGAGCAAAAGGAGGCTACAGACTTTTGGTTATTGAGTAGAGCTACTGCTCATGGAAAAAAACTGTTTTTATGTCTTCAAAGTTTTAGTACCAAACAGTATCTGAAACCAGAAGAAATCATTACAGATTTGTACATTATTTTTGCAGCCGCTCTGTCAAAACCAGTCACAACACCTGAAGTTGTAACGTTAACGGACTTCACGGAATCAAAAAATGTAATTATCTATCATCATGCTTATTATGGAATCTATAATGCTTACAAATTTTGCTTTAACATGCATTTCTGATAGCATACTTTCTGTGTCAAGATTTTAACATTTTGATGTATTATGGGAAAACTCTATTTCCATTATGCTTTCATTTTAATGTTTGGATTTTAGTGCTAATTTCAATGTGTTTACTTGTTCTGAGTTTCTGGATAGTAATTTTGTTGGAATAGTATATTAATTATATTTGGTTGAATATTGATGCATAGCACATTCTTTCTGGGCCCATATATAATTTGCTTTCTGCAATGACCCCACAGACGAACACCAGGCCATCATCTCCCACACTGTTACCAAAATCATCACCTCTTGAGATCTCCCCTTCACAGCCTCCAATCTTATAGTTTCCGAGCCCTGCACTGCCCGCTTCTATCTCCTTCCAAAAGTCCACAATCAGGAATACCCTGGCAGACCCATTGTCCCTGCCTACTCCTGCCCCACAGACCACATCTCCAAATGTCTTGATTCCATCCTATCACCAACTGGCCCTGTTCCGTCCTACCAACATCTGAGACACCTCACACACACTTCAATCATTCAATAACTTTGAATGTCTAAGCCTTACCATGGCTTACTACGCATCATAACCATGGATGTCCAGCCCCCACTAGGAATATCTCAAGGCCCTCTGGTTCTTCCTTGAATAGAGACCCAAACAGTTTCCCTCTACTAACACTCTTCTCCGCCTGGCAGAATTTGTCTTCATCCTCAATAAATTTTCTTTTGACGCCTCTCATTTACTTCAAATTAAAGGTGTAGCCATGGGCACACATTCGTCCCAGCTGTGCCTGTCTTTTTGTTGGATATATTGAACAATCCTTGTTCCACATGTACACCTGCACCATTCACCAGCTCTTTCTCCACTACATCGATGACTGCGTTGAAGCAGCATCCTGCACCTATGAAGTACTGTTTGATTTCATTAACTTTACCACTAACATCCACCCTACTTTTAAATTTACTTGGACTATCTCTAACACCTTTCTCCCCTTTCTTGATCTCTCTATCTCCATTACTGGGCAGAAAATGGATTGACATTTACTACAAACTCACTGACTCCCACAGTTATCTGGACTACACCTCCTCTCACCTTGCCTCTTGCATAGAACGCAATCCCTTATATCAATTTCTCTATCTCTATCGCATCGGTTCCCAAAATGTGGCTTTCCATTCTAGAACATCCGAGATGTGCTTTCTTTAGTAAAAGTGGATGCAAGATGGCGCCTGCCTGCGGCGACTTTTGCGGAGCTCCGGAAAATAAAAGGCTCAACTACAACTTCCAACAACTTACCTGGATCAGAAAAACGGCAGAAATCGGTGCCGTTTCATACAAGCTGCTTGAGCACCTCAAGGCTCTCGCAATTTCGCGATCTCCTGCAGCTGCGGAAACCCCGGACTTTAAACTTTCCCACGCTGGCTGTGGAACCCCCCGACTCGACTGAGGATCCCAGGTACTGTACCTTGAAACCCCGGGATGACCCCCAGAGCCGACGGGCTGGATCTCCCAGGAACAACGGAGCTGGAGCTGCCGACTTTGAGGGAACCCCCGATCGGTACGGAGCTGGAGCTGCCGTCTGTGAGGGAATCCCCGTTCCAGCGCAGGTCTGCAGAAACAGCAGGTACAGCAAGTACAGTACCTGGAAACAAACGGAAAGCCTCCATTGTGTCCGGAAACGTGACCGACGGGCAGGACTTCAGGTCAGAATGAAGCGCAGGGGACTTCGGCCCCCTCTCCCTACTATCCTACTGGCTAATGTACAGTCCCTTGAAAATAAAGTGGAGGACTTAAGGGCAAGACTGCTTTATCAAAGGGAGCTGAGGGAATGCTCTGTGTTCTGTTTCACAGAGACATGGCTCACCCCCAGCTCCCCAGACTCAGCGGTCCAGCCTGAAGGGTTCTCCATCCACCGTATGGACCGTACCCTGGCATCTGGGAAAGGGAGAGGAGGGGGCGTCTGCCTCATGGTCAACTCTGCGTGGTGTTCCGACGTGGCAGTCCTGTCCAACTCCTGCTCTCCACACCTCGAACATCTGGCGGTGAAGTGCCGTCCCTTCTACCTCCCAAGAGAATTCACCTCCATTATCCTGACCGCGGTCTACATCCCACCCTAGGCAAACGTCCGTCTGGCACTGGAGGAGCTGCATGCCATGGTCAACAAACACCAGACGTCTTACCCCGAGGCATTTACCACCATTGCTGGGGACTTCAATAAGGCGAACCTCAAGAAATCACTCCCCAACTTCCACCAACATGTCTCCTGCTGCACCAGAGGACCTAACACCCTCGACCACTGCTACACCACCATTAAGAATGCCTATCGTTCTATCCCTCGCCCTCACTTCGGTAAGTCCGACCATACTGCGGTGCTGCTTCTTCCTGCCTACAGGCAGCAATTGAAGAGCGCACCCCCAGAAGTGAGGACAGCACAGAGCTGGTCGGGGGGGGCGGGGGGGGGGGCAGAAGAACAACTCCAGGACTGTTTGGAGTCTGTAGACTGGGCAATGTTCAAGGACTCGGCAATGGACTTGAACGAATACGCCACAGTCGTTACAGACTTCATAAAGAAATATGTGGAGGACTGCATCCCTACAAAAACCTTCCGAGTGTTTCCCAATCAGAAACCTTGGATGAACTTTGAGATCCGCACTCTTCTAAAGTCCAGACACAGGGCATTCATGTCCGATGATACAGTGACCTACATGAATTCCAGATACGATCTTGGTAAGGCCATCAAAAAGGCCAAAAGGGACTTCTGCTCCAAACTGGAGGATGAGACAGATGTTCGGCAGCTGTGGCGGGGCCTGAATGCAATCACCTCCTACAAGGCGAAACCAGGAGGCAGATCGAATGTCGGTGAAACATCACTCACTGACGAGCTCAATGCGTTTTACGCACGCTTTGACAGGGAGAATACTGATATGCCTTCCCGATCCCCCATTCGCTGTGATGGCATTTCAGTCTCAGTCACAGAGACGGACGTCAGGAAATCCTTCAGAGGGGTGAACCCCCGAAAAGCACCTGGTCCTGATGGTATACCCGGTCATGTTCTAAAAACCTGTGCGGACCAACTGGCGAGAGTTTTTACGGACATTTTCAACCTCTCACTTCTGAGGTCTGAGGTCCCCACCTGCTTTTAAAGGGCATCAATTATACCGGTGCCCAAGAAGAGTAAGGTGACGTGCCTCAATGACTATCGACCAGTGGTGATGAAGTGGTGATGAAGTGCTTTGAGAGGCTGATCATGGAGCAAATCAACTCCTACCTCGACAAAACCCTGGACCCACTGCAGTTCGCTTACCGCCACAACAGATCAACGGTGGATGCGATCTCACTGGCCCTCCACTCCGCACTGGACCACTTGGACAACAAAAACTCATATGTCAGGCTGTTATTCATCGATTACAGCTCGGCATTCAACACAATCATCCCCTCCAAACTGGTTACCAAACTCGCAGAACTGGGTCTCTGCGCATCCCTCTGCAACTGGATCCTCGACTTCCTCATCCACAGACCACAGTCTGTTCGTATTGGTGGAAATGTGTCAGCCTCGATAACAATCAGCACGGGAGCCCCTCAAGGCTGCGTGCTCAGCCCCCTGCTGTACTCACTCTATACCCATTACTGCGTAGCCAACCACAGTGTGAACCCCATTATCAAGCTCACTGACGACACCACTGTTGTGGGACGTATCACTGATGGGGATGAGTCAGAGTACAGAAGAGAGATCGAGCACCTGCCCATATGGTGCCAGCGCAATAACCTGGCCCTCAACACCAGCAAAACCAAGGAACTGATTGTGGACTTTGGAAGGAGTAGGAGAGGGACCCACAGCCCCATTTATATCAACGGGTCGATGGTTGAAAGGGTCAAGAACTTCAAATTCCTGGGCATGCACATCTCTGAAGATCTTTCCTGGTCCGAGAACGCTAACGCAATTATCAAAAAAGCTCATCAGCGCCTCTACTTCCTGAGAAGATTACGGAGAGTCGGTTTGTCAAGGAAGACTCTCTCTAACTTCTACAGGTGCACAGTAGAGAGCATGCTGACTGGTTGCATCGTGGCTTGGTTCGGCAATTTGAGCGCCCTGGAGAGGAAAAGACTACAAAAAGTAGTAAACACTGCCCAGTCAATCATCGGCTCTGACCTTCCTTCCATCGAGGGGATTTATCGCAGTCGCTGCCTCAAAAAGGCTGGCAGTATCATCAAAGACCCACACCATCCTGGCCACACTCATCTCCCTGCTACCTTCAGGTAGAAGGTACAGGAGCCTGAAGACTGCAACAACCAGGTTCAGGAATAGCTACTTCCCCATAGCCATCAGGCTATTAAACCTGGCTCGGACAAAACTCTGATTATTAATAACCAATTATCTGTTATTTGCACTTTATCAGTTTATTTATTCATGTGTGTATATATTTATATCATGTTATATGGACACATTTATCTGTTTTGTAGTAAATGCCTACTATTTTCTGTGTGCTTAAGCAAAGCAAGAATTTCATTGTCCTATACAGGGACACATGACAATAAACTCACTTGAACTTGAACTTGAACTTGATTCCTCCTGCTGTCATAGATGAATCCCTCACCCATGTCTCCTCTGAACCTGTAGTTCTGCTCTCGCTTCCTCTCTCCAAACAGAACAATGATAGAGTTCCCCTGGTCCTCACCTTTCGCCCCACCAGCCTCCGCATTCAACATATAATTCTCTGAAATTTCTGCCACCTTCAATGTGATTCCCATCCACACCCCCAACCGGAGAAGATGGAATACCTGTCCCTATACCTGCACCCATTTCTCCCATCCATTCCCTGTGCCCATTGTGATCAAAGTGCTATGTGCAGGTGATAAGGGAGAAATCAGAGCAGGTAGTCTTGAAAATATATGAAGTGATGAAAATTGGGAGAGAAGGGAGTTATAATTTAAAATTGGAGAATTCAGGGTTCATACCATTGGGTTGTAAGCCATGCAGGTGGAACTGTACTGCAGGAGAATATATAATAGGGAACAATGAGTGGCAGATAAATTAATACTTTTGCCTGTTTTTGCAGAAGACACAAATAATTGCAAGAATTATCAGAGCAAAGGGTGTAGTGGGAAAGAGGAACCAAGGGAAAGTAGTACCGACAAAAATAGGAGAAAAGATGGTGATAGCGAAACCAATAAGTTCCAAAGATCTGATGATCGCCATCCCAGAGTTTTGAAAGAGATGACTATGTAAATAACGGGCAATGAGCAAGATTTTTCAAAGTGCCATAGATTCCGACCTCACTATTTAAGAAAGAAAGGAAAGAGCAAACAGGAAACGATGACTTGCAAATCTAGCATCATGAGAAAGGAGCAATGCTGGATGTTATAATAGAGCACTCAAAAAAGAATACCAGGATTGAGGGAGTCAGCATTTATTTATTAAAGGGAAATCATGTTTGACTAACCTATTAGAGTTCTTTGAGAATGAGGCAAAATCAATGGATATGATGTATTCAGATTTTCAGAAGACATTAAATGTCGCCAACAACAGGTTGGTGAATGAGATCAGAGCATGTGGATTGGAAATTGGTTGCAAGACTAAAAGCCAAATGTGGAAATAAGTGACATTTAGCAGGCTGTGAGGTTTGGGATACCGCAGGGGTCACTGCTTGGGCCTCAACTATTCACAATCTATATTAATAATACCACTGAGAGGCCCAAATGTCATATTTCCAAGAAATATGAAAAATAGGTGGGAATGTATGTAGGACAGAGGGATGTATAAGGTTTCACGGCAAAGGGACAAGCTACATAACTGAACAAGAACATTGCAGATGGAATGTAACATGGTATGTAACATGTTAGGTTGCTCACATTGGTACACAGTGACCTCGGACAATTGTGTTATCACACCACTATTCTTAGCAAGGACTCCACTCCACTCAGCCAAATCATATCACTTATCCGTTCTCCTGATTTATTCAGTCCCTTCTCCCTCTGTCCCATCAACATGGTACCTAACTACCCATAAACCAATTGTCCCATGAACAGATCCCCCACTCTTACCCCCACTCCTTAATATATCTCTGTCCCTCTCTTGATCAAGGAACCCATCCATCCGTGCCAATCTCTAGAAAGTCAAGACTTTTCCAGGCCCCTGTCACACCCCTCTCCTCTGCCTACTTTTGCCCGCAACCTTCAGAATCAGACTTGGTGTTTGGACCTCAGGCACAACCAAAACTTGCAATGGCATGTGCATAAGGGAAAAGGTTGTAGTAATGCTATGCAACAATATTAAAGGTCACCAATTAGGCCACAGTCAAGTTCTGGGTCAATGTTCTCTCATGTGAGTCTTTATTTGTCAATTACACAAAATATAAGTTTACTCGGAAATATACAAAAAATATGTATATTTTGAAAATTGCCATGCATATATCTAATACGCATGTATGCAGTGTGCACTGTATTGGTCAACGGGAAAATAATTGGAGTTAAGTGGAATAAGTGCAATTCATTGCCACAGATGGTTGTGCCCATTTAATGGATATTTTTAAGGTGCAGATTAACAGATCTTTGATTAGTATGGGTGTCAGGGGTTATGGGGAGAATAGGGTTGAGAGGGAAAGATAGATCAGCCACGATTGAATGGCGGAGTGAATGATTGAATGGCCTAATTCTGCTCCTAGAACTTTGAACTTATATACTGGGTGTCACCAGTTGAGACCAGCATATGTAAAGAAAAGCTGTCTTTGGACTTAGAATAATGTTATATATTCATGAGGAAAATCTAACTGAATTGCAACAGGAACAATGTTTATTATGTTTGATGCTTGAGTCTAAAAGCAATTTTACCTTAAGGGTTACCTGTGAGATTTTTTTATAGAAGAAGTTTATGCAAGAATTTTTTGAAAATATTTTGATTAAACATTCATACATTACACTGATCATTATTTAGGTGCATGCAAAAAAGGTGATCGCAATAAGTTATATGTATGATATATGCAGGTTTTGTTAAATAGACCAATGATAAGTAATGTGAATTGATAAATATATATTTTACTGAGTAGGAATCTAAAGAGCTCAATGCCAAAAGTATACTTTGATAGCAGCATGAAAATAGAACTAGCTGCATGCTTTCTATGTTGGAACAACACTTTGCCAGTGTGTGTGTTGATAGTCAAGTTTGTTATTGCGTGACTTTAACACCAACTTATTTCATCTTTATAAAATTTGCTAGAATAGTTTCAGATGGTTGCAGATGATGAAACCTGCTTTGACTATCACACAGAAATATACACTTTCTCGCCCAACATACACACATTCACCTACATGAACACCTTCAACATATGGCAGGTTCTATTCTCCTATTATAACGACCAATCTGGCAAAAAAAAATTAAAGGGATAGTCAACATTAGTGAAAAACTCAAGTTATGATATTATTGGACGGCTTCACAAAGAAGGTCATAAGTGATAGGAGCAGAATTAGGCCGTTCGGCCCATCTTCTACCATTCAATCATGGCTGATCTATCTCTTCTTCCTTACTCATTCTCTTGCCTTCTCCCCATAAGTCGACACTCGTACTAATCAAGAAATTATCTATAATAGAAGATAGACACAAAATGCTGGAGTAAATGCTGGAGAGCGGGATAGGCAGCATATCTATTGCTGCCTTAAAAATACCCATTGACAGCCTTCTGTGGCAAAGAATTCCACAGATTCCCAACCACCCTCTTACTAAAGAAATTCATCCTCATCTCCTTCCTAAAGGAACGTCCTTTAATTCTGAGGCAACGACCTCTAGTCCCAGACTCTCCCACTAGTTGAAACATACACTCCACATCCACTCTATCCAAGCCTTTCACTATTCGGTAGATCTCAATGAGGTACCCCCTCATCCTTTAAAAAACCAGCAAGTTCAGGCCCATCATATATTAACCCACTCGTTCATGGAATAATTCTTGTAAACCTCCTCTGGACCCTCTCTAGAGCCGATACCTCAGGGATGGTACCCAAAATTGCTCACAATATTTCAAATGCGGCTTGACCAGCGGCTTATAAAGCCTCAGCATTACATCCTCGTTTTTGTATTCTAGCCCTTGAAATAAATGCTAGCATTGCGTTTGCCTTGCTTAATACTGATTCGACTTGCAAATTAACTTTTTGGGAATCCTGCACCAAGTCCCTTTGCACGTCCGATTTCTGAACTCTCTCCCCATTTGGAGAAGATCGCATATTTAAACCGAAGAGCTGAATTGTTTAGTTTTGTTTTTTATTATGATTGTCACGTGTACTGAGGTGCAGCGAAAAGCTTTTTAGTTGAGTGTCATGTAATCAGTGAAAAGACTATACATGATTAAAATCAGATACACGATAAAGGGAATAATGTCCAGTGCAAAGATAAAGTCCAGAAAAGACAGATTAAAGATATTTCAAGTGTCTCCAATGAGGTGGATGGTAGGTCAGGGCCACTCTCTAGTTGGTAACAGGATGGTTCAGTTGTATGATAACAGCTGAGAAGAAACTGTCCCTAAATAGTGTGCGATTTCACACTACTACACCTGTTGCCTGATGGGAGAGGGGAGAAGAAGGAGTGTCTGGGGTGATTATGCTGGTGGCCTTGCCGAGGCAATGTGAAGAGTAGATGGAGTCAGTGGAATGAAGGTTGGTCCACACTACGTCCACTCTTTTTGCGGTCTTGGATGGAGCTGTTCCCAAACCGTGCCTTTATGCAACTATAAAATACTTTCTATGGCGCATCTGTGGAAATTGTGTGAGAGTTTTTGGGGGACATGCTGAACTTCCCACAGCTTCAAAAGAAACAGAAGTGTTGGTGTGCTTTCCTAGCCATTGCTTTGATATGGCTGGTCCAGGACAAGTTGCTGGTGATATTCAAACTGAAGAACTTGAAGCTTTCAATAATCTCTACTTTGGCACTGTCAATGTATACCATAGAATACATGGATTTGTGCCTGGAAGGTCATGTTTAACTAATCTTCTTGAATTTTTTGAAGATGTTACTCGGGAAATTGATGAGGGTAAAGCAGTGGATGTTGTGTATATGGACTTCAGTAAGGCCTTTGACAAGGTTCCTCATGGAAGGTTGGTTAAGAAGGTTCAATGGTTGGGTATTAATGGTGGAGTAGCAAGATGGATTCAACAGTGGCTGAATGGGAGATGCCAGAGAGTAATGGTGGATGGTTGTTTGTCAGGTTGGAGGCCAGTGACGAGTGGGGTGCCACAGGGATCTGTGTTGGGTCCACTGTTGTTTGTCATGTACATCAATGATCTGGACGATGGTGTGGTAAATTGGATTAGTAAGTATGCAGATGATACAAAGATAGGTGGGGTTGCGGGTAATGAAGTAGAGTTTCAAAGTCTACAGAGAGATTTATGCCAGTTGGAAGAGTGGGCTGAAAGATGGCAGATGGAGTTTAATGCTGATAAGTGTGAGGTGCTACATCTTGGCAGGACAAATCAAAATAGGACGTACATGGTAAATGGTAGGGAATTGAAGAATGTAGGTGAACAGAGGGATCTGGGAATAACTGTGCACAGTTCCCTGAAAGTGGAATCTCATGTAGATAGGGTGGTAAAGAAAGCTTTTGGTGTGCTGGCCTTTATAAATCAGAGCATTGAGTATAGAAGTTGGGATGTAATGTTAAAATTGTACAAGGCATTGGTGAGGCCAATTCTGGAGTATGTTGTACAATTTTGGTCGCCTAATTATAGGAAGGATGTCAACAAAATAGAGAGAGTACAGAGGAGATTTACTAGAATGTTGCCTGGGTTTCAGCAACTAAGTTACAGAGAAAGGTTGAACATTTAGGGCTTTATTCTTTGGAGCGCAGAAGGTTAAGGGGGGACTTGATAGAGGTTTTTAAAATGATGAGAGGGATAGACAGAGTTGACGTGGAAAAGCTTTTCCCACTGAGAGTAGGGAAGATTCAAACAAGGAGACATGACTTGAGAATGAAGGGACTGAAGTTTAGGGGTAACGTGAGGGAGAACTTCTTTACTCAGAGAGTGGTAGCTGTGTGGAATGAGCTTCCAGTGAAGGTGGTGGAGGCAGGTTCGTTTTTATCATTTAAAAATAAATTGGATAGTTATATGGATGGGAAAGGAATGGAGGGTTATGGTCTGAGCGCAGGTATATGGGACTCGGGGAGATTATGTGTTCGGCACGGACTAGAAGGGTCGAGATGGCCTGTTTCCGTGCTGTAATTGTTATATGGTTATATGGTTAATTGTAGAGACTAGGAGCCACATCTTGTTCCTTGGTGTGTGTTATGTCGGCTGATTTCTGCTGAGGGGTATAGATTGATGATCAAACATTAAAGGCAATTTCATCAAAATGTTTGATACATTGAGTAGTGCTGAATGTTGACTTCTCATTTTCTATTTTATGAAAACTTTGAAGCAACCATGCCATAAACATTATTGCATACTACATACATGGTACATTAATTACTCTGCTGAAAACAGGCACCAGATGCTCAGCACAATGAAGTATGAAGCTAAATATCTGTTGCACTTTTTACACCCTTGTTCAGGTTGTTCCTAATACAAATTCTAAAAGCACTTTCCCAATTTTGCAACCATGAATGCAGGTTAGGTTACTGTAAAAGCTAGTCAAAATGTACATAATGTAAACTTCACCAAGAGGTCAATTGGAGCTGGTTCCCCATTTGAATACAGCAAAATTAACATAATAATAATTTAATTTAAAACCGAGATGAGAAGAACTTTTTTCACACAGAGAGTGGTGAATCTCTGGAACTCCCTGCCACAGAGGGTAGTCGAGGCCAGTTCATTGGCTATATTTAAGAGGGAGTTAGATGTGGCCCTTGTGGCTAAGGGGATCAGAGGGTATGGAGAGAAGGCAGGTACGGGATACTGAGTTGGATGATCAGCCATGATCATATTGAATGGCGGTGCAGGCTCGAAGGGCCGAATGGCCTACTCCTGCACCTAATTTCTATGTTTCTATGTTTCTAATAATGTTCATTTTTTCTATTTTATAGCTCAAGAGAAATCAGTTGAAAGTAATTTAACTGGAATGTCATTTTGTCCAGTATCATTTTGTTAGGAATTGGTAACCCCTGATATTGTTAGGAATTGTTAACCCCTGATATTAAATACCACAAATAATGTTTTTCGGATGCATCCAGTCTCTCAGTCTAAACCGATGATAATGGAGTATTAAGAGAGTATTTGACTGACGTGTTAACATTGGACCGTACATTCACCATTAAAGCAAGTTGCAGAAATGGTGATGGGGGAATTAATCACAGAATTCCATGTGCCAGCAGCTGATATATTTGTGAGTCATGAATGGGAATGGTGGAATCCCCAGATTTCATAAAAGAATCCAACATTTAAATTTGCCATTTTTTAATGATTCCATCACTCTCAGACTTTGTAGGTGTTGCAAACTTTTCATGTAGTAGAACACAAAGTGCTGGAGTAACTCAGCGGGTTGGGTAGCATCTCTGAAAGACATGGATAGGTGATGTTTGGGGTCTGGACCCTTTTTCAGACTCTTCTGACCAGTTCCTGCCTGGGATAGCATTCAGGTCATTTTCCTTCACAGTACATTCTATATTGAAAGAGATCTGGCTGTTGAAGGATTTAGGTATTTGGCCCTCTCAGTGTCGCTGAATTCTTGTTGCCTGTGTGGTAGAACCACCATAACTCACCATTAACACCAGGCGAAAAATGTAAAATAAACCCAATGGAGTCTGCATGTTAGAAATTGAGATGATATGTCACAGCATTTTACACTGACTGAAACATTGTTTTAAATGTCCAAATGGATGATTCCGCAGTAAATATCCAGTGGGTAATTCCACTCTTTAATGATACACAGTTAAAAATGGCTTCTGGCACATTGGATTTTTAGCCTTTCCTATCCAGCTGTTTTACTATTCTTTGGTGTTTCCAGTAAAACAATTTAAATCAAGAGTTAGATTAAATATTCCTTATTCATTTATACTACCATAATTACTCAGAGCATTTCCCTTTTCCAAATCCATATACTGTACATCATCTGTCGCAGAATTAACCGTTCGTTCCTTCCCATCAGCAGTGATCTTAACCATTGTCCTTTTCTATATCTGCAAGAAGGGGTCAATTATTTACTGTTTATATGTAATTTCAATGCAATGAAATGGCTAATCTGTTATGTGGTCTAAGAACAGTTCTTTCAAAATTTAGTATTATTCGCTTATCATCAAAAATGTCAATTCCTCAATTACCACATGCTCCCTGTCACCACAACATGATAAGTGGAATTTAATAATCTCCATATTTTCAGTATTATACAATTGAAAGTATGGATTATTTCACAAAATAAAATCAATTATTGGAAATATTATGTCATATGATTGGTGTGCCATTATGCCAATGGCTCCCTAAATTGTGCCAAATATGACCCCTTAAATCAGAATCAGAATCAGAATGCTTTATTGTCATTGCATGTGTCACATACAACGAGATTACTGTGTCTCTCCATTTAAAAGAACTTCAAACATTCACATACTCATACTTTTTACACTCCCTCCATCCCCAAACCCACCCATGGATTCACATTTACATAAATTAACACTCTCTCTCCCACCCCCTCTCCCCCCCCCCCCCCCTTAAACCACCGTAGTTGAGATAAACACAAGATGTTAACTAGTTCAGTGATTCGATACCATGAAATTTATGTAACTGAATATTTACAGATGTACGATAAAATGTCAGGTAGAGAGCAAAAGTATTCATGTACTTGAATGTTGGACTTTAAAGGAAGGCAGAATTAATTTTGTTTTAGGAAACAATAAATATCTGAATACATTTTATCAGGTGACTGAGCAACACACCCCTACTGAACATGAACGAAAAGAGAGTATTCAGCCACTAATCGAAAGGTCCTTTCATACTGAAGTAACATCACGGCAGAAAACCCCACATGATTCATTTTTTAAAAGAAAAGGTATGATATTCAGTTAATTTCTTTATAATTTGAATGCTCATTCATTTATTAGAACATTTCTTAATAATATTTAAATGGCAAAATATGATATTTACCTTTACACTTCTATATTCCAAGCAAACATTAATAAACATACATGAATGAATAGTGTTTCTGGGTGACGCGTAGCCTATGAATATGGTTAGAGGTTTGTAACTGCATTATTGTGTTTACTGCACTCACAATTTTTTTAGTTAAATGAAAATATGTTCCCGCTGGTTACTTCACCACATTGAGCGATATCAATCTGTGCTGTAAGCTGATTTTAGGTGGGTTGGCAGAAAGAGCTTTCCACTTTTGATCAGTGACTGCTGACTTGCCAAGAACTTAATTGTGTCAAGATGACCTAGAAATTCCAGCAGATTTTGTTATTGAAGTGGTTCATGCACTTCTTGGAGCCTGATTATGGCACAGAAGACCTTAACAATTAATGTCATTCTTAGTTGTTCCATTCAGTGACACTAAACACTCGCCAGCTGAAAACTAAATATCAAGGTTACTTCCCATTAAAATTACAGGCTATCACGATTTATTGAATTAATACTGCTTCAGATGCAGCAGTAGCTTAACCCCATACAGAATGGTCTACTGGGCTCTGCATATCATCTATAATAAGAGGAACAAAATATTCATAAACACTTGACAATGTGAAATCCTCAGATTTGAATTAACTACCTGTGCTGTAATTTTAAAGTAACTTTCCAAGGACCTTTTTATTAGGTGACAACCAACAATGATAGATTTAAGATTGAGAGCTGCTGTGTCACAAAACAAAAGTTGGGAGGCCATGTTACATTTGTATAAGACATTGGTGAGGCCACATTTAGATTATAGTGTTCAGTTTTGGTCCCCATGTTATAGGAAACATGTTGTCAAGCTAGAAAGGGTGCAAAGAAGATTTATGAGGATAATGCCAGGACTCGAGGATCTGAGCCAAAGGGTTGAACATGCTAAGACTTTATTCCTCAGAGGACAGGGGGATGAGGGGTGATCTTATAGAGGTGTACAAAATCATGGGAGTGATAGATCAGGTAAATACACTTTCTTTTATCCAGAGTAGGGTAATCATGAACCAGAGGACACACAGTAGGTTTAAGGTGAGAGGGGAAACATTTAATAGGAACCTAAGGGGTAACCTTTTACTAGGTGTATAGAACAAGCTGCCAGAAGTGGTAGTTGAGGCAGGTACTATCGCAACGTTTAAGATACATTTAGACAGGTACTTGGATAGGAGAGGTATAAAGGGATATGGGCCAAATGCAGGCAGGTGGGACTTGTGTAGATGGGGCATGTTGGTTGCCGAGGGCAAGTTGGGCCGAAGGGCTTGTTTCCAAGTTGTATGACTCTCTATGACTATGTAACTCTAAAACATGTGCAATTGATAACTTTGTTCAAACACTTTTAGATATGCTTACTTTTTTTGTGATGTACATATATTTTGCAATATTTTACAGGAAGGAAAGAAGTATGTATGCATGGAAAGCTTGAAACAGTTTCAAATTTAACAAAATTATGTCCATAACGGTGATATAAACAAATTGCTGGATTTAAAAGGGCACATTGTGGGGTTTTATTAGCCCATTATGATATAATGTCAATAACTATGTATTAGATTTTTGTTACATTAAATAATATTAAATATAATAGACAGGTCACCAATTTAAAAAGGAAAGAGCTACCTATTTTTATATCTATAACCAATGATTTATAGATTCACTCCTGAAGCCATGAACATTTGTTCTTGATACTAATGTGTGTGTATGGAAAAGGTTTTGGTGTTTTTTTTAATGGAAATGAGTTTGGTACTTTTAATGTTTAAATGTTCTCTTTAGAGCACATTGCTTAACTTTTTGCTTTGATTCCTAAGCAATCAAAATCAGTCTTGATATAATGAATAATGTACATAACTTTTTATTTCAAAATGGATCCATCTTTCTTTGCAGCTACTCTAAACTTAGGTGATGTGATAAATGCCACCACTGCACCAATCCAAATTGAAGCCAGAAAGAGAGCACAGAGGTAAATATCAACATATTGTTTCATTTGTTTCAAACTCAGGGTGAGGGTTGCAAAACATTATGGGATTGTTTTATCCCCAAAATGGAACAGATTAGTTAGGTATAAAATAAATGAATTTCTATTCTTCTTTTCTTCAAGTGTTACTTCCCTTTTAAAACTGTAAATACACAATGTGATTAAATTATGGTCTTTGACAATGGTATGTTTTGACTAGCTAAATATGTTTTAAGACAAAACTGAATAAATGAAACAAAAAGTTTGTATCCAATGTTTTCTTCCACTAATTGAGATGTTGTTTTTACGTTGTTAAGCGTACCTGTTCACCAGTTTCGAACTGTATCAACGGATAAAGACGTAAATTCTACAGAAGAAGGTGTACCTCGTTCTGTTAAAGGTAAAAACAAATGTTTATATATATAAAGTTTTCAATGCTTTGATTTAATTAAGAAAGAGGGAGGCAAAATAAGGAATAATTATTTTGGATTTCATAAAAGAATACAACCAAGAAAGGTAATTCAAACACAGCATCCAATTGCACCTTATAAGATCTTTGGTCCATTATTTAACCTAGAGAGCCATGTCAAATGATAGTTTCCCTTTGTATGAAGAAGGTCAGGCAATCATTTATAAACTTGCCTTTCCAAAGGCTGACTGTCCTGTAGTTTTGCCTTTCATCTTAGCATTTCACACCTTATGTAGCTTTTATAAGGTATTTTCAGAACAATTCTCTTCTCTACAAGTCAGTGAGCTCTCACTGCATTCAACTGTAGAGCTAAAGACATGCTCCAGAATTAGCTGCATCTCTGACCAAGTTATTAATAGTAGAGCTGACACTGGAAAGACTGAAGGACCTGCATTTTTCTTTGTCCTTTCACATGGGGAAGGATTGTTTGGTGTCATGATTTCATTGTGAGTTCCATATCCTTGGCATAATGTTGCCCATCTCTGCTCCTAAATCAGAAGTTCTACTGCCACTAATTTTAACCGCATTTCTTTCAGATACAACTATTTTACAATGCTATACTACCCTTCCTCCCTTAGATACAAGTTTGTCCATAATATCAGAGGTTGCTCACATTTGTCACCAATGCCTCAACTTTGAAATACTGATCCTTCTTGTTCACTAATTCCAACCCTACCAGTCTTCAAAATCTCAGTATTCCTCCAAATCTGATTCCCTGTGTATACCCACTTGATTTTTGCCCTTTAGCTTCTGAGATCCCTCCCTTCTGCCTTTCCAGCTCTTCCTTCAACTCTGTCTCTTTGATCAAACTTTTCCAATAACTCCTTCTTTGGTTCAGCATTGATTTTTTGGATTGCACTTCCATAAGACTTGGGAAGGCTCCTTGTTAAAGGGACTATTTAAATATGATACGATACGGTCAAACTTTATTTATCCCAGGAGGGATATTAATTAAATGCAAGCTACTCTGATATTACTGACCTTTTAATACAACATTGTATTTTTATTTTATTTGCTTCATGCTTTGTGCCAAGCCATCTAAAGTCATACATACATTTAAGTGTGGAAATTCGCAATAACAAAATTCACAAATCGCGATCCAAATATTTGAGATACAAATTAAAGTTTGCTTTAATGGAATTTGTGTAAAAAAAGCAAATAGACACAGTACTTTTCTTTCAACTCACATTTCCTGGATATGTGTAGATGACATGGCTTTGTGTTGTGCGAAATTGCGGACTATTTTCTAGGAGTGCAACCTTGCTGTAACACCTGTATATTTGAAATTTAAAGGATGTTTCATTTCTTTTTTTTTAACATTTTTTTCGGCTTTTGACAAAATCGAAAATCACATAAGCACGGAGTATCTCAGTTTACGAAACTGCAGCCTTGCTTTTGATGCCTCGCAATGATGAAGCAACAAACTAAAATGAGTAACAGAGGGGACCTTGAGTCTGCAAGATCATTGTGATCTGTGTCTACAGCCTCCCAAGTTCACCAACACCCTGAAGAGAACAATGGATCAGGAAGCAAAGGGATACATTAAAAAAAATCAAAAGGTCAAATATGTTTGTTTGTTTTTTCTGAAGTGTCTAATATCTCAGAGTAATATTTGGAGGTACAGATTGAACCAGTGATTGAACTGAGATGGTTCAGATATTCCTGTAAAACTAATTGTGCATTCCTGGTCCCATTATTGCAATGTTAAGAACATCTCCAGTGGATTGTGGTGCAAGAAAGAATGAATTTTTATTTGTTACAAATTGCTGGATGATTTCCACTGCTGCACAACTTTGTCAGAGCCATGATCTTTCTTTTCTGTGGAGTAAAGCAGCTGCATTTAAACTGTCATTGAAGATTAATTGCACCTCATATCAAGAACTGAGATGCAAAAGTTACCCAAAGTCTATTATTGGTTAGCATGCAGATGGGCTGAATTACCCCTTTGCTGCTTTTTTTCTGTGATTCAATGTTTAGAGCTGGTACTTCACATAGTAACGGACTCTCTTAATGACTGTGGAGGGTTGTTTTTTGGACTGGAGACAGGCAACTAGTGGTGTTCCTCAGGGTCCGGCACTAGGCTCCTTGCTGTTTGTTGTCTATATCAATGATTTGGATGAGGATGTACAAGGCATGATTAGTCTGCAGATGACAGAAGTGGATGGTATGGTAGATCACAAAGATGATTGTCAAAATTTGCAGCAGGATCTTGATTGGTTGGGCAGGTGTTCTGATGAATGGTTAATGGAGTTTCATTGCAATACTTTATTGTCACATGTACCTAGGTACAGTGAAATGCTTTGCTTTGCATACAATCCAGTAATATCTAACAGCAGACATCACCTAGCAGACATCCCTTTTTTTTCAGTGGTACTCTCGGCGGCGCTCAAGGTGGACCATCAAGACCCATCTTCGCTCTTGATGGTGTACCTTGCTCTTGATGGTCCACCTATCCTCTTGACTGTTCACCTCGCTCTCACCAGTCCGCCTCGCTCTAATACGGAGAAGTGTGAGGTGTTGTGTTTTGGAAAAGTCGAACCAGGGCAGGACCTACACAGTGAAACGCTGGGCTCTGGGGTGTGTTGTAGAACAGAGGGATCAACAGGTGCATAGTTCCCTGAAAGTATTGCCACAGGTAGATAGGATGGTCATTCGCAGTCATCAATCAGAGTATTGAGTATGGACGTTGGGAGTCCATCTTACATGCTTTACAAGACATTGGCGAGGCCACATTTAGAGTATTGTGTCTATTTTTGGTCACCCTGTTACAGGAAAGAAGTTGACGCTGGAAAGGGTGCAGAGAAGATTTACAAGGATGTTGCCAGGACTCAAGAGCCTGAGCTATAGGGAGAGGTTGAGCAGCCTAGGACTATTCCTTGGAGCTCAGGAAGATAAGGGGTGATCTTTTTGAGGTGTGTAAGATCAGGAAAAGACTAGATAGGGCAAATGCACTGTCTTTTACCCAGAGTATGGAATCAGGTTTAAAGTGAGGGGGGAAAGATTTAATAGGAACCCGAGGGCAACTATTTTAGACCAAAAGTGGTAGGTGTATGGTGCATGGAATGAGCTGCTAGAGGAGGTAGTTGAGGCAGGATTAAGAAACATTTGGGCAGGTACATGAATAAGATCATTTAGATGGATATAGGCTAAATACAGGCAAGTGGGACTAGTGTAGATGGGACATGTTGGTCAGCTTGGGCAAGTCAGGCCTAAGAGCCTGTATCCCACGTTGTATAACTCTATGACTGGGAGAACATGGGTAAGTGACATCTCAGGTCGGGACACTTATTCAACAAGTCAGGTCGGGACCATTTTCCAAGTTTCGTCCTGACTCGCATCTTTATTTCTTTTTTTGTAAACAAGCATCTGCATTTCTTATAACTACATGTGGCTCACATCTTTGTGGAAATCACTAGGCATGCACACTGACTTCAGAATAATACTTGTTTTAATATCATTTACTTAAAATTGTATTGTGCTGGTGATACCATGTCAATCATAGTACTTTCAGAAAGGGTTGATGACTACGTTTAAAGTGCTAGGATTATTTAAGTGCCTGATCATACTTGGACTACATCAGGGAGCCCAATAAGTCCATCTTTCTCCAGGAAGGAAATCCAGTCATTCCTGGAGTCCCTGAAGTGCTACATGAAGTACCAGTTCTAAACCTTGAATCGCTGAAAATTACAGCAAAGAGGCCATCCAGCCCAAGAAAGATCCCAACCTAACCAGTCACCTAACCATGTGCTCCAGGGATGCTTTCTGACCCGCTGAGTGACTCCGTCTTTTATGTGTGCCACATGCATGGAAGACTTGAAACAAAAATATGGTTGGTAATCAGGTTCCTGATAAAATTCTATTGTGTGGTGTTAAAACTTTACCATATGTGATTGAATGTTTTGACTTCCCTGTTGCTTTGGAAGTGATGTGAAATCCAGCCAGCAGTACAATTAAAATTAAATATGATGGAGACCTTTTGGCAAAGCAAATGGACAGATCCCAAACAGGATGTCACATTCAAGGTTTTATGTTGTTTTCCACAGCTACTGGTTAAATGGTAGAAATTGAATTAATTGAAAAATATAGGTTTAACTATGCTGGCAAACATTTAACTTGCACAATTATGAAAACACCAATTATTTATTCATCTTGTTCTTATTTGCCATTCATTCTAACTGGTGCAATTAATTGACTTTGAGACCCTTCAGACCACATCTTTAGCCATTGTGTAATCAACACCAACTTCCATTTAGCAATGATGCCAAGAATCTGTAAATGAATAAGTAAAAGTAAGCACATTTATCCTTTTTAAAGCAATAGTCCCCAGATATCAATATAGTGTCACTTTCCTTGCAAAGTCACTTGATTGATATTTCCTTGTATTTCTTCCACATTAACTTTGCCGCTTATCTTGATATCTTGATATCTTTTCTACACCACAGAGACAAAAGGCAAATGGATCAGTTTAGTTTATCAGTTTGGTTTATTGTCACGTGAAAAGGTACAGTGAAAAGCTTTTGTTGCGTGCTAACACGTCAGCAGAAAGATAATACATGATTACAACTGATCCATTTGCAGTTTTCGATACATGATAAGGGAATGACATTTAGTGCAAGGTAAAGCCAGCAAAGTCCAATCAAGGATAATCTGAGGGTCATCAGAGAGATCAGCAAGTTCATGGCTTGCATCATACCTTCGTTCTGTGTGAATTTTTGACCCTGAACAAATTATTTCCCTTAATAATTCTCCCAATCCAAAATGTTATCTAGTTTCCAGGACAGTTCAAGGGCAATTCAATGTAAGTCGAAGTACCTAAAGTGTCTATTAGGTGTTTCCTGTTTCTAATATCAGATGTTGATAATGGAGTTCAACTGAAATAGTCAGTGGAACTGGTGGAGGTCTGGGCTGATGCTGAGAGTTGGGCTAATCCATCTACACTAGGCAGAGGAACGGCCTAAACTAGATTGTAATCAGCATGCTTTTTTTTCCATTAGATTCCTAGCCCATGGGAGATATCTCTTTGACTGATTTTCCATAAATAGACAATAGACAATAGATGCAGGAGTAGGCCATTTGGCCCTTCGAGCCAGCACTGCCATTCAATGTGTTCATGGCTGATCATCCACAATCAGTACCCTGTTCGTCCCTTCTCCCCATATCCCCTGACTTTGCTATCTTTAAGAGCCCTATCTAGCTCTTTCTTGAAAGTATCCGGAGAACTAGCCTCCACTGCCCTCCGAGGCAGAGAATTCCACAACTCTCTGTGTGAAAAAGTGTTTCCTCATCGCCATTCGAAATGGCTTACCCCTTATTCTTAAACTGTGGCCCCTTGTTCTGAACTCCCCCAACATCGGGAACATGTTTCCTGCCTCTAGCGTGTCCAAACCCTTAATAATCTTATATGTTTCAATAAGATACCCTCTCATCCTTCTAAATTCCAGTGCACAAGCCCAGCTGCTCCATTCTATCAACATATGCCAGTCCCGCCATCCTGTGAATTCACCTTGTGAATCTACGCTACACTCCCTCAATAGCAAGAATGTCCTTTCTCAAATTTGGAGACCAAAACTGCACACAATACTCCAGGTGTGGTCTCGCTAGGACCCTGTACAACTGCAGAATTACCTCTTTGCTCCTATACTCAACTCCTCTTTTTATGAAGGCCAACATGCCATTCTCTTTCTTCACTGTCTTTTGTACCTGATGAACTACAGTGACTGATGAACAAGGACCCCCAGATCCTGTTGTACTTCCGCCTTTCCAAACTTGACACCATTTAGATAATAATCTGCCTTCCTGTTTTTGCTACTAAAGTGGATAACCTCACATTTATCCACATTGAACTGCATCTGCCATGCATTGCCCACTCACCCAACCTGTCCAAGTCACCCTGCAATCTCGTAGAATCCTCCTCACAGTTCACACTACCACCCAGCTTTGTGTCATCTGCAAATTTGCTGATGTTACTTTTAATCCCTTCATCAAAATCATTCATATATATTATAAATATCTGCGGTCCCAGCACCGAGCTTTGCTATACCCCACTAGTCACTTCCTGCCATTTTGAAAGGGACACGTTAATCCCTACTCTTGTTTCCTGTCTGGCAACCAATTTTCTATTCATGTCAGCACTTTACCTCCAATACCCTGTGCTTTGATTTTGCCCACTAATCTCCTATGTGGGACCTTATCAAATGTTTTCTGAAAGTCCACTGGCTCTACCTTGTCCATTTTCCTAGTTACATCCTAAAAAAATTCCAGAAGATTAGTCAAGCATGATTTCCCCTTCGTAAATCCATGCAGACTCGAACCGATCCTGCTACTGCTGTCCAAATGTGCCGCTATTTCATCTTTTATAATTGACTCCAGCAACTTCCCCACCACCGGTGTCAGGCTAACTGGTCTATTATTCCCTGTTTTCTCTCTCCCGCCTTTCTTAAAAAGTGGGATAACATTAGCTACCCTTCAATCCATAGGAACTGATCCTGAATCTATAGAACATTGGAAAATTATCACTAATGCATCCACGATTTCTAGAGCCACCTCCTTAAGTACCCTGGGATGCAAACCATCAGGCCCTGGGGATTTATTAGCCTTCAGTCCCATCAGTCTACCCAACACTGTTTCCTGCTTAATGTGAATTTCCTTCAGTTCCTCCATCGCCCTAGATCAGCTGGCCACTAGTATATCTGGGAGATTGTTTGTGTTCTCCTTAGTGAAGACGGATCCAAAGTAGCCGTTCAACTCGTCTGCCATTTCCTTGTTCCCCATAATAAATTCGCCCTTTTCATCCTGCACCTTCTGTATTATTCCCAGAAATACCTGTCATTGTTGTTCCACTGTCATCCCTGCTAGGGTATCTTTCCAGTCAACTTTGGCCAGCTCCTCCCTCATGGCTCCATAGTCCCCTTCATTCAACTGTAATACTGACACCTCCGATTTACCCTTCTCCCTCTCAAATTGTAGATTAAAACATCATATTATGGTCCCTACCTCCTAATGGCTCCTTTACCTCGAGTCCCCTTATCAAATCGGGTTCATTACACAACACTAATTCCAAAATTGCCTTCTCCCTGGTAGGCTCGAGTACAAACTGCTCTAAGAATCCATCACGGAGGCACTCCACAAACTCCCTTTCTTGGGGTCCAGTAGCAACCTGATTTTCCCAGTCTACCTGCATGTTGAAATCTCCCATAACAACCATAGCATTACCTTAATGAAATGGCAATTTTAACTCTTGATTCAACTTGCACCCTATATCCAGGCTACTGTTTGGGGGTCGGTAGATTAATTAACTCCTATTAGGATCTTTTTACCCTTACAATTTCTCAGTTCTATCCAAAGTGACTCCACATCTTCTGATTCTATGTCACCCCTCGCAAGGGACTGAATTTCATTCCTCACCAATAGAACTACCCCACCCCCTCTACCCACCTGTCTGTCTTTTTGATAGGACGTAAACCCCTGAATATTCAGTTCCCAGCCCTGGTCCTTTTGCAGCCATGCTTATCCACAACATCATACGTGTCAATTTCTAACTGAGCCTCGAGATTCATGAAGTTTCTACGCTTTTTAACTTGCACCATAATAACATAATGATATAAGAGCAGGAGTGAGCTGTTTGGGCAATGATGACAATCCTGTAATTCAGGTTAATCATGGCTCCTCTGCCCCAGGCCTCATTCCTCTTCTATACCATTTCCCCATGGACCACAATTCCGTGTTTTTCACTCTTTTGTTCAATCATCAAGAGTCAAGAGAGTTTTATTGTCATGTGTCCCAGATAGGACAATGAAATTCTTGCTTGCTGTAGCACAACAGAATACGTAAACATAATACAGAACAGGAGATCAAAGTTCAGTGTGTCTGTATACCATAGACCATATATATACACACAATAAATAAACAGATAAAATGCAATAGTAGTAATAGACTGTTATTGTTCAGAGCTTGTTGTGTTTAATAGCTTGATGGCTGTGAGAAATAAGCTGTTCGTGAACCTGGATGTTCCAGATTTCAAGCTCCCCTACCTTCTTCCCGATGGCAACGGAGAGATGAGTGTGTGGCCAGGATGGTGTGGGTCTTTGATGATGTTGGTAGTCTTTTTGAGGCAGCGACTGCGATAGATCCTTTTGATGGTGGGGAGGTCAGGGCTGATGATGGACTGGGCAGTGGTCACAACTTTCTGCATTTTTTTCTGCTTCTGGACGTTCAAGTTGCCGAACCAAGCCACGATGCAGCCAGTCGGTATGCTCTCTACTGTGCACCTGTAGAAATTCGAGAGAGTCCTCCTTGAAATTCCGACTCTCTGTAATCTTCTCAGGAAGTAGAGGTGCTGATGTGCCTTCTTTATAATTGCATCATTGTGCTGAGACCAGGAAAGATCTTCGGAAATATGCACGGGATTGTAGGTATATGATATAATGATATAAACGGGATTGTAGGTCCCTATCCTACCCCGTCCAAAGTCCACAATCAGTCCCTTGGTTTTGTTGGTGATGAGAGCCAGGTTGTTGTGCTGGCGCCATTTGGTCAATTGGTCAATCTCACTTCTATACTCTGACTCATCACCATCAGTGATTCGTCCCACAACAGTGGTGTCGTCGGCGAACTTGATGATGGAGTCACACTATGTCCGGCTATGCAGTCATGAGTATAGAGTGAGTACAGCAGGGGGCTGAGCACGTAGCCTTGAGGTGCCCCCGTGCTGATTGTTATCGAGGATGACACGTTTCCACCAATACGGACAGACTGTGGTCTGTGGATGATGAAGTCGAGGATCCAATTGCAGAGGGATGCGCAGAGACCCAGATCCGTGAGCTTGGTAACCAGCTTGCATGGGATGATGGTATTACACGGCAAGCTGGAGTCAACGAACAACAGCCTGACATTTTTGTTGACCAAGTGATCGAGAGCGAAGTGGAGAGCCAGTGAGATCGCATCCACCGTTGACCTGTTGTGGCGGTAAGTGAACTGCATTCAAGCACCAGCGATATTTCAACATGATTTATGAAAGCAAATAATTACAATAAACTATGGACAATTTGCCCTTGTGGCTTGATAAAATTTGAGCCTTTTATTTCTGTTTCCTTCTGTTGGCCAATCTTAATGCATAACCTGAGCTATCTGTACTAGCACTGACCTCAATACCAAGTCACTTCCTTTTGGTGGATTTGCCAATGGGATAAAGTAAACCCAATCATTCTTGGCAAGGCCCTGCACGGCAATATATAAAATGGTCAAAATAATAATAGAGCTGAAACATTATTTTAGTTAAAATAAAATGCTTTTTAATGAAATAGTTGAAAATTGAAATTGTTTAAAGAAGTGAGAAAATAAATATAAAGAAAAAATGTAATATAAAAATAAAATTAATTTACAGTTGTTTCTCCCAGTGAAATTAATTGATTCGGACAAATTCCCCTGAGTAAACACTGGAGAACTGCCACAACTTTCCTCCCTGCGTGCTGGAATTTGTGTCCAACAGCATAAAGCATTCAGCCAAATGCTGGTGAACAGCTGCCAGCAAGTTTGAGACTACTTTCATGCACTTTTGAGGAAATCCCAAATTCGCTAGCAAATACATGGGGAAATATCAGCAGTTCTGCTTGGAACTGCTTGCATTTCACTGCAAAGTGTAGGCTGTAGTGTTAGCTTACTTGTTCTTATTTTAAATTATTTTCATCCTTTTAATTTGATGTTGCATTGTCACTTGAAAGTGAATAGTTTTGCCTCAACTGAAATCTGTTTTGTCCGGGGGATAATGACACTACAATCTCTGATGCTAATTGCTTTTTTCATCCTGATTTTTAATCAAAGAATGTGGCATGACTTTGAGATTGAATAATAAAGCTAATCTTCATCAGACCTTGAATTTTTTAGGTCTAAAACCATGAAATTCAGAACCTGAAGATTTTGAGGTAAGTGTCAAACTTTACAAATGTAATCAATTAATTTTAATTAATTAAATCAATTGGAAAATAAACCTGGAATGCAATTAATGCCAACAGCAAATAAATAAATAAATAAAAACTAAAAACATCAACGTGACAGGATTGCAGGAGATGGTAGTTTACAGACAACAATATTGTCCAATTATTTCATATTTACAAGAAATGTCTCCACTTGAAATATTTGGGCTCATGGTGATTCAAGCTGGAGTGGACTGAAGATATTCTAAAACATAACGATGAGGAAGAATTTCTTGATGGTGTACAGTAAATATATGCAAACCCTTTGGATAGCATAGGTATCACAATTCCTGATACTGACAGGAGATGGAGGAGGAGGCTGTATAGGCACTAGTTCTGACCACAGAGTTAAATACAGTGGAATTTTTTGGAGGATAAGGAGAAAGATGCATCTATAGTATTTACCAAAAAACATAATGAGCAATGGTGGTGGGGGGGGGGGGGGGGAGGGGATTGTCAAGGGTTTGGGTTGAATCTCCATCATGACTGAGAGCGGAAAAGGAAGATAGCCGGAGGGTGATTGGTGGACCAAGGTGCGGTGAAGGATGACGGGCAGGTCAAGCCAGGTAAGGAAAGGGGAGCAGTGAAGTTCTTATATCCTATGTGCCCTGTTACCACTTCCTTAAATCACATAATTTCCCTGTCTTAATGCCAGATGGGACTGATCTATCATCTCTTATTTTCACTCTCTCGCCATTCTTAAGTAGTAGGATTAGATTTGCTACCTTGCAGTCTGTCAAAACCATATCAGAATCAATATATTTTGGAAAATGAGAGCTCATACAACTCATTGGGTCCTGGGATATTAACAACTTAATTTCTCAAATATATATTTTTTAATTACCGTAAATTTCTTTCAGCTCCTCATTCTCTGAAGGTATGGTCTTCCACCATTTCCTATTCCTTCTTCCATGAAGATAGTTGCAAAATATCTATGTTACTTTGGAGTCACGTGAGTGACTACATGAAGAGCCCGCTCAGCACGCATGCACGGCATTGCGTTCAGCAGTGCACCAGCGGCCACATCGGGAGTCAGGCGCTCCCGCTACAGGGTGAAAGAACGGACCATCAGGTAAGTACCCTGAGGTCGGGTTTTCTTTCACAGGGAGCCTTCTGCTTTATTTCAGGCAGAGAACAAAGGCTCTTGAACAAACCTGTCCCCCGCTCGACTCCAACGGAGGAGCGTTCCATCAGGGGGGGGCAGCAACAGGCGGTAGGACCGCTTACCGGGCGCTCCGCCATCCCTGACACCGTGCCGAGCCCAGTCCCGCTAGCGCCTGAGCAGCGGGCTGGATGTAAAGCTACCGAAGAAGCGTCTGGCCGGTGGCTTCCGACTTGTCGGACGGGGACGTCTCTCCACCTGCACGGGGGAGAGACAGCCGCCTGAGCCGCATGGAGCGGCTCCTGGAGCAGGTGCCCCAGCGAGACGCGCTGCGTGAGGGGCGCTCTCGCAGGGGGAGTTCAGGCACTCCCTCCACAGTGCCTTGTGCACTGCCCATTGCTTCCTCCTTTCCCGAGAGTAGCTTTGGTGACCAGGATTGGGCTGGTCAAGAAGAGGGGATGCTGGCTGAAGATGTCGGGAGTATGCAAGGGGTGCAGGAACAGGAAGAGCTGCTGGGTGTGGTGGACCGCTACGTGGCAACCCCACGTGCAGGAAGGCCGTTAGAGGCCAAACTAGCAGCCAGCATTAACCACCTCTCCAACAGGCCCCTACAGGAGCAGGTGGTCAATGAGGCCTTAAGAATGTATACAGCTCCAGAGAACTGTGAGTCCCTCAAAGTGCCGGCTGTAAACAGCCAAATCTGGGGGCACGTTGGGGCAAATATTCGGAACCAGGAGCTAAAACTGCAGCGGATCCTCAGGCTCCTGACGTCAGCCATCACATTGTTTGCTCGTTCCGTGGACAATACGGAGATGACCACAACCTTCGTAAACAAATCATAAGACCTGCCATAAATCCTAAATTTGCGGGGTTGTGCAAAACCCCAGCCACTGAGCCAGACCCACTGCTCTTTGGCAAAAACCTCACAAAGCATATGAAGGATATGGAAGAGGCCTTAAAAAACGTTCGGTCTCATAAGGGCAGGCCCCGGGACGAGCAAACCAAAAACCAAAAACAATAATTTCCAAGCAGCAGCACCCCATCGCGTCCACCAATCGACGTCTACCATATGGGACTGGTGAAAGCTCGGGGTCCGCATTCTATCACCGGAAGTCTCCTTTAGACGTCTTCTCCAGAGCGGACCCCATGGAAAATGCGCCATCCCCCAACATCCCGCAACGTCAGACAACGCGCAAGACTCGTTGGACCGGGAGGAAACAGAAGAAATACCCATAACCATGGAGGTAGGTGGGTCTGGTTCCTACCAGCATATAGAAAGTAGGGGCTTAATACTAACAGGGGGAGATTACACCTGTTTAAAGAAGCACGGGAGTCTATCACGAGTGATCAGTATATACTCAATGGCATTAGTGGATACAAAATACAATTCATACTAGAAAAATTGCCACCAGTTCAACATTCACCCCAGAGGGTATTTTCCCTCTCAGTTAAAGAAAAACGAGAGGGACAAGCTGAACTGGTGAGACTAATTACAAAGGGTATCATTGAAAAAACAAAACATGAACCCTTAGAATTCATATCAAATATATTCACTAAACCCAAAAAAAGATGGTGCATGTCGGATCATCATTGACTTAACTTCACTAAATATGTTTGTTAAGTATATACATTTCAAAATGGAAACGTTTGTTACTGCCAAACAACTAATTTCCAAAGGATACTTCATGGCAAGCATTGATCTTAAAGATGTTTACTATTCGGTACCCATTCACAAGGATCATCGCAGATACCTGAAATTTACCTGGATGGGGCAGCTATGACAGTTTAAAGCGTTACCCAATGGGTTAACATCAGCCCCAAGATTATTCACCAAGATACTAAAACCAGCTCTGGCAATATTAAGAAGACAAAAACATATTGTCATGGCATATCTTGATGATATCTTAATAGTAGGCAAGACCATGGAATTGACTATGTCAGCTGTATCAGCCACCAAACAGTTGTTCGAAACCCTGGGATTTGTCTTACATCCAGATAAATCTAAGTTGAAGCCATCCACAACCATGGACTACTTGGGCTTCACAATTAATTCAGTCTACATGACTGTAACATTGCCAAGAGACAAAACAGTTGAATTGGCACAATCATGCAACAATTTAATGGTCAACGAACGACCAACTATTCGACAAGTAGCAAGAGTAATTGGGAAAATGGTAGCAGCATTTCCGGCTACAAAATTTGGACCTTTGCACTATCAAAACTTACAAAGAGCAAAGGTACAGGCACTAAAACGACATGCAGGTCATTATGATCGTGTCATGAAGTTACCCACTGAAGCAATATAAGAACTACAGTGGAGGGCAAAAAACGTTTGGCATAGTTTCAGCCCTATTATCATCACTAACCCTACGTTAGTTATCCAAACAGATGCCAGTGCTCAAGGCTGGGGAGCAACTAACTCCATATCCAGCACAGGTGGTAGATGGACTAACCCAGAGTCATCATTACTACTTACACTGGGCATTAATTATCTAGAGATGTTGGGTGCCTTTTATGGTTTAAAAGCATATGCATCAAATATGCATCACTTGCATGTACAGTTACAAATAGATATTACTACGGTGGTGGCCTACATTAACCATATGGGCGGCATAAAATCGTTATCATGCGACAAGTTGGATAACACAATTTGGCAATGGTGTGTCGAAATACATATTTGGCTATCAGCAACTTACCTGCCAGGTAAGCTAAATACAGTGGCAGACACCAGGTCACGTAAATTTAATGACAACATCGAATGGATGTTAAACCCCAAAATATTTGCAAAAGTTATCAAGCAAAATGGCACGCCAGATATCGATTTATTTGTGTCAAGGCTAAATCACCAGGTACCTATGTATGTCGCTTGGGAACCAGACCCTGAGGCAGCAGCGGTAGATGCGTTCACGCTGGATTGGGGAAATTCTTCTTCTATGCATTTCCTCCCTTCTGCCTCATCAGTCGGTACCACGCAAAATACAAATGGACTCTGCTTCAGGTATTTTGATAGTACCCGACTGGCCTACACAGCCATGGTTCCCAATACTCCATGACATGGTTGTTGAAACTCCGATGGTATTCCCCAGTGACCCAGAGTTATTAACACCCAGTGTCGGGCATAAGCCACCCGTGCCATGAAAAAATCAAACTCCTGGGTTGCAAATTCTGAACAAACCACTTCTGGGACTGGGATTATCAGAACAAACCGTCGTCACCATGTCAGCATCCCTCCGAACATCCACTAAAAAACAGCACTTGTCCAGCAACCAAAAATGGGAGAAGTACTGCTTGGATACAGGGACCACCTACTCAACCGCTACAGTTACCAACGTACTGGAATTCCTGGCGAACCTTCACCACGATGAAGGACTCAGCTACAGAGCCATCAACACAGCTAGAAGTGCCCTGCCTGTCTATTTAAAACAAGCTTCAGGACAACAGGCCATGGGGTCCCACCCGCTGGTGGTCAAACTAATGAAGGGTATTTACAACTCTAACCCCCTAGACCAAGGTACACCCATATATGGGATGTCAGTGTGGTCCTGACATACCTCAGGGGATGGCCACCAGCCAGATCCCTCAACCTGGAACAATCTATGCTCAAAACACTCATGTTGATGGCACTTGTATCTGCACAGAGGGTCCAGTCACTACACCTATTGCGACTGGACAGCATGCTCACAGCTCCAGACCAGATCTCTGTCATTATCCAGGGACTGATCAAACAGAGCAGACCAGGAACACCTAATCCAGTTGTGGAATTCCGGGCTTACCCGCCAGAACCACGGTTATGTGCCATGACCCACCTACTGTCCTACATAGACACAACCAAAAATATTCAAGGGAGTGAAAAAGCCTTGTGGGTCAGTCATAAAAAACCTTATGGTTGGGTGACGAGCCAAACCATTTCGAGATGGCTCATGCAGGTGCTAAAAGCTGCTGGGATAAACACTAACATGTACAAATCTCACTCCACCAGGGCAGCATCCACGTCGACGGCCAAAAGAATGGACGTGCCTATAGACCACATCCTGGCTACAGCAGGATGGTCGGGGGAAAGAACGTTCAGAACTTTTTATAATAAGCCGTTGGCAAAACCTGCTTTATTTGCAGAATTTTTTTTACAGACTGCAAATATTTAATTTAAGGCCAGGGGAGCAATTTAATTTCTTTGTTGTTATTGTTAAAAAATACCATTGTGTTTTTCCACAAACGGATTCATTGGTTGATTACGATAACACACTTCCTCCCTCAAGGACTTCGGCAGTGAGTGAAGTAATAACTGTTACACGGTTTGAAATCACAGAGCTTTAAAATCTTCACGTAGTCACTCACGTGACTCCGAAGTAAAATAGTAAGATTTAACGAGAACTTACCAGTTTGAAGTTTGATCTGTATTTTGTGAGGAGTTACGATGAGGGATTATGTGCCCTCCGCTCCCACCATCAATAATATGGGTCAAACTGATAACTGATGTCTCCTTTTCTTTACTATGTTTATTTCAATAACTGTGTCTATCTGTGATTCCACACCGCTGCTTTGAAGTATGCCGTGCATGCGTGCTGAGCGGGCTCTTCACGTAATCCCTCATTGTAACTCCTCATAAAATACAGATCAAACTTCAAACTGGTAAGTTCTCGTTTAAATTTACTATTTAGTTTCACTGCTATTCACTTATTCCACAAAGTAATTTCCCCAGTCTGCCTTCTTGAACTATTGCCGTTTTTCCAGAGTGCTGCTGGGGAGAGAATACCAGGCTTTAAACCAGAGGTAATCATAAGATCATTAGTGATAGAAGCAGAATTAGGCCATTCGGCCCATCAATACTATGCCATTCAATCATGGCTAATCTATCTCTCTCTCTGAACCCCATTCTTCTGCCTTCTCCCCATAACCTCTGACACCCGTACCAATCAAGAATCTATCTATCTCTACCTTAAATATATCCACTGACGGCATCCACAGCCTTCTTTGGCAAAGAATTCCACAGATTCATCACCCTCAGACTAAAGAAATTCCTCCTCATCTTCCGAAAAGAAAGCCCTTTAATTCTGAGGTTATGACCTCTAGTGATAGATTCTCCCACTCTACCCAAGCCTTTCACTATTCTGTTCTTTCAATTATTTCCCTCATTCTTCTAAACTCCAGCGAGTACAGGTCCATGCCACCAAACACTCATCATGTTAACCTACTCAATTCTGGGATCACTCTTGTAAAGCTCCTCTGTACCCTCTCCAGAGTCAGCACATCATTCCTCAGATATGGTGTCCAAAATGGCTCACAATATTCCAAATGCAGCATGACCAGTGCCTTATAGAGCATCAGCATTACATTCCTGTTTTTGTATACAAGCCTTTCAAGATAAATGCTAGCATTACATTTGCTTTCTTTACTACTGATTCGACTTGCAGATTAACTTTTTGGGAATCCTGCACCAGCACTCTCAAGTCCCTTTGCAACTGATTTCTGGATTCTCTCCCCATTTAGAAAATAATCTACACCTTTATTCCTACTCCCAAAATGCATGATTCCACACTTTGCTACACTATATTCCAACTGCCACTTCGCTGCCCACTCTCCCAACCTATCCAAGTCCTTCTATGGAGTCCCTGCTTTCTCTACACCTGCCCCTCCACCTATTTTCACAATGAGAGCAGTGAGATTTTTCCAGGTAGGTATAGTGTGGTTTTGGAGAAAACTTGCTGGTGGTGGTGCAGATAGTACACACCACAAACACTGGTTTGGAATGTTTAGAGTGGTTAGTAAGGTGCTAATGAAGTGGGCTCCCCCAAAAAATATTACATTGTACTCTGAATATAACCCCTTTAATTTGGTATTATCAGGCAACGAAACAGTCTACCAAATTGGCGCCATTTCATCTCTTCTCAATGAGTCTTTTCAAAGAATGAAATAAATGAAATATTCTTTCCAATCATTAAGCTACAACTTAAAACCCTGTCTTTGGCCTAAGAAAACACGTACACTTCGGGGTTAAGCTATTTTAGAGGGAAAACTGAAGGTTGATGGTATTGTTTTAGTTATGTTTCTTAGTTTAAAGGCAATCTATATGTCAGCAAACAGTCTTTTTGCTCCTCTCCAATTGTATCTTAGTCGTATTACAAATTTCAGGTGATAACCATATCAAGGTATGATATGGAAATGGCAGAAAAAGTTGTCAGAAAGTCAAACAAATTTCAATGTGATTATGATATGACAGTCTAAGTCACTTCAATTGGACTTTTGAAACATTTTGTTATGTATAGAAACAATTATTAAATATTCATTTGATCAGAGATTTTCATGAGTAAAAATCAATGCTGAATTAATTTGGTGACAGTTAGTAATCTTGAAGATGTTTTTCATGCAATGAAAATCTAATTAAATCTTCTTAATAGGTGAAAGAGCAGTAAGGTCATTTTTACTCAGACCTAGATTTTGGAAGATAGTTAATAATAATAATAATAAATTTTATTTATGGGTGCCTTTCAAGAGTCTCAAGGACACCTTACAAAAATTTAGCAGGTAGAGGAAAAACATGTAAGGGGAATGAAATAAATAGTAGAGACATGACTAGTACACAAAGTAAAGACAGAATACAATTCAAAACACAATATGAGGCAATTAATGCACAGATGAAAAGGGAGGGGGACGTGGGGCTAAGGATAGGCAGAGGTGAAGAGATGGGTCTTGAGGCGGGACTGGAAGATGGTGAGGGACACGGAATTGCGGATCAGTTGGGGGAGGGCGTTCCAGAGCCTGGGAACTGCCCTGGAGAAGGCTCTGTCCCCAAAACTGCGGAGGTTGGACTTGTGGATGGAGAGGAGACCAGCTGATGTGGATCTGAGGTACCGTGAGGGTTGGTAGGGGGAGAGGAGGTCAGTGAGATATGGGGGGGCCAGATGATGGAGGGCTTTGTAGGTGAGGATCAGGATTTTGTAGGTGATCCGGGGGGAGATTGCGAAGCCAGTGAAGTTGTTTGTGGACTGGAGTGATGTGATGCCAGGATTTGGTGTGGGTGATGAGTCGGGCGGCTGCGTTCTGGACCAGTTGGAGTCGGTTGATGTAGGTGGAGCTGATGCCAAGGAGAAGTGAGTTGCAATAGTCCAGTCGGGAGGGGATGAAGGCATGGATGAGTCTTTCAGCAGCGGGAGGTGTGAGTTATAAGATATAGTCCAACTGCAAACCAGTTTTCCAGAAATAATATTTACTTCCACTTTGTCACAGATCTTTCCATTACTCCTCTCCACCACCCACTTCAGATGTCCCCATCTATACCCACCCCTGAATGAACACAATGCATAATTTTCTCTGCATTGTAAAACCTGTTTATCTTTAATTATTCCCAGTTCTGATTTATATAATCGATATAAGAAGCTAACTCTTTGCTTGACCAGCTAAGTATTTACAGCAATTTTTGTTTTTATTTTATTTTAATTCCTCCTTGGTTTTCTACTGCAATAAAATTAAACTCAGAACAGGATTTAAAGATCTATAAAGACCACTGCTAGAAAACTCTCAGGACATTTTGTATGTGTTTTGACTTATATTTACTCAGTTGAGCCAACTGGTATGGCATTGGGTCATTGTACCAGCTCCATTGACAGAAGTATATGCGTACAAATTCGTTTTCAAGATCCTGCTTTATTAGTAGTGGTCAAAATTCCCTTGATTTTGGTGTTGCAGGTCATCTAATTGTATCAAAGAACCAAGGAGTTTCAACAGCCATCTCGCAACTGTGAAACTCTGTTCATTACTTGTATCTGGTTGCCAGCTGTATTTGTGGCTGGAATTTATAGATTATTTCCCTGTGCTTGTACCATATGTTATTCTTCTCTCAAAATTGTGGTGGGGCACTATAATAACACCAAGATACAAGGAACTGTAGATGTTCGAATTTTCAACTAATCATAAAGTACTGGAGGAATTCAGCAGGTTAGGCAACATTTATGGAGAGACTGAGACCTGCTGAATTCATTCAGCACTTTGTGTTTTGACGATAACAACATCTATGGAAATACAAGGACTCGGGCTTCTAAAGTAAAGGCCTTCAAGAAATAAAGTTGAGAATTATTTTGATATTTATGGAACAAAATTTGCATTATAAATTTAAGATCGCACCTCTTTGAAGATTTGTCACTTGCTACAACTCTTCACAAACTTTGCTGGTACAGTTCACAATTCTTGCAATACCTCTCACTACAGCATGATGTGTGGCTGATTCCCAGCAAGAGTGTTATAGCAGTGGCCTTTTATAATGTGTCCACAGCCATCTGTTACATAAAACACTCATTGTGGTGAAATGTGTTTGTTTCCCGAAAAGGTTGTTTTAATTGATTATTCAAAAAGCAGACTTATCGTGATGCCAAAAGTTTTGGAATTAAAGTTGCTAGCTGAATGGAGGGTGCATTTAGCTGAAACCTTTACATTTTGTGTGTTGTGGGCGAATACAAAAACCCCAGCCATTGCTTTCTCAAGCTGAGTCACTGATTAAAGATTTATTAAATTTGGAAGCTGTTGTTAAGTCTGGTATGTAGACTTGGAGGAAAACTCCAATCTTAGAAACATAGAAACATAGAAAATATGTGCAGGAGTAGGCCATTTGGCCCTTGGAACCAGCACCACCATTCAATGTGATCATGGCTGATCATCCAAAATCATTACCCCATTCCTGCTTTCTCCCCATATCCCTTGATTCCGTTAGCCCTAAAAGCTATATTTAACTCTATTGAAAACATCCAGTGAATTGGCCTCCACTGCCTTCTGTGGCAGAGAATTCCACAGATTCACAATTCTTTGCGTGAAAAAGTTTTTCCTCATCTCAGTCTTAAATGGCTTACACCTTATTCTTTCACTGTGGGACTCGCCCAACATCTGGAACATTTTTCCTGCATTTAGCCTGTCCAATCCCTTAAGAACTTTATATGTTTCTATAAGATTCCCTCACCCTTCTAAATATTATTGAATATAAGCCCAGTCGATCCATTCATTCATCATATGTCAGTCCCCGCCATCCCGGGAATTAACCTGGTGAACCTCCGTTGCACTCCCTCAATAGCAAGAAACCTCCTGCACCCATGCAGAACTCACTGACTTCATCCATTTCACCACTAATTTCCTTCCAATCTCAAATTCACCTGGACCATTTCCGACTTCTCCCGACCATATCTAGATCTCACCATCTCCATCGCAGGCAACAGATTACTGACCGACATCTACTACAAACCCACTGACTCTCATAGCTATCTGGACTACACTTCTCCCCACCCTGCTTCCTGTAAGGACTCTGTTCTCTACTCCCAATTCCTCCGTATACGTCGCATCTGCACCCAGGATGAGGTGTTCCGGACCAGGGCATCGGAGATGTCCTCATTCTTTAGGGAACGAGGGTTCCCCTCTTCTACTATAGGTGAGGCTCTCCCCAAGGTCCCCTCTGTATTCCGCAGCTCCGCTCTCACTCCCCATCCCCCTCCATCCCCCCATTTGCAACAAGGACAGAGTCCCCCTTGTCCTCACCTTCCACCCCATTAGCCGTCGCAGACAACGTATAATCTTCCGACATTTTCGCCATCTCCAACGGGATCCCACCACTGGCCACATCTTCCCATCTCCTCCCCTTTCTGCTTTCTGCAGAGACCATTCCCTTCATAACTACCTGGTCAATTTGTCCCTTCCCACCCAAACTACCTCCTCCCCGGGTACTTTCCCTTGCAACCACAGGAAATGTTACACTAGTCACTTTACCTTCCCCCTTTACTCCATCCAAGGACCCAAGCAGTCTTTCCGGGTGAGGCGGAGGTTTACCTGCACCTTCTCCATCATCATCTACTGCATCCTCTGTTTAAGGTGTCAACATCTCTACATCCAAGACCAAGCGTAGGCATGGCGATCGCTTCGCCCAACACCTCCGCTCAGTTAGCACAAACCAACTTGGTCTCCCGGTGGCTCAGCACATCAACTCCCCCTCCCATTCCGAATCTGACCTTTCTGTTCTGGGCCTCCTCCATTGCCAGAGTGAGGCCCAGTGCAAATTGGAAGAACAGCACCTCATATTTTGCTTGGGTAGCTTTTGCTGTCTGAATATTAACTTCTCTAATTTCAGATAATGCTTGCTTTCTCCCTCATTCGCTCCCCCTTCCCAGTCTCCCACAAGCCTGCTGTCTCTTCCTCATCCTTTCTTTTTCCTGCCCCCCACTCCAACATCAGTCTGAAGAAGGATCTCGAAATGTCACCTATTCCTTCTCTCCATAGATGCTGCCTCACCCAATGAGTTTCTCCAGCATTTTTGTCTACGCTCAATAGCAAGAATGTCCTTCTTCAAATTAGGAGACCAAAACTGCACACAATACTCTTCACTGTGGTCTCACCAGTGCCCTGCTCAATGGCAATAGGACCTCCTTGTTCCTAAACTCAAATTCCCTCGCTATGAAGGCCAACATGCCATTTGCTTTCTTCACTGCCTGCTGCACCTGCATGCTTATTGATGTACAAGGACACCCAAGTCTCGTTGCACCTCCCCTTTTCCTAATCTGACACCATTCAGATAATAATCTGCCTTCTTGTTCTTGCCACTAAAGTAGATAACCTCACATTTATCTACAATATACTGCATCTGCCATGCATCTGCCCACTCACCCAACCTATCCAAGTCACCCTGCAGCATAGTATCCTCCTCGCAGCTCACACTGCGATAAGGGATATAAAGTGACTGCTTTTCCTGTTTTTTGACAGGCAGATGGTTGGAACAAAGGCCAGAAATAAGAACAATAGGTATAATCAGGTTTAAAGAGTGGTGGATTGTGAGGCCGGGAGGGGAAAGTAGCAGGGGGCGCTGTGGAGGGGAAGAATAGATGGAAGTTCAGCTGAGGCCGAGGGGTGGGAAGGGGGCTGGGGGTTAGTTAGAGGTTACCTAAAACTGGATAATTCAACGTTCATACCATTGGGTTTCAAGCACCTAAGCGGAATATGAGCTGCTGTTCCTCCAGTTTCTACAATTTACTCATCAACCCATCTACATTTAATTTTTGGTCATTTATTTATATCATAAATGGCAGAAGTCCCAGCTCAGATCCCTGCAGAACTCCACTGGTCACAGAACTATAGTCGGAATATTTACCTTCAGTCACAACTCTCTGTTTTCTATGAATAAGCCAGTTCAGAATCCATACAACCAAGTCATCGTGAATCCCGTACATCTCAATCTTCTGGATCAGCCGACCATGAGAAACTTTATCAAAAGCATTACAAAATTCTATGTGTTGTACACCACCTACCACCCTATCCTCATCAATCTCCTTTGTCACCTCAAAAATTCCAATCAAGTTTGTGGGGCATGACCTGCTGCTTTAATAGCCCTGATGGCTATCCCTATTAACTCCATTCTCTTCCAAATGGTGTAAATTATTTCTCAAAGAATTATCTCCAATAGTTTCCCTACCACTGGCATGAGACTCACCGGCCTATAGTTCCCTGAATTCTCTACTTCCTTTCTTAAACCAAGGACCAACACTGACCACTCTCCAGTACTCCAGCACCTCGCCTGTTGCTAGCGAAGAAACAAAGATCCTCAACAAGGCCTCATAATCTCTTCTTTAGGCTCAATAATCATAATCATTCTTTATTAGCCAAGTATGTTTTGCAACATATTAGGAATTTGCCATAGTCATACTAATAAAAAGCAACAGAACATACAAAATACATTTTAACATAAACATCCACTACAGTGACTCCTCCACATTCCTCATCGTGATGGAATGCAAAAAAAAGTTCAATCTCTTCCCTCCTTTGTCCTCCAGTGGTCGGAGGCCTCTAACCTTCCATTAACGGCACGATTTTACTCATGTAGCCGGCGGCGGGCCTCCTTTGTTGCTTTTGTATATTGAGATTCACTCTCATGTATTTTATCAGATATGGAAGAGACTGCAAAAATATTTATAAAAACTAATTTTCAGAAGATTAATCATTAATGGTTAATCTCCCATGACATTATACAGGGCATATAATAACCAAGGTCTGGATTTTAATTGCTAACCTGCTTTCAGCAAGAAACTACAGTGATAAGATAAATCCTAAGACATATTGCAGCGTGAAAATTAGCCAATATCAACAACTGGATTGCATTTATTTCCCAAGACTGGCTGCATAACTAAATGGCTTTAGAATTAGCTTGAAATAATAGGACGTTTTCACAACCTGTTGGCCTTTTTTTCTGTCTAAAGGTTGGAGGTGGAAGTGGGCTTTGCTGATGTCTTGCGACTGATGACGTTGTAAATTATGGCACAGGTCTGAGGCAGAAAGGCTGATAATTTTCTTATTGGTCTGGAGTATCAGTCTTCTCCTGGCTCCATAAAAAAGTGAAAAAAAAGTTCATTAGTGTCTTCTGAGGCTATTGTCATGTGATCCTGGTTAGCATGTTGAGAAAGCACAACATACTGCCTGCTCAAAGATGTCATGTGTAACTAAACTTGAAATCCAGGGAGTAATAGTGAATGGACTGTACATGGACAATGAAAAATAAATGTTGTCAAGTTCAACCTATTAAACAGGTTGGGGGAGTGGGCAGATGCATGGCAGATGAAGTTTAATGCGGATAAATGTGAGGTCATCCACTTAGGTAGCAAAAACAGGAAGGCAGATTACTATCTAAATGGCGTCAAGTTGGGAAAAGGGGAAGTACAACGGGATCTGGGGGTCCTTGTACATCAGTCTATGAAAGTAAGCATGCAGGTACAGCAGGCAGTGTAGAAAGCGAATGGCATGTTGGCCTTTATAACAAGAGGAATCAAATATAGGAGCAAAGAGGTCCTTCTGCAGTTGTACAGAGCACTAGTGAGACCACACCTGGAGTATTGTGTGCAGTTTTGGTCCCCTAATTTGAGGAAGGACATTCTTGCTATTGAGAGAGTGCAGCGTAGGTTTACAAGGTTAATTCCCGGGATGGCGGGACTGTCATATGCTGAGAGAATGGAGCAGCTGGGCTTGTACACTCTGGAGTTTGGAAGGATGAGAGGATATCTCATTGAAATATATAAGATTGTTAAGGGCTTGGACACGCTAGAGGCAGGAAACATGTTCCCGATGTTGGGGGAGTCCAGAACCAGGGGCCACAGTTTAAGAATAAGGAGTAAGCAATTTAGAACGGAGACGAGGAAATACTTTTTCTCACAGAGAGTGGTGAGTCTGTGGAATTCTCTGCCTCAGAGGGCGGTGGAGGCAGGTTCTCTAGATGCTTTCAAGAGAGAGCTAGTTAGGGCTAGTCAGGGGATATGGGGAGAAGGCAGGAACGGGGTACTGATTGAGGATGATCAGCCATGATCACATTGAATGGCGGTGCTGGCTGGAAGGGCCGAATGGCCTACTCCTGCACCTATTGTCCATTGTAGGGAGAATAGGGATAGGGACGCTTTGATAGGGAGAATACTGATGTGCCTTCCCGAGCCCCCATTCGCTGTGATGGTATTTCAGTCTTAGTCACAGAGGCCGACGTCAGGAAATCCTTCAGAGGGGTGAACCCTCGAAAAGTGCCTAGACCTGATGGTATACCCGGTCGTGTTCTAAAAACCTGTGCGGACCAACTGGCTGGAGTTTTTATGGACATTTTCAACCTCTCACTTCTGAGGTCTGAGGTCCCCACCTGCTTTAAAAGGACATCAATTATACGAGTGCCCAAGAAGAGTAAGGTGACGTGCCTCAATGACTATCGACCAGTGGCACTAACGTCGGTGGTGATGAAGTGCTTTGAGAAGTTGACCATGGAGCAAATTAACTCCTACCTCGACAAAAACCTGGGCCCACTGCAGTTCGCTTACCGCCACAACAGATCAACGGTGGATGGGATCTCGCTGGCCCTCCACTCCGCTCTGGACCACTTGGACAACAAAAACTCATATGTCAGGCTGTTATTCATCGATTACAGCTGGGCATTTAACACAATCATCCCCTCCAAGCTGGTTACCAAACTCGCAGAACTGGGTCTCTGCTCATCCCCCTGCAATTGGATCCTCGACTTCCTCATTCACAGACCACAGTATGTTGGTATTGGTGGAAATGTGTCAGACTCGATAACAATCAGCACGGGAGCACCTCAAGGCTGCGTGCTCAGCCCCCTGATGTACTCCCTCTATACTCATGACTGCGTAGCCGGTCACAGTGCGAACTCCATCATCAAGTTCGCTGACGACACCACTGTTGTGGGACGTATCACTGATGGGGATGAGTCAGAGTATAGAAGAGAGATCGAGCAACTGTCCATATGGTGCCAGCACAATAACCTGGCCCTCAACAGCAGCAAAACCAAGGAACTGATTGTGGACTTTGGAAGAGGTAGGATGGGGACCCACAGCCCCATTTATATCTACGGGTCGATGGTTGAAAGGGTCAAGAGCTTCAAATTCTTGGGCGTGCACATCTCTGAAGATCTTTCCTGGTCCGAGAACACTAATGCAATCATCAAGAAAGCTCAACAGCGCCTCTACTTCCTGAGAAGATTACGGAGAGTCGATTTGTCAAGGAGGACTCTCTCTAACTTCTACAGGTGCACAGTAGAGAGCATGCTGACTGGTTGCATCGTGGCTTGATACGGCAACTTGAGCGCCCTGGAGAGGAAAAGACTACAAAAAGTAGTAAACACTGCCCAGTCCATCATCGGCTCTGACCTTCCTTCCATCGAGGGGATTTATCGCAGTTGCTGCCTCAAAAAGGCTGGCAGTATCATCAAAGACCCACACCATCCTGGCCACACACTCATCTCCCTGGTACCTTCAGGTAGAAGGTACAGGAGCCTGAAGACTGCAACAACCAGGTTCAGGAATAGCTACTTCCCCACAGCCATCAGGCTATTAAACCTGGCTCGGACAAAACTTTGATTATTAATAACCAATTATCTGTTATTTGCACTTTATCATTTTATTTATTCATGTGTGTATATATTTATATTATAGTATATGGACACATTGATCTGTTATGTAGTAAATGCCTATTATGTTCTGTGTGCTGAAGCAAAGCAAGAATTTCATTGTCTTATCAGGGACACATGACAATAAACTCACTGGAACGAACTTGAACTTGAACTTGTCTATTGTCTAAACAGTTGTTAAAATTAATCGTTCATCAAGTTCATAAGGTGATAGGAGCAGAATTAGGCAATTTGGCCCATCAAGATAATCTGCCATTCAATCATGGCTGATCTATTTCTCCCTCTCAACCCTATTCTACTGCCTTCTCCCCCATAACCCCTGACATCCGTGCTAATCAAGAAAATGAGGGCAAATTATTTGAGATCAGTGAGAACAGCCAACGTGGATAACAGTTTTGTACTCAGGAAGGAAGTGACTAGTAGTATCACACAAACGTATCTTCCTGTTTTCTCTATAGTAAGTTTTGAAATTAAAATTACGAAATATATATATCCAGTTATCTGATGTCACAATGCTTGCTGGCATGATAAGCTCTGGAAATAGAGGGATAACATATTTATATTTATATAACAAAGATATATTTGTGGATTAACTGACTGAGCAAGATGTTTCAAATGTACTACCACAAACGTAAGTATAGTAATAAATGTTGGAGCAAATAAAAGTGTACACAAGTATTTTATTGATGATTACTTATTGCTGTGCAGATTCAGAGAAATTTAATTTCCAAATATATGGATCACTAATATGGTTAGTATATGATAGTAACATGGTTTAAAAATGATCAAAGAAGTTAATAATATTTCAATCTCCAGGTCTAGTGTCAAGAAAATAAATCAAGAGGCTTTGCTAAACCTATACAAATTGCTGTTTAGACCATATCTGCTGTATTGTGTGTAGATCTGTGTACTGTATCTTACAAAAGATCTCTCTCTTGGGCAGAGTGGACTCACGAGTTACAGTATTACTGAGGCTATAAGAATTATAAGTTTAGGAATGATTAAATAAACATATATTTTATTCTTTGACTTAGAAGATTGAGGGATCATTTGATTGACAGATCTTGAATGGAATTGATAACATACACAAAGGTTTTTCTCTCAGAAAAAGAGAAGATAAAGATAGCACGTGTAAGGCTTAAGAGGATGGAATTAGACAGGGCCTATGAAAAATATAAACAAAGGAGGAAATAACTCAAATGGGCAATTACCAAGGCTAAAAGGGGCCACAAAATGGCTTAGGTGAGTTGGATTTTTAAAAAATCAACAAGAAGAGGGTGACCAGAGAGATGGTAGGATGGCTCAAGGATAAAGGAGAGAATTTGTGCTTGCAGTCAGGGGATGTAGGTGAGGTACTATACAAGTACTTTGCATCTGTTTTCACCAAGGGGAAGAATATAGTGAGATCAGTGTGGAGAATACTTACATACAAGGGCAGTTTGAGGTTAAGGAGGAGTGGATGTTAGGACTCTTGAAGAGCATTAAGGTAGATGAATTCAGAGGGCCTGATGGAACCTATACAAAGTTTTTGAAAAAGGCAAGAGAGGAGACTGCAGGAGCCCTGATAACGTCTTCTCTAGCCGCAGGTGAGGTCTCGGAGGACAGGAGACTAGCTAACATTGTCTCTTTGTTTAAGAAGGGAAGTAGAGAGAATCCAGGGACATAGGCCAATGAGCCTCACATCAGTGGTAGTGAAGCTATTGGAGAGGATTCTTCGGGTAGGAATCACTCCCATTTGAAAGAGAATGGGTTAATTACAGATGTCAGCATGGCTTTGTGTACGGAAGGCCATGTTCTTACTAATTTGATTGAGATTTTGATTCAGTGACAAAGGTGATCGATGGGGGAAGGGCCATGGATGTTTAGTGGAAGTTTACATGGATTTTAGTAAGACATTTGATAAAGTCCTTGTAGAGCTAATAAAGAGCACACCAAATAAAGTTACAACAGGTTTATTAGCATATAGTAGTTATTAGCATACACTACAAGTAGTCACCGCCGTGACTACATCCCGACTAACGACTGGTGGCCAAAAACGTTAGTATTATATGGTGACTGTAAGGTAAGAACCGGACTGGATTATGGAACGGGAGGTGTATACGTATGTGTCTTGGTATTTGGTACAGCAGATCTACATCTTTCCTCTTGAGAAAATAATGTAACTGGATACATATATGTGAGTATAATTAATCGGGTTAAACTGGCGTCTGATAAAAAACAACACTGGAGCAGGTTAAGCATAGTACCCGTATATAAGGGGTGGTTTGCAAATGCGACTCGCACGCGTACGGTACAGGCTCGCAACTTCATCCTTCACTGGCAGGCTGGTGGAGCACTGGAGACCCAGAAGACGGGTGAGGGGAGACTGGAGGGTGGGACATCGATGGTGATGGCGGTGGCAAGAAGGCAGGATACATGCTGGGCGTGGACAACGGAGTCGGGGGAGGGAGAGTATTAGTCATACCGTGATGCAGTCCAGGAGCAACTGGATACGGGATTGTAGGTTGCGGTTCCTTCACCGGTAGAAGGTGTTGACGGTTTCGCCGTTAGGTCCCACCATTAGAGTCGACCATGTACGAGCGTGGTTCTGGTGCCGGGCTGCAGATTATACCAAGGCGTCCGTGACCCTTGTCGGTTTGAAGCCTCAAAACTTGACCGCTTGCCAGCAGCTCGAGTGGTCTGCAGAGACTACACTTCCTGAGGGTGCTCAGGAAGAATAACATCACTCAGAGACTGCTGTTGTCCTTTTATCGGTGCTCCATTGAGAGCATCCTAACATACTGTGTATGCGTATGGTACACCAGCTGCACAGCGGCTCAGAGGAAAGCGCTCCAGAGGGCCATTGACAACGCCCAGAGGATTGTCGGCTGCCCTCTCCTTACCTTGGAGGACTTACACAGTTCCCGCTGCATCAAAAAATCCCAGAGTATTATAAAGGACATTTCCCACCCCGGACACTCCCTGTTTGAACTGTTACCGTCAGGCAGACGGTACAGATCTACAAGGACAAGGACAAACAGACTTAAAAACAGTTTTTACCCCACTGCTATAAAGGCACTAAATGTAGCCGCCAAGGAACGCAGGGGCGATACATAATAAGAGACTGTGAAATCGACAGAAGGATGTAGGGCTGGGTGTTTATGCGTGCTATTTTCATGATATTTATTTTAGTTGTTTATCTTTTTTTAAATATTTTACCTTGTATGTATCGTTAGCTTTTAGAAATGTTTGAATGGTGCACTGACTGGCTGACATTTTACAATTTCGTTGTACATGGTTCATGTTACAATGACAATAAAGAAACTATTCTATTCTTATTCTGTCGTACAAGTGTTTTTGAATCTCGCGCTTATGCTGAAGTTGTGTTTGAATTGCTGATGGCTTGAGAACCTGTGGTTGTAGTAGTTCCTTGGGTACGGGCAGCGTTGTACGGGTTTTCCTTGACATAAGGCGTTGGGCAGTAGACCCTAGCACTGGGTCGCAAGCAATGTGTCTCAAGTTAAGTAAATTCAGGTAAACATCGGACTTTGCCAGATGAGATCTTTCCATCAGCTATTTGACACTTCGGACTGCCCGGTCGGCCAGCCCGTTCGATTGAGGGTATTCGGGACTGCTGGTAATGTGATGAAAATCCCATCGTTGGGCAAAATTCTTGAAGCACTGGCTGGTGAACTAACATCCGCTGTCTGACACGAGTATGGCAGGCACTCCATGACTTGAAAGGTCGCGCTAGTTTCTGAACCACCACTGCTGAAGTGGGGCTGGGAAGCAGGTCAATTTCAAACCAGCCCGAGTACGAGTCGACTAGAACCAGGTATTGTTTATCACGCCATTTGAAAATGTCTGTTGCCAGTGTGGACCATGGTAAGGCAGGGACTGGGTTGAGTGAGAAGCGGCTGCTTGGTTTGATAGGAAGCCAGGCTGTTGCAGATCGCGCAGGCTTCCACCTTCTCTCGTATAAACTCGGTCATTCCAGGCCATAAAAACATGCGTTTGGCTCAAAGAATGGTTACCTCAGTGCCGGGATGTCCCCCAGGACCCAGTTGAAATATTTATCGTAAAGCAGTTGGAATGACTGCCTTGTGTCCTTTAACAATCACACCGTCCTGGAGCATCAGCTCATCACGGACCGGGAAAAACGGGCGAATGGTAGTAGGTACCTTGTGTTGTTTATCCGGCCAGCCATGCCGAATGATTGAGAACAGGAATTGTAGGGTGTTGTCGGCTGCTGTCTGGGCAGCTAAGTTGTCCAGGCACTCTGTAGGAAGGTAAGACACCATCATCACAATGCAGGTGTCATTATCTGACGGTCGTTGTTCGCAGTTCTTGCGTGGGGCTCTGGATAGAGTATCGGCTAAGTGCATGTCTTTGCCTGGCTTGTAAACCAGGTTGATATCGTAGATACCTTTGAAGCTGCATCATCGTCCGCTGTAGCCGGGCAGGAACAGCGTGGATTTGCTTGTTTAGAATGCTGATCAGGGGGCTGGTGGTCTGTTTCAACAGTTACAGTCTTTCCAAAAATAAAGTATTTGAATTTTGCGCAGGCAAAGACCACTGCCTGTAGTTCCTTTAGATTTGAGCATAGCGTTGCTCGGTCTCAGACATCGTGCGAGAGGCATATGCCACAGGCCTGTTGTCACCGTCACTGGTGCTCTGAAGGCCGGCAGCACCAAAGCTGTACTGGGAGGCATCACAGGTTAGCGTTACCGGCAGTTTTACATCAAAGTAAGCCAGAGTCGGTGCACAGGCCAGGTTGTTTTAGGGTGTTGAATGCTCTCTGGTGTTGTGTGTACCAGGACCAGGTTGCTATGTGTGTCTGCTGCCGCAGTGGTGCTGACAGTTCGCTGAAGTTTGGACTGAACTTACCCAGGTAATTCACCATGCCAAGGAATCTTTGTAAGCTGGTTATGTCTGTGGGAACCGGTAGTTCGTTGATGGGAATGGTCTTGGAAGGATCTGGTTTGAGTCCATCGTTAGTAAAAATGTGTCCCACATACTTTACTTCCCTGACCCGAAACCTGCATTTTAGGGGGTTAAGCTTAAGGTTGATGTCCTTGGCCCAATCCAGTACTTTCTTTAAATTGGCATCATGTTCTGACATATCACGGCGAGCAACGAGGATGTCATCGACAACAATGGTGCAGGGGTGTCCTGCAAACAGCTGTTCCATTGTACGCTGGAAGACTTCACTGGCGGAGTTGATGCCGAAGGGCATTCGCAGGAATTTGTAACGATTAAAGGGTGTGCCAAACGTGGTTAGTTCAGACGATTTGTGGTCTAACGGGATTTGCCAGAATGAGCTTTTGGCATCTAAAATGGAGAACACAGTCACTTTGCCCAAATGTGCTGCTACCTCTTCCACTGTGTGCATTGGATAGTACGGATACTTGATCGCAGTATTTAAATCTCTAGGGTTGATGCAGATTTGTATTTCGCCTTTGTTTTTCTTGGTGGCCACTACCATGGTTGACACCCACTCTGACGGGTCGTTGACTGTGGCGATGATGCCTAAGGATTCCATTCTTTGAAGTTTGTTTTGTACGCGGTCACACATGACATGCGGAATTCTATGAGGGGCTGGAGCAACAGGCATTATATCAGGGTTGGTTACAATAGAATATTTGAGTGGCAGCTTGCCAAGCTTGTTGTCAAAAAGTTCCTTATACTGAGTGAGAATTTGTTCAGTGGAATCTTGGGTGGGGGAAAGTTGGTGCACCTTTTCTGCAAAGCTTAACAATCCCAAGCCCTGGTAGGTATCAATACCAAGCATAGTCGTTACCTTGCCTGAAACAATTAAAAAATTCAGCTTGTGCACATGTGTCGCCAGATGGCACTGCAGGTCAACCCTGCCAACTGGGCGAACCTCTCCTCCTTCAAATGGAATTAATGAAGCGTTCGTGTTTACAACAGTTTCCGTGTTCTTGACCCTGGAAAACTCAATCAGAGACATAACATTACAATGAGCCCCAGTGTCGATGTTTGCCCCAGCTGTGGTGCTTTTGATTTTGAATGTAACTTCTGGATCATGTAGCTTACATGTAATCTCAGATAGAGACTGTATGTTTAGGCTGGAAATGTCTGGTTCTGACAAATTCTCACAAGGAGCTTGCGCTGGATCGGACAGGCCGTGGGAACCATCTTGCTGGAGCAGATTTACCTGCTGCTTGGGTTCTGTACGATTTCTGACAGCACCGAATAAAGTGTTTTTTTCTTTTACAATAGTGGCAATTTTCCTGTAGGCTGGGCATTACTCGCGGACAGCAGAGTGTGACCCACCACAATTATCACATTAAACAGGAGCCCTGCCAGTCTGCCTATCTTCAGGTGATGGGCATTGAACACGGTAGAACGGGTTGGCAACACACATTTGGTACGATGAGTGCGGATCCTGCCTAGCGAGACGAGTATGGGGGTCAGTGACTTTGGCAATGCGGCAAACATTATCTGCCCCACTGAGAGTCAGATCAGCATCCCGTAGCAGTTCAGTTTTCATTTTTTCATTTAGGATGCCACTCACCAGTCTGTCGCGAACAAGCTCGTCGCATGTATCTCCAAAACGACACAGGCTTGCAAAGTGTTTTATAGTACTGATGTATGCCTCCACAAGCTCGCCAGAGAGCGGGTTTCTTTGATAGAATTTGTAGCATTCCATAACCAAGTTGGTCCGAAGTTCACACAAACATCTGAATTTGATCATTAAACAAACTGGGTCATCTATAGACTCTGCAGCGGTGATCACAACATTGTTGTCATCCTTCACAGCCGGGGCATAGTTGAAATGCTCGGCTCATTGGATAACTTCAGATCCTGCAACGTTGAGAAGTACAGAAGCTATCTGGTCTGGAGGCGCTCCGCTATGGGCAACCCGAACATAGACATTAAAATCCCTCTCAAAAATCCGCCAACGCTCGCTGCAGCCAGCATCGAAAACTAGAGGGTCAGGCTTCTTGAATGACTGACCCATAATAAAGTGGAAAAAGGGGAAAGAAAAAATATATACTGGGGTATAAAGAAAATAAATCCGATAAACTAGAAGCAGAATGGGTACAGGAACTCTGACACCATGTAGAGCTCTTAAAGAACACACCAAGTAAAGGTACAACAAGTTTATTAGCATATAGTAAAGTTACATTACAAGTAGTCACCACCGTGACTACATCCCGACTAATGACTGGTGGCTAAAAACTTTAGTAATGTATGGTGATTGCAAGGTAAGACCCGGAGTGCATTATGGATCCGGGAGGTGTAGAACATATGTGTGTTAGTATTTGGTAGCACAGATCTACTGTCCTTCATGGTAGGCTGATCCAGAAGATTAAGGTTAATAATAACTTGGTCATATATATTCAAGACTGGCTTACTGAGAGAAGACAGGGGGTTGTCGTGGCAAGAGAATATTCAAGCTGCAGGTCTGTGACTAGTGCAGTTCCTCATAGATCTGTGCTGGGACCTCTGTTGTTTGAGATACATATAAAAGACTTGGGCGTAAACGTAGACAGGTTGATTTGTAAGTTGGCAAATGACAGCAAGATTGCTGGGGTCACGGAAGACTATACAGCAGGATATAGATCAGCTGCAGAATAGGGCAGAGAAATGGCAGATGGAGTTTAGGGGAACATATTCAATTAATGGCATAACCCTTAAACACAATGATGTACTGATGGACCAGGTCCAAGTCTACAACTTCCTGAAAGTGGCAAAACAAGAAGATAGAGTGGTAAGGACAGGCAAATGGTATGCTTGCCTTCATTGGTCAAGGCATTGAGTATAAGTGTCAGGAAGTCGTAATGCAGCTTTATAGGATTTGGTTCGGCTGCATTTAGAGTATGCATGCAGTTCTGGTTTCCGTTATAGGTACGAAGTGGAGGCTTTGAACAGGGTGCTGAGGAGGTTCACCAGAATGTTCCCTGGATTAAGGGAGAGGTTGGGTAGACCTGGATAGTTTCCTCTGGAATGTCGAAGGTTGCAGGCAGAGCTGATAGAAGTATATAAAATTATGAGAGGCATATATAGAGTAGTCAGTCAGAACCTATTTTCCAGGATCCAAATAAAAAAATGCTGGAGGGCATAGCTTTAATGTGAGAGAGGCAACATTTAAAGGAGTTGTATTGTGCAAGTGGATAATCTCTCCTTTCATCTGCCACATTTCATCACTCATTCAGTTTGTCCATATTTCCCTGAGGCTCCCTACATTCAACTCCGTACTCCTAATCCCACTTAATTTAGAATTGTTAGTAAACATTTGGTCCTTTCAGCAAAATTGTTGATTTAGTTTGTGAATAGTTGGGCCTCATATTTGCTATGGTGCAGTCTGCCAGACTGAGATTAATCCATTTATTCACAGTCTTTCTGAGTGAAAACCAATTCTCAATCAATGTCGGTATATTAACCTCCAGTTCCAATTATTCAAATTCATGTGTGGGACCTTATTGATAGATCCAAATATACCGCTTCACCTTATACCTTTTTTTTCTATTGGTCACATCCTCAATGAACTCCAACAGAGAAGACCAAACATTATTTTTATTTCACAGCACCATGCTAGGTCTGCTCAATAATTGTATTCTTCCCAAGGTGTTCTTTAATGTATTCTTCATCATGGATTCTGCTTTGGGCTAACAGTTTAGTTTGGTTGTTCCCTGTATTTGCCATCCCTCCTTTGGAAAATATTGGCTATCATATCTATGAACTTCCAATCCACAGGAACAAACTCTAGAACCTATATAACTTTGAAATATCATCTGCCATCCCCAAAGATGCCTCTCAAAATTCTAGGATGAAAATTATCAGTCCATGAAATTTATCAACTCTCTGTGGTACTATTTTTTGCCTAATAGTTAGTTCCTTCTATTCCTTATTCTCGTTAGGCGTGTAATCCTCTAATATATCTGGCAGGATTGGTATGTCTTCTTTCTCAGATACATACATTTGTTTAATTCCCCTGCCACTTCTTTATTTCCCCCATCGATGTGGACTCAGTGCACTGAAGGGCCTGCTTTGGTGTGGTATGATTGTAATACAATGTGATATAAGAGCAGATGTCAATAGACTTCAAAGAGGATTGTAAGTGCTTATGTGACTGTGTAAAATGGAAAAGACTGGCAATGAAAAGTGTGGGCCTCTTACAGATATATAAAACATTTGAATGGGGAATAAAGAACTGACAGGGTAATATTTATCACACTGACCAGGAAGAACCCATTTACAACAATCCTATTTTATTAATTACTGAACTACATACTTCAGATAATTTTACTTCGGAGTCACGTGAGTGACTACGTGAAGAACCCGTCCAGCACGCATGCGCGACATGAGCGTTCACGCAGTGCAACAGCGACGAACGGGAGTACGGGCGCTCCCGCTACAAGCTTGAAGGAATGGACCGTTAGGTAAGTACTTACCCACAGGTTCAAACTCAACTTTGCTCCTCTTTGTGCACCAGGGGAAAACTGGAGCAAAGCAGCACAGAGGGAAACCGCCCCCGTTCGACTCCAGGGAAGGAGCGTTCCGTCAGTGGAGGGGGCGAGAGGCGGCACCTGGACCGCACACGCTGTGGTCCACAGTCGGGGTACTGATCCGATGCCCAGTCCGCTAAGAGCTGTCTGACCAACAGCAGCGGACTGGAGGGAAATTCAAAATCCCTGCATACTCCGACAAGGAGACTCCCCGCCCGAGAACGTCAGAAATGCCGCCCGAGAACGGCAGGCAGCCTCTAGAGCAAAGTCGGCAACCAAACCTCGGGCTGGAGACAGACACGGAAAATGGAACCGGCACTTCAAACTACCGCCCGAGAGCGAGTAAGTGTCTGTTTTCCAAGCCTAGAGAAAGGTCATGGAGTAAAAACTCCAGCGAGACTTGCCTCGGGAGCTGGGGCAAGCTCGCCAAGGGAGCATGACACTCCCGCTCCAGTGCACTAACAGCACTGGCCATCTCCCTCATTAGAGGAGATCGATGGCGACCAGGGCTGGGCTGGTCAAGAAGAGGGGTCACTGGCTGAACAACATCGGGAGTATGCTTGAGGTACAGGATCAGGAAGAGCTGCTGGGTGTGAGATACCGCTACGTGGCTACACCACAAGCGAGATGGCCGTTTCAGTCTAAACTGACGGCCAGCTTACTACCTGTCTTTTCAAAAAACCTCTCCAAGACAGGTAGTCATGAGGCGTTGGATTTTATCACGCCTCCCCAAAATTGCATTTACTCAAAGTGCCCACCATTATTGGGGGATACATTGAGCAGGGCATTTAAAAACCCAAATATCTTAAATTGCATTTGATACCCCTGACGTCGGCTATCATTTTTGCATGCTCATTCCAGAGGGGTAGGGTAGTATGGCAAAACACCTGACCCTACTGTTCAACACAGTATGCGACCGCAACCTCTGGAAGGAAGTCATAAAACCTGCCCTCAACCTAAAAAATTCACAGGACTGTGAGAACGCCGACCTCACAACCACAGATCCTGCTATCTGGTAAATTTACCAAATCAAGTCTAAAAATTGGATGAAGTATCCAAGATATTCGACATCATGAGGGCAGGGCCTGGAATGAGCAAACCACACAAACCAGACAGCAGTACCTCCACGCGTCCACCAGTAGTACTTAATGGTACTGGTGAAAGCTCGGGGCCCGCATGCCAGTCCCCATAAGCCTTTTCAGGCCAGGGCCCAGAGCGGGTCCCATGGAAAATGCGCCACCCCCCAACAACACCATCCCGACAGACAAGGAACCAGAAACCGAAGAAATGAACACACCACTAAACAACAGTGAAGGCAGATGAGTATGGTTCCTACCATCACATAAAAGGTGAAGGGTTTGTACTAACGGGGGGGGGGGGAATCACACCTGGGTTTGGAAGCATGAAGAACTATCACACTTGTTAGTTATATACCAAAAGTATTCAAGGATAAAAATTGAATTAAGAAACTTGCCACCAGCTCAGCATGCACCCCAAAGGGGTTTACCCTCCCACTAAAAAAGAACATGAGGGACTAGCTAACTGGAGAAGATATACAAAGGGGTCATAAAGAAGTCTAATATGAACCTTTGGTACCAAAAAAACCAAAGTGGGTGAATGTCGCACCATCATTGACTTAACCACTTGAATATTTTCACCAGGTATACACACTTTAATGGAAACTTGTAACTGCTAACCGTGGATCTCCTTGGATACTTTATGGTAGACATCGACTTAAAAGATGCATACTATTCAGTACCCATTCATAAAAGATCTTCAGAGATACCACAATTTACCTGGATGGGGTAACTATGGCAGTATAAATTATTGACAATGGCTAAATATGACCCAAAACTGTTTTCCAAGATAATCAAACCAGCCCTGACACTATTAAGGAACATATTGTCATGGCATGTCTCAATGATATTAACGACAGACAAAACCATGGAAATAGCTAAATCAGCAGCATTAGCTACTAAAACTTATTTAGCCTGGGCTCTGTCATACAATCCAGATAAATCTGCGTTGACACCATCCACAACTATGGACTATCTGGTATTCAATTAACTCTATCCACTTGTCTATAACATTGCCAAAAGGAGAGTCAGCGTACTGGCACAACCTGTAACAAATTAATGGTAACAATCAACCAACCATTCAACAAAGTGGCAAGAGTAATTGGGAATTAGTAGCAGCATTACCAGCTACTTAACTTGAACCTTTCCATTAGAGCTAAGGTGCTAGTGTTAAAACAAAATAACCCATACCCAGAACAGGTGGTAAGTGGACTAATCCGTCACTACAGACACTGGGCATAAAACCTAGTTGGAAATATTGAGTGCGTTCTATGGGTAAAAGCATATTGTTCAATAGTGCACTATTTTGCATGTTCGTTTATAAATTGACAACATCACAGTGGTGGCATATACCAAACATGGGCGGAATAAAATCGATATCATGTGACAATTTATTTAACAATTGGTAATGGTATGTCGTCAAACATATTTGACCATCAGCAACTTACCTACCAGGTGAGCTAAATACTGTAAACAGACATATTAAACCAAAATATTTGCTGAAATTACAAAGCAATATGGAACACCAGGTACACAAAAAAGCTGGAGAAACTCAGCGGGTGCAGCAGCATCTATGGAGCGAAGGAAATAGGCAACGTTTCGGGCCGAAACCCTTCTTCAGTCTGAGTTTCAGCTGGAGTTTCTCCAGCTTTTTTGTGTACCTTCGATTTTCCAGCATCTGCAGTTCCTTCTGGAACACCAGATATCGATTTCCTTGTATTCCAATTGAATCACCACGTACCGATGTATCTCGCATGAAACCAGACCTTGAGGCAGCGGCAATGGATACATTCCCGCTGAACTGGGGGGGGGAATCTAATCTCTATGTTCTCCCCTTTTCTACCTCATCAGTCAGGTACTACGGCCTCATCAGTCGGGTACTACGCAAAATACAGATGGACTCTGCTTCAGGTATTTTGATAGTACCCGACTAACCTACACAGCCATGGTTCCCAGTGGTCCTCGACATGGTCATTAAAACCCCAATTACTTTTCCCAGTAGCCCAGACTTATTAACTCAGCCAGTATCAGGCATAAGCCACCCATGCCACGATAAATTAAACTACTGGGTTGCAGATTTGAAAAGACCACTGCTGGGCCTGGGTTGCAGAATTGGAAAGACCACTGTTGGGCCTGGATTTGTCAGACAGCACTATCGACACGATGACAGCATCCCATCGCATAGGGGGACAATCGAGAGCACATTAACCAACGGCATCACTTCCTGGTTCGGGAGCTGCAAGGCGTACGAACGGCACCAACTTGACAGGATTGTGAAGACCGCCAGCAGGATTATTGGTGCTCCACTCCCTTTCTTGCTGGACATATACAGGAAGAGATGTATCAACAGAGCCATCTCCATCATCAAAGACCCCTACCACCCATCACATCACATATTCTCCATCCTGCCATCTGGGAAGAGGTACAGGAGCATTAGCTGCAAAACCAGCAGGATGCTCCTCAGCTTCTTCCCGCAGGCTATAAGACTGTTAAACGGACTTTGCCCCCTGCCAAAGTATCGCGCACCAACCACCAACCTGGACAGAGCTACTGTCGTGCTGCTGCCGATCGGAACGCCTGTTGATGTTTAGTTGAGAGTAGTGTTAAACTTGTTCATGATATATGTATTTTTATTTCTATTTATTTTTTACTGCACACTGAATGGACACTGGTTTGAGTAACGTTTTTTTGTTTCCTCTGGGTATGTGAGTACTCAGGAAAATAACAATAAAGATATACAATACAATACAATATCCACAAGGGAACTATACTTGGCGAACATCAAGAAGTGGGAAGATACTGTTCAAATACAGGAACTACATATTCAACTACAACAAAACCTGTACTGGAGTTCCTGGCAGGTCTTCACCACAATGAAGGACTCAGCTACAGCGCCATTAAGACAGCCAGAAGTGCTCTGTCAGCCTACTTAACTCAGGCACCAGGACAAAAGGCCATAGGGTACCACCCGCTGGTGATCAGACTCGGGAGAGGCATATTCAACTCTAATCCCCCAGACCTAGGTACACCCAAATCTGGGATGTCAATGTGGTCCTGACGTACCTTAGGGGATGGTCACCAGCCAGGTCCCTCACCCTGGAACAGCCTACCCTGAAGACGGTCATGCTGATGGCACTTGTCTCAGCACAAAGAGTCCAGTTCCTCCATCTACTACATTGGACAATACGGTTATAACACCAGACCGTGTCACATTTACCATTCAGGGGCTGGTCAAACAGAGCAGACCAGGAACATCAGGTCCAGTCATGGAATTCCGGGCATACCCACCTGAACCACGGTTATGTGTCATGACCCACTTATTGAATTACATCGACACAATAAGAAATCCCCAAGGGAGAGAAAAAGCCTTATGGGTCAGCCACAAGAAACCTCATGTTCGGGTGACGAGCCAAACTATCTCAAGTGGCTCAAGCAGGTACTGGGAGTTGCTGGAGTAAATACTAACGTGTATAAATCTTACTCCACCAGGGCAGCATCCACATCGGTGGCTAAGAGGATGGACGTGCCTATGGACCACATCCTGGCTACAGCGGGGTGGTCTAGGGAGTATACGCTCCAAACTTTTTATAACAAGCCGCTGGCAGAACCTGTATCGTTTGCAGAAAAAGTATTAGAATCTGCAAATATATAATTTAAGCCTGGGGGAGCATTTTGGTCTTGTTATTGTTAATAACACCATTATTGTTTTACAAACAGATTCATGGTTAATTACGATAACATACTTCCTCCCTCGAATGACTTTGGCAGCGAGTGAAGTATGAACTGTTACATGGTTTGAAATCACAGAGCTTTAAAATCTTCACGTAGTCACTCACGTGACTCCGAAGTAAAATAGTAAGATTAAACAAGAACTTACCAGTTTGAAGTTTGATCTGTATTTTATGAGGAGTTACGATGAGGGATTACGTGCCCTCCGCTCCCACCCTCAATTATAGAGATCATCTGGTATTTAAGTTCTCCTTTTCTTTACTATGTTTATTTCAATTATTGTGTCTTCTGTGATTCCACACCGCTGCTTTGAAGTATGTCGCGCATGCGTGCTGGACGGGTTCTTCACGTAATCCCTCATCGTAACTCCTCATAAAATACAGATCAAACTTCGAACTGGTAAGTTCTCATTTAATCTTACTATTAAAGCCTATTCATCTGTACCAACTCTTCACCCCCACATTTATTTTCCTCATTATTTATATTTCCTATTCTGTTTCCATTATCCTTGTAGGAGCCATTAAGCTTGTCAGTATATTATAGCCATGTCTAACATTTTCAATATTTTAATTTGTATCTATGTATGCTTTTAGGTGGGATTTAATATGTAGAGGGGTGTGTCTATATCTGAAGAGGCTAGCTCAGGCTCGTTAATTTAGTTTCAGTTTACCTCGTGGGATTGTATGAATAACAGTTTTCACCATGAGCTGAGCCATGAGCTGAGCCGAGAGCTATGAGTCATAGACATGATTACGGGCTTAGAGCAAGTTTATGATATGATTGGAACAGCTACAAAGAACGTAAAGTGATGGACTATATCATTGTTTTGTATTACTTCAATAAAAAACAATTAATCTAGATTCAACGACTGTAAGACTTATTCTTACTATCTCCGGAGCTCGGTGAGTGCGTGAACTATATCACCACTACATCCTACGAGAAGTTATGACTATCAAGGTTGGACCTTGAGAACGTTACTAAAACTGCCATTATAATCCTTTTCTTATTTTCTATTAGTCCACTCTACGAAATGTGAATCTGACTATACAGGACAAGAAGGCAAAGGAACCCCCCCCCCTCCACCCCCTCCTCACTTCTCATGGATGGAGAAGATCCCGAAGGGACCTTTTTCCTTACAGATCTTCGGGCCATGGTTGGCCTGGAATGCATGCTTAGGTTCCAGAGAAGAGAGGAGAGGGTGGACCCAACTGAACACGTCCCTGACTTGATGATCTATATCATTTGGCAAAATATCTTGTTACCAGAACTCTCCATCAGACATCGTTATGCAGCTGGATGGTAGGTCTTCACTGTTCACTTCTTCCAACATTCTCAGAACCCTGAGTGACATCACATGCTGTACTGAAGGCTGCAAAGTGGATGTGGCCACCATCTGACACCTGGAATGTCCCTTTGCTTTGAAGGTGGGGAGAGCGATGCACTGGTACCTGTCCTCGTTCACTTCCTATGGCTGTTTTCTTCAGGCTAAAATTATTAACTCTGCATTTCTAATCCACAAATTCACTGAGAAGAAAATACTTGCTTAAAATGGAAATTATTTTATCCCTTTATCTCAGCCACAGGACCAGAAATATAAAGGTTTTTGAACTGTTTAACACTTACCTAACTGCTTCCATTAATGAGAGGTTCATTTAAAATCCTTCAGCAAGAGGCAGTTCACTAACAATTCCAGATAATAAAGAAACAATTGGAAAAACTCATGCATTGAATGAAGGAGTCCAGCAGTCCCTTTGAATTGAAGTATATCATTGTGATATTTATCAAGGATCTTTGAAAGATGTTCAACAAATCCTCTTTGAAGGTTTACCAAGTGTATGGTGAGTAGGGCCACATGAGAAAGCTCTGTTGCATCACAGATGCATATGTTTTGTTGTGAGTGATGTCATAAAATAACGGGAGTCACAAATGAGGGATGTTGTTCATCCATTTTTACCAATTCAACCTGAGAGGTCTCCAAGATTCCAAGATTCCTTTTTCTCAACACCCAATTGTTTCTTAATCTTCTTGGAAAGTTAATCAATCTACCTATACATCTGTGGTAGGAGAGTTACCGGAGAGGATTTAGAAGGACAAGATAAACATGCATTTGGATAGGCAGGAATTGCCAGCATAATCCATGGGAGATTGCGTCTCACGAATTTGAGTTTTTTAAAGAAATAACTATATGGTAGCAGCAAGGCCTTTGATATGGTTCCACATGATAGGCTACTCTGGAAGATTAGATGGTCTGTTGTCCAGGGAGAGCTAGCTAATTGGATGCAGAATTGGCTAAATGGTACGTAACAGAGAGTGGTGGTGGAAGGTTGTTTCTTGGACTGGATGCCTCTAATGCGGCTTTTTCACGGGGGCGACTTGACGCAAGAGTTAACCAGAGTTCAAGATCGTGGGAACCTCGTGCGATAACAGTACGGCATTCGTGGACCACTGTGGACCACCGTAGCGCTAACGGCAGGTCATCGTGTAACTTGGTCACTCGGGAGAAAATTCAAGAAAGTTTGAATTTCTCCAAGAGTGACTTGTACACTTGTGGTTGAGTATTGCAACATTATATGAACATAGTGGCCAGTGCGATATCCGTGCGATATCCGTAATAACTCTTGCGGGTACCGTGGGAACTCCTGCGAACGGTGAACCCGGAAGCTGGACAGAGGGGACAGAAGGTGATTAAAAATTATCTTCAGTGGGATTGAATTTAAAAAATAAATAAAAATAAAGATTTACATCCGCATATGGACATCAACTTATTCATGAGTTATGTTAATGAGATTCAAGAAAATAACTATAATCTTTAAAAGGGACTTTAAAAGGGACTTTACTGAAAGGTTACGCATTTTTATGGTCCGTGAGATGTTTTTCACATGTACTTCTTTGAGAGATACAGGTCGGAGTCCTCGGGTCCAGGGGTCCGGAACGCTACCAATCAATGTTGTGCAGAGACCCGTGTAAGGAGTGAACTGCACATGCTGGTTTAAACCGAAGACAGACACAAAAAGCTGGAGTAACTCAGCGAGTCAAGCAGCATCTCTGGAGAAAAAAAGCTGATGTTTCGGGACGAGACACATCTTCAGACTCAATTCCGATTAGGATGTCTGAAGAAGGGCTCCGATTCGAATCGTCACCTATTCTTTTTCTCCAGAGATGATGCCTGACCCGCTGACTTACTCCAGCTTTTTATGCTTTTCTTCCCAGATCTGACTTACCTGCTGAGTTACACCAACATTTTGTGTCCTTCTGTGCATATTAACTCAGCGAGTCAAGCAGCATCTCTGGAGAAAAAAAGCTGATGTTTCGGGACGAGACACATCTTCAGACTCAATTCCGATTAGGCTGTCTGAAGAAGGGTTCCGGTGTTGGGGGAGTCCAGAACCAGGGTCCCAGTTTTACAGTCTACCGTGGGAACTCTTTAACTCAGTAAAGTAAAGTAGCCTTTATTGTCATATCAGCGCACAGGCAGCGGTTGACTGTTGCTCTATTCAGTTTCCCAGGGGGTCGGGACAGGACTGGAGTTGGGAGAGAAAGGTGGGGGAGACGAGGGAGAGGAGGGGGAGACAGATGGGGGTGTCTTCATTTACTGACGGCGGGTGTCTGTCACTGAAACAGGCAGGTGAGATTTCACATCCACCTTGTGTGTGCCTCTCTCTCTCTCTCCCTCCCTCTTACACAGGCTGAGAGACTCTGCCTCTGTGAGTGTACGTCTCTTTCTCCCCCTCTCCCACACACAGTAAGACCGAGGTACTGTGCTCAGTCCATCTGTGTCTCCCACATACACAGTAAAATATGTCTCCAAATGAGCCAATTCAACCAAGGGAGGATATATATAGTGTGTGAAAAAAAAAGTTACATCATTTGTGTCACGTGTAGTTCACGATGTTCATTCAAGATTTAACGGGAAAGCTCGGGAAACGGACAAGTTCACTCGCACAAATAGCAGAAATGCCGAGTACCGTGGGAACTCTTTATCTACTGCCGTTATATCGTGCGAGACTCGTGCTGGACCACGACCTATTCACTCTGGTGACATCTTGCGTCAACTCGCCCCGTGAAAAGGCCGCTTAACTACTGGTGTGCCCCGAGGATCGATGCTGGATCTATTGGTGTTTGTCATGTATATCAATGATTTGGGATGGCAGATGGAGTGTAATTCAGATAAGTGTGAGGTTCTGCATTTTGGACAGTCAAACTAGGGCAGGACTTTCAGTAAATGGGAAGGCCCTGAGGGGTGTTATACCGAAGAGGGGATCTTGGAGTATAATTATATAGGTCCCTGAAAGTGGGATCACAGATAGGTACAAGGTGAAAGAGGATAGATTTAGTAAGAACCCCAGAGCAATTTTATCACCAAAAGGGTGTTGGTATATGGAATAAGCTACCAGATGAAGCTGGTTCAATAGCAACAATTTAAAAAAGTTTGGACAAATACTGTATTCATTCTATTCTGAATTTATTCTGTATTTAGTCTGAATTTATGCCCACTTGAATTCTTGCACACCTCTTTTCCAGACTTTGATAAGGTTCAGCATGGTAAGCTAATCATCAACTTTCCACCACAACACCCACACATACCTCCCCCTCCCCCCCCCCCCTAAAAAACCTTGCAGTCCATTAAAACCAAAAAAAGTAAAATTTCATAGTGTGTGTAATAACCAGTGCAAAATTCTAAAGTTATTATGGATCACAGACTATCCAAATAGACGAACGCTAGTAGAATTTTATTACCGTATACAGCAATAACAGATTCTGATTATTTGGTATAATGCTGTAAAACAGATATATAACCTGCAACAGAAGTGATGATTTGCTATGGATTGGCATGCAAAACAAAGAGCAGTAAGATGGCTCAGTGCTGGCCATATCCAGCACCAGGCAGCTGCTTGGTTTTCTTTGTGATTTTAGCCTTCTCTGGCCTGTCACAGTATTAATCCAAGATTTTGAGATCATAGTAGGGTGGATCTGTTTGGAAGCGTTGCAGATTAGCTGCCTGCTTTTTTTTTATCACTAATGCAGAAGCTTAAATATTCCACTTTGTGGTGTGATGGTGAAGGGTGGGCCTCACCCCATTACTAAACCAAATCTGAATAACCAGTATCACATCCAATTCTTCCTTATTTAAGTGATGTAGTCAAAGGCCTTCCTATGTCTGGCCTTACTCACCTCGTCTTAGTGTACATATCTTCTAGATAACTTATGCAATGAAGACTACTCTGATGGCACCAAAATAATTAACAGTTTTCTTCTAAAAATATTGATGGTAGGATATTCACATTCTTATCTGAATTCTGGCTGGCAAAATACATTAATCTCATAGCAGAGGCAGGTATCCTAGCTCTTTTCTGATCCGTGGAGGCATTCAAATCACCTTTTGAAGCTGTACTATAAAATATGTTCGAAAATTGTTAACTTTATTAATGTTGTCTCAACATTATTCTGGTTTTCTCTTTCCCCATGTGGCTTTTGATCTGACCATAATATCTTGACCATGGCCATGTAGCTAATTTATTTGTGGAATATCTCAACCTCTCTAGCTTTCACCTGGCAACTAATGCATATCTCCATAATCTAACTATTAACATATTAATGGTTACCTAACATTACTCTAATCACTTATTTTACTTTCCATTTAAATGCATTCTCTATTCCACCCCCAATTTACCTAGTTAGTTTACTATTCAAGTCTCCAGTGAAGTTATTTTGTATAATCAGCAACATAAAGTCTTTGAACAATCTCTTTTAAAGAATGTAATGCAATCCTTTTAATTTTCCTAAAAATATGGTTTGATGTATTTAACAATGATGACCTGATATGGTGCTTTTATGCTACACTTGATTAAATACTGCAATGGAGTCCCCTCCACTCTATGGAGCTCATCCCCTTCTCCACTCTATGAAGGTATCATTGAGGACCAGGTGGCAGATCCTTGATCGAAAATGCCCAGATTAGTTATCAGTGCTGCCAGAATGTAAAAAGGCAACATGTGAAAACATGCGAAGTGGTGATAACGTTGTTATCGCAGTAGGACCTATATATCACATATGGTTCTTGATTCGACCTTTGTTTTTCAGTCATAATAAAACAAGATCCAAAGTCAGGAGCTTGTGATCTGTTTATCATAAAGTCATAGTGTGATACCGTTTAGAAACAGGCCCTTCGACCCAAATTGCCCACACTGGCCAACCTGGCCACCTGCCTGCGTTTGGTCCATATCCCTCCAAACTTGTCCTATATATATGTACCTGTCTAACAGTTGTCTTCAGCGCTGGGATAGTCCCAGCTTCAACTACCTCCTCTGGCAGCGTGGTCCATACACCCTCCACCCTTATCAATAAGTTTGAAACTGCCTGTTGCATTCAGATGTCATAATTATTATATGATATTTAAAGGGGAAAGACAAGTGCAAGGGTGACTTAAACCAGGACGAGCTGGTCCCATTTCCTTTTGGCTGGGACATTTACTGTGTATGGACTCAAATATTGCAAAACGTGCATACGGCTGGTATGCATGACCTACACGTCAATAAAGGTGTAAATGTTATCTCCCTGAATCAATTTCTTGGCTGATACACTTTAAAATTTATTCTAAACCTTTCAATAGTTTTTCAGTAAATTACATATATTTTAATTGAATAAAAGGAGATGCAATATTTATCATTTTACCTCTTCTATTTCTACCATCCAAGAATCCAAAGAATTCAATTCCATGTGAAGAAACAATACATGTACCTTGAACTATTTATTGTTTTGTATCTATTGCTCGCTAGGTGTTCTACTCAACATTGGAAACAAACACAAGTTGTGTTTTGATTTATGGAACACCCGCATTCAATCTGCAGAAGCAGCCCTGAGCAATTTCCCTCCTGGGATAAATAAAGTTCTATCGTATCGTAATTGCATCTATGTACTTGAAGGGTTGAACTGAGCTCAATTGAAGAGTTTTTCTTAACGAGTGAATTTGGGGACAATCTTCTAATTTTGAGTCAGGGGTGTGGCCTATTTCTGATCTTGACAAATTAAATCTTAAACTGACATGGAAGATAACAACGTAAGTAGTTTTGTGTTGCATTTAAAATATATTTAAAACTTTCTGATCTTTTACACTGATTTAAACAATTCCACCCTGAATGCACTCCTATAACTTGTCTAGACAAAGAATGTCCAAGTGCTTGTAATGGGCCTGTCCCACTTACGTGACTTTTTCAGCAACTGCCAGCACCCATCATAGGTTGTTGCAGGTCGCCGAAAATTTTCAACATGTTGAAAATCTAGCAGCGACCAGAAAGACGCTACGACTCTTTGGGCGACTGAGGAGACTACTCACGACCATACAGGCGACATCCTGGTGACATGTCGCGAGTCCATGGTCGTGAGTAGTCGCCCAAAGAGTCGTAACTTGTTCTGGTCACCGCTGTGGGACAGGCCCATAACAAGCCTATTTTGATACCAATGCTGGAAGGTTCATTTCAAACTGTTGAGCAATAAATATCTGTGCAACAGCGGCGCAGAATTGAGTGCAGCATGTCACCAATGACCCCAGCCCACGTCCATTTAATTTTCATTAAATCTTGTGCTGAAAGTTGGTGTGCGTTGTGAGTGAGAATAACACAGCACCGTCCCCGGGAAGACAACCTGATATCTCTTTAATTGATCCAGTTGAATGATTATTAAAGAAACAAATTTAAAGAGTGAAAGATTGGATTAAGAGAGAGAGAAACAAAATAAATGGTACATTAAGAAAAGTTAAATGGTTTCCCACAACAATTAGAAGCTGAAGGAATGAGATTCCACACTTCGAATTAGATGTTTCTCATGCCAGAGAGATTGTTTGGTGACAGTCAACATTACTGACACTAAAAGAAGTACTTTGACTGAAATGGACAACAAATTTAGCTTCTATCTAACTTGCAAGTACAGGAATCTCATGTCAAACTGCAAGATGTTTTCATGAAGCGGCAGTGCGATGCACCTCAGCTAATGGTGGTGCAATGGTAACACTACTGTCTAGAGTTCTAGACTTTTGAATTCTTGTGTGGCAGTTGGGGAATTTAAATTCAATAAATAAAATTGATTTTTGTTAGGCTAGTTCAATTAATGTTAACTTGATATCATTGTATCATCTTAAAAACCCATCTGTTCATGACTGCCCTTCAGGGAAGGATATCTGCCATCCTTATTCAATTGAGCCTATATGTGACTGCAAACCTACTGATGTGCTTGACTTGGTTAGTTGAGGATCACAACTCTACTGCCACATGTCAGGAACAGAGTATACTTGCACTCTCTGAAATTGCCTCTCCTGAAATTGCTGTATCATTTGTGTGTAAAAAAGAGTGAATGTTGGATGCCTACTATTATTTTGACAAGAGTATCTCTGCCAATTCATTATTTGAATTTGATTACTTAAATACACTCTCCATGATTCAATCTTTTCACAATTTTAAATCATCAGAAATTAAGTTGAAACAATTTGGTACTTCACATGAAAATTAATTGGCTTAATAATTTTTCCAGGTGTCTTAGAATGTTATTATTTTTCCGATCAGAGATCTATTGTAATATAACTTTCCAAATATGTTTGAAACACTACATCTGGAAGAGATGAGATTCCTCTTAGCAGGTAAAGCAGACCAATTCCAAAAGACGTGGTCTACGCTTATGGACCTATTACAAGCATGAGGTGCAATAGTAATTTTAAAAATAAATAAATAAATAAATGGTATCAGGACCTGGCAATGGGAGGTAAAACAACAAAAACAGACTTGGTTGGTAGTCCCCTTTCTGCGGAGTTTAATGTTATAATAGAGCGATTGTCCCTACTTTCTTTTTCTTTCTTTTCTAGGGTCTACTTTCTTACTTTACTTCCTTCTCTAACTTCCTTTCTAAGGGGCTTTCTTTTCCCAACACTCTCTTGCACTTCACGACTCTTGCGCACTTTCTTTACTTTCCTTACTTCTATCTTTTTCTTAAAGCTCAAAAAAATGAAGCGGTACAAAAAATGTTTGAAACACTACATCTGGAAGAGATGAGATTCCTCTTAGCAGGTAAAGCAGACCAATTCCAAAAGACGTGGTCTACGTTTATGGACCTATTACAAGCATGAGGTGCAATAGTAATTTTAAAAATAAATAAATAAATAAATGGTATCAGGACCTGGCAATGGGAGGTAAAACAACAAAAACAGACTTGGTTGGTAGTCCCCTTTCTGCGGAGTTTAATGTTATAATAGAGCGATTGTCCCTACTTTCTTTTTCTTTCTTTTCTAGGGTCTACTTTCTTACTTTACTTCCTTCTCTAACTTCCTTTCTAAGGGGCTTTCTTTTCCCAACACTCTCTTGCACTTCACGACTCTTGCGCACTTTCTTTACTTTCCTTACTTCTATCTTTTTCTTAAAGCTCAAAAAAATGAAGCGGTACAAAAAATGCATTAAGATATATGTGTTGTGTATTATTGTAATTTACCGTACTTCTAATAAAAATAATTAAAAAAAAACAAAAAAAAAAAAACTAAAGAAAAAGTAATATAACTTTCCTTAATTCATCTCTTAAACCTACTCCTTCTGGAAACTGAAGCCATGGGAAACAAATCTGACCTCAAGCTGTGGATAACGCCCCTGTTGCTTTGCATTGAATAGAAACTTTCACTTCCTAGTGTCTCAGTTGCCTCCACAAGATATTGATAAGGTTCAACTTTGCAGCTGAAAGCAAGATTCTAACTGATGCTTCCATGTCCCATGATATTGGATATTAAATCTTTGAAGCAGCATAAGAAATTTAAGAAAGGAATTGGCTAACTAGGTTTAATGTCCAGGATTTAGTTCAGTTTAGAGACTAAACCAAGTGGGACCCATTGGGCCCCGTTCCCCCAATGCAATATTCCACCACACCCGTTCCCCCAATGCAATATTCCACCATTAACCCATAGCCCCCATTGCGCAGGCGCGGCTCATTTCCCCTCATCCCCCAGCACTCCCTCCCCCTCCTCTTCACCCTCCTTCCATAACCCCTCTCCCCTGCCTACGCCCCCATGACGTCATTGTGAGGTAGAAGCTGCTGTGTTTTTTATTTTATGTAAATGAGATCCCATTGTGATGTCATGGTGGAACGCTGCTGTGTTTTTGAAAACTGGGTTTATTTTTATGTAAATGAGATCCCATGGTGATGTCATTGTGGGGTGGAACACTGCTGACAGGCAGTTTATGTAAATGAGATCCCATTGTGACATAATATGCTGCTAACTGCCAGTGCAGATGAAAGATTTTTGTCAATCTGAACTAAACTTTGATACACCACACCACAGGACAATGGTGAGTAAGGTGGGCCAAAGATTGTAGCGCTTTCATATACCATTTTGGAGTAATTTCAGGAACAGGCTCACACCCACTCAGACGTAAAAACAAACAAGATGAGAATTTTAGTAATATACCAGATCAATTGGGACCCATTGGGTCCCTGTCACATGGAAGGCCTGGTTCCCCTAATGCAACCCGTTCAGCCAACACAATATTCCACCACTCACCCATTCCCCCAATGCAAGCCATTCCTTCCACGCATATTCCACCACTCACCCATTGTTCCCAACTGCGCAGGCGTGGCTCATTTCCCCTTATACTCAGGCACTCCCTTCCCCTCTTCACCCTCCCTCTTTTTTTCACTTAAAAAATTCCAATTGCACTTGTAACGGGCACGGTCAGCAAGTCGGCAGTTTATGTAAATTAAATCCCATTGTGACGCCATAGCTGCTAACTGCCACTGCAACTTATCATGCTGGATTTTGTAAAGTTAAAAATGTGAATAACTTGTAAAATATACCATCAATCTGAACAAAACTTGATACACCACACCAGAGGACAATTGTGAGTAAGGTGGTCCAAACATTGTAGCACTATCGAGTACCGTTTTGGCGTAATTTCAGGATCACATACGCAGACATTCGCACACACACGCAGACCAAATCACCCACATAGAAACAAACAAGACGAGAGGTTTAGTAATAGACTAGACCAAGTGGGACCCGCTGGGTCCCATTCCCCAACACAATATTCCAGCACTTACCCATAGCCCCCAACTGCGCTAGTGCAGCTGAGGGGTTCCTGTTGTGACACGAGATATCCCCATTGTGACGCGAGTCATGGCAACCCTCCCCCAACTGCGCCTCACCCTCGCGGCAACCCACCCTTAACTGCGCTTTGCCATCCCTCTTCCTACCCCTATCCTCCTCCTTTCCCGCTCATCCTCCAGCACACCCTCCCCTCCTCTTCACCCTCTTTCTTCTTTCCCTTATCATCCTCCCCTCCCCACTCTCTCCCTCTCCTACCCCTTTTACCAACCCTCAGTCACTCCCTCCCTCCATAACCCCTCTCCCTACCCAACCCCCTTCCTCTTCCTCTATGACACCTCTTCACCCACTCTCTCTCCTCACCTCCCCCACTTTCCTCTCCCTCCCAATCCCCTTCTCAATTTTTATGCAGTGAACTGTGAGGAGGATGCTATGAGAATGCAGGGTGACTTGGACTGGTTGGGTGAGTGGGCAGATGCATGGCAGATGCAGTTTAATGTGGATAAATATGAGGTTATCCACTTTGTTAGCAAAAACAGGAAGGAAGATTATTATGTAAATGGTAGGTAGACAAAAATGCTGGAGAAACTCAGCGGGTGCAGCAGCATCTATGGAGCGAAGGAAATAGGCAACGATTCGGGCCAAAACCCTTCTTCAGACTGATGGGGGGTGGGCGGGGAGAAGAAATGAAAAAGGAGGAGGAGCCCAAGGGCTGAGGGAGAGATAGGAAGGGGAGGAGACAGCAAGGGCTAACAAAATTGGGAGAATTCAATGCCCGCAGGATGCAGACTCCCCAAGCGGAATATGAGGTGCTGTTCCTCCAATTTCCGGTGGTGCTCGCTCTGGCCATGGAGGAGACCCAGGGCAGAGAGGTCGGATACGGAATGTGAGGGGGAGTTGAAGTGCTGAGCCACCGGGAGGTCAGGTTGGTTAATGCGGACCGAGATATAATATGTAAATGGTTGTCAAGTTGGGAAAAGGGGAAGTACAATGGGATCTGGGGATCCTTGTTCATCCTTCAATGAAAGTAAGCATGCAGGTACAGCAGGCAGTGAAGAAAGTAAGTAAGTAAGTTTATTGGCCAAGTATTCACAAACAAGGAATTTGCTTTCGTACTCCACCCACAAATAACAACATGACATACAGTGACAGTTACGAATGACTCAGAAAACACTAAACATTAACACTAATAAAACATTAAGGATAAAACGCCATTGATCAAGCATGTGAACCAACAAAATAACAGATCAAAGGGAGGCTACAGATTTTTTGCTGTTGAGTAGAGCAACTACTCGTGGATAAAAACTTTTTATGTCTGGCTGTGGCAGCTTTGAGAGACCGGAGTCGCCTTCCAGTGATTCAAATAGTTTGTTGCCAGGGTGAGACGGGTCAGAGATGATCTTGCCCGCTCACTTCCTGGCCCTTGCAGTGTACAGTTCATCAATGGAGGGAAGGTTGCAGCCAATAACCTTCTCTGCTGATCGGATGATTCGCTGCAGCCTCCAGCAGTAGTGCTTAGTGGCTGAGTCAAACCAGACCATGATGTGGAAGGTGAGAACAGACTCTACGATGCCTGTGTAGAATTGGACCATCATTGCCTGTGGCAGATTGTGCTTCCTCAGCTGGTGCAGGAAGTACATCCTCTGTTGTGCTTTTTTGACTGTGGAGTCGATGGTAGCCCCCCACTTAAGGTCCTTGGAGATGATGGTTCTCAGGAACTTAAAAGACTCCACAGATGTGACTGTGGTGTTGTTGATGGTGAGTGGGGTGAGGGGAGGGGGAATTCTCCTAAAGTCTACAATTAATTCCACTGTCATAAGAGCATTGAGCTCCAGGTTGTTGTGATGGCACCAGGATGCCAGCTGTGACACCTCCTGTCTGTAGGCAGATTCCTCCCCATCCTGGATCAGTCCAATCAGGGTTGTGTCGTCCGTAAACTTGAGAAGCTTGACAGAGGGGTCTGTGGAGGTGCAGTCGTTGGTATAGAGAAAGTAGAGTCGAGGAGAGGAGAGAGTACGCAGCCTTGCAGTGCTCCTATGCTGAGTGTTTGCGGGTACGAGATGTGCATTCCCAGCCTCACATGCTGCTTCCTGTCTGTCAGGAAGCTGGTGATTCACCGACAGAGGGGTTCAGGCGCAGTCAACTCGTAAAGTTTGGAGTGTAGTAGCTCTGGCACAATGGTGTTGAATGCAGCGCTAAAATCAACAAACAGGATCCTCGCATAGGTCCCCTGGCGTTCCAGGTGCTATAGGGTGAAGTGCAGGCCCAGGTTGACTGTATCATCCACAGATCTATTGGCCCGATATGCAAACTGCATAGGATCCAGCAGGGGGATCGTGATATTTTTCAGCTTGGCCAGCCTTTCGAGTGTCTTCATGACTGCAGAGGTCAGTGCGACAGGCCTGTAGACATTAAGACAAGTAATCCTTGCCTTTTTGGGTACAGGGACAATAGTGGAGACTTTAAGCAGGCAGGGACAGTACATGTTTGCAGGTACACAAAAATGCTGGAGAAACTCAGCGGGTGCAGCAGCATCTATGGAGCGAAGGAAATAGGTAACGTTTCGGGCCGAAACCCTTCTTCAGACTGATAGGATTACCTTCGATTTTCCAGCATCTGCAGTTCCTTCTTGAACACATGTTTGCAGGAACTGGTTGAGAATGTCTGTATAGACCGGTGCCAGCTGTTTGGCACAGAGCTTAAGAGTAAAGGGAGAAACATTGTCAGGTCCTGGAGATTTCCGGCTGTTTTGTCTTCTGAAAAGTCTCTCCACCTCCTCTATTTTTATTGTTGATATTGGATAAGTGATGTTGTGCAACACAGAGGGTGTGGGTGATTGGGTGTGAAGTGGTGATTGGAGGGGGTGGGTGTAGAAGGGCCCAGTCTTTGCAGACTGAGGTCAGGCTGTGAGTGGGTGTGAAGTGTTGGTTGGGGTGGGAAATGGTCCAGTCTTTTCGTACTGGAGTCTTGCCTTAAATAGGTGTCTGATTACAACATGGTGTCAGAGTGGACGGACTCTCTACTTGCTTAATTATATTGCTTTTATTTTAGTTTGTTGTTTTCTCCAGTGATATTGCAATGGCTTCTGCTCTCAGAAAACCAGAGATCCTGGTATTTGATGAGGATCTTGCAGAACGGTGGCGTGTATTTGAAGCGGATTTCTCAATCTACATTGAAGCAGCTCACCCTACTGCTGCTCCCGGTGTTCGAGCGTCAATTCTTCTTAATCTGGCAGGCACAGAAGCTGCTTGTCGTGCTAGAAGATTTCACTAAGAGCCAGCTAGATTTGACCCAGCTGGTGTCCAGATCGCTCCTGCTGAATCCGAGACGCTGACTGCCTACTACGCCAATTTCAACAATTATGTGAATTAAGTACCAACTTAGTCATGGAGCGGCATTTGTTCTTTTCCCAAAGCGAGAGACTGGGAGAACCTGTGGAGATGTATGTCAGTGCACTGAAACACATTGCCAATCGATGCGATTTCAGGGATATATGTGATAGCCCTGTCCGTGACCATCTGGTTTATCGTGTCTACCATGATAAGTTACACGACGAGTTACTGCGGGATGCTGACCTTACTCTAGAGACTGCTGAAAACCACTGTCGCATTGCTGAAATGGCTGGCGCTCACTCAAAAGTCTTGGGACACTCTGCTGGTTGTGAAATTAATGTTGCCGGTATGTCTTATCAAATCTCTCCCCATTTTCCTCAAGTGCCTGATACCTCTATCAAGTTGTGACTGATAGACAATTGCTTTAACTGCTGCTGTTTGTGACCGTTGCCCTGCGTATTGAAAATTATGTCAATTTTGCAACAAAATAAATCATTTCTTTAAATGCTGTTGTTCATGTAGCAACAGAGTTCAAACAAGATAATCTGTTAATTCGCTTGGCCGTGAATGCTCTCAACCAGCTCCCACGGATTTGCAAGCTGCTGGCGAAAGTTTTGATGTCGATGTACTGATTTAATGCATAAACAACTAGACCCCAAGGTCGCTTTGCTCGTTAATGGCAAGACTTTTTATCTGAAGGTTGATTCTGGCGCCAGGTGCAATGTTGTACCTAGCTGTGTTTAAAAAGTTACGAAAAACAGAGATTGTTACTCCAACGGCTGCTTCCCTTGTCCCATTTGCAGGAGGTCCAGTGCACCCTATCGGTCAAGTTGAGTTATGCTGCTGTCCACAACCTGAGTTTCTATGTGGTTCATGAAAATGTGCCGTCTCTACTGGATGTCAACGCATGTCAATGCATGCGTCTTATCTCTTTCAGCCTTTCTGTTTGTCATCTGACTACAGCCTGTAACTTTAGCAAATAAATCCTGACACAATACAAGATTTTGTTTGACGATAAGCTGGGCAGGTTGCCTGTCGGGTACATGATTACCATTGACCCTGAGGCAATTCCAGTTGTTCTTCCAGCTCATAAGATTCCCCATGCTATGCGGGACGGCGTTCAAAGTGAACTTAACAGAATGATGTCTCTAGGTATGATTACTCCCATCACTGACCCCTCGGATTGGGTCGTGGCTACGAAGAATAAAGACAAGATACGGATTTGCATCAACCCCAAGGACTTAAACACAGCAATTAAATGACCTCACTACGCCATGCGCACTGTTGATGAGATCGCAGCTCAGATGGCTGAGGCAACTGTATTCATGGTGCTAGATGCCAAGAGTTAATTCTGGAAGATTTCACTGGAACACAGCTCCTCCAAGTTAACCACTTTCAGCACTCCATTCGGACGTTACAGATATCTTCGCATGCCTTTTGGAATAAGCTCTGCTAATGAAGTATTTCAACAAGCTATGGAGCAGTTGTTTGCAGGCTACCCATGCTCCATCGTAGTGGATGACATCCTCGTTGCGGGATGAACTGTTGAAGAACACGATGCTAATCTGATAAAGGTCCTGGATCGCGCCAAGGCCATCAACCTCAAGCTGAACCCTCAACAATGCAAATTCAGGATAAATGAGGTGAAATACATAGGCCATGTGTTTACTAAAGAGGGCCTAAAAACGGATCTGGCGAAAACCAGTGCTATCAACGAGCACCCAGCGCCCGCAGATGTGCTAAGTTTGCAGAGATTCCTTGGCATGGTTAACTACGAGCAAATTCATTCCGAGTTTTAGCGAAATATCAGCCCCATTGCGCCAGCTTACACACAAAGACACGGATTGGACTTGGCACGAGCAACAGCAGAGAGGGCGTTCGACACTCTTATGCAGCAGATGCCTCGTGCTCCTACTCTCGCTTACTTTGATCCTAAACGACCGGTCACACTGACTTGTGAAGCCTAACAATACGGACTAGGCGCAGCATGTCTTCAAAATGATGGTAATGGCAATAAGCCTGTTGCCTATGCCTCATGCACCATGACTGACACAGAACAACGATATGCCCAAATTGAGAAAGAGCTGTTGGCGGTTGTTTTCGCCTGCAAGAAATTTGACGACTTTATCTTTGGACACACGGTCACGATTGAAACTGACCACAAATCTCTGATCAGCATCTTTATCAGTCCAATCCATGCCTCTCCAGCCCGCCTACAGCGGATGTTGCTGTATGACATTGTTCTGATCCACAAACGTGGTAAGGATATGCACATGGCTGACACTCTCTCGCATGCACCCCGGAAGACCTGCAAGACCTCGCCGGATGATGTCTTTATCGTAATTACTGTATCTTTTAAACCCTCGTCATGTATGGAGGACTTGGTTGCCCACATTACTGCTGACAGTACTCTACGGTCGCTTGCCTCCGTCATTAAGCGCGGCTGGCCAGACAAACACTACAACATTCCGCTACCTGGCCTTTCTTTGCCATCCATGATGAGCCAGGATGGCATTATTTTAAAAGAACACAAGGCTGTGGTCCCTGCTTTGCTGCACAGCAAGTATTTTAACACTGTCCATGCAGGGCACCCAGGCGCTGAAGCTACTGTCCTACAGGCAAGAAGCATGTTTTACTGGCCTGGCATGACCGAATACATTACTGAGAATGTGGCGTCCTGTGCAGTGTGCAACAGCTTGGCACCTCACCAACAAAAACAACCACTTCTTTCACATCGACTCCTGCACTCCCGTGGTCTACAGTGGCAACTGACATATTTGAGTGGCATGGCAAGCAGTACCTGGTACTCGTTGATTCGTATTCAGGATGGTTTGACTGATGTTCTTAGCAGCCCCACTTCTCACAGATTTCCGGGTATACTGTTATTTGATAACGGCAGTCAATTTACCAGCCAACACTTCAAGGAATTTGCTGCATGCTGGAATTTTTGCCACATTACCAGCAGCCCTGAATATCCACAGTCGAATGGACTAGCTGAGCGGGCTGCCAAGAGTGCCAACCAGCTCATGAAACGTTCGTACAGAGCCAATTCCGATGTGTTCCTGGATCTACTCAAAGTACGCAACATCTCCCGTGACCCCATTTTGGGTTCACCTGCTCAACGTTTATTGTCGAGGCAGACCTGAGCCACGGTGCCTGTGGCGGATCAGGCATTGATCCCTCAGGGGGTTCCACCATCGGTAGTCCAGTCCAGGTTACAACAAAAGCGTGACATTCAGAAACAATGGTATGACAAAACAAGTAGGCCACTGCCACCATTGACCAAGGTGGTTCATTTGCAGACTGACAAAGGCCATGACCGTAATGGTGTAATTTCTGGAACTGCTTCTGAACCATGCTCATAGAAACATAGAAAATAGGTGCAGGAGGAGGCCATTCGGCCCTTCGAGCCAGCTTTGTGATCATTGTGATCATGGATGATCGTCCCCAATCAATAACCCGTGCCTGCCTTCTCTCCATATCCCTTGATTCCACTAGCCCCTAGAGCTCTATCTAACTCTCTCTTAAATCCATCCAGTGACTTGGCCTCCACTGCCCTCTGTGGCAGGGAATTCCACAAATTCACAACTCTCTGGGTGAAAAAGTGTTTGCTCACCTCAGTCTTAAATGGCCTCCCCTTTATTCTAAGTTTGGCTCCTGGTTCTGGACTCACTCAACATTGGGAACATTTTTCCTGCATCTAGCTTGTCCAGTCCTTTTATAATTTAAAATGTTTCTATAAGATCCCCCCTCATCTTTCTAAACTCCAGTGAATACAAGCCTAGTCTTTTCAATCTTTCCTCATATGACAGTCCCGCCATCCCAGGGATCAATCTCGTGAACCTACACTGCTCTCATATCTGGTCAGTGCCGATGGCAGCACCTACAGGCATAACAGACAACATATCCTGCCTGTGAGCGAGCCAGTTCCACCTCCGTATTCAGACCGTACAAGTGTACTTCCGTCTGTGTCCAGCGGCATTAATCCGCCTACACCAGCACAACAACCCACGTCTGCAACGGCTGCTTTGCCAGTGGCGACTTTGCCTGCGCTACAGTCTCCTGTTGCATTACCGGGAATGCTGGTTCAGTCTCCCTCACCTGTGAAGCCACCCGCTCTGTCCCCAGTGGGAAAAAACAAAGATTGTCTTTATCGCACATATGCTGGTCGTGTTTGCAAGCCGATTGTGAAGTACCCGGGCTATGTTTGACTTTCCTCCAGTTTATTATCAATTACTATGCATAACTTACTTAGTTAATGGTTTGGTACAGATGTTTAATTCTTTAAGAGGTAGGATGTAGATCAGTGTCACTCATGTTAGAAGTCATACTTTGTAGCTATGCCCACTAGCTTAACAGAAAGCTTCCCTGCCTTGTTCTCACACTTTTAGAGTAACATGCTAGTATGAAGTTGCCTATGCTGTAAGGTTAATAAAGTCTTTGGACCTTAATCACGGTGAGACTTTGGTTATTCCAATGGCAGAATCACAACATCTTTGGAATGTGGGAAGAAACCGGGGCACCCAGAGAAAACCCATGCCATCACAGGAAGAACGTACAAACTCCGTAGAGACAGCACCTGTAGACAGATTGAACCTGAGTCTGTCGTGCTGTAAAGCAGAATCTCCACCCGTTGCACCACTGTGCCGCCCCAGTTTTATTTCAGCTAATATCAGTTTGGCTTTGTGTGTAACTAAAAGACAGTAATGTATTGGCAACATCGCCAAAATCAGACCCTCTCTCACACCTCCCGCTGCTGAAAGACTCATCCATGCCTTCATCTCCTCCCGACTGGACTACTGCAACTCACTTCTCCTTGGCATCAGCTCCACCTACATCAACCGACTCCAACTGGTCCAGAACGCAACCGCCCGACTCATCACCCACACCAAATCCTGGCATCACATCATTCCAGTCCTCAAACAACTTCACTGGCTTCCCATCTCCCACCGGATCACCTACAAAATCCTGATCCTCACCTACAAAGCCCTCCACCATCTGGCCCCCCCATATCTCACTGACCTCCTCTCCCCCTACCAACCTTCACGGTCCCTCAGATCCACTTCAGCCGGTCTCCTCTCCATCCACAAGTCCAACCTCTGCAGTTTTGGGGACAGAGCCTTCTCCAGGGCAGCTCCCAGGCTCTGGAACTCCCTCCCCCAACTGATCCACAATTCCGTGTCCCTCACCATCTTCCAGTCCCGCCTCAAGACCCATCTCTTCACCTCTGCCTATCCTTAGCCCCACATCCCCCTCCCTTTTCATCTGTGCTTGAATTGCCTCATATTGTGTTTTGAATTGAATTCTGTCTTTAATTTGTGTACTAGTCATGTCTCTACTATTTATTTCATTCCGCTTACATGTTTTTCCTCTACTTGCTAAATTTTCGTAAGGTGTCCTTGAGACTATTGAAAGGCGCCCATAAATAAAATGTATTATTATTATTATAGTAATGCAAAATATAGACTTAACAATTTAAGCAATGCAAAGATTAAAAGAATAGATTGGAACCAAAATGCTACTTTTAATTTTGTGCAAATTAAATAAATGTTTTTCTTTTCGCCAGGAAAAATTTACCGTGATTGGAGAGGTCACATATCAGTAGAATCCTCGGGACCTGTTGTCGAGTTTCAAAGAACACTGTTACAAACGATGATCTTGAGAAGTAGACGGAAGTTGGTACCACAAAGCAATGTACAAAAAGCTCTCAGCAACTTATTGAGGAAAAGTAATACCAGAGTCTTGAGGGTATGAGTAAAAGAGCAATATATTTCTGTATTCATTAAAAATAGCTATACAGTTACCTTGGGTCATTTCACATAAGAAATTGTGTGAATGAGAAAAGTATTTGATTATTTATTTTATTCTGTAAAAACTGGAGTACTTTAGTTAATTAGCTGTTGTAAGAATTCTCTAATCTGCTCAGCTGCATAAAATTATCATTATTACCGGACACATATCCATTCCAGAACATGACTGACAGCAGCTCACATAGAGAAAGGGAAATGCAACAGAGCCTATCTAGCCTTTATGAGCAGATTTTTTTTAAAGTATGCTGCAAACAGTATTCTTTCTGGTAACCAGAAATGTGAACAGTTATTTTAGCTTCAATACATTTGCTGATACATCTCAGCTGCTATTATATTGACTGACCACTCTGCATGTTTTTCATTTCTGGTGTCATTAATTTACAGTATCTTGGGCAACATTTATAGATTTAACAACGTATTTGTAAAATATGCATATATGTGTGAGATTTTACATTAATTGAGAAATTCCGTCACAGAGACATGTTTCACGGAGACATGGCTCATCCCCAACTCTCCAGATACGGCGCTCTAGCCCAAGGGATTTCCCATGCACCACATGGACCGAATGGCATTGTCAGGGAACGGAAGAGGCAGTGACAACTGCTTGTGATAAACTCGACATGTGCTTGGACGTGGCAGTCTTGTCCTGTTTCTGCTCCCCCGACCTATAACGTGTGGTGGTTTTGTGTCGACGGTTCCACTGACTGAGAGTGTTCTCCACCATCATCCTGACTGCAGTCGCATCCCACCTCAGATAGACGTTAAAGGGCCTGTCTCACCAGCATGTGATAGCATGTGTCTAGCGCGACCAAACGTGGTCGCTTGAGGCGTACAGCCGCGCGGGGCTGGTCCCACTTCGATCGGCGGAGGCGTATGGAGTTGTGCGGGGCTGGTCCCGACATCGTGCGGGGCTCCAAAAATCTTGTACTGTTCGAAAATTCCATCCGCCAATGGCCTGTCGGCCCGCAGGCGCATTGAGGACGTACGCAGTGACTCGACGGCGCATAGGCAGCATCTTGACGTCGTACGCAGCATCTTGACGGCGTAGCCTAGCGCGTGGCATTGCGCGATGACATCACCGACCGGCGTGCCGTTGCGCGATGACGTCACTGCCCGACGCCGTGCGACATTCAAATTCAGTCGGCCCGCCTCCTGCCCAGCTGATTGGTGAGTTTGACGTAAATTACGTCACGCGCGAACTTTGCATGTACTTACCGCGAACTTAGCGCGAACTCCGCTTCCATTTGGTCGTGCTAGACGTCAAAGGAACTGAGTGCCACAATCAACAAGCACAAACGGGTGTATCCTGAAGCTTTCCTCTTCATCGCTGGGGAATTCACCCAGGCTAGCTTGAAGAAGTATCTGCTGAAATACCATCATCTTCTACACTAGATGACCCAATGCATTTGACAACTGCTATACCACCATCTGCTCCAGCCCTCATCCACACTTTTGAAAGTCTGATCACTTGGCTTTGCTTCTTCCTGCTTGCGGACAGAGATTGAAAAACACAGCAGTAGTGAAAATAAATACGAAGTGCTGGTCAGGGGAGGCAGAGGACTGGTTATGGAACTGCTTTGAAGCGATGGACTGAGCCATGTTCACAGATTTGTCAGGAGATGAATGATAATTAAGTACTTACAAAAACATTCCAAGTCTCTCCCAACCCTACATAAAACAGGAGATTTGTAATCTGCTGTAGACTAGATCTGTGGTATTTAGGACAGGCGATCCAGAGTCATACAAGAAGTTTAGGTATGATCTACTGAAGGCCATCATGAGGGTGAAGCCACAATTTCTGACAAATTTCAGTCACAGGCAGATGTTTTGGCCCTTGTGGCTAAAGGGATCAGGGGGTATGGAGAGAAGGCTTTTTCGCTGATAAAATCAGCACCATCTATCAATATTTATCCCCTGTACCCGACTCCCCAGCATCTACTCCACCACCTACCAAGGCCCCTCCTTTCAACATCTCCACTGACCTCCTTACCCCTCCTCCACACTGCTTCCTCTCCCAGTTTGACCTGGTCACCCCTATTGAAATTTCCAAACTCATCAGCTCTTCCAAACCCACTACCTGCTCCCTCGACCCTCTCCCCACTCCCCTGCTGAAGTCCTGCCTCCCCGTTCTCTGCCCCTACCTCACTAATCTCTTCAACTCCTCATTGTCCCAAGGAATTGTCCCCTCCACTTTCAAAACTGCTGCTGTTACACCAATCTTAAAGAAACCTGGTCTTGATCCCTCCTCTCTCATTAACTACCGCCCAATCTCAAACCTCCCCTTTCTTTCAAAAACCCTGGAGCATATCGTTGCATCACAACTTCATTCCCACCTCCTTGCGTATAACCTACTTGAACCCCTCCAATCTGGCTTTCGCCCCCTCCATAGCACAGAAACTGCTCTCCTCAAAGTCCTCAACGACCTCACCTCTGCTGACACTGGTTCCCTCAACATCCTCATCCTCCTCGACCTGAGCGCAGCCTTCGATACAGTGAACCATAACATCCTGCTCACCAGACTCAAAGACCTCGGCATTGAAGGCTCTGCACTCAGCTGGCTCCGTTCCTACCTTTCCAACAGATCCCACTTCATCTCTCTCCACAACCACACCTCTGATACAGCCACAGTCACTTAAAAGGCGTTCCCCAAGGCTCCGTACTCGGCCCCCTCCTCTTCATCATCTACATCCTCCCCCTTGGTCAGATACTCCGCCACTTCAACCTGGACTTCCACTGTTATGCTGATGACACCCAGACCTACCTCGGCACCAAATCCACCCACAATCCCCCCCCCCCCCCCACCTCTCGCATATCAACTCTTGTTTGTCAGCTATAAAAACCTGGATGCAACATAATTTCCTCAAACTCAACAGCAATAAGACAGAATTCCTCCTCATAGGCTCCAAAGCCACACTCAGCAAAATCAATAACCCCACTTTCACCATCGACGGCACCACTGTCTCCCCATCTCCCAAGGCCCGCAACCTTGGCGTGATCTTTGATTCCACCCTCTCCCTTGAGCCTCACTTCCGCCATGTCATTAAAACCTCCTTCTTTCATCTCCGCAACATCTCCAAACTTAGACCCTCTCTCACACCTCCCGCTGCTGAAAGACTCATCCATGCCTTCATCTCCCGACTGGACTACTGCAACTCACTTCTTCTTGGCATCAGCTCCACCTACATCAACCGACTCCAACTGGTCCAGAACGCAGCCGCCCGACTCATCACATCACATTATTAAATCCTGGCATCACATCATTCCAGTCCTCAAACAACTTCACTGGCTTCCCATCTCCCACCGGATCAACTACAAATTCCTGATCCTCACCTACAAAGCCCTCTACCATCTGGCCCCCCCATATCTCACTGACCTCCTCTCCCCCTACCAACCCTCACGGTCCCTCAGATCCACATCAGCCGGTCTCCTCTCCATCCACGTCGAACCACCGCAGTTTTGGGGGCAGAGCCTTCTCCAGGGCAGCTCCCAGGCTCTGGAACTCCCTCCCCCAACTGATCCGCAATTCCGTGTCCCTCACCATCTTCCAGTCCCACCTCAAGACCCATCTCTTCACCACTGCCTTTCCTTAGCCCCACGTCCCCCTCCCTTTTCATCTGTGCATTAATTGTCTCATATTGTGTTTTGTATTGAATTCTGTCTTTACTTTGTGTACTAGTCATGTCTCTACTATTTATTTCATTCCCCTTACATTTTTTTCCTCTACCTGCTAAATTTTTGTAAGGTGTCCTTGAGACTCTTAAAAGGCGCCCATAAATAAAATGTATTATTATTATTAAGGCAGGTACAGGATACTGAGTTGGATGATCAGCCATGATCATATTGAATGGCGGTGCAGGCTCGAAGGGCCGAATGGCCTACTCCTGCACCTAATTTCTATGTTTCTATGTTGTGGCAATGCTTGCCTGCTGTGGCTTTCTACAAATCAAAACCGGGTTACATAAGTGGCAACGACAAAAATCTTCTAGATGAGCTCATTGACTTTACGCACACTATGAAAGAGAGAGCAATGACACACTTACATGAGCCCTCCCTTACACAAGCTCCCATGTGCCACCACAACCATGTGATCTCCATCTCAGAGGCCAGTCCTTCAAGAGAGTGAATCCATGCTAAGTGTGCGGCCCAGACAGCGAGTGCTGAAGGCCTGTGCAAGTGAACTGTCTGAAATATTCAAGGACATCTTCAACCTCGCACTCTGTCGTCTGTGGTATCTGCCTTCTTCAAAAGGGCAAGAAGAGCATGGTGATTTTCCCCAATGACTAACATCCAGCAGCACTTAGATCCACCCTAATTAAGTACTTCGAGAGGATGGTTATAGCACAATCAACTCCTGCCTTAGAAATTATCTGGAATTGTTTTGATTTACCTATCGCCACAACAGGTCAACAGCAGATGCTCTCACTTCCTCTCCACTCTGCTCTAGGCCATCTGCATTTTCAGAACAGATAAGTCAGGCTGCTGTTTATCAACTACAGTTCTATGTTCTTCACAATCATTCCCTCCGAATTCATCACCAAACTCCAAGACCTCCTGTTGCAGGTGGATCCTATATTTCCTCATTGGTAAATCTCAATCAATGCAGATCAGTGACAACATCTCATGCTCACTGGTCATCACATAGATGCACTTCAGAGCTGCATGAGTAGTTCCTTGCTCTGCTCCTTCTACATCCAAGACTATTTGGCTAAACACAGCTCTGATGCTATCTATATATTTGTCAATGACTCCGCTGTTGTTGGTCAAATCAAGGGGTGATGATGAGTCATCCTACAGGGGTGAAAGAAAATACATGTTTGAGTGGTGTCACAAATGCAGTCTCAAACACAATGATAACAAAACAAAGGAATTAATTGTTGACATCAGAAAGGGGAAGTCAGGAGATTACGTGCCAGTTTTCAATGGTGGGTTGGTGATCATGACTTGTTTTGGGCCCAGCACATAAATGCAATCATGAAAAAGATGCACGAGTGCCTCAACCTTCTTAGAAGTTTAAAGAAATTTGGCATGTCACCATAGACTCTAACAAACTTATACAGATGCACTGTAGAAGGAATCCTGACTAGTTGCATCATGGCCTGATATGGCAATTCCAATGCACAGGAATGCAAGGGGCTGTAGACGGTCATCCCGGACCTTTGTGGGAACAGCCCTCCCCACCATCTACATGAGACACTGCCTCAGGAAGGTTGCATTTATCATTAAGGAATCCCACCATCCAAGCTTTACCATTATCCTGCAGTTACCATTGGGCAGGAGCCTAAAGTCTCACCACTAAATTCAGGTACTGCTATCTGCACAACCCCAATCCTATCTCAGCCATGGAAAACTATGGAACTATCATGGACTTGTTTTCTCTTTTCTTCACACTAATGTCTTGCTTTTTGCACAGTATTATTCTTTTCCTTTTTTGTAGAATTTATGTACAATTTATGTTTTTTATATATTACTCAGAGTATGTGACTGATGCTGCTGCAAGCAAGATTTTCATCGTACCATTATGTCACTGTGTTTATGCACAAGACAATAAACTCAAAATAATTATGATATTGGGAAATAATCTGCCACCATTTATATATAAAGTATTTTCAGTATGAAATAGTTCTTAAATATGTATTTATCTTAACAATTTAGTATTCTGTCAATTCAGATATTCTGCACCCATTGTTCATTGATCAATTATTGCACATTCACAGGTTGGTTTTGTGTTACCTGCACACATTTACCGGGCTCACACAAAGCATTCTACTCTCTGATGACTAACCTCAAAGTCCCATCATTCCTTCTAGATGATCCCAACCAGGAATATCTTCATAGACCTAGAAAATCAGTGTCTCATACAAGTCTGGTTACAGAACCATTGTAACATGAATTTACCAAAGGGTTTGTATCAGCTAAGAAGGTTTTTTTTTCAAGGCTTGGGCAAACTTACAATGGAGACAGTTTTCTGAGATACCAACTTTTATGTAAATATATGGAGCTGCTCTTGATCATATTTGAACTGAGTGAATACAGTCGCATATATGTTTTTCTGAAATTATTCCCAATGGACATAAACATTTACACATCTGTGAAAAATGAGTTGTATTCTTGAAAATCACGTTCACATAGAGTAGAGGAATGCAGTGCACTTTTTGCCGGTTGGTAATATTCCCCTCTTATTTTTTAGCAAGATCTTCATGTTTCTGAAGACATTTTGCTGCTTTGAAGCACTCCAAAATGACAAAGCAGGTGGAGCTATTCCTGAAATTTGATATTAGCAAGAAATTAAATAGCATTGGTGTGAAAAGTATCAGACATTGTTCATTTACTGAAACAGCCTTTAATCACACTGATAGCTAAGAAACTGTTTAAAGGGCCAATCACATTAACTCTGCATTCACGTCCATCAAATGGTCCAGTCAGGAACATCCAGAGTCAAATACATTGTTGGATATTTAAAATCTGAAAAATACTGGCTATTCAGAAATGTTAGAAGGGCACATGTTAATCTACTCTTGATTCCACTAAGCTCTTAAGGGCCTGTCCCAATTAGGCGACTCTTTAGGCGACTGCCAGGGACTAGTATTAATGGAATTCGCGTACGATACCTGGCACCAACCTATGACAGCACCTACGACAATCTAAGACAACACCTATGACAACCTACAACAACCTACGACAGCAAAAATTGTCGCCACTGTCGCCGAAAAATTTTCAACATGTTGAAAATTTTACGGCAGTTGCCTGTAGTCGCCCAAAAAATCGCCTAAGTAGGACAGGCCCATTAGGCATCAGGTACAAATGGTTACTAACACTTCATCAAGAGTGACACTTTTTTGCCTCATGGCCTCATGGTAGACTAGTCCGGATGGTAAGATCACATGGGATCCAGAGTGAGCTGGCCAATTGGATATACAATTGGATTGGTGGAAGGAGCCATAGTGTACTAATGGAGGGTTGCTTTTCAGATTGGAGGCCTAAAACCAAGAGGGTGCTGTGGGGATCAGTGCTGGGTCATCTTTTGATTGTCCTTTAACTTAACAATTTGCATGTGAATGTAGGGGGCATGATTAGTAAACTTACAGATGGCACTAAAATTGGTGGTGTGATGGAAGTGAAGAAGATTGTCTGAAATTACAACAGACTCTAGGCCAACTAGAAAAGTAGGCAAAGGACTGGCAGATGTAATTTAACTCAGATTAGTGGAAGTGATGCACTTTGGGAAGTTGAACCAGGATAGGACTTGCACAATGAATGGCAAGACTCTGGGGATTGTTGTAGAACCAAGAGACTTTGGGATGAAAATATATAATCCCCTGAAAGTGACAAATTGAATAGACAGGGTGTTGAAAAAAGTATAAAGCATGCTTGCCTTTGTCACTTGGGGCATTAAGTAGAAGAGTTAGAACGTCATGTTCCAGCTTCACAAGATGTTGGTGAGAGCGCACCAAGACTTTTGTGTGTAGACCTGTTAGCTGTACCAGAGGATGGATGTGATTAAGCTGGAGAGGATTTGGAAAGGGTTAACAAGGATATTGCCGGGACCGAAGGCCTTGAGTTATAAGGAGAGGCTGGATAGGCTGTTTGCCCTGAGCAAAGGAGGCTAAGGGGCGACCTTATGGTGGTTTATAAAATATTGTGAAGAAGTCTTAGGAGCTTTGTGTTCTGTATGGTGTACCATTAACATCCTTGGCTGTTGTACTATAATATTTGCATAGGAATAGGATGCAAGTCCATGCATGCTGCCAATGCCTGTCTTAAACAGATTGGTGCTGGATTGTGTGCATGCAACAATATAATAATAATAATAATACATTTTATTTATGGGCGCCTTTCAAGAGTCTCAAGGACACCTTACAAACATTTAGCAGGTAGAGGAAAAACATGTAAGGGGAATGAAATAGATAGTAGAGACATGACTAGTACACAAAGTAAAGACAGAATTCAATTCAAAACACAATATGACGCAATTAATGCACAGATGAAAAGGGAGGGGGATGTGGGGCTAAGGATAGGCAGAGGTGAAGAGATGGGTCTTGAGGCGGGACTGGAAGATGGTGAGGGACACGGAATTGCGGATCAGTTGGGGGAGGGAGTTCCAGAGCCTGGGAGCTGCCCTGGAGAAGGCATATATGGGATAAGAACGTGATATATTATCTAAGTTGTGATGTGTGGGATTGTAAAGGAAATATTGAATCGTGAATTTTTGCTTGGGTGTCTGCTTGGCTAATAGAAGCCAGTGTCCAGATTTTATTTCTAATCAATCTCACACTATGTTTATCAATGAACTGTCCTGGACAGGTGTATATTTCTCCACCTATTTATTAGTCTACGAGACATTCCCACTTTAATCATTCCTAATATAAAAGTAACTGAATAAAATTCCAATACATTTGGAAAGGCCTAATTCTCTATCTTTCCAACTTGACTTTAATGTTTCATGAATAGTTAGTTACCTTCAAATCTTATTTTCTTTCCATTTTAATTGTCAATCCTCTTTTGAGTCACACCATTACCTCAATAGGAATTTGTAGTTTCCCAGCTTTTATGCATAGTTATTCTGTATACTTTTGCAAAACTGTTTATAAGCTCAAAACATAATAAAAACTCTGCATCATTTATTGAGGTTTGGCTATGTTATTTATGAGAAATGAACATCAATCTATTTTCGAAATGTTCTGAAACAGACAATTTTCTATTATCATCTTATACCTCCCACGGGAAAATTAGAAGCAAGTTGCATGGGCCATCCGGCCTGACCTGCCATTCACTAAGATCATTGGTGATTTTAGCATCAATTCCATTTTCTTGTGTGTTCCTCATAACCCTCGACTGCTCTATAAACTGGACATTCATCAATCACAACCTTGAGTTTAGTCTTCCTCACCTCTTAAATAGGCAACCCCATGTTATGAAACCATACACGCTAGTCTGTGATTTCCACACAAAAGGAAACATCCTGCACAGCATCCAATAAGTTTGTTCCTTCTATTGATCCAGTTCCTAACATTACAATAATTAATTGACACTGACGATCAACCATACTTAAATTTTTAAAAAACAGGAAAACAGTGCTGCACTAAAAACTGTTGTAAATATTACAGTTATTATAGTTATTGAATTCAAGTTTCTGATTTCATAATATAACTTAATTTTCATGCTGCTAATTAGTTTCAGGAAACAGATGCGGAAGAGGAATTTGGAACAAGTGCACAGAGAAATGTTGCAGTGGAAAACACACAGAGCCAGAGGTAATTTCCTTTCTGTGGCCTTAAAGCATCACATTGTTAAAATTGATTGTTTTATTTTGAGAGTGATAATGTCAAACTATTTGTTCACATTTGATGACATTACACCAAGACATTCCATCTCAAAGCAAGACAATTATTTTGTGTAATTATTTTAATTATTTTCAGTATCAACTCAAGGAATTGGAATCTGACCAATAACAATCAGGATACCACATGACAGTAGAAATCAGACACAAAATGCTGGAGTAACTCAGCCGGTCAGAAGGCATCTCCAGAGAAAAGGAATAGATGATGTTTCGGGTCGAGACCCTTCTTTAGACTGAGAGGCAGGGGAAAGGGAAATAAGAGGTATGGGCGGTGATATAGAGAAATATAGAACAAATGAATGAAAGATATGCAAAAAAGTTACGATGATAAAGGGAACAGGCCATTGTTAGCTGTGGCCTAGGTGAAAACGAGTTACAGACAATGACACTCAACAAGACAACCTTGAAGCTGGTACAACAACTTGGGTGGGGTTGGGACGGAGAGAGTGAGAGAGAGAGGATGAAGGGGTTACTTGAAGTTAGAGAAATCAACATTCATACCACTGGGTTGTAAACTGCCTAAGTGAAATCAGGGACTAAAACCTGCTTTGCTTGTTTGAGGTTAGTTATGATGGTTTGGACTTGGCACCATTTGGTTAACGGGGAGGACTGGATCTGGCATTGTTTTCAAGGATCGGGTTTTGGAAACTTAACTGTTTGATTGAACGACTGGGCAATAAGACCAGCATTGTTTATTTGCAGTGGGTTTTGGGACTGCCCTTATATGTTATCTGGTTAGGAGATTGGATCTAACATTGTTTTCTCCATTGGGGATCAGGACTGGCATTGTTTGTAGATAGGGTGCTTCAGGGATAGGGATAGAATGTGTTCTTGATGAGTGAAATAGGTTGTGGGACTTAAGTCATTTGTTTGATTTTTTTCTCTGGGGATCTTGGCATCTCCAGCAATGTCAGCATTCCTAAATGTTGAACTGAGTGAAAAGAGCCACCCGGATCATTCCTTCTGGAACAGACCCTCTCTACGTCTAAGATATACACAAAATGATGGAGTAACTCAACGGCACAGGCAGACTCTCTGGAGAGAAGGAATGAGTGACGTTTTGGGTCGAGACCCTTCTTCAGACCCTCTCTACGTTGGTTCATCTTAAACTGTTTGATGAACTGCTCTCAGAGAAGCTGAATACCATGTCTCAGAAAACATTTCACCCCCCCTATTAAACATCAGGTAATTTTCTCCCTGGTAGTCGCTAGCCATATTAACTCTGGAGATCTTTCCTTCACAACTGCCAGCCTCATATGTTTGTTAACTGTACACAGCCACCCTCCCCTCCCTCTTCCCCAAGATTCGCAAGCAGGTCTTTCCTGGTCGACTCATTGTTTCAGCCTGTTCATGTCCCACAGAACTTATTTATGTTAATCTTGACTCAATCTCCCCTTGTGTAGATCTTTCCCATGTGCATTCATGACAGTTCTAATGCCCTCCATCATTTTGCCAATTTCTAGTTTCCTGATCTCTTCTGACTCATTTTTCACAATGGAGATTGAGTTCTATCTGCACACCCATCTCATACTTTGGTACACGTTACGATAATAAGCTAAATCAAGAACTTTTTATTTCTTTTTTTTTCACCTAGTTAAACTTATTCTCAGATTGAAAAAGTTATAGTTCAACTCAACTCACATTCTCCAAATCAAAGGTATAGAAATGGGAAACCTGGCTCTTTGTGGTATATATGGAATGGTCCTGTTTCAGTACACTCTCACATCTTATTTGTGTATCATTGTCTTCGGCATTCAAAGGATTACTCTGACTATTTTCTGCCGGATTTGATGAGCTGTCACCACCAGGCACACATTACACTCCCCTTTTTGTGTTTAACCGTCACATTTACTCTCTGAATTTTTGGTTCACTTTTCCAAGAAGACCATTCCTCTTCCCATGCTTACCATTTTACCTCCTTCCTTTGCACCATTCAGTGATACAAATGCCTAGAGTCTTGGAGCCAAACAACACACAAACCGAATCTTGGGTCCACCATGTCTGCCAACTATCAAGACTCTATTTATACTAAATTAATCATTTCCTCTAGAATGAGGGATTACGTGAAGACCCCGCCAGCACGCATGCGCAACATTCTTCAAAGCAGCGGTGTGGAATCACAGAAAAAACACAGTAATTGAAATAAACATAGTAAAGATAAGGAGAACTAAAATGCCAGTTGACCTTTATAATTGAGGGTGGGAGCGGAGGGCACGTAATCCCTCATCGTAACTCCTCATAAAATAAAGATCAAACTTCAAACTGGTAAGTTCTCGTTTAATCTTACTATTTTACTTCGGAGTCACGTGAGTGACTACGTGAAGATTTTAAAGCTCTGTGATTTCAAACCGTGGAACAGTTCATGCTTCACTCACTGCCGAGTCATCCAAGGGAGGATGTATGTTATCGTAATTAAACATGAATCTGGTTTAAAACAATAACAATATTTATTTTAAATAATAATAAAGAAAATAATGCTCCCCCGGGCTTAAATTATATATTTGCAGAGTCTAAAATCCTCTCTGCAAATGACACAGGTTTTATAATCGGCTTATTGTAGAATGTTTGAAAAGTTCTTTCCGTGGACCATCCTGCTGTTGCCAGGATGTGGTCCAATGGTACGTCCATATTCTTAGCCGCCGATGTAGATGCTGCCCTGGTGGAGTGAGATGTGTAAATATCAATATCCACCCCAGCAGCTCCCAATACCTGTTTGAGCCATCTAGAGATGGTTTGAACCGACACCCGACCATATGGCTTTTTGTAGCTGACCCATAGTGCCTTTTATCTCCCTCGGGGATCTTTGTTTGTGTTGAGGTACTGTAGTAGATGTATCATGACACAAAAACGGGGGTCAGGTGGGTATGCCCGAATTCCATAATTAGTCCTGAAGTTCCTGGCCTGCTCTGTTTTACCAGCTCCCGGATAGTAAAAGTTACTTGGTCAGATGTTATGACCATGTTGTCCAGTCTGAGTAGGTGAAGGGACTGGACCCTTTGTGCTGAGACTAGAGCCATCAGCATTGCCGTTTTTAGGGTAAGCTGTTCCAGAGTGAGGGATCTGGCTGGTGGCCATCCCCTTAGGTATGTCAAGACGACACTGACATCCCAGATCTGGGTGTACCTAGGTCTAGGGGGGTTGGTATTGTAGATGCCTTTCATTAATTTGGCCACCAGCGGATGAGATCCTATGGACTGTTGTCCTGGTGCCTGCCCCAAATAGGCTGACAGTGCACTCCTAGCACAATTGATTGTACTATAGCTCAGCCCTTCATCGTGGTGAAGGCTGGACAGGAACTCCAGTACATTTGTTATGGTTGCTGTGTTGTATGTTGTCCCTGTTCTTGAACAGTATGCTTCCCATTTTTTGATGCTGGAGAGATATTGTTTCTTGGTGGATAGACGGTGAGATGTTGTCATCATGTCCATGGTCATATTTGACAATCACAGGTCCAGTAATGGTCTTTTTAAAATCTGCAACCCAACAGGTTGATTCTGTCATAGCATGGATGACTATCGCCTGTGAGGGTGGATCAATAGATCTGGTCTGCTGGGGATGATCATGGGTGGTTCTGTGACCATGTCTAGGACCACTGGGAACCTTGGCTGTGTAGGCCAGTCGGGTACTACCAAAATACCTGAAGCAGAGTCCATCTGTATTTTGCGTAGTACCCGACTGATGAGGCAGAAGGGGGGGAAAGCATAGAAATATAGATCTCCCCAATTTAGCGAGAATGCGTCCATCGCCACTGCCTCAGGGTCAGGTTCCCAAACGACATATGTTGATACCTGGTGATTAAGTCGGGATGCAAAGAGATCGATATCTGGTGTTCCATATTGCTTTGTAATTTCAGCAAATACTTTGGGGTTTAACATCCATTCGGTGTTATCATTGAATTTGCGTGACCTGGTGTCTGCCACTGTATTTAGCTTACCTGGTAGGTAAGTTGCTGATAGCCAAATATGTCTGTCGACACACCATTGCCAGATTGTGTTGACCAGATTATCACATGATCCCGCCCATATGATTAATATAGGCCACCACTGTGGTATTGTCAATTTGTAAGCGGACATGCAAATGGTGCATAGTTGAACAATAAGCTTTTAAACCATAAAACGCACCCAACATTTCTAAATAGTTTATACCCAGTGTTTGTAGTAGTGATGATTCTAGAGTATTCCATCTACCACCTGTACTAGATATAGTATTAGTTGCTCCCCAGCCTTGAACACTAGCATCCGTTTGTATCGTGCTTAAGGGATTATTGATAATGATGGGACTGGAACTATGCCAAATGTTCTCTTTCCACCATTGTAATTCTGATATTGCTTTGGTTGGTAATTTCATGGTTCGGTCAAAATTACCTGCATGTTGTTTTAACGCTTGCACCTTTGCTCTTTGTAAGTTTTGGTAATGCAAAGGTCCAAGCTGGGTAGCTGGAAATGCTGCTACTAATTTCCCAATTACTCTTGCCACTTGTCAAATAGTTGGTTGATTGGCAATCATTAATTTGTTGCAGGCTTGTGCCAATTCTGCTGCTTTTTCTTTTGGCAACGTTACAGACATGTGGACTGAGTTAATTGTGAATCCCAGATAGTCCATTGTTGTGGATGGCGTCAACTTAGATTTATCTGGATGTATGACAAATCCCAACGTTTCAAATAAATGTTTAGTAGCTAATACTGCTGAATTAGCTAATTCCAGGGTTTTGCCTATTATCAAAATATCATCAAGATATGCCATGACAATATGTTTTTGTTTTCTTAGTATTGCCAGGGCTGGTTTTAATATCTTGGTAAACGGTCTAGGGGCTGATGTTAGACCATAGGCAACGATTTATACTGCCATGGTTGCCCCATCCAGTTAAATTTTAGGTATCTACGATGATCCTTGTGAATGGGTACTGAGTAGTATGCATCTTTTAAATCGATGCATGCCATAAAGTATCCTTTGGAAATCAATTGTTTGGCAGTAATAAATGTTTCCATTTTGAAATGTATATACTTGACAAAAGTATTCAATGTTGTTAAGTCAATGATGATGCGGCATCCACCATCTTTTTTAGTTTTGGTAAATATATTTGATACGAATTCCAAAGGATCATGTTTAGACTTTTCTATGATCCCCTTTGTATGTAGTCTCACCAGTTCTGCTTGTCCCTCGCATTTTTCTTTTTGTGAGAGGGTAAATTCCCTGTGGGGTGCATGCTGAACTGGTGGCATACTTTCTTGAATGAATTCAATTTTGTATCCTTGAATACTTTGTAGTATATAATTGTCAAGAGTGATAGTCCTCCATGCTTCCAAAAACAGGTGCAACCTCCCTCCTGTTAGTAAGGGCCCTGCACCTTTTATGTTCTGGAAGGAACCAGACCCACATACCTCCATCGTTACTGGTAGAATATTCATTTCTTGGGCTTGCGGTTCTCTGTCTGTCAAGGTGGTGCTGTGTGGGGGTGGCGCATCTTCCATGGGGTCCGCTCTGGGCCCTGTCCTAAAAAAGACTTTCGGGGATGATGTGCGGGCCCCGAGCTTTCACCAGTACCATGCTGTAGACGCCTACTGGTGGATGCGTAGGGGTACTGCCGTCTGGGTTGCGTGGTCTTGCTCTTTCCAGGGCCTGCCCTCATGAGGCCTAATGCTTTGGACTCTTCATCCAGATCTTTCACTTGTTTTGGTAGATCTTTGCCAAACAGCAGGATTGGTGGCTGTGAGGTCGGCGTTTTACACAGTCCTGCGAATTTGGGGTTGAGGGCAGGTCTTATGGCTTCTTTCCGGAGATTATTTATTTCATACTGTGTGGTACACAGCAGAGCCAGTGTGTCCTGTTGATTGTTCGTCATATCGACACCGTCCACGGAACGAGCGTATGAAGTTATTGCCGACGTCAGGAGCTTTAGTATTTTTTGTAATTTGAGTTCTTGGGTTCGGATACCCGGCCCAATGTACCCCCAGATTTGGCTGTTGACAGCTGGTACATTGAGTGAAATACAGTTTTCTGGAGGCGTGTATAGTTCCATCGCCTCATTGACTACCTGTTCTTGGAGTGGATTAAAGGACAGGTAGTCAATGCTAGCCGCCAGTTTGGGCTGTAACGGCTGTCCCGCTCGCAGTGTTGCAGCGTAGCGGTTTACCACTCCCAGCAGCTCTTCCTGTTCCTGTACCCCCAGCATGCTATCGTGTTCTTCAGCAACTGACCCCTGTTCGTGACCAGCCCAGTCCTGGTCGCCAATGCTCCCCTCTGCTGAGGGTGATGCAATGGCCAGTGCTTGGTGATGCACTGTAGCGGGAGTGCTTGTACTCCCTTGGCGGGCTTGCCCCATCTCCCTGAGCAAGTCCCGCTGGAGCATTTGCTCCGTGAGCCGTTCCATGCGGCTCAAACGGTCACCTTTGCCGCTCTCGGGCGGTGAGTCTTCCGGGTCGGACTCATCAGAGAGAACCGGCCGGACCGACTTCTGTTTGGCTTTGCCTCCAGCCCGCTGTGGTTGTTCGAGCTGTTCAGCTAGCGGTGCTGGGCTTGGCTGTACAGAACTTTTGTCGGTGACTGTGGACCGCAGCGTTGTGCGGTCCAGGTGCCGCCGGTCGCCCCCCACTGCTAGGACCCTCCTGGGCCATCGCAGTCGGACGTGGTACGACCTTCTTTGTCTGTCTTCCCTTGTTCATGTTTTTCTGTAAGGTAAAGCAGAACAAGGGTTCCAAAATACCTCGGAGTAAGTTTGCTTACCTGGAGGTCCCGTTTTTAAACTTGTTGCGGGAGAGCTCGTGCTCCCGTCCGTCGCTTTTGCACTGCGTGAGACGCTATGTCGCACATGCGTGCTGGCGGGGTCTTCACGTAGTCACTCACGTGACTCCAAAGTAAAATCTCCTTCAGCTCTCAGGAATTCTTATTTTAGTTTGGTTTAGTTTAGTTTATTATTGTCACGTGTACCAGAGTACAATGAAAAGCTTTGTTTTTGCATGCTGTCCAGTCAACGAAAAGACTATACATAATTACAGTCAAGCCTTCCAGTGTACAGATACAGGATAAAGTGTATATTATTTAGTCTAAGATAGAGTCTGATAAAGTCTGATTAAAGATGAGGTAGGTGGGAGGTCCGGATCGCACTCTAGCTGGTGAGAGGACAGTTCATTTGCCTGATAAGAGATGGGAAGAAATGGCCCTTGAATCTGAAAGTATGTGTTTTCAACGTTTTATACCTTTCCCCTGATGGGAGAGGGGAGAAGAGGGAGTGACCAAGGTGAAATTGGTCCTTGATTATACTGGTGGCCTTGCCAAGGCAGCATGAAATGTAGATGAGTCAATGGAAGAGGTTGGTTTTGCGTGATGTCTGGGCTACATCCTCAATTCTCTGCAATTTATTACGGTCTTGGATGGAACTGTTACCAAACCATGTTGTGATGCAGACTCAAAATGCATGAGTAAGTTAGAGGGACTGGCAGAATCTCTGGAGAGAAGGAATGGGTGACATTTTGGGTTGAGACCCTTCATCTCGGAGGGCAGGAGGAATCACAGAGGCGGAGCAGCGAGAGAGGATGTTGCTGAACTCTCGTCAGAGAGAGGAGGAGAACTTCTTCAAAGTAGACATACCTTGAGGAACTTTCGCAATGGCGCGGACAAAATGTGTAGGAAAAAACTGCAGATGCTGATTTAAATCGAAAATGGACACAAAATGCTGAAGTAACTCAGGCAGCATCTCTGGAGAAAAGGAATGGGTGACGTTTCGGGTCGAGACCCTTCTCCAGAAGAAGGGTCTCGACCCGAAACGTCGAAGAAGGGTCTTGACCCGAAACGTCACCCATTCCTTCTTACTCCAGCATTTTGTGTCTATCTTCGATTTAAACCAGCATCTGCAGTTTGTCCCTACACATGTTGTGATGCATCCTGTTAAATCCTTTCTATGGCACATCTGTAGAAGCTGGTGAAGGTTGTTGGGAACATGCTGAACTTCCCAAGCCTTCTAAGGCACTGGTGTGCTTTCTTGGTCAACAACCAGACAAGTTGCTGGTGATATTTACTCCTCAGAACATAAAGCTGTCGACCATCTCTATTTCGGCACCATCGATATATACTGGGGAGTGTGTACTACTTCACTTCCTGAAGTCAATCACAATCTCCTTTGCCTTGTTGTCATTGAGGGAAAAATTGATTTGGTACCAAGTTGCAAGGTTCTCAATCTACGTCCTGCACTCCGTCTCGTCCTTATTTGATAGCCGGTACACTGGTGGAATCTGAAAACTTGTAGATAGAGTTGGATTGGTATTTGGCTGCAGAGTCATGAGTATATGAGCATAAAAGGGGGCTGAGAACACATCCTTGCGGGGCACCATTGTAGAGGATTATCTTAGAGGATGCTTTATTACCTTGCCCCATCAACTATAGTAGGGGAAATTTATAGTGGTAATTAACCTAATCACACTTTTTTGATATGGAGGTGGAAACTGTACTTCCTGGTAGAAGGCCATACTGTGAGTGAGAACTGGCAAAGTCTACACAGACAACGCCTGAGGTCAGGAGTGAACCTAGATCTCTGGAGCTGTGAGGCAGTAACATAAACCGTTCAGTCATTAAGTCGGGTGAAGCAGCAAATTCGAGGTGAAGTGGTGAGGCAGCATAGAAACATAGAAAATAGGTGCAAAAGGAGGCCATTTGACCCTTCGAGCCAGCACCGTCATTCATTGTGATCATGCTGATCATCCACAATTAGTAACCCGTGCCTGCCTTCTCCCCATATCAATTTATTCCGCTAGCCCCTAGAGCTCTAACTCTCTTTTAAATCCATCCAGTGAATTGCCTTTTGTGGCAGTGAAATCCACAAATTCACAACTCTCCGGGTGAAAACGTTTTTTCTCATCTCAATTTTAAAGGACACCCAGGCCTCATTGCACTTCTCTTTTTCCTAATCTGGCACCACTGAGATAATAATCTGCCTCCTTGTTCTTGCCGCCAAAGTGGATAACCTCCCATTTATCCTCATTATACTGCAGTTCCTCAACCTGAAATATCAACATATACTATAGACGTCATGGAAGGATTTGAAATCTGACCTCTGGATTGTTAGAACAGCATTACTCACAGGCTGATCTCAGTATCATTTTGCTGTTTTATCAACGTTCAGGAATCGTCTCAACCAGGCCATGTATAATTGCAGAATGACATCCTTACTCAAATTGTTGAACAATGAATACCAATATACTGGCTCCCTGCTGCATTGTCAGGTTCTGATGATCTGTATACAAGGACACCCAAGCTTCCTTTGAACATCAACATTTCCCAATCTGTCATTTTAAAATGATCTTAACATTTTTACTTCAAAGTGAATAATCTCACATTTTTCCACATTTTACTACACCTGCCATGTTGTTATTCACTCTGTCACCTTTTCTACATGCCCTTGAAGCCACGTTTCATCCTTATCTGTACTCACATTCCCACATTCACATCAATAAACTTGGAAATGTTGCATTTGTTTCTTTGGTGAAATTCTTGATTCTGATTAAGAATAGCTGGAACCCAAATACTTATCCTCATGGTGCATACCTACCTAGACCTTGTACTGGAAATTATCTTGGCTTATCTTGGATCAAAGTTTCAAGGGAAGAGTATTTTGGGAACCGTAAGTTTTAATCTGGTTATGAATAGGGGTAAGATTGGAACTCAAGAGAAAGTACTGAACTGAAGAAGGGTAATTGCGAGGAGCCAAATGAAGTAGGTGAGATCTTCAATGAGCACATTGGAACAATATTCACCAGGAAAAAGGACATGGATGATGGTGTGATTTTGTGTTGCTTGAGAAACATTATGGTTACTAAAGCCCCAGAGCCTGCCAGAATTTATCCCAGGACACTGAGGAAGGCAAGGGAGGAGGTTGCTGTAGCCTTGACTGATATCTACATATTCTCTTTAGCCACAGATTCCAGAAGATCGGAGAATAGCTAACGTTGTTCCTATGTTTAAGAAGGGCAGTAGGGAGAGAACAGAACATTAAACCCAGTAAACCTTACATCAGTGGTTGGAAAATTATTGGAGAATAATTTTTGGCTCCGGATTTACTTGGATTTATAAAAGCATGGAATTTGGGAAAATCAACATGCTTTTTTATGTAGAAAGTCCTACCTCAACTTTAATTCAGTCTTTTGAGGAAGATGATTAATCAGGGTAGGGCAGTAAATGGTGTTAAGATGGACTTTAGTAAGGCATTTAACAAGGTTTCTACTGGCATATTGATCCAGTAGATTATGTCTCGTAAGATCTTCATACGAGTTGGTAAATTGTATACAGAATTGGCTTGGTCACTGAAGACAAAGGGTGCCGCTGGAGGAATGGTTCTCTGACTGAGGGTCTGTAAACAGTGATGTTCTGCAAGGATTAGTGCTGGAACCTCTGGTATTTATAATGTAGATGCTGATTAGTAAGCTTGCTAATGATGATATGACAATTAGAGGAGTTGTGGATAGTGAGGAAGTTTGTCAAAGATTACAGCAGGATATAGATCAGGTGGAAATTTGAGTGGAGAAGTAGCAGATGGAGTTTGAGGAGGACAAGTATGAGGTGATTACGTTTTGGAGGTTGAGGTCAAGAGGAAACGACACAGTAAATGATGGGACTTACCCCTTAACAGAGGTGTCATTAACAGAGGGTGTAGGTGTAGACTAAGAGATGAGGTTTAGCAACGATCTGAGAGAAAACCTTTTTCACCCTCTGGTTGGTTGAAACCTGGAATGTTCTGCCTGAGTGGATGGTGGAGGCAAATATTCTCATGACAAGTAATGAATATCTGGATGAGTAAAAAAAATACATGAAGTGCGGGAGTAACTCAGCGGATCAGGCAGCATTTATGAATAATATTTATAAGCGACATTTCAGTTTTGGGCCCTTCTTCAGATGGAAACATCACCTATCCATGTTCTCCAAAGAGGCTGCCTGACCCGTTGAGTTACTCCAGCACTTTGTGTCTTTTTTTGTAATCCAGTATCTGCAGTTGTTATGTCTATCTGGAAGAACACTTGAATTACTAAGGCATATGAGGTTTCATACTAAATGATGGTAAATGGGATCAGTATAGATGGGTATTTCATGTTTCAAAAGGATATGGTGGGCAGAATAACCTATTTCTGTGTAGTCAATAACATATCTTCAACAGCTTTTACATTGTAAAGGGGTAGTTCCTTCCTTAACATCTTTTTAGTCACCCCAACCTTTATTCTTTTTTGCCACAGCACCTTCCCATGTAGTTCCTAGAAGATGCCTTGCCTGCTTTTACCAATCCTCTTGTGCTGTTGTGTTAGGTTCACATGTCTTCTGGTGAATCAGTAAATTACTTGTATTTTTTCAATTCACATGATGTGTTGCTGTTCCAAACACGGGCCCACTTTATAGTGAGAAGAGCATGTATAGATTACATATATGGTTTGTGATAAACCCTCATTAAGTTTGTAAATGTCATCTCAAATTATCAGTTGTCTGCCTATTAATTCTTTATCCAAATTCAAATTCTTCATGCACCTTTGAAATCTCTCCCCGCAGTTGCCTGCCCTATTTCAATGAAATTCAGCCTTAATTGAGAAACGGCACGTCATATTTCTGCTGGCCAATTTACATTCTTCCAGACACAATTCTCAGTTCAATAGTTCTGTATCCTAATTGTTGTGATGCCTGTATGTATGGCACTTGCTGAGAAAGATTATTACATGTCTTCCAGGCTCATCTTTTATTCTTTTACTACTGCTGCTACGTCCTTTTGCATGATACCATCAATTCTTCTGTCAATTTATTCTATTACAGTCCATGCTATTATAGATCTTCCCTTCTATCCCTCCCAGTAGAAATCTGCTTGCGCTCCAGCTTCTAATATTCACCATTAACTTTTCATAGTTGTGATGCTGGTTCATTGCCATGAAATCCAAACCTTAATAACTGTCCATTTCATAAACCAGGGAGGTTTAGTTTAGAATTGTCTCGAGTACCGAAGTACCGTGAAAAACTTTTGTTGCGTGCTAACCAGTCAGTGGAAAGATCATACATGATTACAATCGAGCCATCCACAGTGTACAGATAGTTACATGATAATGGTAATAAGGTTGTAAGGTCATAAGGAATTAGAGTAGAATTAGGCCATTTGGCCCATCAAGTCTACGCTGCCATTCAATCATGGCTGATCCATCTCTCCTTCCTAACCCCATTCTCCTGCCTTCTCCCCATAACCTGTGACATCTGTATTAATCAAATTACTTTTAGTGCAAGATAAAGCCCAATAAAATCTGATTAAAGATAGTCCAAGGGTTTCCAATGAGGTGGATTTAAGCTCTGGACCATTCTCTAGTTGTTGATAGGATGGTTCAGTTGCCTGATAACAGCTGGGAAGAAACTGTCCCTGAATCTGGAGGTATGCATTTTTCACACTTTTATCTGATGGGAAAGGGGAGAAGTGGGAGTGACCAGGGTGAGACTTGGCCTTTATTATGCCGCGATATCGGTGTCCTTGCCGAGGCAGCGTGAAGTGTAATTGGAGTCAATGGAGGGTGGATGTTGGAGGGTGAGTGGTTTGTGTGATCGTTTGGGCTACGACCACAATTCGTTGCAATTTCTTATGGTCTTGGATGGAGCTTTTCCCAAACCATGTTATGATGCATCCTGAAAATGCTTTCTCCAACACATCTGTAGAAGTTCATGAGAGTTGTTGGGAACATGCTGAACTTCCTAAGCCTTCAAAGGAAGTAAAGGCATGTTTTCTTGGTCATTGCTTCCAGGAAAAGTTGCTGGTGGTATTTACTCCGAGCAACCTGAAGCTTTCCACCATCATACTTCGGCGTCATCAATGTATACCGGAGTATGTTTACCTCTTCACTTCCTGAAGTCGATCGCTGTTGTCCTTTGTTCACCATCTCTTTTGTCTTGCTGACATTGAGGAAAAGGTTGTTGTTTTGGCACTCGGTTACAAGGTTCTCAATCTCTTTCCTGTACTCCATCTCGTCATTATTTGTTATTCGACCCACTACAGTAGTTACAGACCAGTTAGTCTAACATCGGTAGTGGGGAAACTGCTAGAGTCAGTTATTAAAGATGGGATAGCAGCACATTTGGAAAGTGGTGAAATCATTGGACAAAGTCAGCATGGATTTATGAAGGGTGAATCATGTCTGACGAATCTTATAGAATTTTTCGAGGATGTAACTAGTAGAGTGGATAAGGGAGAACCAGTGGATGTGTTATATCTGGACTTTCAGAAGGCTTTCGACAAGGTCCCACATAAGAGATTAGTATACAAACTTAAAGCATACGGTATTGGGGGTTCAGTATTGATGTGGATAGAGAACTGGCTGGCAGACAGGAAGCAAAGAGTAGGAGTTAACGGGCCCTTTTCAGAATGGCAGGCAGTGACTAGTGGGGTACCGCAAGGCTCAGTGCTGGGACCCCAGCTATTTACAATATTTATTAATGATTTGGACGAGGGAATTGAAGGCAACATCTCCAAGTTTGCGGATGACACGAAGCTGGGGGGCAGTGTTAGCTGTGAGGAGGATGCTAGGAGGCTACAAGATGACTTGGATAGGCTGGGTGAGTGGGCAAATGCATGGCAGATGCAGTATAATGTGGATAAATGTGAGGTTATCCACTTTGGTGGCAAAAACAGGAAAGTAGACTATTATCTGAATGGTGGCCGATTAGGAAAAGGGGAGATGCAACGAGACCTAGGTGTCATGGTACACCAGTCATTGAAAGTAGGCATGCAGGTGCAGCAGGCAGTGAAGAAAGCGAATGGTATGTTAGCATTCATAGCAAAAGGATAGGAGCAGGGAGGTTCTACTGCAGCTGTACAGGGTCTTGGTGAGACCACACCTGGAGTATTGCGTACAGTTTTGGTCTCCTAATCTGAGGAAGGACATTCTTGCCATAGAGGGAGTACAGAGAAAGTTCACCAGACTTATTCCTGGGATGTCAGGACTTTCATATGAAGAAAGACTGGATAGACTTGGCTTGTACTCACTAGAATTTAGAAGATTGAGGGGGGATCTTATAGAAACTTACAAAATTCTTAAGGGGTTGGACAGGCTAGATGCAGGAAGATTGTTCCCAATGTTGGGGAAGTCCAGAACAAGGGGTCACAGTTTAAGGATAAAGGGGAAATCGTTTAGGACTGAGATGAGAAAAACATTTTTTACACAGAGAGTGGTGAATCTCTGGAATTCTCTGCCACAGAATGTAGTTGAGGCCAGTTCATTGGCTATATTTAAGAGGGAGTTAGATGTGGCCCTTGTGGCTAAAGGGATCAGGGGGTATGGAGAGAAAGCAGGTACAGGATACTGAGTTGGATGATCAGCCATGATCATATTGAATGGCAGTGCAGGCTCGAAGGGCCGAATGGCACCTATTTTCTATGTTTCGATGTTTGCAAATTTGCAAATTGAATTGGATTTATACTTGCAGCGCAGTCGTTGGTGTTTAAGGACTAAAGGGGGCTGAGGATGCAAAGAAGGTCTCAGGAATAAACAATGAGTTGGTCTCATCAAGTCCAGAAAGAGAAATAACCCAAATAAATAAAATATTAGATTAAAAGAGAGAAATAAGAGAAAAATTAAAAGTAAGAAAATAATTTTACAATTAAGTATTTGTAAATCTTCAAGAAGAATTTATATAAATCATGAATGAGACTTAAAAAATAGATATTTCTTAACAGAGCAGAAGGAATGACTGGGGTTGCATTGTAAACTGCCATATTGTTAAAAGAACATTCACAAGGTTAGGTATCAGCTCTAACTTTTTGCCTCAATATTAACACTTATAATGTAGAAATTCAAAGAGTCTAAGGGCAGGTTAATGTGTGAGTTTGATAAATGTTGGAGCAATATAAAACAACAAATATAGATGTCTGTTGTCCATCTTACATGTCAATAAAGAAAGCACTATTAATCTGTTATTATATTCCAGCAAGATGTGGGCCATTGTGACATTATAAGCACTTTTTTTTTAATATAGCTGGAAACAAACTAAAATAGATTTGTCACATTTTCTTCACCAAACAGCTACATTGATTATTATGACACCATCTGTAATAATTATATTTTTTTAATCAAAGGATTCTTTGTAGTTTACAGGGATCACAGCCTGAACAAATTGACAAATCTACTGGTGATCTGTCTCGTTTCTTTTGTCATAATTGTCAAGTAAAGCTTCAACGTGGAATTAAGTGTGTTCTCTGCCTGGAAAGATACAGCAAAACGCGAGGGGTCCACTCAGCAAATCTTCCCGATTTGCGTATTAGTCAGCCTCAAGATGCAAACATGGTGCTGAATCAGCAACAATTTGATAGCATAGGGGCAGAAGGAAATGTGTCTGAAAAGGCTGACCAATCACTTTGCAAGTGTAAAAAGATCAAAATCACGCCCATTGAGCTTACTGACCAATCTGAAGACTTATCAGTTGCAAGTGGACAGCACATATCAACCACTGAAAGTTCTTTTGACAAACATGAAATGAACAAAATACCGGATGTTGCTGTAGAATTTCAAGAGCATGATGGTACATTTGGACTCACAACTATAAGCAAAGGAGAACATCACGAAGAAATGAAGCGAGATGCACTTAGTACTTCACCTCTTGCAGATGAAAACACATTTGAAGCAAGTCAAATCAGTGAGGAATTTGCGGACAACATTCCAAGGACTTCTGGTGATGAAGATTTCTTACCACTTATAACCAAAACGGGCCACTTATTAGTCAAACTTGGTCAAGATCAACAAGTGCATTTAAGTGTGCTCAAGCCAATTGATTTCCAAAAATATTCTAGTTTCACTTTTGATTATCAACAAACAGTGCAAGCCTTTCACTTGACCATTATTGGCCAACACATAGGCCGACAAGGTATATTAAAAGTGAAAGGAGAAGAATGTTCTGAATTGGAAAAAGACACTGTAAAAAGGCCAGCTGATATTCAGATGGAGCCATCCAAGGCAGGACGACCAATTAGTTGCCATTTTCAGCCTGAAAACAGAGTAAGGACTAATTTTTTGTCAATAATTAAATTGTTTATTTCCTTATTATGTAAACACACATTATTGTTTTAGTTGTATTATTTACCACAAATTCACGGAACACTTGTTTAATAATAAGGCTAACAGGGAGAAGGTCCATGGAAGCATTTTGATGACACATGCAAAGTGATGAAATTTGTGAAAAAAATATTTAAAATCTTCCCCATTGAGAAAATACATTATGTATATATGCAACTGGCGAACAAATGTTTCCTGAGAAAGTGGTAGTTGTGGGGTAGCCCTGATTGAGAATGCTAGCAAGAAAAATATACTTCTTAAAAGGATACCAACTTGTAGCCAGTGATCAGACACAATGTACTGGATGTACTCAAGCAGATTGCCTTCTGTAGTCCTAAATCTGCCTGAGTTAGCCTGCATCTTTGCTGACCATGCTTACATCAGTGACTTTTGTCCCACAATAATGTCCATTATATTTCATTGCATGCCATTGAGCTTATCGTGGCAATGCCATGCATTTGTGTTTCATAGAAGACAGATCAGTACAGCAGAGGAACAGGCCCTTTGGCCCACAATGTCTGTACCAGACATAATCCCACGATAAACTAATCTCATCTGCCTGCACAAGATAACATATCCCTCAATTCCCTTTATATCCATATGCCTATCCAAAAGCCTTCTAAACACTACGATTGCATCTGACTCCAGCACTACCCCTGGCAGCTCGTTCCAGGCATCCACCACCCTCTTTGTAAAACACTTGGCCTGCACATCTTCATTAAACGTTGTTCTTCTCACCGTAAAGCTATGTCCCCCTAGTCTTTGACATTTCCATGCGGAGAAATAGGTTCTGACTGCCTACCCTGTCAAGCCTTTCATAATTTTATATATTTCTATCAGGTCTCCCCTCCACTTCATTCCAGAGAAAACAATCCAAGTTTGTTTCTCTCCACAGGCTCCACTTCCTGTAATGGGGTGATCAGAACCACATACAATATTCCAAATGCAACCTTATCAAAGTCTTATAGAGCTGCATCACAAATTCCTGATTCTTATACTCATTGCCCTAAACAATAAAGACAAGCACACCATACATATTTTTTACTACTATATGTACTTGTAATGCCCTTGCAAAGAGCTGTGGACCTGGACTCCAAGGTCCCTCCAAAAATAATTAATATCAATAAGAGTCTGGTCATAATATATAACGAGAAATGCTTCTCTGTTTGGAACGTTGAGAATTAGATATAGAGTTAAAGTGATTAGCAAAAGAGCCAGGTTTGCCAAGATGATAGACTTTTCCTGCAGTGAACAGATGAGTTTGTTAACCGTTTCTCAATCCACATTAGTATATTATCCCCAATAACATGCATTCTAATCTTGGCATATTATTGAAGGTCTTCTAGAGATTCAAATACGACACATCAGATGATTCATTCTCATCTATTTTGCTGGTTATAATTGCAAAAAAAATCAAAAGGCTTGTCAAACATGATTTCCTTTCATGTAAATTCTGCCCAGTCCAATCACTTGGTATTAGTGATGGTTTATTATTGTTACGGGTAATGAGTATTAGTGAAAAGGTTTGTTTGCACGCTCTTCAGTCAAATCATACCATACTTGAGAACAATCAAGCCATTACCCAAGTACATGAGGTAGAGCAAAGAACAAAATTCCAGAGTGCAGAATACGGTGTTACAGTATTATAATGCTACAATGACAGATTAAATAACTGCAATGACTACAATGAGGTAGGCTGAGAAATCGGGATGCATGCTTAGCTTAGAAGGAACATTCAATAGTCTGATAACAACAAGGAAGAAGCTGTTCCCGAATCACCGTACATGCTTTCAAGATTTTGTACCTGCCCACGAGAGAGGGAATGACTGGGGTATAAGCAGTCGCTGTTATGTTGGCTGATTTCCTGAGGCAGCATGAAGTGTGGATAGAATTGATGGGGGAGGAGGTTGCATTGTGTGATGAGCTGGGCTACATCCACAACACTACTATTTCTTGTGGTCTTGGGCAGAGCTGTGGCAAAACCAACCATCCCGATAGGATGCTTTCTACAGTTCTTCTGTAGCAGTTGGTATGAGTGGTTGGAGACATGCTGTACTTCCCTGATCTGAGGAAGTAGAGGTGGTTCTGGTTTTCTTGACTGCATCTTCAATGTGGTTGGTCCAAGACAAATTGTTGGTGATATTTACCCCTCAGAACATGGCTCCAAAGCATTTCCACTTTTGCACTATTGATGCTGATAGGTGCATGCACCACCTCACTTCCAGAAGTTAATAATTAGCTCCTTCATCTTGCTGACATGAGGGAGAAGTTGTCTTGACCCATGTTACGAGGCTCTCTGTCTTCTTCATTCACTTCGACTTATCATTGTTCACGATACAGCCCACTCCAGTGGTGTCATCTGCTAACTTGTAATGAAGTCAGAGCAGAATTTGATCACACAGTCGGGAGTGTAGAAGGATTATAATAAGGGGCTGAGAATGCATTTTTGTGGGGCACTGGTGTTGAGAATTATCATCAAGGATGTTTTGTCACCTATCTATGCTAATCATTGATTTATTCATATAACATTTGCATTTAAAGGCTGAAATGGAAAAAGCCGCTGAAAATCAGAAGAATGTAAATGCTGCAGTGGATATCCATGACATATTCACAAAATATGTCAGTAAAGAATATGAATCGGACACTGACTCAATACAAAACGAAAAGATTCAGAAGCGCAATAAACATTTAGAACTGAAGAGGTATGCACATCTTTTCCTATGGGAGACATTTCTTGTGGTTTGTTGTGACGTATTGGTAGGGAAGAGAATTAGTGACAGCTTTAGCCTCATTGCAATATTACATTAGATCCTCAGGGCAGAGTCCTAGGTCAAACCATGATCAGTTGCTTCACAGTATGAAGAAGGGTCTCGACCTGAAACGTCACTCATTCCTTCTCTCCAGAGATGCTGCCTGCCCCGCTGAGTTACTCCAGCATTTTGTGTCTATCAGTTGTTTCAATTGTCGTTCCTCTTTCATAAGATCAGAAATAATAATATTTGTCGCTGATTGAAAAGTGTGCAATTCCATCTGTCTATCTACACGATACTCAGAGTGATACAGCACGGTACAGACCTTGTGTTTCGCTGAGCACGTGCATGTCAGCCAGCATCCGTTGTGGTCAATCCTATGGTGATCCCAATTTATTCCCCCACATTCACGCCAACTCACTACTCACCCATACCAGGGACAATTTGCAGTGACCAATTAACCTATCATCACATGTCTTTAGGATATGTAAACGAAACATCCTGGGAAACCCATGTGATCACCGGGAGAATGTGAAAACTCTACACGCACTCCACCAAAGCTCAGGATAGAACCCAAGTCACTGGAGCTGTGAGGCCACAATCCCACTGTTATGCCTGAATGCAGCAAAGCATGGACAAGTTTCGACCGATAAAGACTGTGACCATGCACTTATTTATGGCCTTCACGATTTGTTAACTTCTATAAGTTCACCTCTCAGCATCCTTCACTCCAGAGAAAACAGTCCCAGTTTATCCAGTTTCTCCTTCAACTCAAGATCTCCAGTTCCGGCAAAATGTTTCTAATTTTTTTTCCAGCTTAATTACATCCTTCTTATAATATGGTGACCAGAACTGCATGCAATAATCCAGGTGTGACCTCATGAACAGCTTGTGCACCTGTAACATAATGTCTTAACTTTTGTACTCAATGCCCCAACTGATGAAGAAAAGCATTCTTCATCAGCCTGCCTAACTGTGTTGCCACTTTCAGGGAACTATATGCTTCTACTCATAGATCTCTCTGTTCTACAACACTTCCCAGGCCCTGCCACACACTCTGTAAATCCTGCACTGGTTTATCATCCCAAAATGCATCGCTTTGCACTTGTCTGAGTTAAATTCCATTTGCCAGCCCTTTGTCCACTTTGTAGTTGATCTATTATATTGATGCTTGCTGATACAGTCTTGCAGCAAATCTGACTACAAATCATTTGAGGCAAGATATCATGTAATTAACTTAAGTAACAAAATGTATTGACATTAGGAAACTAATATAGTTAGCACATTGAAGATTTGACTTCCCTGTGTTATTTGCCTTATTGCAGCTGGTAATGCCTGTTTAAATAAGTTACTACTACTGAAAAAGCAAATAAATACCTACTGTGACACCACAGCTGTAATTTTGGAGAATCTTAGTTGTAAAGCTATTTGCCACGTTCTTATAACATAACTAGTAAATTGTTGTATTAATTATTCAGTCAACTTTGGTGATGAAAGAGCAGTTTGGTCTGGCAGCATTTGTGAAAAGAAAAATAGAGATTTTCTTTTCACAGATGCTGCTTGACTTGCCGAACGTTCTTAACATTTTCTCTTTATCTTTCAGTTTCCCAGCATCTGCCTATTTGATTTTCACTTTTAGTTCTGCTTCATTCCTGTTGTGGGTCTCAATTGGTTTATACTCCTACAATAATCAGTCAAGATTTGAGTTCCTTTGTTGGTCTGTTTCTTTGAGTGTAGGCAAGGATGCCATCCAAATATAGAACTGCAGAAAGGTTTAAACAACACAATGCATGCAGTTATCATTTTATCCTAATCATAGTTTCATGTGACCAATCCTAATGCTGTACATTATTGATGAACAATTTCTTAACCAATGTACGTTTAGTTATGATTTCTTTACCAACCAATATAAAATAAGAAAATATTACATTGACCAAATACTCCCAAGGTCATTTGTACTGTTCGTAACAGGTCTGTTATTAGTGGTGACAATTCTGCTGCTGACAATTTATATTCACAGACACATCACTCCTTTCTCCATTCAAGCAGAGCTTTATTGGTTGAGGAACAAGCTTACATTGTATTCTTATTTTCTCCATCCGATTTCTATCTCATAACCTGCACATCTAGTTACACAATTATGTGTTTCATATGTGTCATGGATGTAACTATAAAGACTGCTACAATCTGTGTAGGAAAGTACTGTTTTAAATCGAAGGTAGACACAAAATGCTGGAGTAACTCAGCGGGACAGGCAGCATCTCTGGAGAGAAGAACTGAAGAAGGGTCTCGACCCAAAACGTCACCCATTTCTTCTCTCCAGAGATGTTGCCTGTCCCGCTCAGTTACTCCAGCATTTTGTGTCTATCTGATACAATCGGTGATCTTGTTGAAGAGCACATTCCAAAGGATTGCCTGTTTATTACTTTTGCTGCCAAAACCTGCAAGCTCAATTATAGAATCCAGGTTTAACTGGTGTAATAGGATGAAGATATTTATCCTGCGTAACATCCAAGTGCTTGAACTATACTTCAAAAATATTCTGTAACCCTAAAATACTTTCTTTCATATGCTTTCAATTATGTTCACGGCAATGGATTTGCAGGTTTTGCTTACTTTGTAAAGCAGTCAATACTAAATGTAGTTGAAACAGTGTATGATATTGCTGGATAGCAGGGACAAGATGATATTGGGGAAGGAATGAAGAAGGGACAGATGGAGGAAAGAGTGACAGAAAGCTTGAGACAAAAAGAGGAAGAGGAGAGGGGTTGATGGAGTGGTTTGAGAAGAAAGAAGAAAACAAAAGTGGACCGTGTAGATGCAACGTGGCATAACCTTTAACTGGTGCTGCATTGGGATCCAAGTGAAATAAGAAAACCAGAAGATTGAAGCGAAGGTCGGCAGAGGGGCAGCAGTCTGAGCAGCAAATTAGTGGATTGGCTGGAAGAAGGGAATCCCAGGCGAGTTTCAGTGCTGGAACTTTAAACAGCCCGCCCAGGGACAGCCTTCAACAATTAACGCGAAGGTTGGCAGAGGAGCTGCACTCTGAGCAGCGAATAAGTGGATTGGCTGGGACATCCAAATTAGTTGATTGAATAGTGAATAAAAGTAAGGCTAGGTGTGGCATTGCGGCCTATTTGGAGTGAGGCTGTGTTGAGGGTAAGTGTTGTGGAGAGGTCAAATTTGGGTCTTTGGCTCAAGAGTCTTCAGCAAGGAGGCTATCAACAGCAGATGGGGGAATAAGTTTTCATCATCTCTGTGAGTATGTCTTGTTATTTAATTTGGGATTTGGCTGTGGCAATGGCAGCAAGTTGTTGCAGTATGTCCCTTGCAGGATGTAGGAAGTCAGGGACACTGCTGGTGCCTCTGACTACTACACCTGTGGGAATTGTGTCCAGCTGCCACTCCTGAAACAGCTGGATGACCTCAGGACCATCCCGGGAAAGGGAGAGCTTCCTGGACAAGACCTATAGCAAGGTCATCACACCAAAGATACAGGATGAGTGAAGGTGGGTGACGACGAGGAAGGGAATTAAACGTGGAATGAGGGAGACCCCAGTGGCTGTACCTCTTCAAAACAGCTACACCCTCTTTGGAGCTATCGGTGTGGCACTTCAAGTTTGAGTAGCTGGCAAGGCTTTGACTTCAACTGTGACGCTGAGGCCCAACAGGGAAGGCCAACATCAGGCAGAGCCATAGTGGGTGACTCGATTGTTAGGGGTGCGGACAGGAGATTCTGCGGCAGCAATCGAGACTCCAGAATGGTATACTGCTTCTCTGTTGCCAGGGTCCAGGACATCTCGGAGCGGCTGCATGACATCCTCAAGAGGGAGGGGGAGATGCAACAAATTGTTGTGTATGTTGGTACAAACGATATAGGTAGGAAGAGGAAGGAGGTTCTGCAACATGAATTAAGTAAAAGGGAATTTAGTAAAAGGCTGAAAAGCATGACCTCCAGGCTAGTTACCTCTGGTTTCCTTCCAGTACCTTGTGCTAGTGAGGGTAAGAACAGAAATGTGTGGCTGAGGTGTTGGTGCAGGGGGCAGGGATTCAGATTTCTGGATCATTGGGATCTCTTCTGGGGCAGGGGTGACCTATGCAAAAGGGATTGGTTGCACCTGAACTGGAGGTGTACCAATATGCAGGCCGGCAGGTTTGCTACTGCTACATGGGTGGGTTTATACTAGATTGGCAGGGGGCTTGGATCTCATAAAGGACTGAGGCAGGTTAGAAACATAGAAAATAGGTGCAGGAGTAGGCCATTTGGCCCTTCGAGCCTGCACCGCCATTCAATATGATCATGGCTGATCATCCAACTCAGTAGGGGTTAGAACTCGGTATGGAGGGTAGTGAGAGAAAGTTTAGTGGACAGAATAGACGGGAGAAAGGCAGAGTGTGAGGACGATAGGTTGGTTTAAACTGCACGCATATTAAAGTGTAAGGGGCCTGATGGGTAAGGCAGATGAGCTTAGGACATGCATAGGTACGTGCGACTGGGACATTGTAGCCATTACTGAAACCTGGTTAAGAGAGGAGCAGGACTGGGGCACAGGTTCTTCAGGAGAGGCGGGTGAGGGTACAAGAAGAGGGGAAGGGGGTGTGTTATTGGTTAAGGAGGATGCCACGGCAGTGGTCAGAGGTGACATTACAGATGGTTCATCTAGTGAGGCTATATGGGTGGAGCTGAGGAACAAGAAAGGGATGATCACCTTATTGGGGGTGTACTACAGACCCCCTAATAGTCAATGGGAATAAGAAGAACAAATATGCCAGGAGATTGCAGACAGCTGCAGGTCTAATAAGGTTGTTGTAGTAGGGGATTTTAATTCCCCAATATTGACTGGGAAAATCATAGTGTGAAAGGTTTAGATGGGGTGCAATTCCTCAAAAGTGTTCAGGAGAGTTTTCTCCACCAATATGCAGAGGCCCACACAAGTGAGAAGGCAATACTTGATCTAGTCTTGGGAAATTTGGAAGGGCAAGTGAATGAAGTGTTTGTGGAGGAGCATTTTGGGACCAGTGACCACTGCTCAATTAGGCTAAAGATAGTTATGGGACGAGGAGGATCCACGTGTTAGACTGCTCAATTGGGGTAAGGCCAAATATGAGGGTATGAGTGAAGGTCTAGCTCAAGTTGATTGGAGTAGGTTATTTGAGGGGAAAGGAACATCAGCCATGGGGGATGTTTTTAAAAATGTGCTGACAAAACCTCAGGATATGCAGGTCCCTGTTAGAGTGAAGGGCAAGGCAGGCAAATGTAATATGGTTATAGTTATAATATTGCTTTGCATTTTAACGATACATAATTTAGATTTTAAAATGATAATGATATATTGGCAAGCTATTTCAATAAAATATACTGATCGAACTTTTCCAAAATTAAGCAAGGAAATCTCCACTTAGCCATCTTGAAAATTTTAATTTTGTATTTCAAGGTCAAAGTAGATCTGTCCACCTGATGTATGTAACTAATCTGATATAATTGCTGCACTTTTAAGGATGCTGATCTGATGTATTTAAAACAATATAAACAAATGACAGTGGCCTTTCACCTTAATATTTGAGTTCCAGATGTAAGTTCCATTACTGTAGGGTAGATATGTGTAGTTTCATTCATTTTGCAATGGATAGGTTGGGTGTGTGGGCAGATGCATGGCAGATGCAGTATAATGTGGATAAATGTCAGGTTATCCACTTTGGTGGCAAGAACAGGAAGGCACTGGTGTCAGATTAAGAAAAAGGGAGGTGCGACAAGACCTGGGTGTGCATGTACTTCAGTCACTGAAACTAAGCATGCAGCTACAGCAGGCAGTGAAGAAAGCTAATGGCATGTTGGCGTTCATTGCGAGAGGATTTGATTTATCGGAGCAAGGAGGTCCTAATGCAATTGTACAGGGTCCTGGTGAGACTGCACCTGGAGTGTTGTGTGCAATTTTGTCTCCTAATTTGAGGAAGGACATTCGTGCTATTGAGGGAATGCAGCATAGGTTCACCAGGTTAATTCCCGGGATGGCGTGACTGACATATGATGAAAGAAGGTCGACTGGGCTTGATTTCACTGGAATTTAGAAGAATGAGAGGGGATCTTATTGAAACATATAAAATTCTTAAAGGATTCGACAGGCTAGATGCAGGAAAAATGTTCCCGATGTTAGGGGAGTCCAGAACCAGGGGTCACAGTTTAAGAACAAGGAGTGGGCCATTTAGGACTGAGATGAGGAAAAACTTTTTCACCCAGAGTTGTGAATCTGTGGAATTATCTGCCACAGAAGGCAGTGGAGGCCAATTCAGTGGATGTTTTCAAGAGAGAGTTAGATTTAGCTCTTAGGGCTAAGGGAGTCAAGGGATATGGGGAAAAAGCAGGAACAGGGTACTGATTTTAAATGATCAGCCATGTTCATATTGAATCTGGCTCGAAGGGCCGAATGGCCTACTCCTGCACCTATTTTTCTATGTTTCCATGTAAAACGGATTTGAAATGAAGATGCAAATGGGATTTTCACAACATTTGAAGATATACTGATGGGAGAGTGGAGAATCCCAGCCTATTAATCAGAGTGAATCTCTGTGCTTGGGTGCACGTGTCAACTGTGTCTTTCTGCCTTCTGATATGACATTTCTCATTACTTATCATCACATACAGATTTTTGGTGAAGAGAGGAAGAATGGTGGGATTTAGCCTACTCTAAAGTTGTAGTTCTCTATATATGTATCCACCAGTCAGAATTAGGTGTTGCTTTTCATATAACTATGGACATAGTTAACAGATCAAATGAAAATGATAGTCCTTGGCACTGCTAATTCATTTAAGAACATTCTATGGTCATATTATAGATGCATGTCTAATTTGTAATGGAAAAGGAATTTTAACTTGCACACATTCTGCAATTGTTATAGCACGTAAACAGGGCATCTGATACAACAAATCACTACCAATGTTTATGCCTCGCACAAATCATTTACAAATCTCATTTGCTACACCTATCATCAAACAGTTATATCCCGTTTACTATCGTATGTACTGTATGTGCATGAAAACAGATTGGGAGTAGGATTCGGCTACTTGCTCCCCTCTAGACTGCTCTACCATTTTTTAGTAATATCGTGGCTGATCTAATTACAACCTCAACCCTGCATTCCTGTCTCCCTTTCACCCTTGCTTATCAAAAAGCTGTTTTCCTTCACCTGAATGATTTGCAAAGACACTGCTTCCACCGACTACATCTATGTAATTGCACATCTTAATGCTGGTTTAAGCCGGCGAGCCTATAAATCGATGACTCTTTCAGCTAACTCGCAATAAACTCAGGAGTTATGTTTTCTGCCATATATCTGTGTTTTGCATTGCAGCACTAAACTGGAAGAATATTTTATCAATATGACTAGGAAGGATGAGGGATTGTGCTAATCTTTGACCTTGTTACTGTGTTAAATACACAGAGTGGCAGATTTTTAATCTTCAGTGAAAGGACTGAAAAAAAGGCTGGATAGCTTCAGATACATTTGGCGTCTTTTTTTCTGGATGCAGAGTAATCTATGGAACTTTCTTGCGTTCATATTGTTGTGTAATTGTTCCATTAAAAAGGTCCAACTCCAGTTGAAGGATCATTTACAATGACTTAACCTCTGATTAAACTGACCAGAATGAACAGTTAATACTTAAATGGGAAGACATTTTAAAGAGTGGAAGCAAGGAACTGCAGTTACTTGGTTTACAAAAGAAAACACAAAGTGCTAAAGTAACTCAGCAGGTCACCATCTCTGGAGATATTATAAAGATGTGGACTTTTACATTTCCCTATCATCCAGATGCCTCAAATCCACATGACAATTCTAGCTGACTACCTTGCTGCCACAAAATCTTCTCCCGTGTTTCTTTATTGACTGTATTTGACTTTCCAAGCATGCACGCTCTTTGATAGTACTGAGTACTTTTCCCCTGAACATTTATTAACTCAGATAATGAGATCATGTGAGTTACTGGCAAAGTTAAAGCCCTCTGTCCAGGACTACAATGCAAGCATAGGTCACAAATCTCGCTTCACTCGTGTATCAGCTCCATTTCATTATTGGCATTATTTGAACATTTGCACACCATGAACAAGATGGTCACCTCCACGATGTGTATATCATACACATATAATGAATGAAAGATTTAGTGTATATCATACACACATAATAAATGAAAGATCTAGATTACCAGAATAAAAAGCCCATTGCATCATGCTCTATCTCCTTTGCCAATGTTTTTGCATGCTTCATCTGTTAGTCTGGAATGATTTAAAGCAATAATTGAAATTAACATAAATTTCAGCCTTTTAACAATAAATACTGTAAAATAATATTAACCACATCCTGATACTTCCCCTTTGTTTCACCGCTGCAGCTTTGTTTACTTATTTGCTAAAGTTGTAACTTTAGCCTAGCTGGCATGGTCTGATAGATAATTATGAACAGCTTTGGACCTGAAAAAACTGACTGGTGACTGCACCATCGCAAATTAACAGGCTAGTTGCAGGCATTTGTGTATACTCTGCTAAGAGGAGAGATGCTGACATTGCAAGATGTGACGGCACTTTCGCTCCACATTGTCACCTGTACAGAATCGGGCTTCTCTAATAGGCTGTGCAGCTAGTGTGGCCTAGACTGCATGGATTCTGTCAAAACTTCCGCATCTGTACCAAACACATATTGTGTTGCAGATTTATCGGGTCATGAAGATGAGTAGTCCACTTCACAGTAGCAGCAAGCAGGGCTCTGATTGGACCAACTTCAGACCACTGAGGCACGAAGATGTTTGATGATCAATTGCTGCACTGTGGGTATTCACATTGTCTGGCATTAAGACTTCCAGACTGGAAAGAATACACTCTTAGTTGCACATAAGCCTTGCAAGAGGTCAGAAGTGGACTTGCCCAGGCTTTAAACATCTTTTATAACATCTCGGGCAGGTCAGCTGAAGTTCTCTTGTATGTTCTGCAGCAACATACAAAAGATACAAGAGACGACACCACTGTTGTGGGACGTATCACTGATGGGGATGAGTCCGAGTATAGAAGAGAGATTGAGCAACTGTCCATATGGTGCCAGCACAATAACCTGGCCCTCAACACCAGCAAAACCAAGGAACTGATTGTGGACTTTGGAAGGAATAGGATGGGGACCCACAGTCCCGTCTATATCAACAGGTCAATGGTTGAAAGGGTCAAGAGCTTCAAATTCCTGGGCGTGCACATCTCTGAAGATCTTTCCTGGTCCGAGAACACTGATGCAATTATCAAGAAAGTGCATCAGCGCCTCTACTTCCTGAGAAGATTACGGAGAGTCGGTTTGTCAAGGAGGATTCCCTCTAACTTCTACAGGTGCACAGTAGAGAGCATGCTGACTGGTTGCATCGTGGCTTGGTTCGGCAACTTGAGCGCCCTGGAGAGGAAGAGACTACAAAAAGTAGTAAACACTGCCCAGTCCATCATCGGCTCTGACCTTCCTTCCATCGAGGGGATTTATCGAAGTCGCTGCCTCAAAAAGGCTGGCAGTATCATCAAGGACCCACACCATCCTGGCCACACACTCATCTCCCTGCTACCTTCAGGCAGAAGGTACAGGAGCCTGAAGACTGCAACAACCAGGTTCAGGAACAGCTACTTCCCCACAGCCATCAGGCTATTAAACCTGGCTCGGCCAAAACTCTGAACATTAATAACCCATTATTTGTTATTTGCACTTTATCAGTTTATTTATTCATGTGTTTTGTAGTAAATGCCTATTATTTTCTGTGTGCTGAAGCAAAGCAAGAATGTCATTGTCCTATCAGGGACACATGACAATAAACTTGAACTTGAACTTTAACATTATCAAGTATGCTCACCTAATGTTTGCTCTTTCACTGTATAGCAATGTTACAAAATTTTGAGATTTAAAAAATCAAGTCTGCAATTTATCCCATCAGATAAAGCATAAAAAGAAGTTTAATTTGACACCTAATTCACTTTCATATTTCAAGTATTAAAAAAGTTATGGCCATTTTCATACTCGGAAATTAGCATCTTGTTCCCTATTGATTTTCTATTGACATAACACAAAAACTGTGATCGAGGACAGTCAAAAGCCCATAACTTTCTTTAAATTTAAGAGAACTGAATGAAATTTTCAGTTATCATAGATTGAAGCATTCTGAAACAAATATAAAACAATCTTACTTGGATGGCCTGAAATTAAAGCATATAATTAGTTAGTTACCTAATTGTAGCTAATTACAAAATTGGCCGTTGTGACGGAAATAGTAATAAACAACCAGACTGCATTGAAAATTCAAAAATGTGATATTCTCAAGATCAGGACTTTAATATTATTGTATTATATGCTGTAAGTCTGTTATAGATAGGTAAATAATTTGCAATTTCTAGCAAAAGACCAAGTCTTTATGGAGAAGATCAGCTGCTAGCTGGTACATTGGCATATCATAATCAGTAGCATCATCATACTCCTCAGATTGCAACCAATAAGTAACTCTGTACACGTTGTTTTTCCTCAACTTTTCAATTTTGGCGTTGTAAACTAAAAGTTTTTGATCTTCAAACCACGCATGACATGCCTTTCTGCCCACTACTTTTCCATTAAGAATGTCCTGTAGATCATCACATTTGGAGTAGTCCAAATTCGGATAATCTCTGCGAATGCTGTTTAAATCAGTCTCTTTCAATTTTTTTCCTAGTTTTTTCCTCTCTTTTGTGTCTCGAGCATGCTCCTTGCCTTTTTGTCATTTGATGATTTCTGCACTCAATTCCTTCTGTTATTTCTTCCGTGTGTTCCTCTGCACTCTCCCCCATGTCACTGCCTTACAGAGCACTTCCTCCCTACGATGCTCCTCGAGATTATCAAGGTAATTGACAGTTTTATTCTTGCGGGCCCGCATCCTACATGACAAATAACACATGGTGGCATTGGGAGATTTCTGTTTCGATGAGCTAAACATCCCCATTATCTCCTCCGCATCAATGTTGTGTGATCTTGCTGATGCAGTCTCCTCCTTCAGTTTCTCAGTTACATCAAGTTCAAAGTATTTACTATACTGCCTCTCCAACACAGTGATGACAGCTTGAAGACAGCTCCTCATCTTTGAACTGAACTGTGGATGTACTGGTAGCTCCCAAAGCTTTTTCAATGTGGCATCAAGATGTACCTCCTCACCGAATAAATCTTCCCTTGCCAATATCAATTTCTCTGGATTTTCTGTTGGTTCCTTTAGAGCAGCAATCACCCCTTTAACCACTTTGATGCCATCAACATGGATGATCTGATTCTGGCTTGAAGTGTAGAAGTGCTTCATCCAAGGCCCAGTCAGATATTTGCCAAATTCAGTCTGGGTGAAGTCATGGAGGATGGTGCTTTTCAACCGCCCACAGGATGTTCCGCTATTCAGCAGTGCAACAAAGTCATCATAATATTCTATTAGCTTGCCACTAATATGAAACAGTATATGCAATCTGTTGCCACGGTACCATGGGAGGACACCTCGGGGGATGTTCCTGTCATCTAAAAATGCGACAAATCCTTTTGGGTCCCCTTTTCCGTTTTTATAACGAAGCTTGCTCATCTGCAGAATGGCATTTACTGCTAGACAGTCTTTCCCAAACAAGAATTGTCCTCCGGATTGTTTCTGCATTTTTAGGGCTGAGCGAACTGATGTAGCAATGGAGTCAAGAGGATGCAAGTGGCAGTAGAGCTCGTTCAAATATTTACCCCACTCACTACTCACAATTCTAATAGCAGCATGATTTGCTGCACACCTGTCACTCATTGTGTTTGAAATGTTGGCGATTATATTTTGTCTGGTTTCTTGATAATTTGCTTGCTGATTGAAATATGTGTAGGTTTTACACAAATTGTCAATTGTTTCACAAATATGTTGTGCATAGTCCTCAGCAGTCCCACCAGCCAATTCCTCGACTGCTGCAGAGAGACATTTGTTTGTGGTGGTGAAATGAACTCTGTTAATGTGGGTCTCTTCCTGGGTGGTTGCATCAAAACCCACAGTCAAACCCTTTGTTGCAAGGAGCATCTCTGCTGTTTGCATCTCAGCAATAGCCCCCAATTCTCAGGCCATAACTTCAACTGCATTGCGTTGAGGAACATAATCCAGATGAAGTCCACTCCGCTTGTAGAACTGGCTTATCAGGATTGGAATGTTTGCTGTGGGAGTTTTGTTTACAATACAGTCAAACACGTGCATCCTTATTGTTGAGGAGTAAGTTTTCTGGCCCACCTTTGCCTTGACAATACTGGCAGCCTGCAGAGTTTTGATTGTTTCTTTGAGGACAAGATTGTCAAATTCGAGGCGTCTCACATCCTCTTCCCTGTCCTTTAAATTTTCTTGACATTTTCTGAGCTGTTGAATTGAAACAATTTCCCTCTTTATCGTACTCCCACGAAACATCAACAATTGTCTGTATGCTTTTTTAAGTTTCAAAAACTCTGCCTTGGTGTTAGAGAGCTCTCGTGCCAAAGTATTATCACGTAATTTTGTTTTGAGTTCCTGAATCTTTCTGTCCATTAAATCTATTTATTTTAACTTTCTCTTTAAGGCTTGATTAACTATACGTTTGGGAGTTTTCAACCATGCCCTAAGTTCACTGATCTTTGTGTGATACTTTGTTGAAATAGCAGCCCTGGATTCGGACACAAACTTTAGTCTTTTCTTCAATTTCTGTTTCCCTGGTGAAAGACTTAGAAATTCTCTGCTACATCTTGTTGAAACACCAGATGTCGATGGCATTGGTTTAGGTGAGGCAGCAGCTGTCATTGGCGTTGCTTGATTCAGTGGAGGATGCAGACTATGACTGTCATCGCCCATGTCCTCAGTGTCTTGAAATATGGGCACTTGGCTTTCAGCTGATGTCAAGGATTCAGGATCTAGAGCACCAGGCGGTGGAATGTCATCTAAAGAAATGTGTTGACTGCCTTCTTCAAGTTTAAAAGTTTCATCACAAATTTCCATAAGTGTTCCAAATTCCTTGGGATTGGTGAGTTTTTTAAACTTAAGCAAAGCCCGGTTAACGAGAGCCTGCACTCTTAATTTAACAACAGCACATGAATAGCCTTCTGCATCTGACAAAGAGAAATGTGAACTCAGCGATTTCTCTGTTTCAGGCAGACTTTTTCCAAATGAGGTATACAAGTACAAGATGTGTCCATTTTTAAGATCCCTCATAGACTCGGGCATGACAGAGAAATTCACTTCAAGTTAAACTCTAGCTATGCCTGGCTGGGCTTTTGGATTGACAATTTTGCATTTCTTCTTTGGAGACATCTATTTACAATGTAAGTTAAAAAAACACTGAACGGCATTATCAGAAACAAGTTATTATTTGCAGTTTTAGAAAAAAAGGTAGAAATGATAAAGTTAAACGCTAAAACAAATAGTAAATACTCAAAAAGAAAATCATGTTTCATCAAAATTCAATTACTAGATCTAAACATCTATCCATTCCTTAAGGAAAGATTAACATTTTTAAATAGCCTAAGTGTCCAAAGAACATTCACAAAGAATTCACAATAAAACATGATTTTTAAATCTCATTTACATTAATTTATAGGCCAAATGGAAGGAATTTAGTGTTCAATTGCTGTAAATTAATGGCCATTTAAATCAGCTTTCGAGTGGGATCCTGTGGAACTCTGTGGAACGCGCTGGTTTGGAACGTTCCCATTGCGGTGGATTTGTACCCCATATGCCCAGAAAAATACTGCGGGATTTTAATGGGCCCCCAAATTAGCTACTCGCAACATAAAATTTTGTATAAAGGGATCTTAAGAAGCGCTTTTTAATGTAAAAATAAGCAACCTACCTTCCGTTGTCCCATGTATGAGATCCGTCCCGTTGTTAGCGGTCGCGGGTTTAGAGGATGATTTTTAACCTACTCTAACAAATTAAATTAACCAATTAAGTTTAAAAATAGCCGCAGCGAACGAACCTCGCAGCGAGTTTTCGTCAGCAACTAAGTAGGCTGAACAACCTCGATTTGAATAGCTGAGAGAAAATCGCGTTTTAAACCCGCCCCCCTCTCAAAGGCGCCAAAATCGCGCACATGGGCAGCGACAGATCTGCAGCGCCGCTGAAGGTAGGTTTTGCAACATACCTACACTGTAGCCCTCATCTTTGTGCTGCATGATAGAACTGATTTGCAACCTTTCCCTCTGGGATCTAGCACATTCCCTTTCCTAATCCTCCACAACCACATATGTCAAGTGACTTTAAAAGTGAAGTTCACGTCTCTAAAGTAACCTCTTCATCCTCACTGTGGCGCAATCCCGCACAATGCCAGGCAAAAAGACCCACTTTCCTTTCATGTCCATGGAAGGTGGTCCTGCCCAGGCCAGGATTGGGAATCTGGAAAATTTGGGGAATATTCTGAAGTTGGTATTTCCTGAGAGTGTAATGATGAAAGCTAGAAGAAGAGAATTGGTGATGCTAAGTTAATTCCATTGTTAAGAGGCATGCCCAACAATCATATATTGGTATTAGGGAAAGAGATATGACAAAGGTCCTGTAGATCCTTGCATATCATAAGGTCATAAGTGATAGGAGGTGAATTAGGTCATTAGCCAAATGGTATGAACAGCCATTCGGCCCATCAAGTTTACTCTGCTATTCAATCATGGCTGATTGAACCCCATTATCCTGCCTTCTCCCCGTAACCCCTGACACCCTTGATGTCACATAATATGTCACATCTTATTAACATGTGACATCCTCAGCTCCAGTATTAGTGCTGGCCTATGTGATTCGGACACCCACAGCAACTCATCTTTACCAGTTGTGTGAGCCTTGGATAGTAGGCTCTCCCTCTGGTTTCTTGGGAAAGGTGCCTGCTGTAGCCTACCCTGTCCTGTGTAAAATAGGATAAATTTAATCTCGAGGTACGCTGTCAATGTAATTGTTTAAGTTTAATTTATGTGACCAAATAAATGTTAGGACTTTAGAGGCATTGATAAAAACCACAATGAATAAAATCAGAATGTCGACATAAGGAACTGCAGATGCTGGTTTACAAAGAACACACAAAGTGCTAGAGTAACAGCTAGACAGGCAGCATCTCTAGAAGACATGGATAGGTGACGTTTTGACTCAGGAGGAATTTGACTTGAAAAAAGTGTGCCATAGTGTGGAAAGGGGGGAGGTCTGTGCATATATATATATATTGTGTGTGTGTGTTTATATATGTTTTTGTATCTGTGTTTGTTTTTTGCATGTGTTTGTGAGTTGCTGCCATATCTGTTTTTAGCTACCATTCTAAGGGTCATTTGCTATTTTTAACAAGTTGGCTGAGACCATAGAATCGTCCAATGTACTACTCATATTCGCATAGTGAATCATTTCTGACGGTGATGCAATAGTTCCATGGTGATTTCACGTGTGCACTGCACAGTGAAATTCTTTTTTCATAGATCACACATGCACAAGTCGCCATGTTTTGGAACCATTTACAAAATGTCCAAAGTCCAGTCCACGCAGATGATGTACTGGAGCGGCTAGGTAAATCCCAGGGTGCTAAAGGGCCTCCTCTGTCGCCCTCAACCGGCTCAGCCCGGGAACTGACATCCCTCTCCTCACACGACCGCCTCTGTGTCTTGGGGGTGCTTCCTGCAGCCGACCTTGAAGGCGTTGGAGGCAATAACCTGGTCCCTCTATTACCAGTCCATTGTCCCCAGCGGCTCCAATAGACAATAGACAATAGGTGCAGGAGTAGGCCATTCGGCCCTTTGAGCCAGCATCGCCATTCAATGTCATCATGGCTGATCATCCCCAATCAGTACCTGTTCCTGCCTTCTCCCCATATTCCCTGACTCCGTTATCTTTAAGAGCCCTATCTAGCTCTCTCTTGAAAGTATCCAGAGAACCGGCCTCCACAGCCCTCTGAGGCAGAGAATCCCTCCTCCTTTGATCTCTGATCTTCCGGGTCAAGCTTGGCGGTTTCCGAACTTCCTTCCTGCTGGCCGTGGCCTGCCGGGTCTTCCTTCGTCCAACTCCACGGCGCTTCCCGAGAGTCTTCCCATGTGGGGCATCCACAGAGACTTTTGCTACCCTCGGCATATCCCAGCGGCTGGCAGCTCCTGCTACATCCCCTGCATCTCCACTCAGGGCCATTATGCACCCCTAAATGAACAGCATGTCTCTTCCTTCCCATTTCATTCAAAAGCTGTCTGTGAAGCCATGGCATGCTCTTTTCCCAGCATTTCCCATCTCAGGCATTTCAGGAGAAAATGCCAAGGTCTAAAGCTGATAAATCCCCAGGGCCTGATGGTTCCAGGGTACTTAAGGAAGTGGCTCTAGAAATATTGGACGCATTGGTGATAATTTTCCAATGTTCTATAGATTCAGGATCAGTTCCTGTTGATTGGAGGATAGCTAATGTTATCCCACTTTTTAAGAAAGGCGGGAGAGAGAAAACAGGGAATTATAGACCAGTTAGCCTGACATCGGTGGTGGGGAAGATGGTGGAGTCAATCATACAAGATAAAATAGTGGCACATTTGGATAGCAGGATCGGTCCGGGTCAGCATGGATTTACAAAGGGGAAATCATGCTTGACTAATCTTTTGGAATTTTTTGAGGATGTAACTCGGAAAATGGACAAGGGAGAGCCAGTGGATGTAGTGTACCTGGACTTTCAGAAAGCATTTGATAAGGTCCCACATAGGAGAATAGCGGGCACAATTAGGGCACATGGCATTGGGGGTAGCGTGCTGACATGGATAGAAAATTCGTTGGCAGACAGGAACCAAAGAGTAGGGATTAACGGGTCCCTTTCAGAATGGCAGACAGTGACTATTGGGGTACCGCAAGGCTTGGTGCTGGGACCGCAGCTTTTTACAATATATATTAATGATTTCGATGAATGGATTACAACTAACATTAGCAAATTTGCAGATGACACTGGGTGGCAATGTGAACTATGAGGAGGATGCTATGAGAATGCAGGGTGATGGGCAGGTTGGGTGAGTGGGCAGTTGCATGGCAGATGCAGTTTAGTGTGGATAAATGTGTGGTTATCCACTTTGGTAGCAAAAACTGGAAGGCAGATTATTATCTAAATGGTGTCGTTGGGAAAAGGGGACGTACAACGGGAGCTGGGGGTCTTTGTTCATCAGTCATTGAAAGTAAGCATGCAGGTACAGCAGGCAGTGAAGAAAGCGAATGGCATGTTGGCCTTCATAACAAGAGGAGTTGAGTATAAGAGCTGTTGTACACGGCTCGTAGTGAGACCACACCTGGAGTACTGTGTGCAGTTTTGGTCTCCAAATTTGAGTAAGGACATTCTTGCTATTGAGGGAGTGCAGCCTAGGTTCACAAGGCTAATTCCCGGGATGGCGGGACTGTCATATGCTGAGAGAATGGAGCGTTGGGCTTGCACACTCTGAAATTTAGAAGGATGAGAGGATATCTTATTGAAACATACAAGATTATCAAGGGTTTGGACACGCTAGAGGCAGGAAACATGTTCCCGATGTTGGGGGAGTCCAGAACCAGGGGCCACAATTTAAGAATAAGGGGTAAGTCATTTAGAACAGAAACGAGGAAACACTTTTTCACACAGTCGTGAGTCTGTGGAATTCTCTGCTTCAGAGGGCGGTGGAGGCCGGTTCTCTGGATACTTTCAAGAGAGAGCTAGATAGGGCTCTTAAAGATAGTGGTCAGGGGATATGGGGAGAAGGCAGGAACGGGGTAATGATTGTGGATGATCAGCCATGATTACATTGAATGGCAATGCTGGCTCACAGGGCCGAATGGCCTACTCCCGCACCTATTGTCTATTGTCTAAAATACATTTATACAGGCACATGGTGAATCAAAATGTTGATAGATATGGACCAGATGCAAGCAAATGGATCCAGGGTAGGTGAGGATCCTGAGTCTCATGGATGAGTTGAGCATAAGGGCCTGTTCCCATGCTATGTAACCCATGATTCTAAAGCAGCAAATAGTTTAGTTGAGAGATATGGCATGGAAATAGTTCTTACGGTCCACTGAGTTCACGCCGATCAGCAATCACTTGCACGCAAGTTCTATGTTATTCTAGTTTCTCATCCTACACACTAGGAACAATTTACAGAAGCCAATTAACGTGCAAACCTGCACCTTTGGAACGTGGGAGGAAACCAGTGCATCCGGAGAAAACACTGCGGCCACAGGGAGAATGTACAAACTCTGTACAGTATGCACTCATAGTCGGGATCGAACACGAGTTTCTGCCGCTGTAAGACAGCAACTCTACTGCTGTGCCTGCACAATTTGCAGTATCAGTGGGGAAAAAACAGATGCCCTTTAAGGGCTGGAGTCTTAATGAAATTATTGTTCAGGATTGAGCAAGTAATCATGGGGAAAAGTGCACCTCCATAGGAAAGGAAATGTTGCATGTTAAAAAGCATATTTGAGTCTGAATATGGTATGTGACCATCAGTGTGAATGGCAGAGACTGTTCAAGATGATTCCGTTTCCAAACTATTTCCACATGAAGTTGAGGTCGGAGCAGCAGGCCATGGACATACATTAATTACATGTAAATCCAATGGGGAATTCAGGAAGAACCTCTCTATTCAGGAAACGGTTAGAATGTGATCTAGTTAGCACAAGGAGCAGCCGAGATTGTAAAAGTGGTTTTAAGAAGATCTTAGGGAAAAACTTGGAGGAGAAAGAAAAAGAAGGATATATTAGCAGGTTTAATTGAAAAAAGGTGAGAAAAGCCTTGTGTTTTGTACAAATTCTGCATCAATTAATGAACTAATGGTATAATGAACTAAATAGTATAATTCCATTCTGCAAGTACTATATAATGAATGATACCACAGAAGCAATATTAAGTAATTTATTTATTTCCAACAATTACATTTTGTGAATTGTACTTATTTTGCCTCTTAATTGTTATTCCCCACGTCCATTTAATTCTGATTTGTTTGGTCCTTTCCACAACAGGCAACAGAAAATGTTTACTGAGAGAATCAAGACCATTTACAGACAACCATTGAATAATATTGAAATGTTGACACGAAGTAAATCTCTGCTCAAAAAGAGACACCAACATGAGGTTCACAAAAAAGCACAAGTTGATTCATATGAACATATGTAAGTATATTGCACCTATCTTCTTTTACCTTCTCTTCAAGAATGTTTCCTTATGCGGGGAACATTCTTTGGTTTAAAAACAATGATGCCCAAAGCCTGGTCAATATCACTTTTCACTCACTTACATGAATGGATAAGGAGACTGGTCTAAACTCACCATCACATCACTTTTCATAGAAACCACTGGTCTCTCTTTACAGTTTACAGCCTTATTAGAAGATTACCTGAAAATTCTGAAATATAGAGCATTCAATGTTTTATCAAGTTCACAATTGCTTTATCCAATGTACATTTTTATTTTCCTTTACAAATTATGAAATGTGGCTGAGAGTTCTAGAGATAAAATATGGTGTGGTTTCAACCTGGGTCAAATAAAGTCTGCAGGTAGTATGGGGATGACGTGTGTGTGTGTGTGTGTGTGTGTGTGTGTGTGTATATGTGATCCTGAAATTACACCAAAATGGTACACGATAGCGCTATAATTTTTTGCACCACCTTACTCACAATTGTCTGGTGTGTTTTTATCAAGTTTTGTTCAGATGTTATATTTTACAAGTTATTCACATTTTAACTTTACAAAATCCAGTTTGAGAAAGAATGATTTGAACACAGCAGTGGCAATTGCTGGCAGTTACAGCTATGACGTCACAATGGGATTTCATTTACATAAACTGCCCGTGAACAGTCCTCCACCCGACAATGACATCACAATGGGATCTCATTTACATAAACTTCCCATCACCAGTGTTCCGCCAAGTGCAATGAGAAATGTGTTACATTGTTGTAAGGAGAGGGAGGGAGTGGGGGTGGGGAGGAGGAGGAGAAATTTTATTTAAACATTGTGTTTGGTGGAGAAGTGCAATTGGGGAGAGGTGAGGAGTGGGGGAGCGGGGAGAGGGGGACGGAAGATGGGACAGGGAAGAGGGAAGAGGGGAGAAGGAAGAGGGAGGATGAAGAGGAGGGGGAGGGAGTGTCGGGGATGAGGGCAAATGAACCGCGCCTGCGCAGTTGGGGGCTATGGATGAGTGGTGGAATATTGCATTGGGAAATGGGTTGCATTGGGGGAATGGGTGAATTATGAAATATTGCGTTGGGGGAACAGGGCCCAACAGGTCCCACTTGGTCTAGTATCTACTAAAATATACTTGGTTCATTGGATTGTAGCATTGCCTGGAAATCATTTGGGCAGCCCCAGCTTCTTAATTGAAGCGGCCTGCAATGTGAAGGTTTATGCATGGAGGGAAAGGACATGCATTATTCCAAGTGCACTTGTGAGGCTTTCATTGAATAAAGTTAAGAAGCACTACAGCAAGGCACTTCTGTTAATCCCTTAAAATTGGGTTCTGTTCAGTCTAAGAGTTGTATTTTTAAGAGTACAATTCATTCTTCTTGGTGGTTTGCAAATGCAAGCTGCTCTTGCCTTGCCAATTTTAGTTTCAGGAGGTCTGAAGTCTTTGGAAGGGAGATTGGTTTGTGTAATGGTCTGCATCCACAATTCTTTGCAATTTCATGCGGTCTTGAATGGAACTGTTCCCAAACTATGCTGTGATGCATCCCGGTAAAATGCTTTCCATGGCGCATCTGTAGAAGTTGATAAGAGTTGTTGGGGACATGCCGAACTTCCTAAGCCTTCTAAGAAAGTAGAGGCATTGGTGTGCCTTCTTGGCCATTGCTTCAATATGGGTGGTCCAGGACAAGCGGTCGGTGATATTTACTCCTTGGAATTTGAAGCTTTTAACCATCCCTATTTCGGCGCCCTCAATGCATATACAAATGTATGAGTACCGCTTCGCTTCCTGATGCCGATCACTATCTCCTTTGTCTTGCTGACATTGAGCGAAAGATCTCCGTCTAGGCATGTTTAGTAAATTTCCAGATGATTCTAAAATGGTTGGTACTAATGGACAATGAAGAAGGTTATCAAGATTGACAGCAAGCTCATAATCGGCTGTGTAAGTTGGTCCAAGGAATGGAAAATGGAATTTAATTCAGGTAAGTGCAATGCGTTGCAGTTTGGGAAGTCAAATCAAGGGTGGGACCTTCACAGTGAGTAGTAGGAATGCAGAGATTGTTGTAGAACAGAGGAACCTCAGTAGTATATCATTTCCTGAATTTCACTTCATAAGTGGACATGGTGGTGAAGAAGGTTTTTGACAAGCTGGATTTGAGCAGTGTGGACAATGAATATGGAAGTTGGGGCATTATGTCACAGTTGTACAAGGTGTTGGTGAGCTCATACTTTGAGTATTGTGTTCAGTTTTGGTCACCACTATAGGAAAGATGTCATTAAGATGGAAAAGTGCAGAAAATATGTACCAGGACTCAAGGGACTGTTATAGGGAGAGGTTGGGCAGACTGAGACTTTATTCTTTGAAGTATAAGAGACATAGATTTGTATAAAATCATGAGCAGCCTAGTTAGAGTGAATGAACACAGTGCTTTCCTGCATTTGCCTCCAGCAGAGCCTTGAAAGGATCCACAGACAAGATGGTTGAGGGCACTGATAAAGTGCAGCCACCAGGTTCAGTTAGTAGGAACACATTTTGCAGAATGCTGCAATGTTTGCCAAAACCTGATATGAGGTCCGAAAGACACTAAAATGAATCTTATCCTCTGCCTGAGATGCTGTATGAGGTGTGTGGCCTCCTGCCAGCTCTATCACTTTGCTGATATCCTACCTGCAGGCTGTTACTCACACAATTAATGTGCTAATGCTGATGCTGCCATGGATATACCCATTGCCTCTGGTGCCAGTCATTTTGGTACAGATCTGAGAGCCAGCAAAGTTTGCACTCATGCTAATCAGAGCTTCAAAGTCATAAAGTCACACAGCATGGAAACAGGACCTTTGACTGACTGGGACTGCATCAACCATCAATTACCCATTTACTAGGGCCCCACTTGTATTCACCCTACTAATCTATAGATCTGCATGTCTTTGAGATGTTGGAGGAACCATGGAGGCAATGATGGCAAGGAGCATGTGCAAACTCCACACAGATAGTACCCAAGATCAGGATTAAATCTGAAATTCTGCAGCTCCAGTAGCTGGTCCACTGTACCTTCCCAAAGTGTAGATGCCACCTCAGAAACTGCACCACAAAACTATGTATTAGACTCCCAGCTCCGCAAACAAACCTCATACACTACTTCTATTAATATCTCCTTCCTGACAAGGAAAAACAACAGTTGTGAGAAATCAGTATTAATTGGCATGTTTCCCTCAACTGGCTTTACCCTATGAATTGCTGGGATCTCTTGCTTAGCTTTTACTGCCAGGAAGTACAGGAAACCTATTAAACCAAACTTAAATTGTAAAACTATTGGTAAGTCCGTTGTGATAGATCACTGATATATTAAAACTAGCCACCACTTGTCCTGTGCTAGGGGATTGATGCCACTTTCCATATGCTTGCATTTTCTCAGGATTACATTCTATGCCCAAATTCACATGTTGAACTGGTTGAAAATTCTACCCCAGTGTCCCTCCCTCAACCACCATCCCCAGACCAAAAGTCAGGTCACTTTGTTAACATGCCTTACACACGTTGGAAGTGCAAGCACTATCACAGTCATACAATTACAATGTTGTGTTGTCCTTTATAATTATTATTATTATAGCTCTCCACTGAGGAGCTATGTACATGACTCTTTAATGACTTTCAGTCTCCAGGTGATTCTTTAATGACTTTTGGTTTCCAGGCCCCCATTCCCTCATCCTTACTATGGACATTCAGTAGCTCTACACCTCCATCCCCCACCAGGAAGGCCTTAAAGCTCTCCGCTTCACCCTCGACTGCAGACCTAGCCAATTTCCCTGTATGAACACTCTCCCCGCCTATCGGAGCTGGTCCTCACCCATAACAACTTCTCCATCAACTCCTTCCACTACCTTATTGGGTACTTCGAACAATCTCTGTTCCGGGTGTACACTGGTCTTATTCCTGAACTCCCTCTCCACTAGGTAGACACAAAATGCTGAAGTAGCTCAGCGGGTGAGGCAGCATCTCTGGAGAGAAGGAATGGGTGAAGTTTCGGGCCAAGACCTTACTTCAGACGTATCTCCGCTACGTTGATGACTGCATCGGGGCTAATTCTAGCACCCATGCAGAGCTCATGGACTTTATGAAGTTCACTACTAACTTCCACCCGGCACTAAAATTCACCTGGACCATCTCCGACACCTGCCCCTCGATTTGTTGAATTCACTGTCTCCATCACAGGAGATAGGATATCGACTGACATCTATTGCAAACCTACCACTGCCACTGCTATCTGGACTATACTTTTCTCACCCTACCTCCTGCAAAGACTCTATCCCCTACGCCCAACCCCTCCATCTTTGCTGCATCTGCTTCCAAGATGAGGTTTTCTGCACCAGGACATCCACAATGTATCACAGTGTCACAGATTAAGCCACCGGCCCTGATTTGTTCTGGATTTCTCCTACCTCCAACCTCCACCCCCCCCCCCCCCCCCCCCCTCTACATTCAGTCTGAAGAAGGGTTCTGACCCATAACATCAACCACCCTTTTTCTCAGATATGCTGCCTGATCTGCTGAGTTGCTCCAGCGCTTTGTATTTATCTTTGGTATAAGACATTGACGGCCTAACAGAATGCATTACCCATTACATCAATTTCTGTTATGATGACATCATGCCACCCAGGGTAATTCGTTGCTACCCTAATAACAAACCTTGGATTACCAGCAGCCTGAAGGCCTTACTAAATGAGAAGAAAAAGGCTTTCAGGGAGGGCGACAGGAATAAAATCAAAGAACTTCAAAAGGAACTGAAGGTGAGGATTAAGGAGGGGAAAGAAGCCTATAGGTTCAAATTGGAACGACAGCTGCAGCAAGATGGAGTGAAGCAGGTATGGGCTGGAATGCGAAAGATCACGGGCATGAAGCAGAATGGTGGTACACTGCCTGATGGTGAACAGAGTCTGGCTGATGATCTGAACAGATTCTTCAACAGATTCGACGGCTCCACACCACCCCAGCCTCCCCCACCTGGTCTGCTGACCATTGCTGCTTCCTCTCCACCTCCCATCCCTCTCTCCATCACTCCTGAGATGTCACCTGTACGGAGTCCCCTCTTTCCACCTCCCACTCCACCGGCAGCCCCACCCATGACTCTTCATACTGCTCAGGTCAAGGTGATGCTGGACAGACTGAAGCCAGGGAAGGCAGTGGGGCCTGATGACACCAGCCCAAGGCTACTGAAGACTTGCTCTTCAGAGCTGTGTGGTATTCTAACACACCTGTTCAACCTGAGCTTGCGTCTACAGAGGGTTCCAAGGCTGTGGAAAACATCTTGCCTGGTACCTGTTCCAAAGAAGACCCATCCCACTCTCTACAATGACTACAGACCAGTAGCGCTCACTTCACATATAATGAAGACATTTGAGAGACTTGTCCTTTCCTACATCAGGACTAGTGTGTCAAATCACATGGATCCTTTACAGTTTGCATATCAGCCTAACATCAGTGTCGATGATGCCCTCATTTACATGCTGCAGAGGGTGTACACACATTTGGACACTACTGATGCATCTGTAAGGATTACGTTTTTTGACTTTTCAAGCGCCTTCAACACTATTCAGCCCCGACTGCTAGGGGAGAAGATGGAGAAGATGAAAGTGGATCCATCACTGGTACTGTGGTGTTTGGATTACCTTTCCCTCAGACCACAGTACGTGCGCCTACAGAACAGTGTCTCGGGCACCATCTTGAGCAGCACAGGGGCTCCACAAGGAACTGTGCTGGCTCCGTTCCTGTTTACCATCTACACAGCGGATCTCCAATGTAACACCAACAGCTGCTTTTTGCAGAAGTTTTCGGATGATACAGCTGTTGTCGGCCTCATTAAAGGGGGCAATGAGGAGGAATACAGAGACATAATAAGTAACTTTGTGGAGTGGAGCGCACACAATAACCTCCATCTTAACACCAAAAAAACAAAGGAGATAGTGGTGGACTTCAGGAGGGGGAGGAGGAGGACTCAAGCAACGCCGATCACCATTAAGGGCACTGAGGTGGAGGTGGTCGCTAATCACAGGTACCTTGGGGTGCAGCTTGACAGTGAGCTGAACTGGAAGTGTCATATGGAGGCGGTGTACAGGAAGGGACAAAGCCGACTGTATTTTTTAAGGAGGCTGAGGTCATTTAATATCTGCCAACCCCTACTGTGCAGTGTCTACCATTCAGTGGTGGCCAGTGCTCTGTTTTTTGCTGTGGCCTGTTGGGGAGATGGCGCCCGTATAGCGGATAAAAACAGACTGGACAAACTAATCAGGAAGGCCGGCTCAGTGGTCGGGGCTGAGCAACGAACGGTCCAGCAGGTGGCAGAGGCCAGAACTCTAAATAAACTAGGTTCTATAATGACAAACCCCACTCACCCACTCCATGCACTGAAGGTGATCAAGAGCAGCATCTTCAGTCAGAGGCTGATTGTACCAATGTGCAAAACGGAGAGATACAGGAAGTCCTGTTTACCAGCTGCTATAAGACTTTATAATGAGCATAAATAACTGCACTTTTTTAAATTAATTGTATTTTAACTTGTATTTTAACGTATTTTAACTTGTTATGTATGGAAGCCTTTTGAGGAAATGTGTGTGTGTTATGTTTGTCTTGAAGCTGTCGTGGCACTGTAATTTCCTGAAAAGGATTTTTAAAGGAATAATCAATCAATAATCAAATCAAATCAAACCAACATCTGCAGTTCCTTCCTACACTTATTTTGCAACTTGTCTGAAATCCATGAGAATTGTAAAACAATCTATAGAATTAAAAGCACCCCAGAAAAACATCCATTAATGGCTTGATGCACTGCAGTAGCAGGTAATCATTTCTGATTAGGATTATCAAAATCATAAAATACAGTGCTGTGAAATGAAGCATAATGTGGAAGTGTTTGTGGGTTTGGGAGCTAATGGAGTGCGAAAACCAGTGTGCTGGTTGCTGATAGTGTGTCAGTAAACTAGCTCCAACAATATTAGGTGGAGATGCCACTACTCACAACTGTTTCATCTGTGCTGATGGGAAAGGGTTTGTTCACATTATTTTTGAAAGAGCATTTTAACATTACTCCTATAATCTGGTATCCAGTTGTTCAGAAACCTAGATTGCCATGTAGCTCGCCTGGATCTATTTCAAGAGTCAGGTCAAGAGTCAAGAGTGATTAATATGTACGACAATGGAATAATGAAATTCTAAGAAATGAATTATGCCAGTCTTGAAAGAGAGGTTTGGAATTTTACTTCGGAGTCACGTGAGTGACTACATGAAGAACCCGCCACTTCGCATGTGTGTCATTATCGCTACACGCATTGTGAACAAGTCATTACGAGGGGAGGACGTTCCTCCCAAATGGCAGGGTTGAACCTGCAACAACAAGTAAGGTAGGAGAACTTAGTTTCTTGACTTACCTTTTTTACAGTCAGGCTGATGAAAACTGGCTGAGGAGAGTCTGCAGAACTGCAGGCAGCCAGCAACGGCCGGGGGCACCACTATCTCCCTTAAACGGGAGCCGGAGCCGACCTCAGCTCCAGCAGGACGCCGACAGCGGTGGAGCATTCTGGAGCCGTCATTCCGACGGCTCGGACCAAAGATTATAGAGTGATCTTTGACTCGGACAACAGCCCCACGGACCTATACTACATGTGTCCGAGGGGCTGGAAGGTGCTGGGGTTTTTTCCACAGCACTAAAAATAGCGGCAAGCGGTCAGTGCCCGAGAGCACTGAGTACGCGTTGGAGCCGCTGGGCTTGGGTCGCGAGCGGCCAGTTCCCCGAGAGGACTGGACCGCGTTGGAGCACCTCAGGCCCAAGTGGAGAGGGAGCGGCACAGTGCGGGAAGCACTGCACCGCGTTGTTTAAACTGCCAGACCTGCGGCTGCGAGCGGCCAGCTCCCCGAGAGGACTGCACCGCGTTGGAGCACCGCAGGCACAAGGAGAAGGAGCGGCACAGTGCGGGAAGCACTGCACCGCGTTAAAACTGCCATACCTGCGGGTTGCGAGCGGCCAGCTCCCCGAGGGACTGAACCGCGTTGGAGCACCGCAGGCTAACGGCAGTACGGGCGGCTCAGTGCTGTGAGCACTGCACCGCGCTTTGGAGCACCGCAGGCCAACGGGGATACAGGCGGCACAGTGGCCGTGTACACTGCACCGCATTGGCATTGCGGGGCCTGCACCTGCGAGAACATACCGTTTTGCAGCGATGCAGGTCCAAGAAGAAATCCTCCAGTGGGTAAGTCCCATAGCAGCACCTTATACAGGGCTGTATTTCACTTCTACTATTACAGGGAAGTGTTTGAGGAAAAGACAGACTCAGGGAGAAGGAAGCAGCACCTTTTCTATAGGGCTATAATCATGCTTCTCTCTCCCCAGTAGACTCTTCTGTCAGAAGAGTGCTGGGGTCAAGTCTAGGGCAAACCCTGGACAGGTAAACATATGTAAGAGCTGTAACAATGAGGTGATGCCTTTTCTAAGTCACAAAGTACATAGAGTGCATTATTGGTCCTTTCCTGTTAGAAATACAGGAATACTTATGTTGTGACTGAAGGATTTAGCAGTCCAAAAATTTACTGACAAATTCCATTCCCATCTGGGAAGTCACACGGGAATGTCTGTCTATATTTCAGGGGGAACAACAGTACAGCTGTGAGTAAAGCTAACTGGGAAAGATCTACAAACCAGGTTAGAAGCCAGCATAGACCATATGTTTTCTATCTACTGCAGGGGCAAACATTAGCTGACACCATACCTGTCACTTGCCACCGGGGATTGTAAATCCCTGAATGTACTAAACTAATCAATTTATGCATCTGGTTACATCCAACCGGGATTGATGCGGGCCTGTGTAAACCCGAAACCTCCTAGCAAAATCTTTTTATTTGGGGGTGACCTATCTAGAAGGTCAAGGAGTTGGACAATGAAGCCAAACTGGAGCTCATCTAAACGTCCAAACATCATCCTCAAAGGTATCGCCCCTATGCTGGAAGATGTGTACACCCACAACACACGGCCTCGGGGATCCAGAAGAAAACAGTAAAACCAGAAGGAAGCAAGGTTGGTGCGAGAAGACATCGAATAAATAACTTTTTGACACTCATATCTTAAACAGTATCCGGGGATACACAATAGAATTTTACAACACATAATCTTCTAGTCCAGCTGATATATCGAGAGAGGAATTTGGAGGAGAACACCAAGTTGGGCTATAGTATTTGCTGATGTTTCTACACGATATGGAACACCAGATGCCGATCTACTCGTATCCAGACATAATCACCAATTACCAAATATGTCATAAGGGATACAGACACTGGACATCAGCAACAGATGGGGTTTTAGCTGCATTGCAAGGGAAGAATTATTATCTACGCATTCCCTTCCTAACAAAATAGGATATGGCGCTTGACGCATCAATCATAGATCAGATCTCGGCTTTTTGGCTAAGATCAAGTATAATATCTGTTCTTATCAGTTTAAATGTCTGATATGTCCCTTATCTAGGGACCATATATCATAAAATTAAATAAATAAATAAATAGATGGGAAAGTGAATAATAAATAAAACGATATATTCGTTTTAAGAACAGAAACGTTTTCTATTGATAAGTATATTCGTTTTATGAACGAAAATGGCAAGCATTAATTCAAAGGATGCTTACAATTTCAGTACCCATAACAGGTGACCACGGACGTTATTTTTATCTAATTGGATGGCTCAGCTCTAGCAGTATAGAGCACTACCTAATGTGTTTACATTAGCACCTAGGTTATTTACAAAATATGACAACCAGCCACACAATGGTAATGGCTTCTTTGGATGACATACTAATTGTGTGGAAACTTAGGACGGGCTGAACAAACGGTAACAGCCACTTAACAATTATTTGGAAACTAGGATCATTATCCATCCAATTAAATCAAAATTAAAGCCTTCAAACTAAAGGGATTATTTGGGGTTCACCATTAACTCAATTCCTCATGTCAGTAACTTTGCCAACAGAGGTTACAACCTTAATAGAGGCATACAGCAAAATCATTGACATGAGGATAAACCATCCATCAGACTGGTAGCAAGAATATTGGCAACATATGGTTTCCAGCCACATAATTCAGACCCTTACATTATAAAGATTTACAGAGGGCCAAAATATGAGCTCTTAAAATTAATGGTGAGCATTTCAATAGAATGATGAAGCCATACAGAAGCCATATTGGAACTAAATGGTGGAAAGATAACATTGGGCATTGCTCCAATCCTATCATTGTCAGCAACCAGTCTATGGTCCTACATATGGATACTATGCACTAGGACGGTGTGTTATCAATTCCATCTCCAGCTGTGGAGGAAGATGGAAAACACAGCAAGCATCATTATTACTAACACTGGGCATAACTACCTGGAAATGTTGGGTGTTTTTTCATGGCCTAAAGTCATGTTGCTCTGGAATATATTAAACAGGTTATTAGATTATAAATTAACAACACTACTGTGGTAGCACATATCAACCACATGGGTGAAAGGGAATCTACATCATGTAACAATCTGGCCAACACAATTTGGCAACCTCATCGGGGGGGGGGGGGTACTAAGGGAAATACTACGAGACTCTGCGTCTGGTGTTTTTAACAGTACCCGACTGACCTACCCAACCATGGTTCTAGGTGGTATTAGGGAATGAGATTAGAACCATGCAGCACCATCCAAAACAGACGGCCAAAGCAATGGACATGATCACAGTGGGCCACAGACAATCAACCTAAAGACAATGTCTAAAATACATAAACTAATGGGAGATGTGTTGCAACCATAATACATCATCCAGCCTGTTTGGAAGCTTTGTTAACCTACAGGGGCTTAGTATTAGTGACATCAACTGTGCCAGAAGTGGCCCATCTACTTACCTATGGCAAGAGAACGGAACAACAGCTTATGAGGGACACTTTTTATGAGAATTCCCCAAAGACCAGGTATTCCCAAATATGGGACATCAGCATCGTCTTAACGTTGTTAAAGAACTGGGCTCCAGCCACAGCGCTGTCATTACAGTTTTTGACATTTTACAAAACTGTCATGCTGATGGCTTAGGTCACGGCACTAAGGACTCAGTCCCTACCAAATTAAGGCTGGTTACCTTGACCAGTTCACCTGGCAACTTACACTTCTATATTCAGGAATTAGGGAACTAAACAGACAGGGGTCAGCAGGCCTTAAAATAACATTTTTTAGAGCCTACCCTACAGATGATTGACTGTGTTGTGAGACATCTACAAATATACATGGAACAAACCCAGACCATAAGTGGCACAGAAGAGGAACTTCTCATCAACGACAGACAGCCTCATTAAAGAATAACAGGCCAGGCCAGCTAAATGGCTAACATAGTATTGACATAAGTTGGTGTAAACACTAACTGGGTTAAAATCTCACTCCACCAGGCTGCAGCAATGTCGGCAGCATTTAAATTGGAGGTTCCTATGGATAAAATCCTCAGGACTGCAGGATGGCCATCGGAAAGAACATTCTATGGATTATAACTAACCAGTAATGGAAACTGGAATTTTTCAGAAACATTGTTAAGTTTCTGTACCATAATTTACCCCAAAAAACAGGGGCTATCAAATATTATTAACTTTATGGTTATTTATATATATCATATTGATGTTTAATATGTTATCACTATTCTCCCCAAAACCAAGGCAGACGTGATGATGGACTCGTTCCACGGCTTGAATCACAGAGCTTTGAAATCTTCATGTAGTCACTCACGTGACTCCGAAGTAAAATAGTAAGATTAAACGAGAACTTACCAGTTCGAAGTTTGATCTGTATTTTATGAGGAGTAACGTTGAGGGAATACATGCCCTCCGCTCCCACCCTTGATCATAAACACAACTGGTATCTTTTCTCTAATCTTACTATGCTTAAGTCATTACACGTATCTGTGATTCACTCCGTTGCTTTGAAGAATGACACACGTGCGAAGTGGCGGGTTCTTCATGTATTTCCTCAACGTTACTCCTCATAAAATACAGATCAAACTTCGAACTGGTAAGTTCTCGTTTAATCTTACTATTTATGGTGTATCGTTCATCAAAGATTGATATTTAAAGCTACAAAACTATATTTTACATTAGGAGGACTCTATATTGTACTGACAGTACAATGCTGCATCAAACAAGATATGCCACTTTACTTAGTAAAGGGCCTGTCCCACCAACATGCGATTGCATGCGTCTAGCGCGACCAAACGTGGTCGCTTGAGGCGTATGGCCTCGCTGGGCCGGTCCCACTTCCAACCGCGGAGCCATCTGGAGTTGTGCGGGGCTGGTCCCGACATCATACTCACTAATCAGCTGGGCAGGAGGCGGGCCGACTGAATTTAGACGTTGCACGGCGTCAGGCAACGCAACGGCAGGCCGGGCGGTGACGTCATCGCGCAACGCCACGCGCTAGGCGCACGCCGTCAAGGCGCTGCGTACGGCGTTGAGACGCTGCATACGCCCGTCGAGGTGCTGCGTACGGCCACAATGCGGCTGCGGGCCGACAGGCCGTTGCCGTGCGGAATTTTTTGACAGTGTCAGTTTTTCGGAGCCTCGCGCGATGTCGGGACCAGCCCCGCACAACTCCATACGGCTCCGGCGATTGAAGTGGGACCGGCCCCGCGAGGCCGTACGGCTCAAGCGACCACGTTACGTCGCGCTCGCCGCATGCAGTCGCATGCAGGTGGGACAGGCCCTTTAGGCCTCAATTAGAATTTTGCATTCAGACTCTGTTCCTGCACATAGTGGTAAATACTGAAGCTATAGATATATCTTTACCATACATACTGTGTATGCTATAAACTGTATGTCAGCAAGGAATTTCATTGCTTTCTGTTGAATATGACAATAAACTAACTTGAATCTGAAATGTATATTCAACATTTACCTGCTCAATTATAATGTTGAACCTACCCTCCAATATTATTTATTTAGCTCTTCAGCATATACAGGAGGGGGGCTTATAAAATAAGTTGGGTTTCCTCAGGTTGGATTTTTGCTCACCAGCTTGTTGTGGAAGATGAGTGGGAGTGAAATAAGTCAGTGGACCTTAATCAGGTTATGTGGGAGGTGGCTTTAGATAGTGTGCATGTTGAGATGGAGAAGTAGCAAGTTGTGAGGAAGAGGGGGAGGTGGTTTGCATATAAAGAAGTATAACTTTCATATGAAGTGAGAAAACTGTTAGCAGAACAGTGAAATGCTTTCCAGTAGTCACCAGTTAGCAGCAGTTCTGAGGGCAGTCACTAGCAGGTGCTGAGTGTGATTGTAAGCAGAGGGGGATAACGTGCATGTCACATTATGGTTTGAGGAAAAGTGTGTACTAAAAGGGAGTTTAACATTCAAAGAGCTGTGAAGGACAGAAGTGCCATTTTATGCCATTGACAGATAAAGAAAATGCTCTGAATTTTCCTATCTGGATCAGTTTTGCATTAAATTAATTATTTATACCACAGAAATTGTGCTGCTGGAGTTGACAACTCAACTAACTCTCCAGGGACAAAAGGTTCTGAAGTGCCTTCTAGCAGTTATATACTCCTGAAGTTTCGTTATCTGTGAAATGTTGGTAGTATATACAGCAAACTCCCACCAGAAAACAATTTGATAATAGTCAATAGACAACAGACAATAGGTGCAGGAGTAGGCCGTTTGGCCCTTCAAGCCAGCACTGCCATTCAATGTGATCATTGCTGATCATCCAAAATCATTACCCCGTTCCTGCCATCTCCCCATATCCCCAATCTTCAAGAGCCCTATCTAGATCTTTCTTGAAAGTATCCAGAGAACCGGCCTTCACCGCCCTCTGAGGCAGAGAATTCCACAGACTCACAATTCTCTGGGAGAAAAAGTGTTTCCTCATCTCCGTTCTAAATGGCTGACCCCTTATTCTTAAACTGTGGCTTCTGGTACTGGACATCAGAACATCGGGAACATGTATCCTGCCTCTAGTGTGTCCAAGCCCTTAACAATCTTATATGTTTCAATGAGATCCCCTCTTATCCTTCTAAACTCCAGAGTGTACAAGCCCAGCCGCTCCATTCTCTCAGCATATGACAGTCCCGCCATCCCAAGAATTAACATTGTGAACCAACGCTGCACTCCCTCAATAACAAGAATGTCCTTCCACAAATTTGGAGACCAAAACTGCACACAATACTCCAGGTGTGGTCTCACTGGAGTATTAGATGATTAGATTATCACCAATAGTGTTGTTGGTTGAGGTACAAGTATTGTTTGGGACATCAGGGAAAGTCATCTTCACCTAGCACCACATAAGCATTTAGAGGAATGGGTCCTCGGTTTAGCATCCTACCTTAAAAAATGTGTCTCTTCCAATACTGCGCTTCCACTATACGACACTATGCTTCCTCTATAGTGTCACCCTAAATTATATCCTTAAGGATCTCATGTTTGAGATGCTTAAACATGAGTGGGATGACTCATGTTTGAGTGCTGTTGAGGTGAGGTTGACCCTTTTAAGAATTACAGGATTACTTTATATTTAATATATTTTAAGACATGCTGGAAATACTCAGCAACATCAGATTTTCATCTGTGGTAGATTAAAGCTTAAACCGATGACCTTTTGAAAAACATACATATAGTTATATTTATAGTTGTGAATGTAGGGACTGAAAGTGTTTCTAAAGGTATAGAGATTACCAGGCATGGTATCTGACACAAAAGAAGATGCTTGTGGTTGTTGGAGACCCAATCATCCCAGCCCCAGATATCAGTGTAGAAGTACCTCAGGTAAGTATCTTAGACCCAACTACATTCTAGTGCTTCATTAATGACCTTCCTCCTATCTTATGATCAGAAATAAGAATGATGTAGGTTGTTAGCCTAAAACTTTGGCCATTCCCTCACCTCCATAAAAGCTGCTTGTCCCACTGCGTTCTTCCAGTAGTTTATTTTTTTGCTCCTGATTCGAGCAGCTGCAGTGTCTTATCTCTCGAGAAACATGCATGTTCATTGATCCATTCACAGCTCCTTAGCAAATGAAATAGCCCATTTAGCAAGACCTAGACAATGTTCAAGCATAGGGAGACGTAGCAAGCAATACTCACTATGTAAAGCTACCAAGCTATTATTATCTCCAACAAGAGTGAATCTAATCACTCCCCTTGGCATTGATGAGTACCTCAACACCAATGCCAAACATCATTCTTCTCCTTGCTGGCATACTGTAGTGGTAGTGGGTACCATGTACCAGATGCAGTCCAGTTTATTAGTAAGATTAAACGAGAATTTACCAGTTTGAAGTTTGATCGTTATTTTATGAGGAGTAACGTTGAGGGATTACGTGAAGAACCCCGCCAGGACGCATGCGTGTCATTCTTCAAAGCAGCGGTATGAAATCACAGATAACTGTAATGACTAAACATAGTAAGATTAGAGAAGAGATACCAGTTGAGTATATGATCAAGGGTGGGAGCGGAGGGCACGTAATCCCTCAACGTTATTCCTCATAAAATAACGATCAAACTTCAAACTGGTAAGTTCTCGTTTAATCTTACTATTTTACTTCGGAGTCACGTGAGTGGCTACGTGAAGATTTTAAAGCTCTGTGATTTCATGCCGTGGAAACGAGTCCATGCATCACATCTGCCTTGATTATGGGGAGAATAGTGTTAACATCATTAGACATCAATACGATATTGAAAACCTAACGATAAATATATTAACACCAAATTATAGCCCCTATTTATGGGGTAAAATTATATTACAGAACTTAAAATTGTTTCTGCAAATGTTCCAGGTTCAATGACTGGTTTGTTATAAAATCGTTGGAAAGTTTTCTCCGTTGACCATCCTGCTGTCCTGAGGATTTGGTCCATAGGAACATCCAACTTCATAGCTGCCGATGTAGCCGCAGCCCTGGTGGAGTGAGATTTTAAAATGCTAGTGTCTACTCCAGCCTTTATTAGGACTTGTTTTAGCCATCTAGAGATGGTCTGGACTGTCACTTTTTTGAGTGGCTGTTTGTGGCTGATTAAAAGTGAAATTTCTTTGCCTCTGATGAGCTTAGTATACTCCATATATAATAGTAAGTGTGTTACAATACAGAGACGATCATCTGTCGGGTAGGCCCTGAATTCTGTTTTTAGGCCTGCTGACCCCTGTTTGTTCTGTTTGACTAATTCATTGATTTGAAAAGTTAAATTTCCAGATGAAATAGTCATGTTGTCCAGCCTTAGTTTCTGTAGCGACTGGACCCTTTGTGCCGTGACCAAGGCCATCAGCATGACTGTTTTCATAGTCAGTTTCTGTAGGGACAGAGCTGTAGCGGGAGATCAGTTTCTTAACATGGTCAGTACAATGCTCTCATCCCATATTTGGGAGTACCTGGTTCTTGGGGGATTAACATTAAAAATGCCCCTCATGAGTTTGGTTATCAGGGTGTGTCCCAACAGAATGCCGCTCTGTTCCTTGCCACAGGTATGTTGACAGAGCACTTCTGGCGCAGTTGATGGCACTATGACTGAGCCTCTCATCGTAATGGAGGCTAGCCAGGAATTCCAGAACAGACGGGATGTTAATAGATCTGTGGGTGATGTTGTTGTTGTGACAGTACTTTCCCCATTTCTTGATGACACCAAGTACTGTTTTTTGGTGGACTGTCTGTGGGCCGCTGAAATAATATCCACTGTTCGGTCCGTCAGTCCCAGGTGTAGTAGAGGTGCTTTCAAACTCTACAAATTAATAGGTTTATATAATTATGACATGGGTAACTACCCCTTGTTGCGGGATGAACCAGTAAATTAGGTCTATGATGGACGGTGATGCATGGTTCTAATACCATGTCGAGTATCACCGGGACCCATGGTTGAGTAGGCCAATCGGGTACTATCAAAATACCAGACGCGGAGTCTTGCTGTATTTTCCTTAATACCCGACTGATGAGGCAGAAAGGAGGGAATGCATAAATAAACAATATCCCCCAATGCAGCGAAAATGTATCTGTTGCCGCTGCCCCAGGTTCTGGTTCCCATGAACATAATTCGATAACTGGTGTGAGCCTGGATGCGAATAGGTCGATATCTGGTGTTCCATACCGTGCTGTAATTTCAACAAATACATTTTTATCCAACATCCATTCAGTGTTTTCATTGAATTTGCGTGACCTGGTGTCTGCCACTAAATTTAGTTTACCTGGTAAGTAGGTAGCTGATATCCAAAATCTCTCTGGATACACTATTGCCAAATTGTGTTGGCCAGATTGTCACATGATGTCGATTTGTTTCCACCCATATGGTTGATATATGCTACCACGGTGGTGTTGTCAATATGTAGTCTAACATGCTGGTGATATAACCCAGAACAATATGACTTAAGGCCATGGAATGCACTTAACATTCCCAGGTAGTTTATGCCCAGTGTTTGTAATAATGATGCCTCCTGTGCATTCCATCTCCCCCACAGCTGGAGATGGAATTGGTAGCACCCCAACCAAGTGCACTGGCATCAGGTTGTAGTACCATAGACGGGTTGCTGATAATGTTTGGATTGGAACAATGCCTAATGTTATCTTTCCACCATTTTAGTTCCATTATGGCCTCTCTTGGTAGCTTCATTGGTCTGTCAAAATGACCACCATAATTTTTGAGTGCTCGTATTTTGCCCTCTGTAATTTTTGATAATGTAAAGGTCTGATTTGTGTGGCTGGAAACGCAGCCACTATTACCAATTATTCTTGCTACCAGTCTGATGGATGGTTTTGTGATGTCAATGATTTTGCTGCAAGCCTCCATTAAGGTTGTAACCTTTTATTTCGGCAAAGTCACTGACATGTGAACTGAGTTAAGGGTGAACCCCAGATGATCCATTGTGTTAAATAACATCTGTGGTCACCTCTAATGGGTACTGTATAGTAAGCATCTTTTAAATCGATGCTTGCCATGTAGTAACCTTAGGAAATCAATTGCATAGCAGTAACAAAGGTTTCCATCTAGTAATGAATATATAGTACGAAAGTATTCAAATTAGTCAAATCTATGATGATGCGGCAACCACCATCTTGTTTATGATAAAGATTTTGGACACAAATTCCTGTGATTCGTGTTGGGTTTCCTCCATTATTCCTTTTTTATAAGGCCACTGTAGTTCAGCATGCGCTTTTGCTTTTTCTTTGCCTGTAAGCACGAACATTCGGTTCGGTACATGCTGAACTGGAGGGTTATGTTTTTGTATAAATTCTATGGTATAACCCTATACTTCTGAAAATATAAGTATCGGTAGTTAATTTATTCCATGCATCCAGATAGAATTGTAATCTCCCACCAACCTCGTAAGGAACCAGACCCACCTACCTCCATGGTTACTATTGGCAGGTTTGTTACTTTTTCGGCATCCTCCGTGGATGTTGAGGCGCCGGTGTCTGGATCTGTAGTTGGGTCGGTGTTGAGGGTTAGCGCATTTCCCAGGAAGGCCGGTCTGGGCCATGGCCTAAAAAAGACCGATGTTGAGTGTTCCTGGCCTTCGAGCTTTCACCAGTTTGTCTTGGCCGACTGGTGGTGCGTAGGGGTGCTGTTTCTAGCCAAAGTAGTTTTTAGACGTTGCTTTAATGAGCCCCAGGGTTTTACCCTCTTCGTCAAGTTATTTTGCCTGTTTTGATAAGTTGCCTCCAAATAGTAATATTGGTGGTTTGGAGCTTCCAGGTTTGCATAGGCCTGCAAATTAGGGTCTAAAGCCGGTTGGATGGCACTCTTCCTAATGCTGTTTTACTCATATTGGTAGTTGCAAAATAAAGCCAGTGCATCCTGGTGATCTTGTGTCATGTCTTTTTCGTTTATTGTGCGGGCGAAAACCGTAATTCCCGCGTTAGGACTTTCAGAACATTTCTGTAGTTTCAAGTCCCTGGCTCTGATTGAGGCTCCGACATGTTTTCAAATACACTGGTTGACACTGGGAACATTCAGTGATTTGCAATTCCCTGGTGGTAAGTGTCTTGCTATGGTGTCCAATAATGCCTGTCTTTATAGATGGTTGAATGACAAGTAGTCGATACTTGCAGCTATTTTAGGTTCCAGGTTTTGGCCAGTTTGGTCGGGTTGAATAAACTGGGACACCATATCCAATAGGTTTTCTTGCACCCCATGCGCACTAGGGGTATGTTCTGCGCACCCCTCTTCAGGGTCAGCCCAGAATTGACCCCCTGTACTCCCCTCTGATGAGGGAGAAACACTGTGCAGCCCAACAAGAGGTACTGCTGTAGGACTTACTAGCTGCCCACTGTGACTAATCTCCATCTCCCGGAGCCTGTCACTTTGGAGTATTTGCTCCAACAGCCGCTCCAACTGGCTCCAATGCTCTCGGGCACTGGCCACTCGCGGCTGCTCCTGTCCTCAAGCCGCTCCAACCGGCTCCAATGCTCTCGGGCACTGGCCGCTCGCGGCTGCTCCTGAAGCCGCTCCAACCGGCCCCAATGCTCACGGGCACTGGCCGCTCGCGGCTGCTCCAGTTCCTGCAGCCGCTCCAACCGGCTCCAATGCTCACGGGCACTGGCCGCTCGCGGCTGCTCTAGTTCCCCGCTCCCAGCCGCTCCAACCGGCTCCAATGCTCACGGGCACTGGCCGCTTGCGGCTGCTCCTGAAGCCGCTCCAACCGGCCCCAATGCTCACGGGCACTGGCCGCTCGCGGCTATTTAGAGTCGGACTCATCGGAGTCAACGACTCTGTTAGTTTTTTGCTTTGCTCTACGGCCCGGCCGTGGCCGGTGCGGGAGCGAAGTCGGGCACAGCTGTTCCCGTTACGGGAGATTGGCGTGCCGTTGGCTGCTGCTGCTGGCTGCCCGCAACTCCGCGGTTCTCACCCGCCAGCTTTTTCGCAGCCTTCGTGGATCTGGTCCATGCCTCCACCTGTAAGGTAAGTGGAAGGAACGCAGAGTCTCCTTACCTGCTGTTCCCGGCTTTCAAATTCTGCCGCTAAGGGGAACGTCGTTCCCCCTGCTGTGACTCGTTGCAATGCGTGTAGCGATATGACACGCATGCGTCCTGGCGGGGTTCTTCACGTAGTCACTCACGTGACTCCGAAGTAAAATCAACAAGCTTCTCTGTCATCATGTCTCAAACCTGCAGCCTCCACCACAAGAAGGATTAAAGACAGCAGGTGTACGAGAACACAGTCACCAGCAGGTTCCACTTCTAGCTACAACTATATCCTGATTCAGGAATAAATTGTCAGTCCTTCCTTTGTCACTGAGTTTAAATCCCGGAACTCCCTCCCCAACAGCACCATCAGCGTACCATCACCAGAAGGATTGTGTAGGAAGGAACTGCAGATGCTGGTTTACACCGAAGATAGGCACAAAATGCTGAAGTAACTTAGTGAGACAGGCAGCAGCTCTGGAGAGAAGGAATGGGTGATGTTTTGGGTCAAGACCCTTCTTCAGACGTCAAACATCACCCATTCCTTCTCTCCAGAGATGCTGCCTGTCCCGCTGAGTTACTCCAGCATTTGTGTCTATTTTCAAGTGAAGGATTGCTGGGGTTCAGGAAGGTAGCTGACCACTATCTTCTTAAGAACAATTAGCAATAGGCAATAGATGCTGACTGCCAGCAACACCTAGATCCTACAAATTAATAAAATGATCATTAGGTTAAGAGCTATTTGATTTTTTTGCTGAAGAATTTTACATTAAACCTGTTGTTAATAACAGTTTTTTGCGATGCTGCTAACTGAGTTTCTTTCTCTCACCATCTGTTTGTGAACACTAATTTCTCACCACAGTAATTTAAAAATGCACCGATAGTTTGGTTGGAGTCTTTCTTTCAAAACTTTGTATGGAATCTTTTACTTTTTTTCCCCAACTAGATGCAGGCCTTTAGCTAAGAAATTTGTGAATAAATTTGTGAATTTTTTCCTTGAAATGTCAATTGTCCAGGATTGCCTCAGCATCTCTGCCACAGAAGGCAGTGGAGGCCAATTTACTGGAAGTATTTAAGAGATACTTGGATGTAGCTGTTAGGGCTAACGGAATCAAGGGACATGGGGAAAATGCAGGAACGGGGTACTGATTCTGGATGATCAGCCATGATCACATTGAATGGTGGTATCCTTAGTGTGAAGACAGCGGCAAAGAATGTTCAATGGTCACTTCTCCAAAGGCCATCTCCAAATGGTCAAAGGGTCGAATAGCCTACTCCTGCACCTATTATCTTTGTTTCTGTGTTTCGGGGAGGTGTAGGAGGGGGGAGGGGGTGGTGTGTGGCGGGGGGGGGGGTGGGGGGTGGAATGGGGGGGAGGTGTGTATGTGGGCGGAAGGGATGTGGGGGGAGAGGGGGGGATGTGGTAGGGCTGTGTGCGTGGGTGGGGGGTTGTGGGGGAGGGAGGTGTGTGGGCGGGGGGGTGTGTGGGGGGAGGTGTGTGTGGGGGGGTTGTGGGGGGGTTGTGGGGGGGAGGGTGGTGGTGGGTGGGGAGGTATGGGTATGTGGAGGGGGGTTGTGGGAGGAGGGGTGTGTGGGGAGGATGGCTGTGTGGACGGGGAGAGGGGGGAATGAGCTCAGAGAAAAGACGGGAAGAGCCATGGGGGAGAGGGGGGTATCATGGGGAAGGGGGGCAGGAGCCAGCGAGGGGGACCAGACAAGTAGTGGCTGGAATTGGCGGTGCGATGGGGACTCACAGCGGGCGCTGATCACTGGTCATTCTCCTCCGCCGGGATCAGAGTCTCCACTTTCTGTTTGGCGACATTGGCGATATCTCCGACTCCGGGCTGGGCTGGGCTGGATCTCCGACGCTGGGCTGGGTTGGGTCTCCGACGCTGGGCTGGGTTGGGTCTCCGACGCTGGGCTGGGTTGGGTCTCCGACGCTGGGCTGCTTCGGGCTGGGTTGCTTCAGGTTGGGCTGGGCTGCTTGGGGCTGGGCTGCTTCGGGTCCCTCCGAAAATTGTTTCCGGTTGGAAACCTCCGCCAGCCAACCTCAGTTCCAGTAAAGACGCGATTGTGCAGGAAGGGGCGGACCTTTCCGGGAAGTGATAGGAGAAGATACTAATCCGCACGGCGCTGCCTGGCAGGAGATGAGATCGATCTGCGCACACGTGGTTTTTAAGATTTTTAAACCTCTCTAACTTTTACGACATTCAACCGATCGGAACAAAACTTGATGCACGCAGCACAGGAGAACGGTGAGTGAACTGGTGAAAAATCGTAACGTTATCGCGAACCGTTTTTTGCGCAAATCAAAAGACCGCGCAAACCGGAAGATAACAAGATCAGAGTTTTAGAGATAGATAGATAGATAGATAGATAGATAGATAGATAGATAGATAGATAGATAGATAGATAGATAGATAGATAGATAGATAGATAGATAGATAGATAGATAGATAGATAGATAGATAGATAGATAGATAGATGCTGTCACCAATTTTTTTAGGAAAAACAACAGTTGATTGAAATCAAGACATTGTTTAGAACACTATATATATTATTACATGTAAGTTTCTAACATTTTGGTTTCTATATCAACATTTAAAAGTCAGTTGGATAGGTACATTGTAAGAAAGGTTTTGAGGGCTATGGGCCAAAGGTGGGCAGGTAGGAATAGTGTAGTGGGGAATCTTGCTGGCATGGGCAAGAGGGCCTGGCTCTGTGCTACATGACTATGACTGTGTGTCCATTGGTTGCTCTTCGAAGATTTTTGCCTACCTATGTCTGGTCTATGTCAGATTCACCTACTGAGTATGTCACAGCTGGAGTCCAGAGCTGGAAAATATGTTTGTTGAGGTTCACTTTATATAAAAATAACAGTTTTCCATTGGGCCTTACAACATCATCAACTGCCCCCATCGACCACACATCCTTGTGGTTGCCAATGACAATTGCTGCCATTCTTACACCTCAGTTACAAACAGATTGTGAAACTTCCTCATTTTCCTTGGGCCAAATCAAAATTATAAACAATAATAATAATAATAAATTTTATTTATGGGCGCCTTTCAAGAGTCTCAAGGACACCTTACAAAAATTTAGCAGATAGAGGAAAAACATGTAAGGGGAATGAAATAAATAGTAGAGACATGACTAGTACACAAAGTAAAGACAGAATTCAATTCAAAACACAATATGAGGCAATTAATGCACAGATGAAAAGGGAGGGGGACGTGGGGCTAAGGATAGGCAGAGGTGAAGAGATGGGTCTTGAGGCGGGACTGGAAGATGGTGAGGGACACGGAATTGCGGATCAGTTGGGGGAGGGAGTTCCAGAGCCTGGGAGCTAGCAGAGTAAGGGATGCTAAGGTCTCTTCCACAGCACCCACCATTTTGTTCCTCAGTTTGATTTTTGACAGTAATACAAAGCTTGCAACAGCAAATTGGTATCCACTTAATACACCACTCAGTTTTTGAATTGAATGACTTAAATAACTGGCGTGTTTGTTGTATTGATAAAAAACATCTATCACCATTGTGTTGTAAGATTGTTTAATCTGCTGATCTGCAAGAGGTGTGTGCTTTTATAAACAGAGTGAGATTCAATCAAGTTATGCTTGCTGCTGCTGTCGCCGACGATGGCTGCCACGGTGTACTGCTCCTTGCTGTTTTGTATGTGTTTGTTTGTTTGTGTCGTCTGTGAAAACCCTCCAAAGATCACTTTCACAAGAGAGATACTCATTAACACCGGACATACGGTACCTCCAAACATCGTTCCGCGTTTCTCTCACTCGCTGCATTATTTGGGCATACTCGTCGGCGGGGCTGTGGCTGCGTTCAAGGTTTTGAGACAGAGGAGGACCCGTGGGGGAAGCGCTCTGGAGCACCCACCCAACTCTGGCGATGAGGATTACGCACACCGCTCCCAAGTATATTCCTGGCAAATGTACATTCTCTCAATAACAAAGTGGACCAACTCCAACTCCTGCGCTGGAAAAACAAGGACTTTTCTCGAGCCGCAGCCCTGTATTTCACCGAGACCTGGCGGTGTGGGTCGACCCCGGACAACGAGCTGCAACTGATTGGCTTCCAACTTCACAGAGCGGACCGTGAAGTGGAGGCAGCGGGGAAATCAAGAGGCGGTGGAATATGCTTCTATACCAACCAGGACCGGTGCAGCGACATTACGGTACTGTCAAACTTTGGCTCTCCCAACCTAGAATACTTCTTTATAAACTGCAAACCCTTCTCACTCTCCGGGGGTATTTAACTCCTTTAATCTCGCTGGAGTTTACATCCCACCCCCCCCCCCCCTCCAAGCCTGCGTACGTGAGGCGCAAACACAACTCGCTGACCAGGTAATCAGGGTAGAGAGTGACTTCCAGGACTCCATGGTCATTGTTTTGGGGGACTTTAACAAAGCTAACCTCAGCTGTGACCTTCCAAAGTACAGACTTCATGTTACCTGCCCCACCAGAGGGGAGAGAACACTTGACCACTGTTACACGTCATCAAGAACACATATCGCTCTGTTCCCCGGGCGGGTCTGGGTCTCTCTGATCATTGTCTATTTCACCCTATTCCGACCTACAGGCAGAAACTAAAATCTGCTAAGCCTGTGGTCAGAATAACGAAAAGGTGGACAAGCGAGGGCATTGAGAACCTACAATCCTGCGTTGACTGCATGGATTGGAATGTGTTCAGTCAAGCAACCACAAGCTTTGATGAGTATTCAGACACTGTAACATCATATGGCAGCTTTTGTGAGGACAGTTGCATTCCAACTAGGATCCGGATCTGGTTCAACAACGACAAGCCCTGGTTTACTGCAGAACTCAAACAGTCTAAGAGGAAGCCTACAGGAGCGGGGATGCAGACCCCTACAGGCAGGCAAAGTGCAAGCTGAGAAGAGGAATCAGAGCGGCCAAGGAAAGGTACTCAGCGAAGTTGAGGAGCAAGTTCTCAGCTAGTGACTCTTCTTCAGTGTGGAGGGACTTGCAAGAAAACACCAGCTACAAAAGGAAAGCCCCCCGCTCTTTGGACAATGGTCAGCTGACGAATGACCTGAATGAGTTTTACTGAAGGTTTGACAAGCAGGAACGTAGCCTTGGTTACCCCCCCCCCCCCCCCCCAACAAAAACTTCACACCCACCCCACAGCCTGACCACAGTCTGCAAAGGCTGGACCCTTTTACACCCACTCCTGCCCAAATTGGCAGGGGTGCTGAGGAAGAGGATTCCTTGGAATGTATGCGGGATAGTTTTCTAAACCAACATGTAGAGGAACCAACGAGATAGCAGGCTATTCTAGACTGGGTTTTGAGTAATGAGGAAGGGTTAGTTAGCAGTCTTGTTGTGCGTGGCCCCTTGGGCAAGTACCATAATATGGTTGAGTTCTTCATTAGGATGGAGAGTGACATAATTAATTCAGAAACAAGGGTTCTGAATTTAAAGAAAGGTAAATTTGAGGGTATGACATGTGAATTGGCCAAGGTAGACTGGCAATTGATTCTTTAAGGGTTGATGGTGGATATGCAATGGAAGGCATTTAAAGACTTAATGGGTGAACTACAACAATTGTTCATCCCAGTTTGGCAAAAGAATAAATCAGGGAAGGTAGTGCATCCGTGGATAACAAGGGAAATCAGGGATAGTATCAAAACAAAAGATGAAGCATACAAATTAGCCAGAAAAAGCAGCCTACCAGAGGACTGGGGGAAATTCAGAGTCCAGCAGAGGAGGACAAAGGGCTTAATTAGGAAAGGGAAAATAGATTATGAAAGAAAACTGGCAGGGAACATAAAAACTGACTGCAAACGTTTTTATAGATATGTGAAGAGAAAAAGATTAGTTAAAACAAATGTAGGTCCCTTGCAGTCAGAAACAGGTGAATTGATCATGAGGAACAAGGACACGGCAGACCAATTGAATAACTACTTTGGTTCTGTCTTCACTAAGGAAGACATAAATAATCTGCCGGAAATAGCAGGGGACCGGGGGTCAAATGAGATGGAGGAACATAGTGAAATCCAGGTTAACCGGGAAGTGGTGTTAGGTAACTTGAATGGATTAAAGGCCGATAAATCCCCAGGGCCAGATAGGCTGCATACCAGAGTACTTAAGGAAGTAGCCCCAGAAATAGTGGATGCATTAGTGATAAATTTTCAAAACTCTTTAGATTCTGGAGTAGTTTCTGAGAATTGGAGGGTAGCTAATGTAACACCACTTTTTAAAAAGGGAGGGAGAGAGAAAACGGGGAATTACAGACCAGTTAGTCTAACGTCGGTAGTGGGGAAACTGCTAGAGTCAGTTATTAAAGATGGGATAGCAGCACATTTGGAAAGTGGTGAAATCATTGGACAAAGTCAGCATGGATTTATGAAAGGTAAATCATGTCTGATGAACCTAATAGAATTTTTCGAGGATGTACCTAGTAGAGTGGATAAGGGAGAACCAGTGGATGTGTTATATCTGGACTTTCAGAAGGCTTTCGACAATAAGAGATTAGCATACAAACTTAAAGCACACGGTATTGGGGGTTCAGTATTGATGTGGTTAGAGAACTGGCTGGCAGACAGGAAGCAAAGAGTAGGAGTAAATGGGTCCTTTTCAGAATGGCAGGCAGTGACTAGTGGGGTACCGCAAGGCTCAGTGCTGGGACCCCAGCTATTTACAATATATATTAATGATTTGGACGAGGGAATTGTATGCAACGTCTCAAAGTTTGAGGATGACATGAAGCTGGGGGGCAGTGTTAGTTGTGAGGAGGATGCTAGGAGGCTGCTAGGTGACTTGGATAGGCTGGGTGAGTGGGCAAATGCATGGCAGATGCAGTATAATGTGGGTAAATGTGAGGTTATCCACGTTGGTGGCAAAAACAGAAAAGTAGACTATTATCTGAATGGTGGCCGATTAGGAAAAGGGGAGATGCAACGAGACCTGGGTGTCATGGTACACCAGTCATTGAAATTAGGCATGCAGGTGCAGCAGGCAGTGAAGAAAGCGAATGGTATGTTCGCATTCATAGCAAAAGGATTTGAGTATAAGAGCAGGGAGGTTCTTCTGCAGTTGTACAGGGTCTTGGTGAGACCACACCTGGAGTATTGCGTACAGTTTTGGTCTCCTAATCTGAGGAAAGACATTCTTGCCATAGAGGGAGTACAGAGAAGGTTCACCAGACTGATTCCTGGGATGTCAGGACTTTCATATGAAGAACGACTGGATAGACTCGGCTTGTACTCGCTAGAATTTAGAAGATTGAGGGGGGATCTTATAGAAACTTACAAAATTCTTAAGGGGTTGGACACGCTAGATGCAGGAAGATTGTTCCCGATGTTGGGGAAGTCCAGAACAAGGGGTCACAGTTTAAGGATAAGGGGGTAATCTTTCAGGACCGAGATGAGAAAAACTTTTTTCACACAGAGAGTGGTGAATCTCTGGAATTCTCTGCCACAGAAGGTAGTTGAGGCCAGTTCATTGGCTATATTTAAGAGGGAGTTAGATGTGGCCCTTGTGGCTAAAGGGATCAAGGGGTATGGAGAGAAGGAAGGTACAGGATACTGAGTGGATGATCAGCCATGATCATATTGAATGGCGGTGCAGGCTCGAAGGGCCGAATGGCCTACTCCTACACCTATTTTCTATGTTTCTATCACCACTTCACACCTACTTTTAAAACAAGACTCCAGTATGAAAAGACCCTTTCCCACCCACCCCGCTCCAATCACCCTTTAACACCCAATTACCCACCCCCTCCATGCTGCACAACATCACCTCCATCATTGACAATAAAAAATAGAGGAGGTGGAGAGGCTGTTCAGAAGACAGAAAGGCTGGAAATCTCCAGGACCGGACAATGTTTCCCCATCTACTCTCAAGCTCTGTGCCGAACAACTGGCACCGGTCTACACAGACATTTTCAACCAGTCCCTGCAAACATGTACTGTCTCTGCCTGCTTCAAAGCCTCCATTATTGTCCCTATATCCAAAAAGGCAAGGATTACCGGTCTTAATGACTACAGGCCGGGCGCACTGTCCTCTGTAGTCATGAAGACCCTTGAAAGGCTTGTGCTGGCCAAGCTGAAAAATATCCCAAACCCATGCTGGACCCTCTGCAGTTTGCACATCAGGTCAATAGATCTGTGGATGATGCAGTCAACCTGGGCCTGCACTTCATCCTCCAGCACTTAGATCACCAAGGGAACTATGCGAGGATTTTATTTGCTGATTTTAGCGCTGCATTCAACACCATGGTGCCAGAGCTGCTACACACCGACCTTTCCAAGTTGACTGTGCCTGAACCCCTCTGTCGGTGGATCACCAGCTTCCTGACAGACAGGAAACAGCATGTGAGGCTGGGAAAACACATCTCGGACTGATCCAGGATGGGGAGGAATCTGCCTACAGACAGGAAGTGACACAGCTGGCGTCCTGGTGCCATCGCAACAACCTGGAGCTCAATGCCCTTAAGACAGTGGAATTGATTGTAGACTTTTGGAGAGCTCACCCTACTCACCATCAACAACACTACAGTCACATCTGTGGAGTCTTTTAAGATCTTGGGAATCATCATGTCCAAGGACCTTAAATGGGGGGGGGTCACTATCGACTCCACAGTCAAAAAGGCACAACAGAGGATGTACTTCCTGCACCAGCTGAGGAAGCACAATCTGCCACAGACACGCCCCCCCCATGTTTTGAGAGGTGGGGGACATCCCCCCAAAGTTTTTGTGATCCCAATTTTAAAATCTCCGCTTTCCGCGAGACAGTGGGGGTGGGACTGATGATCGAGGGCGCGATGATTGGAGGAGGGAGGAGTGGGGGGGTGGGACTGAGGATAGAGCACGGCGATTGGAGGAGGGAGACATGGCACAGACCTGCGCTTCATCCGCAGGCAGGATCAATCCCGGCCTGTCTCCGGCGCTGTCCCGAGTGCCCCCCCCTCCCCCCCCCCACAGGTGGCCAGAGAGGTCGGGAGTCAGACTCTGCCTGTCCCACCAGGTTAACCTCCCTGGACTTGCGGGAAATATGGCCAGCACGGAGAAGCAGCGCTGGTATCCCGTCTGTCCAGACAGGGCTGTAGTTAACCCGGTGAGACAGGCAGAGTTGAGATTGAGCCTCTGAAGCCTCGCACGTGTGTGTGTGTGTGCGCATGCGCGCGCGGCCGCCAAAAAATGGTGTCCCCCGTCCCCTCCATGTTTTTATAGCGTGTTCCGCTCTTGGATGGTCCAATTCTATACGGCCATCATAGAGTCTGGCCTCACCTTCTCTATCATGGCCTGGTTTGGCTCAGCCACCAAGCACGACACTCCGGAGGCTGCAGCGAATCGTCCTGTCAACTTTGAAGGTTATTGGCTGCAAACTTCCCTCCATTTACAAACTGTACACTGCAAGGGCCAGGAAGCGAGCAGGTAAGATTAGCTCTGACCCCTCTCACCCTGGCCACAAAATCTTTGAATCACTTCCCTCTGGAAGGCGACTCCGGACTGTCAAAGCTGCCACAGCCAGACACAAAAACAGTATTTTAACACGAGTAGTAGCTCTACTGAATAACCAAAAATCTGTAGCCTCCTTTTGCTCTGGTATTTAATTTAATTTACATGTTTAATCAATAATGTTTTATCATTAATGTTTTATGTGTCATTCCTAACTGTCACTGTATGTCATGTTGTCACTTGTGGGCAGAGCACCAAGGCAAGTTCCATGTATGTGAATACTTGGCCAATAAACTTATTCATTCATTCATTCATTCATTCAATCATTCAGACAGAAATACAAACAGAAAATGTGTAAGTATTCATAGGGTCAGGTGGCAACTGTGGAAAAAGAAGACAGAATCAATGTTTCAGACTCCTCAAAAATCTATGCTGGCTATTCTTGATTAACCTATGCCCCTTTGAATACTGATTAATGATGTTCCTCAGAATGTTGTCAGCAATTTGCTTCCATCGCTATCAGGGTGAATTAACCCATAGTTATTCCTTCTCAACCGTTTGTCTTTTTTTGTAAACATTGGTAACATATTAGCAACCTTCCAGTCGCTTGATATCACTCATATTACCCAATAAAGCAAAATGGTGAAGTACATATTATATATTCGACCCCGAGTTATATTCTAACTGAATGACAATTTTTTTTTTTTTTTAATTGATAGATGTATATATTTACAATTTCCAGTTATTTAGCCTTGAATGGTGATGTGTGTATCATCTTTTTCCATGAAGACAATCACAATGTATATATTTAGATGTACATTTATACCCTGAGCTTCGATACACATTCGTGTCTTCAATACTACCTACTTTTTTCATACTAATCTACCTTTGTCTGAGATATTGTGTATGTACGTGCATGTGTGTTGAATGAATTCCTTCAAAGGTGGCGTCCCCAAATTGCTTCTGTGTGGTTAAGAAATACAAAAACATAAATCGGTATGACTTTTTGCATGTTACTACAGTTGAAGATTGTGATCCCTAAGCAACTTTTGAAATGGTACCGGGACGTGGCGTCAACGGAAGTGGAAGCCAAATAACCAAATGGAAACAAAGCCGAAACGCCAAATAACCGAAAGGGTGGGGCGCCTAAATGCAAACTAACCGAAAGGGCGGGACTTCTGAAAGCCAATGAACCAAAAGGCTGCGTCACCTAAAAGCAAACTTACTGAATGGCCACTCTGCCGAAACGCCACCTACCCGGAAGGCAGCATTGCCTACAAGCCAACGGACCGAATGTCGCTCAACAGAAAAGTCAAATGACGGACATGACGTTGCCAGGGGGCGGAACTTGTCATCGATTGGTCCAGACCCCAGCGTCCATCACATCACTGTGGAGGGATGAACATTGTCCCACACCTCCGCTCCACCCGACCCGCAGCCCACGGAGGGTGGCCGTGGGTGAATGGGGGCTGTCCTGAGGGATGCGCACCTTCGGCCGCTTACAACTTGGTGCTCAGGTTCAGATTGCCCAGTCACCTAAGGCTTGTGTGGGAAAATGACCCCCATGCTCCCGTCTCCTCCTTCTCTCTCCCCTCTTCTCTCTCTCTCCCCTTCCCTCTCTCCCCTTCTCTCCCCTCCCCTCTCTCTCCACTTCTCTCTCTCTCCCTCCTTCCCTCTCTCCCTACACTTTCTCTTTCCCCTTCTCTCTCTCCCCTTCCCGCTCTCCCCCCTTCTCTCTCTCCCCTTCTCTCTCCTCTCTCTCTCCCTCTCTCCTCTCTCTCCCCCTCTCTCTCCTCTCTCTCTCTCCTTCTCTCTTTCCCTTCCATCTCCACTCTCTCTCTCCCCCTCTCTCTCCTCTCTCTCTCCTTCTCTCTCTCCCCTTCTCTCTCTCCCCTTCTCTCTCTCCTTCCCTCTCCCTACTCTCTCTCCCCCCTATCTCTCCCTTCTCTCTCTCCCCCTCTTTCTCCCTTCTCTCTCTCCCCCTCTTTCTCCCTTCTCTCTCCCCCCTTCTCTCTTTCTCTCCCATTCTCTCTTTCTCTCCCCTTCTCTCTCTCTCTCTCTCCCTCATCCTCTCAACTCTCTCTTCAGTCTCTCTCATCGTCATCTCTCTCGTCTCTCTCTCTCTCTCTCTCTCTCTCTCTCCCTCTCTCCCCCTCTCCTCCTCTCTCTCCCCTCTCTCTCTTCCCTCTCTCTCTTCACTCTCTCCCCTTCGCACTTTCTCTCCCCTCTTCTCTCACTCCTCCTCTCTCTCCCCCTCCACTCTCTCCCCTCCCTTCTCTCTCTCCCCTTCTCTCTTTCTCTCCCCCTTCTCTCTCTCCCCCTCCTCTCTCTCCTCCGTCTCCACCGGCAGGATGGTGGAGTTCATTTTCCCACACTAGCCATAGGTGACTGGGCAATCTGAACCCAAGCACCAAGTTGTAAGCATCCTTCGGGACAGCCCCCACTCTCCCACGACCACCCTACGCATCATCTCCCCCATACGGCCGCACTGTGACGGGCTGTGGGACGGGTGGAGCGGAGGAGTGGGACAGGCTGGTCCCTCCGCCCACCCAGAGTCACTGACCGCGATGCACTGCCATCAGACCCCAACCCCCACACCAGGGTGATTTCCCCCCCCCCCTCCCTTTCTGACCCCCAGACCCTGACACCCACACCGGGTGATTCAACCCCCACCCCGGCCGTGGGGACAGACAGCTCGGGGCATAGTAAATCACTTTTAAAACATGGGGACACACACACATTCCCTGGCGGGCCAAAGGGAGAGAGAGGGGGGGGGAGCGAGAAGAGGGGAGAGAAAGAGAGAAGAAGGGAGAGAGAGGGGGGGAGAGAGCGGAGGGGGAGAGGGGAGAGGAGAGAGAGAAGGGGGAGAGAGAGAAGGGAGAGGGAGAAGAGGGGAGAGAAAGATAAGGGGAAAGAGAGGCGGGGGAGAGAGAGGTGAGAGAGAAGAGGGGAGAGAAAGAGAGAGGAGAGAGATGGGGAGAGTGAGAAGGGGAGAGAGTGATAGAGGAGTCCTCGGGAGGGGCTCCGTTCGGCGAGAAGCTCTCTGTTGTCTCGCCCTTTCTCTTCTTGCGGCTTGCGTTCTGTGCGCTTCGCTCTCGCTCTCCTTTCGCTCGCGGTGCTCTCCGCTGCTCTCTCGCTTTGCTCTCTCGGCTCTTTTCTCCGCTTTGCTTTGCGCCCCTGCCTTGTCTCTCTTTGTCTCTTCGGTCTCTCCTCTTCTCTCTTTGGCGCTCTGCTTTTTTGCGCTCTCTCTCCTTTGCTCGCTCTTCTCTCCGCCCCTCTCGTTCCTCTCCTGCTCGGGCCTTCCCTGGTCTCTGCCCTCTCCTTTGCTTTCTCTTTTCTCTCCTGCTTCTCTCCCTCGCTCCTTTGTGCTCCCGTTCTCTTTCTCTTCCCTCGTGTTCGCTATCTTCCCCTCGCCCTTGTCTCGCCGCTCTCCTTGCGCTCCCTCTCGCTCTTTGCTCTCCTCCTCGTCCCTCTCTCTCCCTTCTCTCTCTTCTTTCTCCTGTCCTCCGTCTCGCTCGCGCCTTTGTTCTCGCGCTCTTTTCTCTCGCTCGTGCAGCTCACGTCGGGGAGTTCGAAAGAGGTGAGAGGATGGGGGACTGGACGTGTGGGTCATTTTCCCACACAAGCCATGGGTGACTGGGCAATCTGAACCCGAGCACCAAGTTGTAAGCGGCCGAAGGTGCACATCCCTTGGGACAGCCCCCACTCTCGTACGGCCACCCTCCGCGGGCTGCGGGTCGGGTGGAGCGGAGGTGTGGGACAATGTTCATCCCTCCACAGTGATGTGATGGACGCGGGGGTCTGGACCAATCACTGACAAGTCCTGCCCCCCGGCAACGTCAAGTCCGTTATTGGACTTTTCTGTTGAGCGGCATTCGGTCCGTTGGCTTGTAGGGTAGTTGGCGTTTCAGCAGAGCGATCATTCGGTGAGTTTGCTTTTAGGTGTCCCGCCCTTTCGGTTAGGTTGCATTTAGGCGTCCCACCGTTTCGGTTAGTTGGCGTTTCGACTTTGCTTCCATTCGGTTATTTGCGTTTCGGCTTCGTTTTTGGCTTCCACTTCTTTGCTTCGGCTTCTTGTCCATTGGCACCACGTCCACATACGCTTGAAATCAGTGCCAGCTTGATAAGCATACAGTAGCTGGTCTAAAGCTCTAGTTTTGGTGTAAATGTTTTTTTAACTGCACCGTCTATATTATCAAAAAAACAGTAAGAGTTTCTATAAATATCTAAATAGGAAGATTTAGCTAAGGTAGGTGTGGGACCTCAAGAGAATGAGGCTGCTGAATTAATAAAAAATAAACACAGAAATCGCATAAATGTTAAATTACCATGGTGGTGACTGCAAATAACCCTATGAGAACAGAAGGCCTGATTTCAAATAACTTGTAAAAATCTCCATCACAAGGGGTGGAGTATTAGAAAAACTTATGGGGCTAAAGGCAGACTGGTTGCCTGGCCCTGATGGCCTGCACCCAAGTGTTTTAAAGGAAATGTTTTAAAGGAAGATTCACCAGACTAATTCTAATGTTGGGAGACGGGACAGCCCTCCCATGTTCACACATGTCCTCCAATGAAATATTCCACCTCTCCACCAATTCCTATATGGGGGGAGGGGGGAGGGGGGGGGGGCTTTCTGGAGCGCTAGTATGGGTGTTGTGGGCTGAAGGGACTGGATTCCAGAGGGCTAATATGGACATTGTGGGCCGAATGGATTCTTGGGCTGGCAGCTCAGTCACTCAAGCCTGCTGTGCTGGCAGCTCACTCACTCACGGCTGGTGGGCTGGCAGTTGGCTCATGGCTATTCCTTGAAATTCCACTTCAAGCAGGGTGCAAGGCCACCAAATTCAAGTGCAGTTTCCTACCACTTCAATCGGGGTGCAAGGCCACCAAATTCAAGTGCAGTTTCCTACCACTTCAAGCGGGGTGCAAGGCCATCAAATTCAAGTGCAGTTTCCTACCACTTCAAGTCGGGTGCAAGGCCACCAAATACAGAGAGTCGTGACCTCTCCCTCCCCCATCTTGCAGAGTGAGCCACGCCCTTCCCACCAGAAGGGGCGTGGCCTTCATGGCATGATAGACAGGATAGAAAATCTCAACATTTTTAAAACATTAATAACTCTTTTATTTTTCATCGATGGGAAATATCCTCAGCACCTGATGAACAGAAGGGGACTGAGTAAGATGGCCAAAAATCACAGCCGTACGTGGTAGCGTTGTTTTCTAAAATCAATATACAGCGCAAACAGGAAGTGGTCAAGATTAGACTTTTAATTATATAGATTTTCAAACCACATTTTCATTTTCAAACCTCATTTTCAAACCAACCACATTTTCATTTTCACAACCACAATTTCATTTTCAAACCAACCACATTTTCATTTTCAAACCAACCACATTTTCATTTTCAAACCAACCACATTTTCGTTTTCAAACCAACCTTATTTTCATTTTCAAACTTCATTTTCAAACCACATTTTCATTTTCAAACTTCATTTTCAAACCATATTTTCATTTTCAAACTTCATTTTCAAACCACATTAAGGGCACTCACAAGTCAGTAAAATCACACTCACAGTTTAGCAGACATGTGTTCAGTGTTATTCACAGCTCAGACTGAGAGTCATGACCTCTCGCTCCCCCATCTTGCAGAGACTGAGGCACGTCCACACTTTCAGGTTTTATAGTCCCTTTCCCCCTCCCACCGGAAGGGGCGTGGCCTTCATGGCGTGATTGACAGGAGAGAGAATCTCAACATTTTTTAAACATTAATAAGTCTTTTATTTTTCATCGATGGGAAAAATCCTCTGGCCCTGACAGCTGGAGGGGGACTGAGTAAGATGGCTATAGATCACAACCATAAGTCGCAGCATTTTTTCTAAAATCATTATACAGTGCAAACTGTCAAGAAGTAGTCAAGTTTAGACTTTTAATTATATAGATTGCTTGGAGTTTAGAAGAGTGAGGGTTGACTTTATTCAAATTTATCATGTCTTAAGGGGGCGTGACGGGTTAGATGATGAGTGTTTTGACCAGTGGGAGAGTCACAAGCAAGAGGACATAGCTACAAAACAAGGGCTATATCTTGATTATTTGAAACTGAGGTGTGTAAAAATGTCTTCAAGCATGACCATCTTGAATTATGGGGCAGGCTTGAGGGGTCTGGTAGGCTATTCCTGCTGTTATTTTCTTGTGACCTTATATTACTTACATTTCATGCTCATGCTTTTATTCGTCATTGCAATCCATCTATTCCAGAGATAACTTTGTTAAATTGATTATTCTGTGGCATTTCCGAAAAACACAACATATTTAAATGGGCTTAAACATGCTGTCAAAATTGAAAATCTGATTTGGAAGAGTTTAACTTGCATCCTTAAGTACAGCATGGAATTATTCTTGGATTCCCATAATTAAAGGCATCATATCAAATGCCTTTAACGGCATTTAAGCATATTATTATATCAAAGACAAGCATCCTTAAAACGTAATCTGGACTTAATGGGTATGGTTGGAAATGGGTATGTTAAGGGCCTGTCCCACTTACGCAATTTTTCCAGCGACTTGCCGGCACCCGTCTTAATCTTGGTTCTTGGTTCTTGGTTTCCTGGTCCTCCAAAAATATTCCAAATGGAATTTAAACTGGAGGAGCAGGATGTCGCGGGGTGACGCCTGTATGGTCGTGAGTAGTGGCTCAAAGAGTCAAACCCTTTTCTGGTCGCCGCTGGATTTTCAACATTTTCAACATTTTCGGTGACCTGCTTGCGACTATGACGGGTGCCGGCAAGTCGCCAAAAAAATCGCAGAAGTGGGACAGGACCTTTAGGATTACAATAAAAACACTCCTCAGAGGCTTCCGAGCTGTTGACCCCACAAATCTATTAACAGAAATCAGGAAGTTCTGTGAGTCATTTTAGAACTTTAATCCTTAAAAAACAGAAATATTCTGAAGCTTTTCTTTGCAGATTAATTGATATGATGAGTACAAAATTAAATACATTGCACATCATCTGTGGAAGAAGCTGAATACCGCAGTTTTTTGTCTTTATGAAACGTTTCAGCTCTAAATTGCGGAATATTATGCCAAATAGTTTTAATTCTCCTGGGAAAAGTCTAGACCTTACACTTCCGATGCGATAATGCTTCATTGTTCACAATGGTTATATATCAGCCTGTTTTCTTTATCTTTGTCTTCTAAATGTAAATCTGGTTGAATTGGTTTGTTCTTCCAGTACTATGTAACCAGATGATGCTACAGTGAGTGTGGAAGTCTACCATAGCAGTGACTAAAACAAGTCGTAATGCCTCCACAGTTCCTTTATGTTGGTCTCAGTGAACATTTTTTAGTGAGTTTCTTGATCTACAAAGTGCAACAAGTTTTAATAGTTCTATATTTCTCTTGCAGCTGGCTGGACAAGATCTCTTCCATGGGAACTGACATAACACATAATGTGAAGAATATATATAATGGGGCTTCTGGTCCAGCCAAGAAAGGGAGATACATAAAAATCATGACATTAAATATCCAATATAAATACTTTAACCAATTAGTCAGTCTTTTAATTAATCAACAATGTTAATTTTCTATTAAGGATTATTCTTTATCCTGCTATAACTGTTGTGGGCAATGCAAAAATCAGGAAATAACCTAACCATCATATTAAATTCTAGGTCGTGACCACCTCAATGTGTCAAGCACATTTACTTGTCTCAACATGAAATTATCCCGATGTTAATTTTGACTCTAACCCTTTGCAGCCTAAGCAGGTTCAATGCTGTGCGGAGTCGAAGACTGGAATATTCCATGCCACATGTTGAACTTATAGAAGCTTCTTATCCTAAGAGGATTGGTCCAAGTCCTTATCGCCAAAAAAAGGCAGCTATCTTTATTCAGAAGTTTGTCCGAGGGTGGCTAGTGCGTAAAACACATTTCAGGATTAAAGTCAAGGTGAGTGTTTTCAACTTCCTTCTTCATTCTAATTTGGTACTTAAGTACATTTTTTACTAATCTTTGAGTAATAGCTCTAATGATCTCCGCAGCAATAATATTGCTGACATTAAAAATAACGTACTAAATTCAGTACATTAGTAGTACTGTTTCTGGAACTCCATGGGAATATGCAGAGAAGAAACCTGGAGGGATAATTAGCAAATTGGGTGAAAAACATTGAGTTTAAGGATGGTCTTAGTACTGGAGAAGCAGTTGTTTTTGTAAAGGCTTGATAAATGGTGCCATGCTCAATGGTATCGTGGGACCAAATGAGTCAAACAAAAGAGAATTCAGTGGAGTAGAGTCATTGAGTGCCCAATAATATGGGTTGTTTAACCCTTTAAAAGTTAATTATGGTAAATTATTTAGTGTCAACTAGTGATGATTGTGGATGATGTGACGACAGAGGTGAACAGGTAACTAGTACACTAGTTCTATGATCAGGGCAGGACTACTGATTCTGTTGTATCTGGAAAATGACAAAACAGTAACATCCAACTCACATTTGTATTTTCCCTTCAACATAATAAAATGCCCCATGTACATATCAATTGAACTTAACACAAAATAACAGATGGCCAAAGGTTTGCTCAAAGAGGCAGCTTGTGGATGATCAGCCATGATCACATTGAATGGCAGTGCTGGCTCGAAGGGCCGAATGGCGTACTCTTCTACCATATTGTATATTGCCTAAAATGCTTGAAGGAGAAGAGATCTAGAGGGATAGCGACGTTTAGAGATTGTCTCTAAAGAGGTCCTTCTGCAGTTGTACAGGGCCCTAGTGAGACCACACCTGGAGTATTGTGTGCAGTTTTGCTCTCCAAATTTGAGGAAGGACATTCTTGCTATTGAGAGAGTGCAGCGTAGGTTCACAGGTTAATTCCCGAGATGGCGGGACTGTCATATGCTGAGAGAATGGAGCGGCTGGGCCTGAAAATTCTGGTATTTAGAAGGATGAGAGGATATCTTATTGAAACATATAAGATTATTAAGGTTTGGACATGCTAGAGGCAGTAAATATGTTCCCGATGTTGGACAAATCCAGAACCAGGGGCCACAGTTTCAGAATAAGGGGTAAGCCATTTAGAACGGAGATGAGGCTGTGGAATTTTCTGTCTCAGAGGGCGGTGGAGGCCGGTGGAGGCCGGTTCTCTGGATACTTTCAAGAGAGTTAGATAGGGCTCTTGAAGATAGCGGAGTCAGGGGATATGGGGAGAAGGCAAGAACGGGGTACTGATTGTGGATGATCAGCCATGATTACATTGAATGGCGGTGCTGGCTTGAAGGGCCGAATGGCACCTATTGTCTATTGTCTTAGAGGTCTGCAGCCAATAGCAAAAGGCAAGGCCATCTCCTAACCTCTGATTGAGATCTTTCAGCAAACTATAAACCCCTACTTTTCTTGCTAAAGGCCTATTCAGGCATCTACATATAACACCTCCAACAAGAGCTCCATCAATTTTGCACAGTCGATCTGCACACTTATTGATCCCACTGCTGAGTAGATATGCCTAGAAAATGCTGCATTAGTAGGCCAGCTGGCATTTGTGGAGACATAAGGAACTGCAAATGCTGGAGCCTTGAGTAAAACACAAAGTGCTTGAGAAACTCAACCGGTCAGGCAGCATCTCTGGAGGATATCTCTGCAGGATTGGTGATATTTTGGGTGGGGATCAAAGAAGGGTCCTGACCTGAAATGTCCTCCATGTTCTCAAGCAATGCTGCTTGAACCCACTGAGTTACCCTAGCATCTGTGGAGTTAGGCTTCTCGCAGTTATTTCCTACCTGTTGATTATACCGAACATTTTTTACTATTATTTCAGATTTCTAGCAACACCAGCATTTTTTTTAGCTTGTCAGGGAATACTTGCTGTTATATTCCGGACGGCGGAATGAAGAACAAGCCTTACGCACTGGTTGCCTGGATCACAAGAGAGAGGTTTATTACCCAGCATTCCCTGCTTATATTGAACACCAACTTATTAACATACACATGAATATGTATGAATACATTACACTGCTCTCCTTTTTTTAAGTATTAAATCTAAGTACTCAGTTACAATTTTATAGTTGTGATACTTGATTTAAACCAGTATTTATTTTACATATCTACACATTTTTGTTTTACTTGTGCAGTTAACTTACAAACCTAACCTGACTTCTGGTTTACGGTTCCTGCCTGATCGTCCAACAGTAATAGGTGTAACTGGTTTAGGTATTGACTCAACTGTTGGCTTGTTTGGTTCTGTTTTAGTACCCTGATTTTGACCAGAGGAACCTGTTTCTTTGCCTGTACTAACTGAACTTCGTGTTTCAATCACAGTGGTCTCTTCCAACTCACTTTCAGATAAAATCTCAGGGATTAGGACTTCATGCTCAGTTTTTGGTTCATCTTTGGCTGGAATCATTTGATTAACATGAACACTTTTGATCCTATCTCCAATTTCAACTAAGTATCCTTTTGTTCCACACACTATTTTCCCAACATCCCATTTGTCTCGACTGGACTTGTAGGGAGGACTGACAATACAAACTTGCTCATCTGGCTTGAAGTTCCTCTCCTTTTTGTGGGAGTCAAAATGGTGTTTTTTACATAACTGTTTTTGCTCAACTCTCAAGGCCAAATTGGGTTGAACTATACTTGGGCGTATTCTTAGCCTCTCTTCATCAACAGTTCTGCAGATGAGTAACCCGTTGTAGTGTGTTGTATGGTTCTGTACTTCAGCAAGAAACTTGCCAAACGATGTTTCATGCTGAGCTTTGAACTACCCTGCAAAACCTGTTTCTTGAGAGCATCTTTGACAATTCTAACAGACCTTTCCACCGCCCTGTGGAGGCTGGATGGTATGGGGGATCAAGTGTGTGTTTTACACCATTCCGCTGCATGAACTATTTGAACCGTTCTGAATGAAACTGAGGCCCGTTATCAGAAACAAGTTCTTCCGGTAAACCATGGCATGGAAAATTTGATCTCAACTTATCTATGGTACACTCAGTAGTAGTGCTTGACCCCATATGCTTAACCTCAATTCATTTGGAATGACTATCTACTAGTACCAGAAAGTGATCATTGCCCTTTTCACAAAAATCTACATGAACTCTCTGAAAAGGTCTACTTGGCCACGACCAGGGTTGCAGTGGTGTTTTTGGTGGTTTACTCCGGCAATTTTGGCAGACGATACATTTGCTCACTAGTGACTCGATGTCACTGTCAATACCAGGCCAATACACAAAACTTCTGGCAATTGACTTCATGCTTACTATGCCAGGATGTTCGGCATGAAGTTCATTCATAATTTTGTTTTTCAAAGACTCTGGTACAACCACTCTGTAAACTGACTTAATGCATCCCTGCTCACATGATAATTCATGCGCAAATGCACATTTACCTTGTGTTCAGAGCTCTGAGTTCAGAACTGAGTTCAATCCACTATCGATTTCAGTCCAACCATTCAATGTCTGTTCATAAACCCTTTTCAGCACAGTGTCTTTCTCTGTTTCTGCTGCAATTTCTATTGCAGTCACTGGAAAGTCTTCATCTACAACTTGAAGTGTGTAGATTGAGTTCTCACTTCCCACGTCAGAGCTCTCATGGGTCAACCGGGCAACACATCTGCAACTGCGTTGCACTTGGAGCTTATGTGCTCAACGTTGTAGTCATACTGGGTCAGCAGAATTGCCCAGCGCTGCATCCTTGATGCCACCATGGAAGGTATAGCTGACTTGGGACCAAGTATCACTAGTAGTGGCTCGTGATCAGTCACTGGGATGAATGGTCTGCCGAGATGAAACTGATGGAATTTCTTGATTCTGAACATGATGCTGAGTGCTTCTTTTCTATCTGTGCATAATTACGCTCACTCGGTGATAGGGTGCGGGATGCAAAAGCAACAGGCTTTTCCTGTCCGTCACTCATTACATGCAAAATCACTGCACCTACACCATAACTTGAAGCTTCACAAGCAAATGTCATCTCGCGTGTCGTCGTGAACAAGGAGTTTGTCACTTGTCCAGTTTTCTTTGCAGATGCCATATGCACGTTGCTGTACCTTTCCGCATGTCCATTTCACATCTTTTTGTGGCAGTTACTTTAGTGGATTTAGCTCCGTTGCTAACTGTGGAAAGAATCGTGCGTAGAACTGCACCATCCCAAGGAATGATTGTAGCTCTGTCACATTGTTAGGTTTTGGAGCATTCACTATTGCTTCAACCTTCGCCTTCACAGGGCGAAGTCCGTTGGCATCTACTTTGAGTCCAAGGTAGACCACCTCAGACTGTGCAAATGCACATTTACTCTGTCGCAGTTTGACACTGTGGCAGTTCAGTCATGTGAGAACCTGCTCGAGGATTTCCAGATGTCCTACCATGCCCTCTGTGAATATCAGTAGGTCATCCTGGTTGCACACACAGTGTGGAATGCCTTGTAACATTTTGTCCATGACAGACAGGAAGATTTTCGGGGAGGATTTCACAACATAGGGCAGCTTTGTATATGAATACAACCCCTTATGTGTGTTGATAGTCAAGTATCGTTGATTTTCCTTGTCGACATTGAGTTGGGCGTAAGCGTGAGACAAATCCAGTTTAGTGAAGACTCTTGTACCGCTAAGTTCTGCGTACAGATCCTGCGAGGTTGGTAACGGATATTGTTCATCATCACGGCTTGGTTGATTGTGACTTTGTAGACTTAGTCGAACAGTTTTGTCGACCTTGGGTAGGGCAACAATTGGCATTGCCCAGTTACTCTGGTCTGTTTTCAGGGGTACTCCATTCCGCTCTAACCTGTCAAGTTCTTCCTCCACTTCTTGCTTTAGTGCAGGTCGTGGTCGACAATACACAGGTTTCACATCGTGTGAAATAGACAATAGACAACAGATGCAGGAGTAGGCCATTCGGCCCTTTGAGCCAGCGCCGCAATTCAATGTGATCATGGCTGATCATCCACAATCAGTACCCCGTTCCTGCCTTCTCCCCATATCCCCTGACTCCGCTATCTTCACGAGCCCTATCTAGCTCTCTCTTGAAAGTATCCAGAGAACCGGCCTCCACCGCCCTCTGAGGCAGAGAATTCCACAGACTCACAACTGTGTGAAAAAGTGTTTTCTCATCTCCGTTCTAAATGGCTTATCCCTTATTCTTAAATAAAAGTTGAATGTGTGCAGAGTACTCTGTTATTCCCGTGTAACTGTCGGCAAATATTTCTGCATGCAAAAGGTGATTTGGACAAATCGATGCTGAAAATGTTCTTCCAGTCTAACTCTATTCTACTCAGCCAATCCTTTCCAAGGAGGGTTGGTTTATTTCTGTAGCTGGCCACTATGATGGGCAGTGTTCCTGACTGACCCTTATACTGATCTTTACAGTTCATTTGTTCGCATGTCTCTAAAACTTCGCCCGAGTAGGTTCTCAGCTTGACCATACTCTCAAACAATGGTGTCTGTAGGAACTTTGTTTCATACAGGTCTCTGCTCATGACTGAACAATCTGCTGCCGTGTCAATACACATATCGATTAACTGTTCATTAATCAATAGTTTAGTTCGAAAGTCCTTGCCTTGGCTGGTTATAGGCTTATCGATGTTGGTTGCATAAATAGTGTAAAACCCAAGTTCATTTCCATCTGGGTTCATCTCCAAGTTATGAACTGCTTTCTGGTGTTGTCGCTTGTTTCCTGCAGGTTGTTAGTTTCCTGTTTTAAGCTTGGCCTGACATGCTGAGGCTATATGGCTTTTCTTCTGGCAGTTATAGCACTTGGCCATTTTGAACTGACAAAATTGGGATGAGTGATTACCATTGAAACAATAACAACTGGCTGAACTCGGCTCCCTACCATACTTTGGTTTTGGTTTAGCGCCTCTTGGTTCGGCCGTAGGCACTGCCTTGTGACTGTAAACGGCCACTGCATTCTGTAGTGGATGAAACTCGCGAGCATTCTTTGATGCCATCTCCATTGTGGTAGCAATCTTGCATGCTTTCTTGAATATAAGATCTGGAGTGTTCATGAGTTTGGACTGAATTTGTTCATCCACTAGACCACAAAACAAATCTGTCGCGTGGTGCGCGTCCGAGAAAGGTTCCAAAGTTACATTGCAAAGTTACGTTTTTTAAGGCAACAATGTACTCATTGATTGTCTCATTCTGCTTCTGGTTTCTAGTGGTGAATTTATAGCTTTCTGCAATTTCCAGAGGCTTTGGTTTGAACTGCTCCTCCAACTTCTTCAGAATGTCATTGAATGGCAAGTCTTTGGCCTTTATGGGTGCAAGGAAATTCACGAGTGTGCCGTACAGTTCAGGACCGATCTCTGTGAGCAGAATCGCTTTCATGCGTTCGCAAACGGCCTTATTTGTTTCAGTCACTACCTCTCGTTCACTGCTAAACTCCATTATATTGTTTGTCGTGAAAAACATGTTTGCTCTCTCCATATAGGAGCTGAATGGCTCTCTACTCTTGTCGAAAGTGCCAAGGTTTCTGATGTAGCCCGTGGACACCGCTATCATTTCGTTCTCTTTTTTTTTTAAAGTCTGTTCAGAAACCCCGATTTCTTGTCTGTTCTGGTGTAACAATGCACCTAAAACTCATCTGTACAAAGGTTATACCAGCATGAGGAACTCGACAAAAAATAACTCAGTCTAGAATCCTATACAATCCAAAGGACGCCATCTTGCCACGTAGACACAACATAGAGATAGCCTGACAAAACCTCGACGATTTGTACTACTGCTGTTTTAAACTACAGTTCCATGCATAGAAGGATCTGCAGCCTATCATGTCCAGTTGGCAAACAACTGTGACACTTCTCCGTACTTGCTGTTTAAAATATTAAACAATACTGCATGTTGCAAAATAGTCCTGCACTGTATTTAAAGGATGAGTTCACAAACTCTATCCCATCCTCGTCGCCAATTTTGTTATATTCGGACGGCAGAATGAAGAACAAGACTTACACACTAGTTGCCTGGATCACGAGAGAGGGGTTTATTACCCAGCATTCCCTGCTTAGATTGAACGCCAACTTATTAACATACACATGAATATGTATGAATACATTACACTTGACATATGTTTTATGTTCATAACATGCCACAATGCACACCAGTTTCTGTACTCTCCACTTCACGTTCAAAAGATATGTTTGCCTTGGTCATTTACTGAAGTTTAATTTATTTCAATCGCTGGGGATTAGATATTTAAAATCTATTCAAAGCATATTATTCAAATTCAATATATGACCACCCAAATACAGGATCAGTTACATCAATGCTGTAAAACCTTTGTCTTTGCAAACAGGGAACTTAGTATAGGTTTCATTCCCTGCTCCACCACAATGGCTTATTGTGTCACTGCCAAAATAAATTGTGTTGACATCTACAGAGGTTATGATAACTTTGTGCAGTATCCCGGTCAAGTTGATACTGGAGGAGAACTTCATATTGTACTAGTTACCATGATATAAATGGGTATTTAAGTCTTGGAAGCAGTTCAAGAAGCAATAAAATTGCTCTTCGCTGGCAAATGCAAAACTTCTGACAATCAACTCCTTAAACTTCAACTGTAAAAATTATGACTCTAAAGAGGCAGTTTAACAAGAAACAAAAAATAAATTCAAAAGAGTATTCTCTAAAAGGCCTATGTGCAATGTCAAGAGTAAAGCTTGAGGCAAATCTGCACAAGATATTTAACTGCTGTGATTCCAACGCTTTTAAGGCTAGATGAGTCTTGACTTCAGGAAGAGAAGGCCAGGGATTCAGAAACCTTTCTTTATCGATGTGAAGAGCATGCCAACCAGTTGCATCACAGCCTGTTTTTGCAACTTGAATGTCCAGGAATAAAGGAGACTAATACAGCACAGCAACAAGCCCTTCAGCCCACGATGTCTGTGCAGAACAGTATGCCAAAATCAACCCTCATCTGCCTGTCCTGTCTTTTTACAAGTTATTAACCAGCTGAACAGAAATGTCATCTGCAGTAGGTACACAAAAAAGCTGGCGAAACTCAGCGGGTGCAGCAGCATCTATGGAGCGAAGGAAATAGGCGACGTTTCAGGCCGAAACCCTTCTTCAGACCCCCTGTCACCTGCAGTACTTTTGCAGTCTTTTCTGTCCCAGTTCATTTGGTTGGAATAAATGAGTTTGCATCCTTTAGATCATGGATTTTTGGGTCATCACAGGAAATGTGCATAAGATTCTCATAAGCTTTCTTCTAATTGACTATTGTAGTTTTGTTGTTTTCTGGTCATTGGGGTTTATTAATTTCTATGATAGGGTTTTCCACATTATTGGTGATTGGTGCATCTCGTGTGTTATTGGAAACTGAAGAATGGTCGCTAAGCCTCAAGTACCCTTTGAATGAGTTTATAATACTCAAATCATTGTTAAAGTTGTTTTTGTGCATCTTTTGCCTTCAGTTTTACAGTCCTTTTACACCGACTGAGTGACTCTAATTCGTTTTCAAATGCGCCCATTTGCAAGACAAATTAAAATATTTTTACATGGACCTTGCCAATATGTTCTTCTGTGGTTTTGTGGACTGGAGCCTTAGTGTCATTGAATTTGAGAGTTCTGGACCTAGAAATTGTTGCATACCATTTTTTTTTGTACTTTTGTACGTGGTCTTGTTCACTATAACACTGAAATTGAGTAACTATAAGGATTATAGAAAAGCATATTCTGGTTCCCCTGCATATTGCCACACTGAAATGAGCATATTAGTTTCATTATATGCTCTCCCCAAGAATGCATTGCATGTTTTCAATCTTTGCGGTTGACTATCAAATGAATACTCCACACTCTTCCAGTTTAAGTGAATGTTGTTATTGAATAAATGGGTGTGGCACTGATGGGAGGGAGGCGGTGAGTGTTGTGTTCCAAGAAGACTGGGATTGACTGCGAATGAATATTGCCAACAGACAGCGTTTCCTTTTTGCAGTTAGACTGCAAAAGCCTTTCAGGGCTATAGTGTGAGACCTCCCTGCAACTTCTCTCAGGAAGTTACCAGGGAGGTCTCTGTAAGTAAATAAATCAAAAAGAATAGTTCTGCTTTAGGGTAGCCTGCAGAGCAGATAAATGCCTTTGGCAGCGCTGACTGCCCTGAAGTCTTCTCACCTTGTGTATAGAGTTTGAGTGCGTAGTGTTGGGCAGGGAACTGAGATGTGGCAGAGTTCTGCAGCAACATCCTGGAATGACCCTGAGGCTGGAAAGATGAGAGTGAACCTCCACAGCAAAGGAGTCATGGCACATATGGGGCTGTATTTGTGGTTATAGTTGGACACTGATATTTGGGGGTCAAAGAAAAACATAGTTTGTGTGTTTTGCTGAACATTGTTTCAGGGAAGTAGGGTTAGTAAAGCCTGGTTGTTCCATAAGTAAACTGGAACTGTCAAATTATGATGAATGAGATTAAATATTCCTGGGAATTTCACATATTGCATTACTGGTCGTCTCATTTTGGGGAGATTTTTTAAAAACTGCAGGCAGAATGAAACTACCACAAAAAAAATGAGCAGATTAATTTCTTGAAATATTTGAAATAAATTCTCCTGGACTGTAATGTTGAAGTAGAGCTAAGTGAAAATTCCCTGCCTTTGAGATAAAAGTAGAAAATAGAAAATGCTTGAAATATTCACCTGGTCAGGCAGCATCTGTGTGAAGAGAAATATTTTTAGTTAATATTTCAAGTTGATGACCTTATCCTTTGTTTCTCTTCTGTTTTGTTTCCACAGATGGTGCTTGATAAATTCTATAAGGGAGTGTTTCCAGAATTTTTTTAATTTTCATTTCAGATTTCTAGCATCTACATTTTTTTTTGATTTTCACTGACTGCCACCTTTACAATGAATATGAGCAGTAGTTGAAACTAGTCAAGTTTCAGCGGGACAGCCCGAGTTACTTTGTGTCTATCTTTGATATAAACCAGTATCTGCAGTTCTTTCCTATACATTATAATGCTTATCTCTTTGACTACAGACTTCAGGCCATGGAAAGTCACTAGCAAGTGTTGTAAGAAACTATCGACAGATGATGACCCGCCTGCGAAGACGGTTTGGTGCTCACTGGGAACCAATACCGCTGGTGTATTCAGAGTTTGAAGACTGGCTTGACAGGAAGAAAAGTAAGAGGTTTATTAATGCAAATAATATTCAAAGTTAGTTCCTTGCTCAAACATTATTTATGCAAGATCAACAACTGATGTTGCCCACTTTTAACGTATTTAACTGACTTTGGATGATAGTGCATTACTCGTGTGGTGCTATGAAGGTGAATAGTGCTAAAGGTTCTTAAAGGTCTGATGTTCTGTTCAAACTGAGAATAAATCTCTCAGTAATCTCAAAAGGTTTCTGGAATTAGGCTGCAGAAAGAAATATGTGGACGAAAATCAGCTACCACAGATTAATTAGTGCAAATAAGCACTGAACATTATAAGATGCAGGTCTTTGCATATGAAAGTGCTAACAACATCATGTTGGATTGCACAGAAAATAATGTAGATAGAAATAAAAAGTTGCAAAAGAGTTGATAGATTAGTGGGTGAGATCTAGTAGACGGTGCTCCTTGTATGAATGTTTGAGGTCATTAATTTAGGACACAAGAAAGATTAAACAGAATTTTCAAAATGGAAAGAAGCTTGAACTGTGAACTTGTAGAAATTTAGGAGTCCCAAAAGAAGAGTTGACCATAAAAAACAATGGACTAATATAACAATACGGAGTAAAAAGGATAATAGATAGTTTCCCTTTATCTTTAAACGGCAAGAAATTAAAAGCTCCTCTGGGGTAGGGCATTCAGTTCTCTGTTCCATGTAACAGGAAAGATATATTGATTTTGGAGAAGATGCAATGCTATCAAATTAGGTTGCATCAACAAGGTTTGCATTCCCCCAAATACAGATTATTTGATGATCTCAATGCAGTATTTAAAATGATCAAATATGTACAAATAACAGTTTGAAGATGACATGAAAATTACTGAAATAGTAGATAATGAAGTAAATTGTCTATGGATACAGCGGGACACAGATCAGTAGGAACATGGGTGAAGCAGTGGCAGATCGATTGTAATCCAAACAAGTTTGAGATAATATACTCTGGGAGTCAAATTCTTGTAAGATATATAATGTAAATGGCAGGGGCCTTTGGAACATTGATATACTGACTGACCTTGGAGTGCATAGTTTGGGGAAAGTGATGACATGGCTGAAGGTTAGTGAAAAAGGTATTGATATGCTTGCCTTCATGGAGACACAAATAGAGAATGAAGCAGTGATGGAGCAGGCTTAATGCCAGCAGAAGACCAAAAGACATAGGGGCAAAGTTAGGCCATTTGGCCCATTGAGTCAACATTGTGTCATCCTCTACCCAGTCCCACACAAGGTCGCCATGTTTGTAGTTGCATGTGCAGAATATATAATGCTTCCTTACAAAGGCACCAAGTCACCTTCCGGCCCTGTACAATATAACAAAGTGATGATAGATATAGAATTGGCATTTTGTTAAACATACCCATAATTGTTGCTTTATTTATTTGTGCTGTTAACAGTTTTAAAAACACCATTGAACACATTTTCTTTGTTAATTTGGATTTTTAACAAGTTTGTGTTCACAAAATGAATTTTGGTTGTCGAGTTGCTGCTGCCCAATTGTTTGCCTTTCCTTTTTAACGAGTTTGTGTTCACAAAATGAATTTTGGTTGTCGGGTGGCTGCTGCCCAATTGTTTGCCTTGGCTTGACTTTTAAAATCGTTACAACAGTTGGCTGCCAGCCCAAGAATCCATTCAGCCCACAATGTCTATACTAGCCCTCTGGAAACCAGTACCTTTGGCCCGCAACACCCATACTAGCGCAACAGAAAGCCCCCCCCCCACTGGCGAGCAATATTGGAATTGGTGGAGAGGTGGAATATTGCGTTGGTGACCAGCCCTCCCGTGTGATGCTGGGACCCAACGGGTCCCACTTAGTCTAGTAATTAAATAAAGTTGTCAGTATATGTGGAACTTGTGCCCAGCACTAATCATTTTTGTGCCAAGAACAAACATTCAAGAACATTGTTGAAATAATTCAAGCTTATCTTCTGCAGTTCCGTAATATAAATACAACTTAAAATTCTTATAACTAGCACTGGATGAGGTTTCAGTTCTGCCAGTGGATGCTAGTTGTAAGTATTTGGTGTAAATTAACTGATGCAGACTTCACCCGTTAAAACTGTCATCCCATTAAAAGTTAATATTCAATCCCTGTGGCTAAATAAATACAATTGTATTACAATATTATTTATGGGAAGGACAGAATTAATCTTTTTCCTATACTTCTACCCCTTGACTTTCTGCATTAAAAAAAAGAACATATCAAGCATATTTACATAATTGCAATTGTTGCATTGGAGTTACTGCATGCAGTGGTAATATATTGCTCTGTCAAGCATTTAGTTCTACTGAACTCAAATATTCCCCGAACTGATCCTTTAACATCCTTTCATTTTTTCCACATTCAGTCTCATTGATTTAATTTGTATGTTTTGGTGAACATCTTTTCATACTATTTTCCGTTAAGTCGACAGGAAGACCTCCCAAATTAAGGAGAGTGAACCTATTTAACAGGATGTTATATGCTTCCTCTCCTACATATTTAATAACCTGTAGCTACCGAATATTTCCGGAGCTAAGTGGCAATTCAATGAAGGGATGAGAGTGGCAAGAGGAACATCTGAGATAGCAGAATGTTGCTCTTGTACATCATCTGCTTATAGATCAAAAAGCAAAGAACTACACATGGTGATTTACATTAAAAGACACAACAGTAGAATAATTCAACAGGTCAGGCAGCATCTCTGGGGAACATGGATAGGTGACATTTTCATTGGACTTTGTATCCACCTATAGTTGCTCATTCCTGTACAATTGTAGCAATGCTTTATAAATATATTAGCAAAGAATTTTAAGTCACTGGGGTTTTATCATATTCATTACGTTAATCCAAAGTTTATAATTCCTCTGGAAGTAATTTTACATTCCACTCGAATGATCTATGATCTAATGGTAGTTTATCAAAATCTCTAAATCTGAATGCAAATCATGCAGATTAAGTTGTTTGCTTGCAGAATATGAAGTAATGTTTGCAAAGAGAGAGTTCTGGAGAGAGATTAATAGGAGCGAGTTACCAAATCTCTTCAAGGACTGTGACCACTATCCTTCCCTGTATGAGATCGATGAAACCTTGCGTTTGATCAACCTCGGTAAGTGAATTTCTCAAGATTTCCTTAAGATTTCAGCGTCCTTAGTTCCTTGTGTCTCATACGTAACTTCCTTGTCAGTTTTCTCCTAGTTTTAGGAAAAACTATTACATTTCCTCATAACATAATGCATAATTGTACTAAAAACAGCTAACTGCACAAGGAAAGAGCAGAAGATTATGCTGAAAATATAAATAAGATTAATCTATTTCCCTTAGCGGAGAGGGGGATGGGGCGTAATTTAAAGTATTGGATTGGAAGGTAGATGAGGAAAAATGTTTTCACCAAGAGCATAACGTAATCTGGAATTTACCGCCTTAGTGGGGGGGCAGTGCTCGTAAGTTAAGAGTCAAGAGTGCTTATTTGTCACATTGGATACGAACTGGAACACATTTGAACAATATTTAGACGTATTCTTGAAGAGCCATGGCTTGCAGTACTATATATCCATTCTTGGAAAATGCGATGTTGGAAAGCAAGCATCCTGTGTGACCTTTTATTTACCTTATTGAATGTTCTGCTATCTTTAAGGAGCTACTTGCATGCTATTGCTATCTACACAACAATCATCCCTCTACTGTCATGTAGCCTTATAGCATCAGGGAATAAAAACTGCATTGAAATCTAACAACCCCACCTACCATAGAATGACCTTGTCGTAGAACACAGAGGAGTCTAGCAGCCATTGTCTTCAGGGTGTTCATGGAGCTTGGAGCAAAACAGTTCCAGCAAAGACCTTGTCGACAATTTCCTGAAAACATTTGACTTGATTTAAAATGACTGTTGAGCTTAGTGTCCAAACAGGCTGGGCCGGTGATAGACTTGGAAACAGGCCCTTCGGCCCACCGGGTCCGTGCCGATCAGCGATCGCCGCACATTAACACTATCCTACACCCACTAGGGACAATTTTTACATTTACCAAGCCAATTAACCTACAAACCTGTACGTCTATTGAATGTGGGAGGAAACCGAAGATCTCGGAGAAAATCCACACAGATCACGGGGAGAACGTACAAACTCCGTACAGACAGCACCCGTAGTCAGGATCGAACCCGGGTCTCCGACACTGCATTCGCTGTAAGGCAGCAACTCTACCGCTGCACCACCGTGACTGCTCCTAAGGTATCTGGCCCTTCAATAGATGGCTGGGATTGCTATGTGCTGAGAGTGCATCTGGTTTTCACTTCCAGGATTACACCATTTATGATCTTACCATTGCCAAAACGTTTTCTGATACCTATTAACCAGTGGTAGAACTGTGTGGAGTTTGCATGTTCTCTCTGTGACCATGTGGGTTTTCTCCGGATGGTCCAGTTTCCTCCCACATTCCAAAGAGATGCAGGTTTGTATGTTAATTGGTTTCTGTAAATTGCCCCTCGTGTGTAGGATACAAAAGTGGGATAACATAGAACAAGTATACAGGTGATCAATGGTCCGTGTGGTCTCAATGGGCCGAAGGGCCTGTTTTCACGCTGTATCTCTAAACTAAACTAAAACTAAAGTGAACCAAAGATAGACACAAAATGCTGGAGTAATTCAGTAGGACAGGCAGCATCTCTGGAGAGAAGGAATAGGTGACATTTTGGGTCAAGACCCTTCTTCAGACACTGAACACAGAAGAGACATAGGCGGGTTTGAAGAAGGGTCTCGACCCGAAATGTCACCCATTCCTTCTCTCCAGAAATGCTGACTGTCCCGCTGAGTTACTCCAGCATTTTGTGTCTATTGTCGGTTTAAACCAGCATCTGCAGTTCCTTCCTAAACTGAACCAGCCGGCCTGGCGTACTGTCACATTTACTGAGAAAGTACAGAAAGGTCAGGCACTCTAGGTCCAGATCATCCTCCCTTTAGCTACCTAAAGTCAGCTGTCTTTCATCACCACATGACAGCCAGTGGGATAGTTCTGAGCAGGATCTCCAAGTCAGCCAAAGCCGTATGCAAGACGGGACACTGAGAAGATTCACAGGTTGATTACATGATTCTGGCCAGGTCAGCATTAATTGCCCAGTCTTCATTGCTTTTGAAAATATGGTGGATACAGTCCTTCTGATGAAAGTATTCCCACAATGTTGTTGTGAGGCAATAAAACAAATGCAAAATATTTCCATGTCCATGTGTGATTTGAGGGGAAGCTGCAGATGACTGTCGTTCCTCTGTGAATGCTCTCCTTGTTCCTCCTGGTACTAGAGGTTATAGTTTGGAAAGTACTGTTGGAGTTTGAAATGTTTACAATTGAAATGAAGTTTAATTTGTAAAGTTAGCTTGGATTGCTTGCTTTGTATTGACTTATATTTTTGATATTTTCACTGCAGAATACAATGAAAGTTTGTGAAGGGGAACAGGCAGTAGGACTGTTAATGAATGGTTAATTGGAGTTGTGTTCATTGCCAGCAAGCCATAAAGGGGCTATCTAAGTTCCCACCATCCTGATTCCTTCCGCCTCCTGTTCCACATTATTTTATCTTACAGCTGGCAACACAGTGACATTGACAGAGAAAGAGGTCCTTGTCTAACTTTGAGGTTAGGGTTTTGGTTTATCAGAATGTGTATTTCAGCAAAATCATCATTATTTGGCAGTTTGGCACCTGCAACATTACACCCACATCCAGAAGCAAAGGTTAAGGCCACATCCTTCAGTACATGGTAACGTACTTTCTGTAGATTTTAGCATTGTTTAAACAATATTATAGTTAAAACAACGTCCAGTACAGTCAGCTGTTATCGGCATGCGGGTAGTTGATAATCTCATTAAATTGTGCAGATTGGAGTGGTGATGGAGGTGTGATCATTGCTGTTGCTGAACATATATTTAGTTGGTAGGATTAAGAGAAGGCATAAATTGAACTGGAGCTTCATAACAGCAGTGATGGTGTCAAATGAATGTTAGCAGAATGATCTATCCACATTGCATATTTCCAGCAGGCACTAACTGTGTCGCTGCTCTTCCCATTTCTGGCCTGCAGCCGGGTGGTAGAAGAGGTGTGATGCAGTGGCTTGTGGCCATTTTTACTTCAACACAAGAGCAAGCGGAATCCACCATGTGAGCCCAGTCGAAAATGAAAGTTAAAAAGTGCTAATTCATTAAGCATATTTTCATATGTGTTTCACCAAATGTTATAGATATTAAATGTTCTTTTTTTTAAAAATCATACCAAATGAAATGTAACTAATTGCACAACTGCCATGAATTAGGTGCCATTACCACTTTCGTTAGCTTGCTCAATTTTATGCAAAAGTATTGGCTCTGATTGCTGTTCACTTTAAAGCTTCGAGCATGAAGATTGGAGTGCTGCTGGTTAGAGATCTCTTGAAAGGTTTTTCAAAAAGAAATGACATTATTTTCTTGCTGCTTTTACTTGAGCCGACCTCCTACCACTGGACAATATCTGCATTAAGTCATGCTGCTCACAAGATAGTACGATGTTTTCCCTTAAAGGGTAATTGTCAGCACATGTTCTTCTGAAGCAGATTCAGAAAGAGATTCCTAGGTTTGCATATTTAATGTGACTCATTGGCGTTTCTGCAGACAATTCAAACAGGGAATCTGGTTCTGTCTGATAACTAAGAGTCCATTTATCTCTTGAAGTCCATTTGCACGCAATAAGATAAACATTAAAAGTATGAAAAAATGCAGATGCTGCAATCTTGAGCAAAACACAAAGTGCTGGAGGAACTTGGCATGTCACGTAGCCTCTGGCAACGGAATGAACAGATGTGTTTAGGGTTGGGACCTTTCTTCAAACTGATAGGGGTAGGGAGGAGAAAGCGGAGAAAAAGAGGTTGGGGTAGGACAGAGCCTGGCAAATGATAGTTGATACAAATGAGGAGGGGGGGAGTGGTTGATTGGTGGAGTAACTGATAAGGTTAGAGGTGAAAAGGAGACAATAGGTTGACAGATATGGAAAAGAGTGGGGAAGTGAAATGTAAAACCATTGAGAGAGATGTGGGTAGAAGGGGATGGTGGGAGGGGGAAGAGGGTGATGTAGGGAAATGGGGGGCTGGGGGATAGGAGTGGAAAGAAGGGATGTGGAGCAGAGTGACCAAGGGAAAGGTGGGGTTTGGGAGATGGTGGGAGAATAAGGTAAATATTGTTGTGTAAGTAATGACAGATCCTTAAATCATTATTCAAAAACAAAGAAAGACCTTAGTTGTATCAGGTAAACTAAAGATTTGTGGATATTTGAAAACTTGACAAACACCAGGATTCAATATGTGTTCTGTACAGGCTGAGGTGCCATTCGGAAATTTAGTTCTTTACTTCTACTTAAAATACTGTTCAGCTTTATTATCATTGCAATTCAATAGTCATTTGTGCATGAATATCATGTCATCTAAGTGCAACCATGGCTTAGCAAAATGTTTGTTACTATTTATTTTATACTAAATTTGTGACATGCACTATAATCCTTGTAGCTTATATATTCCTTAATATTCCTCAGTATTGCAATAGCTTTTTTTCATATTGTTCTTGAATGCTATTCAAATGTGTTTAAAGTAACTATATTTTCGTCGTGTAAGATGAACTCAAATTAAAATTGTTCAGAATTTCTAGTTTTGCATTCAAAACAACCCAGCATGGATGCAGGCCATTTTGGCCATTAATCGTCCCCCTTGTTTCTTTTCCATGAGCCATTTCTTCTGAAATAGATTTCTTCGAGATTCTCCGTGTTTCCTCATATTCCTTTCTCCTCTCGACACTTGAAAATTCCTTTTTTATCTTTCTGCTTCAACAGTAGCAAAACATGAATACTCAATAGTTTCATGGGCAATATGCCATAGTTAAGGGATGTGTATTGGTGCAAAGCCACTCTACTCGTATCATCTATAAGGAGGATTAATTCTTAATTGATATCACTTTTTTTGCTGTGAGAATAACAAAGTATTTGAGAAATTAGTAAACTGTTGCAGATGCACTGCCCATTTACCTTGCTACCTTGCATTCTCCTTCCTTGTAAATCTGTTCTCCCATTGTTACGCTTTATTTCTTAGTGTTTGGATAAATGATGTTCTGGTGGCACTTGTTATTTCCACCATTTTCCTCCTGGTTTCATAAATGTCCTTTCTTGGTTGTAACCAATTTTAATAAGTTGAGTGGTTAAAACAAAAACTTCAGAAAAAGGCCTTATTCCTACAGATTCCAGCAGTTATCAAGTGCAAATAAACTGTTTATGATAGGATGGGAGAAAATTATGTTTTTCACATCCGCTATTTTAAACTAAAAGCGATAGAATTCTTAAAATCAAGTCAATTAGGAGAAGCAGTCTTAAGGTGGGTAATTTATGCTAATACATTCCAATGACGTGTGTTGGCATTTCTCAAGCCTTTGCAGGTGAAATGTATGAAAACTAATAGCCAAAATATCGTGGGAGGGAAAGAAAAGGTGTGATCTGAACTTCGAAATGGAGAAAATTTGTACTGTGTAAACAGCAACAAGCATAACAGCTGAGAGATCAAATGTGTAATAATATAATCTCCGAGCTGCAATAACGAGAGGTGTGATCAAAGAACGTCATTCAGCTGCAGGGTGACCATTCCTGTGTAATGTGCCAATGGCATTTTCACACATAAATTGCAAGCAAGTTTCATAACTAACAAATCAATTGAAACAAGTGTAATGCCATTATTTAAGAAAAGTGAGAAAGAGAAACCACAACATTATACACCTGTTAATGTAACATCTGGTGTGTGGAAGTTCGTGGAATCTAAAATTAAGGTCAGGGTGACTGGGCACTGACAGAAATGTTAACTGATCACCGAGAGCTAACATGGATTTGCAAAACATATGTCATAAATGAATGCTTTGAAGAAGTGTTCAAAGTAATAGACAGGGTACGTTCCTGTTATTATCCAGGCTAAGTTATTAAGGCTTCTCAAAAGCATTTGATAAGTATAAGAGACCTCAATCATGTAATTGAGGTCAAATGATTGGCCTGATTAAAGAATAAGCAGGCCAGTGGAAGATGGAGATTATGGTTAATGACTATGTACACAAATTAATGTGGCATGTCCCACATGATTTAGCTGCTAGGACCTCATTTATTCACTATATATATTAATGACCACCATAACACAATTGACAATCATATTCAAGTTTGCAATTAATGTAAGCAATTGATAGCATAGTAATTAATACATAATAGGAGCATTATATTCCAAAGAGACAATGCTAGATTAAGCGAGGGATGAACATGTGACAGATGCATTTCAATGCAGTTAAATATGAGATTATCCATTAAGATCTGATTCAGGATACATCAGACGTTTTTACAAATTGTGAAAAGTTTAGTTTAGTTTAGAGATACAGTGCGAACAGTGTTAAAAAATGGTGTCCAAAGATATTGAGGATCCATTTGCATTGATTATTAAAATGTAATTGAGTGCTAATGGAATGGTTGTCTTTATATCTAGAGGGTTGGAACAGGGAGATAGACATTTTCCTGCAACTATATATAATCCTGTTTAGACAGTGAAGGGAAAAGTATGCAGTCAGTGTGCTGCACCTTTGATAGTATTTGTTGGTCTTGGAAGGAGCACAGTACAAATTCAGCAGTTTATTAAAGGGGTCCATACTTAAGAAAGGATGTACTAGCCCTGGAGGCAGTGCAGCGAAGGTTTACAAGATTAATTCCTGCGATGAGGGGATTGACATATGAGGAAAGGTTAAGTAAGCTGGAACTCTACTCTTTGGAGTTTAGAAGAATGAGAGGCGATCTCATTGAAACATATAAGATCGTGAGGGGCCTTGATCGGGTGGATGCACCGAGGATGTTCCCAATGATCGGGGAAACTAGAACTAGGGGACATAGTTGCAGAATAAGGGGGGGCTCTTTTAAAACTGAGATGAGGAAGAACTTCTTCACCCAGAGGGTGGTTAATTTATGGAATTCACTGCCCCAGGGAGCAGTGGGAGCAGAAACGTTAAATATATTTAAGTCTAAAATAGATGGTTTTTTAGCTGCCAAGGGGATAAGGGGCTACGGGGAGAGGGCAGGGATATGGACCTAGGTATGGTTAGTATAGTAAGACCTGAGTGATCTCCTGGACAAGTGTCGATCGCCTGGATTGGGGTCGGAGAGGAATTTCCCGGATTTTTTTCCCGAATTGGACCTGGGTTTTTATCCGGTTTTTTGCCTCCCCCAGGAGATCACGCGGTTCTTGGGGTGGAGAGGGGTGATAGCGGTATAAAGGGGAGGGTAGTGTCTTGTGTTCTGTGTCTTGTGTCTACTGTTTGTGGGTAAGTGTGTCTGTTTAGTGTTCAGCCATGAGCGAATGGCGGTGCGGGCTCGACGGACCTGGTGGTCTACTCTCGCACCTACTTTCTATGTTTCTATGTTTCTATGTTATAATCTTCCATATAAACTAGCTTTATTTTCCAGCCAGTAGATACATTTAATTGTCAATTTGACTGAATTTTATAGAAAAGTATGCAGAGAGGGATATTTCTATGTTGTGGACAAGCAGATATTGTAAAATCAGGCCCAAGTCATACAGGAATCACTTCTTGGAAAATGATGGTAGAAATTTATGTTCCAAACATTCCTTCTTCAGTTCCCCATTGGATATATTTGTGACTATGTTCTGTGTTTCACAGAATTCAGGGAAGTCTACCATAGTATTTCCCAAAATTCAGTAAGAATATGAAAAATAGTAACTGAAGTAGGCTATTCCATAAAAGCAGGGATTTAAAAAATATCTCAGCACCATTTTGCAGTATCAACTCATGTTCCTTGATTCCGTTAATATCTAAATCTCAAAAAATATGTCTGAAATATATTCAGTGACCTAGAAAAAAAATCCATACATTAATCACTCACTGACACCACAGCTATTCATGAGATATTTTAATTGCATGTGGGTCCACAATGCAGAATTTTGAATTGTTCAGTTGATTTCAAATAATGCAGAAGATAGTTGTTGCATTTGTTGCATTTCACCATTATCTCCGTCCTGCAATACATCTCTTCTACCACGTGGCTGCAGGCCAAAAATGTGAAGAGCAGTGACAAAGTCAATGCCCACTGGAAAAATGCAACAAGGATCATTCTGCCAAAAAGTGGTAGATGGACTGTAATGTTAGGAAATGTGAGATTATCTCCTTTGGTAAGAATAGAAAAGCAGAAGATTTAAATGAAGAGAGACAGCAGTATTCCATGGACAGAAGGATCGAGATGTTTTTGTACGTGGACCACGGAATATTAGCATGCAATTAGCAAGTAATTAGGAAGGCAAGTACGTATCTTTATTGCAAACATGATGCAGTATAAAAGTATTGAGGTCTTACTGTAATTTCACTGGGATGTGCTGAGAGATTATATGTCCATGGTAAAGAGGGGTATGTTGAGACTAGGAAATTGAAAAAAAGGATGTCTGAAATATTAAGAATACAAAAGAGAAGGAACTGAACCAAGGGAGAAAATCTGGAAACATGGTAGAAAAAAAATTGGTGGGGCCAGAGCAGGCTGAAACTATGAGATCACCTGGACAGTTTGCCTTGTGTTTCTTGGAGAAGGGAAAGAATCTGATCATTCTGATTAGGGAGAATTTCATTGCTTAGAGATTTGTAACAGTTTGGATTTGTCCACAAATGGGATTGACCAGACTGAATCATTGAATATATTTGAGCTTGACAGATGTTTACTCTCAAGGTATTTGAGGGTTATAGTGCAGAATTTACTGAGTGGCAGAGTATGCTTCAGGGGCATAACAGATACGTTTAGTGGATTTTCAGAAGAAAAAATGCCCATGTTCAGAGCCCTTAACTTTGATTTATTTTGTGAAATCTTTCCAGGATGCATTGTGATTTTATTCACACTGCAGTTCCTGACAATAGAAACATAGAAACATAGAAAATAGGTGCAGGTGGAGGCCATTCGGCCCTTCGAGCCAGCACCACCATTCATTGCGATCATGGCTGATCGTCCCCAATCAATAACCTGTGCCTGCCTTCTCCCCATATCCCTTGATTCCACTAGCCCCTAGAGTTCTATCTAACTCTCTCTTAATCCATCCAGTGATTTGGCCTCCACTGCCCTCTGTGGCAGGGAATTCCACAAATTCACAACTCTCTGGGTGAAAAAGTTTTTTCTCACCTCAGTCTTAAATCGCTTCCCCTTTATTCTGAGACTGTGGCCTCTGGTTCTGGACTCGCCCAACATTGGGACCATTTTTCCTGCATCTAGCTTGTCCAGACCTTTTATAATTTTATATGTTTCTATAAGATACCCCCTCATCCTTCTAAACACCAGTGAATACAAGCCTAGTCTTTTCAATCTTTCCTCATATGACAGTCCCGCCATCCCAGGGATCAATTTCGTGAACCTACGCTTCATTGCCTCAATCGCAAGGATGTGTCCTTCCTCTAATTAGGAGACCAAAACTGCACACAATACTCCAGATGTGGTCTCACCAGAGCCCTATACAACTGCAGAAGAACCTCCCTACTGAAATCCTCTTGTTATGAAGGCCAACATTCCATTTGCTTTCTTCACTGCCTGCTGTACCTGCACGCCAACTTTCAGTGACCGGTGTACAAGGACACCCAGGTCTCACTGTAACTCCCCCTTACCTAACCTAACCCCATTGAGATAATAATCTGCCCCTTGTTTTTGCCACCAAAGTGGATAACCTCACATTTATCTATAAGATGAACCTGATTGTGCACTATATTCTGCACTATAACCATCAAATATCTTGAGAATAAACATCTGTCAATAAGATGAACCTGATAGAATTGAAAGCCTTGGAGCTACCACTCAGACATAACTAGTCCAGATGGCTTCCTGCATGTGGGAAGAATTGTATCATAATTAGATTAAATTATTTTGAAGAAAAGAAAACACTGTTTACAAGGAATAGATTTTTTTTGAGCTGTAGGTACAGGGAACTACAAATGCTGGAATCTTGAGCAAAAAACTGGAGTAACTCAGTGGGTCAGGCAACATCTCTGGAGGAAACAGGTAGGCGACATTTCTATTCATGTCCTCCAGACCCACTGAGTTCCTCCGGCACTTAGTGATTTTTGCTCATTCTTTTGACTGAATAGCTCATTGCTTCCGGCTGCCATACTCATTAACTTGATTTACTCTATCTCCTTTTAATCCAAAGAGAGTTTTTAAAAAACTTTATAGCATGGTTGTAAAAGTTCCGATTGTGCTGAAGTCTCAAAGCAGACTAGTATGGACAAAGACATTAAAAAAAAACTTCCTATAAAGAGATATACATTTGAGTTTGCCAATGTTGGCCCAGTTAAAATTCCACATAAAAAGTTACAGGCATAGTTTTTCTGTGATCTCTGTAGGAATTGTATTGAAATGAGATGTCTGTCGTCCAACAATGGGAGCAGTCATTGTTTCACTATTTTCGGGTCAGCTTGACATGCTTCTAACAGTCAGTTCATTGATATTAAAAAAACATTCTAGTGTACATTTTAAATGGTGCAAGAGCAATTATCCCAACTGTACCTCCCACTCTATGAAAACAAATCTAAAAGAGTAACTGGCTAATCAGCAAAAGGGTGGGCTGATTGAGGGTATGTTGGGCTCCAGAGGAAGATTCAGGGAAGCACAACTTTGTGGTGGAACTCAATTAAATGCTTCCTAAATTATATGATTTATAAACTTGCTGCTTCCTCTCCTTCCTTAAATACTGTGGTCAGTTTTCTATCTTCCTATCCAAGTTCAAGTTCAAGTTCAAGTTACATTTATTGTCACATACACCAATTGGTACAGTGAGATTCGAGTTACCATACAGCCATACGAATAAAAAGAACACAATACACGATAGAGTTTAACATAAACATCCCCACACAGCGGAATCAACGTTCCCACTTTGAGGGAAGGCAATAAAGTTCAGTCATCTTCCTCTTGTTCACCTGTGGTCGGGGCCTTTGAGGCCTCCGCAGTCGCCAATATGACAGCCCAATGTTCAGGCCCTCTCACCGGGATGATCGGAACTCTGACGTCGGAACACTCTCAGCGGCAAGTTTCGTAATTGGCCGCTTTCTACCGGAGACCGCGGCTCCCGAAGTCCACAGGCAGAGCTGGGCGGAGCTTCAAAACTGGCGACCCCAGCAAGGGGTCGCAGGACTCTGCAATGTTACAGTCAGCGCAGCCCACGGCTAGAAGCTCCGCAAACCACAACTCCACGATGATAAAGCAGCTGGCCCAACACTCTGGAGCCTCAACACGGCGCTCCCTGGCAAGGCATCGCCCGCTCCGCGATGGTAATTCAGTGCTGCGCTGCTGCTGAAGCTCTAGCCGGTCTCCAGCAGGAAAGGCCGCAACAATCTAATTGGTAGGCCGTGAGGGTGGGTGGGCGAAAATGCGACTCGGTGAAAAGACGCATCCTCGACCAGGAAGTGACTGGAAGGTTTCCCCCTTCCCCTCCGCACCTCCCCCACATAAAAAAGACTAAGAAACCTCCAAAAACATACTTTTAAGCAGACTAAAAATAACAAAAAGGGTGAAAGGACGAACTGACTGCTGGCGAGGATGCCGCGCGCGGTGCCACCCGATGATTCTAGAACAATTCTATAATCTTTAGTATGGAAGATGATATCTACACATCCACGCACTCTATAAAGTAATTTCTTCCAAAATTGAATGTCAAGTCCATGACATCTAACAGCATTCAAGCTCACCAACTTCTCTAGAACTATTATTTGATCATAGTTTATTTGGTGCTTCATTCTTACCAAATTCTTGAATTTCCTATATCAAGGGCAGTTTTTACGTATCCCCACCCTTGATGACAGTTCGAATCCCGCTTGGAGTGCATACTGTCGTTGTGTCCTTGGGCAAGACACTTCACCCACCTTTGCCTGTGTGTGAATGTGTGTGAGTGATTGGTGGTGGTCGGAGGGGCCGTAGGCGCAGATTGGCAGCCACGCTTCCGTCAGTCTGCCCCAGGGCAGCTGTGGCTACAGAAGTAGCTTACCACCACCGAGTGTGACTGAGGAGTGAATTAATAATGCGATGTAAAGCGCCTTGAGTATTAGAAAGGCGCTATATAAATCCCATCCATTATTATTATTATTATTATTTCAATATTTTCCATTATAAATTCTCTTGTCTCTATGGAATATGCTAATTTAACCTTTTAGTCTATCATATCATCATATCATATCATATCATTTCTCTATACTTTTGAAACTGTGTGTGTGCGTGTGTGTGTCATTTTGCATGTGAAACGTATCTCCTCGAAAACCAGATGCCGAAACGGGAAATTTTTTACATATTTCAGTAGAGATTTTCCTTGTGAATTTAGAAATCCACTCCTCTGCACATTTGGTATATTATTTTCCTGACTTTTTTATTAAAATTGTTGACCAATCTCACCTTTATTTTAAATCTGACCGCTGCCCAGCTGCTGACGTTACAATAACAGTGACATTTTTACATCTTCTGGTAGAAATTTTCCTTATGATTTCAAAAATCCAATCCTCTATCGATTTGGTCAATTATTTCCCGAGATATTTACTAAAATGTATAACCAAACTGACATTTAAAAAAAATATTAAGGTTGTCCAGCTGCTGACCTCACAATGCCTTTGCACCTGGCCCAACTGCCTCCTGGGCCCGCCCGGCCCTGCCCCCCCCCCTCACCTGCCTCCTGGCCCCGCCCCCTAGCCCACCAGGTTGTTGATTCCATTGTTTTTCATTTAATTTAATTTAATTATTTCTCACTTAACATCACTAATTCTTAACATTAACTCTTAATTTCAAAGACAATTAAAAAAAAAAAAATTTGCTGTCTTCATTGACAGCTTAGATCCAACCCATTGTGTGTGTGTGTGTGTGGGGGGGGGGGGTTAGTGTGTGTGCCCCAGCTGCTGACCTCACAATGCCTTTGCACCTGGCCCAACTGTCCTGGCCCCGCCCAACCCTGCCCTCCCACCTGCTCTCTGGCCCCGCCCCCCAGCCTGCCAGGTCATCCGTCTCTCCCTCTCTCCCTCCCTCCCCGGACTCTCGCTGCTTTCCGCAGCCCGCTCACTTGCCCGGCTCCCTTCCATCTCCCCCCCCTCTTCTCCCCACCTCTCCTCCCTCCCCTCTCCTCCCTCCAAACTTCTTCCAAAACGCTTGGCCACATCCATCCCATTTTCACACATGCTACTCATATTTTTACCCTCGATGGGATAAACATTTAGCCGTTACATTCCAACCTATATTTCCAAAGTTTTTAAAGTTTTAATCGTTTATTTCAAAAATGAACTGCTTTTCAGTGGGAGACTCTTGCAGCACTTGCCATCTCACAGACGTCCAATCACAATGGATCTCATTTACAGATGACATCACAATGGGGCGGGGTGGGAGATTACAACCTTCACGTGTTTCCACGAATGCCATCAACCTGGCGTGCACAATCAAATAAAATCAAGTAGAACATGTTGGCCTCCCCCTCCCTCTCTACCCTCTCTACCCCCTCCCTCTCTACCCCCTCCCTCTCTACCCCCTCCCTCTCTACCCCCTCCCTCTCTACCCCCTCCCTCTCTACCCCCTCCCTCTCTACTCCCCTCCCTCTCTACTCCCCTCCCTCTACTCCCCCCCCTCTCTACTCCCCCCCCTCTCTACCCCCTCTCAATCTAACCCCTCCCTCTCGCTCTACTCCCTCCCCCTCCCTCTCTACTCCCTCCCCTTCCCTCTCTACCCTCCATCCCTCACTACCAGCTCCCTCTCTACCCCCCCCCCTTCCCTCTCTAGGGAGTGGTGAGTATTGGGACCTATGGGTGAGTGGTGGAATATTGCGTTCGGGGACCAGCCCTCCCCCTGTGATGCCACGCGTCCCCCCTACTCATTCTTTCCCCCCTCCCTCTCCCCCTCCTTCTACCCTCCCTCTCTGGCCCCCTCGCCCTCTCCCTCTTTACCCCTCCCCCTACCTCTCTACTCCCCTCCCTCCCCCTCTCTAACTGCGCCTGTGCAGTTGGGGGCTATGCGTGAGTGGATAGCGCGGGGGATGGGGGTAAAGGAGCAAATTAATAATATTATAATATCAAGGATGAGGTTAGTGTGTGTGACTGTGGGGTGTGGTTAGTGAGTGTGTGTGTGTGTGAGACGCCATAGCCACCTATTCCCCCCCCCCCCCCCCCCCCCCCCGCAACCACGCGTTGAGGGGACAGGACCCAACAGGTCCCACTTAGTCTAGTATATATACCTATAAAAGTCTTGATAGTCTGTTTTTCATATTTACAGCCAGTCTGCTCTTATATTTTACTTTGGGATTTTTTTAATCAATTCCTTAGACATTCCTTGCTGAATGCTCCCTATCCTCAGGATGATTATTACTTTAGGTAACTTTATAAGCCTTGTTTTTGCTTAAATAATATCTTAATTTTCTATGATCAGCCATAGATAAATCCTTTTTGTACCTTACGGGATTTTATTTGCTATATCTGCATTATTTTTTAAATGCTAGCAGACATTACATGTACATTATTGTGCCTTTTAATGTATTCTCTCAATCAACCACAGCCGACTCTCATACTTTAATAATTTCCTCTGTTTAGATTTAAGACACAGTTATGTGTGATTTCAGCTTCATACCCAATTTAAATTCTATCATATTATGGCTATTCTCTCCCAAAAGGCCTCTTGATAATGATATTATCAATCAATCCCATCTTATTAAACAAAATAAGATCAAAATAGTCTGTTCCCTAGCTAGTTCTTCAACTTATTGATCTAGACAAATATATTCACAAAAACATGCCATGAATTAATCATCCATTTTGTTTCAACAATTTTAATTTATTTAATCTACATGTAGATTAAAGTGTTTCATAATTACTATATTACACTGTTAAACATTATGGTCTCAACATTAGGGGTACCGGGGGCAGTTATTTATCTTGTTAGTGAATTTGGAGATTTTGCAGAGACAACATTGGTGGCATCTGCTCGGAAGTGTGAGCTGTAAGTTGTCCACCATGCAGGAGGGAGGGGATCACTACTGTCTATAATTCATTTGGTCAATTCTTGGTTTGAGGTCTTAGTGTTGGCATACTTCAAATGGTGATGCAGGGAAGGTGAGGATGAATTTATTTCCCAGTGTCTGCTTTTGTTGAGTGGTGGTTCCTCAGATATGAGGACCAGTTCCAAGGTCTCATCTGGGATTTTTAGTGTCATCAATACACACACCACCCCCAGGCAGGTACACAGACAAACCTGCACACATGTTACAAACTCCCATTATGCAGATGCCCACACATAAAGCCACATTCAAGCACATATACATGTTCAGGAAAAATATCCGCACATAAGAATACATAAGCCAGCCATGCATAGCACCATCACATTTGGACACATCCAGGTGCCCATGCATACATGAACAGAAAATGAAGACATTCCTGAATATCCTGTGTTTTGAACCACTGAAGTTCATAACGTGGCTCCGTTTGGAGTCAAGTGACTGAGTCTAGTCTTCCTGGGATTCCCCAACATTTCATGAGAGAATCAATGGGAACAAGCACCTTATTGGTTTTACTTGAGATGGTAGGGCAAAAACTAGGAACCAGAGGAAAAGTCGTTATTATCTAAAAGAACATCAAATTTTTAAATTATTTACAACTATTTTATATGTATATTAAGATAATATTAAAAGTGCCTATTTAAGCTTAATTGTTTTTGTGTCCCTTTGAATACCAGAGTGTTTAAGCAAGCTCTGCTTCCAGCTGGCTATCGAAGGCCGTCAATGACATTTACAAGGCAGAGCCATCTCTCTACACCACGCAAAGCCCTATCAATGTCCAGCTGGACCCCAAATCTAGAGGACCAGTAATGTCTGGCATCTGGCCCAAGTAAATGCAAACGTAGGTGGAGCATTTGAAAATGTTTCCAGCATAAGGCCTAGGCCATCATGATTCAGCCTGAAAGGTCTTCTATTAGTGGGGCCATAGTGGACGGCTCATTTGAAAACCTTAAAGCACGAGGGAATGTTAAGGAAACATTTTAAAGACACATGCAGAAGCAGCGTCCTCCAATATTCCCGATTCAGAAAAATATGTGCTCTTGTTATTCAAAGTAACAAAATACATTGTTTACAATTCTAAAAAATAACCATCTCTACCCCTGGACATCCGGTGGCGCTGTTACTGGCTTCCTCCGACCACAGTCTGGTTGTATTTTTTGTTGTTGTTGTTATGTTTAGACTGTTGTATTAATTTTTTTCAGTATTTTATGTGGGGGGAAGTGGGTAGGGTAAGAGGGAAACCGTCCTTCAGTCGCTTCCTGGCGAGGATGCGGCTATAATCTGAGCCGCGCCCTCGCCCCCCTCCTTGCGGCCTACCAACTGGATTGGCACAGCCTTTCCAGCTGGGACTGGACCAGAGCATCAGCAGCTGCGGCGCAGCGCTCGATACATCACGGAGCGGGCGATGCCTCACCTGGGATCGCCGCTTGGAGCTCCGGAGTGTTGGGCCGCTGCTCCAACATCGCGGAGCTGTGGTGCGGGGCTCCCAACGCTGACTTCAACATCGCGGAGTCCTGGGACCCTTTTCCGGCGGTCGCCAGCGCGAATCTCCACCCAGCGTGGCCTGTGGACATCGGGAGCCGCGCTGGGTGGAGGGTGGAAGGTGGCCGATTCAGAGGTCCAGGCCACTGAGGATGTTCTACCGTTCGTCGTCTGGGTTCCATTGTTCCCAGCGAGAGGGCTGAACATCGGCCGCCCGTAGCGGCTACTACGGTGTGCTCGGGAGGCCCCGACCACGGGTGAACATTGGGGAACATCAGCGAGGAGGTTGACTGGACTTTCATTCCTTCCCTCACAGAGGGGAACTTTGGTGCCGCTGTAGGGATGTTTGTGTTGTGGACTACTGTGTTCTTTGTTTTTGTGTTTTTTTTATTTTATTTTTTGTATGACTATAACGGAAAGTGAATTTCGTTGTCTCGTAATTGAAGACAATGACAATAAATTGAATTAAATCAAAATTAAATTAAATCGTGTGGATGTTTTCAGATTTTGGCAACACTATCTGAAAACAGCATCATTTTCCTAGAAGTGTCTAAAGTAGAGTCCAGACCTGAAACATCACCTGTTTATGTTCTCCAGAGATATTGCCTAAGCTGCAGAGTTACTCCAGCATTTTTGTGCCTATATTTGTAAATCAGCTTGTATTCATGAATGTCCAATGATATGCTATGGTCTCAGCTCTACCTCATTATCTCATTTGCCAACCCCTACACTGTCTCCAATTTCTATTCCATTTCCTAGACGCCAACTATCCATTTATCTAGGCGATTATCAAAAGATAAATCAGACTTTGTAACATTGGCCTAATATTTGAGCCTGAGATGAGCTTCCTACCATGTGCCCAGAACATAGAGAAAACGATTAATTTCCATTTCCATAACATTGTCAGATCCCAACCTGCCTTGGCCTGTTTACTGGCTATTGGCTATTATCCACATTGTCTAAACTTTAATCTTGCTGGTTACCATGTGCATTCACTTTTTTTTATCATTCTGATGATAGTGCTTTAAAACTTTGCTGTTATTGTCCTAACTTGCATAAATTCCTGATAAATCATCACCTGTATTTGCTGACCTACATTGGATCTCGGTTTAAGCTACACCTGTACTTCAATTTTTAAACTTTAGAAAGAAATGTAGGTGGATGGGGAGGGAGAGGGGAGAAATAGGTGAGAGTCCAGGTGGGGCACAGGGATGAGGGGGGGGTGGGGGGTAAAGAGGAGAGTGCGGTTTATGGGAAAAATTGGGGAAGGATAGAGTTGTATAGTTACCTAGAATTGGAGAATTCAATGTTCATACCGTTGGGTTTTCAGCTACTCAAGCGTAATATAAGATGTTGTAACTCCATTTTGCATGTGTCCTCACTCTGGCAATGGAGGAGGCCCAGGACAGAAAGGTTAGTAAGGTCAAACGCATCTCCTGCCTGTGCATTTGCTTGCATGAGTGGTTCCCTGTGGGTTACGGCTTTCCAAACCTTCTCTGCTGGTTTGCTATGTTATATATAATGTTCTTGCTTATTCTTCTACTGTTCATCTTAGTCTTCAAATTATTTCCAAAATACAAGAGTTAAGGCAGCACCCATTCTAACAAGATAGATCAGTTCTCTAACACTGAAGACCATATGCTATAATCTAATTAATTTGCAGATTAGCTACATATTTCCTCTCACAATAGTTGTGAACAATGTATTTCTCAGAAACTATCAAGAAAGTAGTCTGTCAATTCTTCAGCCTCCTTCAGTGTTGCTGTCTTTTCACCCTGTTTCTTGGCAAGTTCAGTAAAGGTATGTCCATGGACGCACTAAAAAATGCTATTAATGTTACTTTAATTGATCCTTTATCTTATTGATAACCAGTCTCTACCCATGGGACTTGCTCAAAGATAGACTGGAGTTAAATGCGGAAGTTGAAGATTCAGAATCAGCGTCTTAATGTGTTGTCAAGTTTGCTGGACGTAACCATCCTTTCTCTTGCAAACTCATATAGTTCTACAACTTACAATTCAGCCACTGATGTGCTGAGACAGACCACTTTGCTTTAGTAGCAAGAATTATACAGAAACTATAAAGCAATCTCAATATTTATCTGATTTTTCAGTGGTCCCAGGATGGTTGTCACATATTTGATTACATAATTCTCACTTCTGGTAATTAATCAGCTTGAATGCAGAATCATGCTCAACAGACTCTTGCCACAGGAGAGAATACTTGCTGCGATATTGCTTTTCATCACTGGGCCTCCATTATTTATGATATTTTTGTTTGATATTGATTTCTGAAATGCATTCATCTGTTACAAAATGTATTTTCTAATCTGAGTTTGCAATGTTTATATTGTTTTACATTATTTAAAATTATCTCCAATTTGAGAAAAGAGATGTCATATAATTTACTCTTTTGTGACTGCATCATATGAAGCATATGTAAATCAATCCACCAAGAATATTTTGCTTATAAACCACCAATAATTGTGATTCTATACCCAAACAACAAGGAATTTTCTGACTTTTCACCAATGGCTGTAAAGCTTAGCCCCTATTTTTGTAAGTCATAAATGTGCATATGCACTGTTTATTAATGTACATGTATTGGTTAAAAAAAAAAAACAGACAACAGATGTTTGAACTTGTTGGAATTTTCTCCAGAACATCTGCTGGAGAAGGTACACAAAAATGCTGGAGAAACTCAGCGGGTGCAGCAGCATCTATGGAGCGAAGGAAATTTGGCGACGTTTCGGGCCGAAACCCTTCTTCAGACTGATGGGGGGTGGGGGGGGAGAAGGAAGGAAAAAGGGAGGAGGAGGAGCCCGAGGGCGGGGGGATGGGAGGAGACAGCTCGAGGGTTAAGGAAGGGGAGGAGACAGCAAGGGCTAGCAAAACTGGGAGAATTCAACGTTCATGCCATCCGGACGCAAGCAACCCAGGCGGAATATGAGGAGCTGTTCCTCCAATTTCCGGTGTTGCTCACTCTGGCAATGGAGGAGACCCAGGACAGAGAGGTCGGATTGGGAATGGGAGGGGGAGTTGAAGTGCTGAGCCACCGGGAGTTCAGGTAGGTTATTGCGGACTGAGCGGAGGTGTTCAGCGAAACGATCGCCCAACCTCCGCTTAGTCTCCATGATGTAAATCAGCTGACATCTAAAGCAGCGGATGCAGTAGATGAGGTTGGAGGAGAAAAATAATAGACTTCTTTCTTTGCATTATTTTAAAATATTGGTAATTGTTTGCTTATGATTTGCTGTTGTGGAGATTGTTAATTTCCCATCTTTAAGCATGTAAGAATTAAGCAGGATTCATTAGACTGTCTACATTGGGTTTGCCAACTCTGGGTAAATATATTCCTTAAGATTTCATAATATGATCTGTCCCAACTGCATGGCACCTCACCTTTACTATGATACTTGATACATCCATTCTTGCAAAGCCAGGGTGCCCTTTACTCTTACTCTCACTCACTTGATATGTCCCTGCTCATCGAAATTACTGTGCTGTGCTGATTGGAAAGTGAAAAATCTCTTTGCACAATAAGCAGATTTTTGAAAGTCAATTGGCTTTGCTCCAGCTCCTTTTAATTCCAGGAATTTTACATTGAATAAATAACCATTTCAAGAAAACAAATGACATTAATTTGGGGCCAGCTGCATGTTCAGGGCAAGTGTTGTGTTTGGAAGTAAGTGCTGAGGCTTTGGCCAGGGAGGCTTTGGCAAGGAGGTAAAGGTGAAATAAGTTGAGGAATTTTCTTTCACATGTTCCTCCAGTGGTGGTATAGTGAAAATGCCAGTAAGAGCAGTAATAGATAGATCATGAGGTGGTCACACCTAAGGAACAGGCAGAGAGTAGATGGGTGGCCACCAAAAAAGGGAGTAGGCAGATTGTGCAAGAAACCCCTGTAGCCATTACCTTCTAAAACAAGTATACCCTTTTGGATACTTTTGGGAAGATGACCATTCGAAGGTGAGCAGCAGCAGCAGCAGCAGCAGCAGTCAGCCTCTGAGGCACGGTAGGGAAAGGTGAAGGCAGACATGGCAATTGTGATGGGGGGCTCCATAGTTAGGCGGACTAGCAGGAGATTATGTGGCCTAAATGAGACTCCACAATAGTGTGTTGTTTCCCTGGTGCTGGGGTCCAGGATGTCTCGGAAGGGCTGCAGAACAAAAGGAAGTAGGCAGCCGCCAATAGTTGTTGTCCACGTTGGCATAAATGGGAATCAGTTTTCATTTGGATGTGGTCAACAAGCAATAGATGCAACCATTCACTGTACTTAGGAGCACTAGAATTTAGCTGTTTTTTACCCCAGTTTGAACAAAAACAGAAAATATTGGAAAAATTCAGCAGGTCAGGCTGAAAAAAAAATCAACATTTCAGGTCAGAGATACTTCATCAGAATTGACTAAAAAAAAAAGAAGCTTGTAGAACGAGGGAGGGGATGTGCCTGCTCGAGTAAAACCGGTGTGACTATGGAGAGAGACTATGGACAAAACCGGTGTGACTATGGAGAGAGACTATGGACAAAACCGGTGTGACTATGGTTAGCATTCATAGCAAAAGGATTTGTGTATAGGAGCAAGGAGGTTCTACTGCAGTTGTACAGGGCCTTGGTGAGACCACACCTGGAGTATTGCATACAGTTTTGGTCTCCTAATCTGAGGAAAGACATTCTTGCCATTGAGGGAGTACAGAGAAGGTTCTGAAATGGGGGGACTATGTATAAACACAGCTGTAATTTCTACATGGTGAAACCAAAATGTATAAAATGGCCTTTAATAAAATCTGACAGTGTGCACTTTAACCACATGTGATTTTTTTCTATTACAAATCTCAAATTGTGGAGTACAGAGGCAAATAAATAAATGATGGGTCTTTGTCCCAAACATTATGGAGGGCACTGTAGATAATATAATCTGGACAAAAGAATGTGGGAGTTGCGAAATATGGAGATGGGGAACTAGACAAATAGATTAGGTTGGGACGTGCCCTTTAATCCTCCCAGAAAAGGAAGGGCAAAATAGATCACCTGAGCTAATACTACAGCTGGATGACCAGTACAGACCAAGAAATCAAGTTACCTGAAATTATAAAATTCAATACTAAATGCAAAAGGCTGCTATGTGCCGAGATAAAAAAGCAGGAAGCCACAGACCAATAGATTGGAGAGGGAGGGGAATTAATGTGTCAGGTAAAGGGAGGCACAGTGTTGATTTTGTGGATTGAACACAGGTGCTCCGCAAAGCTATCATCCAATCTGCATTTGGTTTCTCCAATGTAGAGGAGACCACATTGTGAACACTAAATGCAGTACGCAAGCTTCGAAAAATGTCATCTAAATTACAGCGACATATGGAAAGACAGTTGGGTCCCTGGAAGATGAGGAGTTAAGAGGGGAGAAGACAAGTGTTGCATTGCTTGTGGCTAGCTTGCTGAGTATTTCCAGCATTTTCTATTTTTGTTTTAGATTTACAGAATCGACAGTTTAAAACATATTTTTTACACCAGCTTTGCATAGGAGGAACGCTGCTCTTGCCAGTGGTACTCATGTGGACGGTAGCATGTGGCTAACTGGCTCAGCGCAAATTGGAGGAACAGCATCTCATATCTCGCATGGGTAGTTTCCACCCCAGTGGAATGCTGCAATTGAGATCCATGATAATACCTTAATTTGGCACTGTACACCATTCTAAGTGAAGCCATTACTGCATTGTTATTTGTTGCAGAAGGGAAAGAATGGTACCATGTTGGTCACTGGTGCCCCACGGGGATGCATTCTCAACCCCTTAAAGCCCTGTCCCACAGTACGAGTTCATTTCAAGAGCTCTCCCGAGTTTGCCCTGATTCGAACTCGGAGATTTACGGTAATGGCCACTCATCGGTACTCGGGGCTCTCGTGGACATTTTTCAACATGTTGAGATCTGGGTCACTATAGTGGAATCATTTGTAAACTTGTAAATGGAGTTAGAGCAGAATGTGGCCACTGTTGAAAAATCTTTACGAGTCTTCCCGTGCTTACCTGCCATTAGCGAGTCTTCCCGAGTACCTGCCGTTAGCGTTACGAGCCGCTAAGAGACGTCCCCGAGCTCCGACGTACCCGCTGCGTTCATTCTCCGTGCTTACCACGAGTTTGATTTTTTTTTTAATCTCGGGAAAGCTCTTGGAATGAACTCGTACTGTGGGACAGGGCTTTAACTATACTCCCAATACACTCACAACTGAGTGGCCACATTCTGCTCTAACTCCATTTACAAGTTTACAAATGATTCCATTATAGTGACCCAGATCTCAAACAATGACAAGATGGAGTACAGGAACAAGATAGAGGGCTTAGTAACATGGTGTCAAGATAACAACCTCTCCTTCAATATCGACAACAATGAAGAAACTAGTCATTTTCAAAAATGAGGGTGCTGTTGCCACAGTCTGTCAATAGTGCAGAAGTGAAAATGGTCGAGAGCTACAAGTTCCTAGGTGGAAATATCACCAACGATTTGTCCTCCAGCATCTATGTTGATGCTACCATCAATAAATAATGGTACTACTACTAGTGCTGCGCCTCAGGGATCAGAGACATTGTTGTTTGTCATCTGATATGGAAGAGAAGATACAAGATTTGATTAGTAAGTTTGCAGATGACACTAAAGTCGGTGGTATCATAGACAGTGAAGATGGTTATCAAGAATTACAATGGGATCACTGTCTATGGTGCCATCTACTTCAGTGTCATCTGCAAACTTACTAATCAAGCTTACTACCCAATGTAACATTGTAACATTGTGACCATTACTCCTGAAAATCTTCATCATGTGACAGACAGATAGGAATCACTACCTATAATATAGGTATGTTGCAAAGCCTACCTGAAGCGTCGTTGAAAATCTGTCGTTGCGGGTGTGAGCGATTTTGGCGCCGTTTAGAGGGGGCGGGTTTAAAACGCGATTTTCTCTAAGCTGTTCCAATCGAAAATGTTCAGCCTAGTTAATTATTAACGAAAAATCGCTGGAAGACCCCGTCGCAAAAGCTATTATTAGGTTTAAAGGCCTTGAATAATAGTTATAGTAGTTTAAAAATCAATCTCTAAACCCGCGACCGCCAGCAACCGCAGGGTCTCATAAAGCAAATATCTGAAGGTATGCTGCATATTTTTACATTAAAAAGGGCTTCTAAAGAACCCGTTATACAAAGTTTAATATTGCGAGTAGCTCATTTTGGGCCCAATATATCCCGCAGTATTTTTCTCGGCATTTGGGGCACAAATCTACCGCAATGTGAACATTCTAAACCAGCGCGTTCCACAGGGACCCACTGGAAAGCTGATTTAAATGGGCATTTATTTACAGCAATTAAACACTAAATTCCTTCCATTTGGTCTATAAATTAATGTAAATGAGATTTTAAAATCATGTTTTATTGTGAATTATTTGTGAATATTATTTGGACATTTAGGCTATTTAAAAATGTTAATCATTTATTAAGAAATGGATAGATGTTTAGATCTAGTAATTGAAGTCTGAAATTAGCTACAATTAGGTAACTAACTAATTATATGCTTTAATTTCAGGTCATCCAAGTAAGATTATTTTATATTTGTTTCAGAATGCTTCAATCTATGATAACTGAAAATTTCATTCAGTTCTCTTAATTTTTAAGAAAGTTATGGGCTTTTGACTGTTCACGATCACAGCTTTTTTGTTATGTCCATAGAAAATCAATAGGGAACAAGTTGCTCATTTCCCAGTATGAAAATGGCCATAACTTTTTAAATACTTGAGATATGAAAGTGAATTAGGTGTCAAATTAAACTTATTTTTATGCTTTATCTGATGGGATAAATTACAGACTTGATTTTTAAAATCTCAAAATTTTGTAACATTGCTATATAATATGAAATCTAGAACAAATATCAAGAATAGCCAACTATTTATTTGTTAGGAATAAGGCAATCTCTTCAACCTTTCATTGAAAAAAAACATTAGGTACACAAAGCTGGAGAAACTCAGCGGGTGCAGCAACATCTATGGAGCGAAGGAAATAGGCAACGTTTCGGGCCGAAACGTTGCCTATTTCCTTCGCTCCATAGATGCTGCTGCACCCGCTGAGTTTCCCCAGCTTTTTTGTGTACCTTCGATTTTCCAGCATCTGCAGTTCCTTCTTAAAAAAAAAACATTTTTTTTGCAGCTGGTGATGTATTCATGCACTGTGGCTGTTTAATATGGGTGTAATTTAAAAAATATCAGAGTTTTCATTATTTTATGGGATCAGTAGATATGAAGTTTAGGTACAAGACCTATTTATGAATTAGGTTTTCTGCTCAATCTTTCCGACCTATCTGTAATATGGTGTGTATGTGCTCAGGGTCTAATAACCCCTGGGTCAGACTGATTCTACAGCTTTTCTTTTAAATGAAAGCTTAGTTTTGCATTTAATTTTTTCAAATATTGTATCTCGTTTTACAGAGCGTATTCAAAATCCATTCCCATAGTCATTCTGCTGTCGGGCATTTGAAAATAATTGCTTCTATTCAGGGAATATTGGCAGTTCCTTTGGTCTGGCAGTCAGGTAGAAAAGGTGTTATCTGTGCCAGCAGAGGTGCAGCTTGTTTTACGCTAAGTTGCTCTGATCTCAGCTGACTGCCAAACAATCAAAGTCCAAATTGATGTGAGAAGTCGAATACCATTTCCCGCCCCTTTCTCCCATGGGAAGGCTTCCATTCTCAGAAGATTTTTTACATAGGTTTAACAGCTCACTGGGATGACTGGGTGCCACTGCCTCTGAGCAAATTAAAGCCAACTGCGACACTGTATCAATATCATTCACTATAATGGGGAACTCAGCAGGTCAGGCAGTATATGTGGAGGGAAACGGAGAGTTGATATTTTAGATCGAGATCCTTCATTTGGATTCCTGAAACGTCAAATGTCCATATCCCTCCACAGATGCTGCCTGAACTACTGAGTTCCTCAAGAAGCTTGCGCTCTTCTCCGGATTCTATCATCTATGCATTTGTTCCCTTTGAAGCTGGATAATAATAAAGTTCATATTAATTCTCTTTATAAATAAAATAAATGATGGAGAGAGATACCATTTACTTCTGTGTGTACCAGACAGGTACTGGATGTAGTCCATGGTAGCTTACACCCCAACACTATGAAAAAGGAATTCTCCAATTTCAAGAAATACAACCCCCCACCCCCTCTCCCCTTAACAGTACTCACACATTTCTCTCACCTCCCAACCACCCTGTATCCTCAGTGTAAAGAAGGGTCCCGACCCAAAACGTTACCTATCCATGTTCTCCAGAGACATCGCCTGACCCGCTGAGTAACTCCAGCACTTTGGTCTTTTTTGGTAAAACAGCTTCTGCAATTATTTGTGTCTACATCTTATCACCCTGCTCCTCCCCCCCTCTCCCTTCCCACTCACCTCCCTTGTCCAAGTCCCCTATTTTCATGGGAGCGTTAGATTTAGCTCTCAGGGCTAAAGGAATCAAGGGATATGGGGAAAATGCAGGAACAGGGTACTGATTTTGGCCCTATGCCTATTCCTCCAGTCTGAGTCGTTCTGGCATGTGTTGGTTTGATTGAGAGTGTGTGCGCTTTCTGCTACCTCTGCTGTCAGTATGATGCCACTTTCATTTTCATGGTATATCCTGTTCTTAGAGGTAATCGATCATTGGTGCCTTCGTGGTAATGGTGTGCCTTTCTTCTTTTGGTCACAAGCAAGATCCTGTCTGCTTATTTCTATCTGCGGTAGGCTATACTGCTTCCAAGAAGTATGATGATCTCCAGATTATATATCCTCAATCGTTTGGGTGCACCAACTTTAGAGAGCAGCTCCTTGATAGCGTCAGCGGCATCTTGTTGTAAAATTGATGTTACGTGCCTCATTGGTTCTAAATGAGTATTTCAAGATTAAAGGCTTGCTTAAGGAGAATGTTACACATTACATTGAAATGTGAAGCAAGCTGAAATGTCACTAAAAATCAAAATACTGCAGATGCTGGAATTCTGAAGTTAAAACACAGAATGCAGAATATACTTGGGCGATCAACCAAAACCTGTGGAGAAAGAAACTGGGTAAATATTTCAGCTTAATGCATTTAATGCATATTTTACTCACCCAGTTGTTGCCTGAGCTGCATAGTATTTCCTATGATTCTGCTTTTATATTGGAAATGTCACTCATTCCCTTTCAACAACATATTTGGCATAGATACAGTGGCTTGCAAAAGTATTCATACCCCTTGAACATTTCCACATTTTGTCACGTTACAACCACAAACGTAAATGTATTTTATTGGGATTTCATGTGATAGACCAACTCAAAGTGGCGCATAATTGTGAAGTGTAAGGAAAATGATACATGGTTTTCAAATTTTTTTACAAATAAAAAACTGAAAAGTGTGGCGTGCAAAAGTATTCAGCCCCCTTTACTCTGATACCCCTAAATAAAATCCAGTGCAACCAATTGCCTTCAGAAGTCACCTAATTAGTAAATAGAGTCCACTTGTGTGTAATCTAATCTCAGTATAAATATAGCTGTTCTGTGAAGGCCTCAGAGGTTTGTTAGAGAACATTACTGAACAAACAGCATCATGAATCCCAAGGACAGGTCAGGGATAAAGTTGTGGAGAAGTTTAAAGCAGGGTTAGGTTATAAAAAAATATCCCAAGCTTTGAACATCTCACGGAGCACTGCTCAATCCATCATCCGAAAATGGAAAGAGTATGGCACAACTGCAAACCTACCAAGACATGGCCGTCCACCTAAACTGACAGGCCGGGCAAGGAGAGCATTGATCAGAGGAGCTGATCTGGAGGAGCTGCAGAGATCCACAGCTCAGGTGGGAGAATCTGTCCACAGGACAACTATTAGTCGTGCACTCCACAAATCGGGCCTTTATGGAAGAGTGGCAAGAAGAAAGCCATTGTTAAAAAAAAAGCCATAAGAAGTCCCGTTTGCAGTTTGCCACAAGCCATGTGGGGGACACAGCAAACATGTGGAGGAAGGTGCTCTGGTCAGATGACCAAAATTGAAGTTTTTGGCCTAAATGCAAAACGCTATGTGAGGCGGAAAACTAACACTGCACATCACCCTGAACACACCATCCCCACTGTGAAACATGGTGGTGGCAGCATCATGCTGTGGGGATGCTTTTCTTCAGCAGGGACAGGGAAGCTGGTCAGAGTTGATGGGAAGATGGATGGAGCCAAATACAGGGCAATCTTGGAAGAAAACCTGTTAGAGTCTGCAAAAGACTTGAGACTGGGGCGGAGGTTCACCTTCCAGCAGGACAACGACCCTAAACATACAGCCAGAGCTACAATGGAATGGTTTAGATCAAAGCATATTCATGTGTTAGAATGGCCCCATCTTTAAGCATGTAAGAATTAAGCAGGATTCATTAGACTGTCTACATTGGGTTTGCCAGCTCTGGGTAAATATATTCCTTAAGATTTCATAATAAGATCTGTCCCAACTGCATGGCACCTCACCTTTACTATGATACTTGATACATCCATTCTTGCAAAGCCAGGGTGCCCTTTACTCTTACTCTCGCTCACTTGATATGTCCCTTCTCATCGAAATTACTGTGCTGTGCTGATTGGAAAGTGAAAAATCTCTTTGCACAATAAGTAGATTTTTGAAAGTCAATTGGCTTTGCTCCAGCTCCTTTTAATTCCAGGAATTTTACATTGAATAAATAACCATTTCAAGAAAACAAATGACATTAATTTGGGGCCAGCTGCATGTTCAGGGCAAGTGTTGTGTTTGGAAGTAAGTGCTGAGGCTTTGGCCAGGGAGGCTTTGGCAAGGAGGTAAAGGTGAAATAAGTTGAGGAATTTTCTTTCACATGTTCCTCTAGTGGTGGTATAGTGAAAATGCCAGTAAGAGCAGTAATAGATAGATCATGAGGTGGTCACACCTAAGGAACAGGCAGAGAGTAGATGGGTGGCCACCAAAAAAGGGAGTAGGCAGATTGTGCAAGAAACCCCTGTAGCCATTACCTTCTAAATCAAGTATACCCTTTCGGATGCTTTTGGGAAGATGACCATTCGAAGGTGAGCAGCAGCAGCAGCAGTCAGCCTCTGAGGCACGGTAGGGAAAGGTGAAGGCAGACATGGCAATTGTGATGGGGGGCTCGATAGTTAGGCGGACTAGCAGGAGATTCTGTGGCCTAAATGAGACTCCACAATAGTGTGTTGTTTCCCTGGTGCTGGGGTCCAGGATGTCTCTGAAGGGCTGCAGAACAAAAGGAAGGATGAGCCGCAAATAGTTGTTGTCCACGTTGGCATAAATGGGAATCAGTTTTCATTTGGATGTGGTCAACAAGCAATAGATGCAACCATTCACTGTACTTAGGAGCACTAGAATTTAGCTGTTTTTTACCCCAGCTTGAACAAAAACAGAAAATATTGGAAAAATTCAGCAGGTCAGGCTGAAAAGAAAATCAACATTTCAGGTCAGAGACACTTCATCAGAATTGACTAAAAGAAAAAAGAAGCTTGTAGAACGAGGGAGGGGATGTGCCTGCTCGAATAAAACCGGTGTGACTATGGAGAGAGACTATGGACAAAACCGGTGTGACTATGGTTAACATTCATAGTAAAAGGATTTGTGTATAGGAGCAAGGAGGTTCTACTGCAGGTTCTACTTGGTGAGGCCACACCTGGAGTATTGCATACAGTTTTGGTCTCCTAATCTGAGGAAAGACATTCTTGCCATTGAGTGAGTACAGAGAAGGTTCTGAAATGGGGGGACTATGTATAAACACAGCTGTAATTTCTACATGGTGAAACCAAAATGTATAAAATGGCCTTTAATAAAATCTGACAGTGTGCACTTTAACCACATGTGATTTTTTTCTATTACAAATCTCAAATTGTGGAGTACAGAGGCAAATAAATAAATGATGGGTCTTTGTCCCAAACATTATGGAGGGCACTGTAGATAATATAATCTGGACAAAAGAATGTGGGAATTGCGAAATATGGAGATGGGGAACTAGACAAACAGATTAGGTTGGGACGTGCCCTTTAATCCTCCCAGAAAAGGAAGGGCAAAATAGATCACCTGAGCTAATACTACAGCTGGATGACCAGTACAGACCAAGAAATCAAGTTACCTGAAATTATAGAATTCAATACTAAATGCAAAAGGCTGCTATGTGCCGAGATAAAAAAGCAGGAAGCCACAGACCGATAGATTGGAGAGGGAGGGGAATTAATGTGTCAGGTAAAGGGAGGCACAGTCTTGATTTTGTGGATTGAACACAGGTGCTCCGCAAAGCTATCATCCAATCTGCATTTGGTTTCTCCAATGTAGAGGAGACCACATTGTGAACACTAAATGCAGTACGCAAGCTTCGAAAAATGTCATCTAAATTACAGCGACATATGGAAAGACAGTTGGGTCCCTGGAAGACGAGGAGTTAAGAGGGGAGAAGACAAGTGTTGCATTGCTTGTGGCTAGCTTGCTGAGTATTTCCAGCATTTTCTATTTTTGTTTTAGATTTACAGAATCGACAGTTTAAAACATATTTTTTATACCAGCTTTGCATAGGAGGAACGCTGCTCTTGCCAGTGGTACTCATGTGGACGGTAGCATGTGGCTAACTGGCTCAGCGCAAATTGGAGGAACAGCATCTCATATCTCGCATAGGTAGTTTCCACCCCAGTGGAATGCTGCAATTGAGATCCATGATAATACCTTAATTTGGCACTGTACACCATTCTAAGTGAAGCCATTGCTGCATTGTTATTTGTTGCAGAAGGGAAAGAATGGTACCATGTTGGTCACTGGTGCCCCACGGGGATGCATTCTCAACCCCTTAAAGCCCTGTCCCACAGTACGAGTTCATTTCAAGAGCTCTCCCGAGTTTGCCCTGATTCGAACTCGGAGATTTACGGTAATGGCCACTCATCGGTACTCGGGGCTCTCGTGGACATTTTTCAACATGTTGAGATCTGGGTCACTATAGTGGAATCATTTGTAAACTTGTAAATGGAGTTAGAGCAGAATGTGGCCACTGTTGAAAAATCTTTACGAGTCTTCCCGTGCTTACCTGCCATTAGCGAGTCTTCCCGAGTACCTGCCGTTAGCGTTACGAGCCGCTAAGAGACGTCCCCGAGCTCCGACGTACCCGCTGCATTCATTCTCCGTGCTTACCACGAGTTTGATTTTTTTTTTAAATCTCAGGAAAGCTCTTGGAATGAACTCGTACTGTGGGACAGGGCTTTAACTATACTCCCAATACACTCACAACTGAGTGGCCACATTCTGCTCTAACTCCATTTACAAGTTTACAAATGATTCCACTATAGTGACCCAGATCTCAAACAATGACAAGATGGAGTACAGGAACAAGATAGAGGGCTTAGTAACATGGTGTCAAGATAACAACCTATCCTTCAATATCGACAACAATGAAGAAACTAGTCATTTTCAAAAATGAGGGTGATGTTGCCACAGTCTGTCAATGATGCAGAAGTGAGAATGGTCGAGAGCTACAAGTTCCTAGGTGGAAATATCACCAACGATTTGTCCTCGAGCATCTATGTTGATGCTACCATCAATAAATAATGGTACTACTACTAGTGCTGCGCCTCAGGGATCAGAGATATTGTTGTTTGTCATCTGATATGGAAGAGAAGATACAAGATTTGATTAGTAAGTTTGCAGATTACACTAAAGTCGGTGGTATCATAGACAGTGAAGATGGTTATCAAGAATTACAATGGGATCACTGTCTATGGTGCCATCTACTTCAGTGTCATCTGCAAACTTACTAATCAAGCTTACTACCCAATGTAACATTGAGACCATTACTCCTGAAAATCTTCATCATGTGACAGACAGATAGGAATCACTACCTATAATATGAAATCTAGAACAAATATCAAGAATAGCTAACTATTTATTTGTTAGGAACAAGGAAATCTCTTCAACCTTTCATTGAAAAAAAACATTAGGTATACACAAAGCTGGAGAAACTCAGCGGGTGCAGCAGCATCTATGGAGCGAAGGAAATAGGCAACGTTTCGGCCCGAAACGTTGCCTATTTCCTTCGCTCCATAGATGCTGCTGCACCCGCTGAGTTTCTCCAGCTTTTTTGTGTACCTTCGATTTTCCCGCATCTGCAGTTCCTTCTTAAAAAAAAAACATTTTTTTGCAGCTGGTGATGCATTCATGCACTGTGGCTGTTTACTATGGGTGTAATTTAAAAAATATCAGAGTTTTCATTATTTTATGGGATCAGTAGATATGAAGTTTAGGTACAAGACCTATTTATGTATTAGGTTTTCTGCTCAATCTTTCCGACCTATCTGTAATATGGTGTGTATGTGCTCAGGATCTAATAACCCCTGGGTCAGACTGATTCTACAGCTTTTCTTTTAAATGAAAGCTTAGTTTTGCATTTAATTTTTTCAAATATTGTATCTCGTTTTACAGAGCGTATTCAAAATCCATTCCCATAGTCATTCTGCTGTCGGGCATTTGAAAATAATTGCTTCCATTCAGGGAATATTGGCAGTTCCTTTGGTCTGGCAGTCAGGTAGAAAAGGTGTTATCTGTGCCAGCAGAGGTGCAGCTTGTTTTACGCTCAGTTGCTCTGATCTCAGCTGACTGCCAAACAATCAAAGTCCAAATTGATGTGAGAAGATGAAGACCATTTCCCGCCCCTTTCTCCCATGGGAAGGCTTCCATTCTCAGAAGATTTTTTACATAGGTTTAACAGCTCACTGGGATGACTGGGTGCCACTGCCTCTGAGCAAATTAAAGCCAACTGCGACACTGTATCAATATCATTCACTATAATGGGGAACTCAGCAGGTCAGGCAGTATATGTGGAGGGAAACGGAGAGTTGATATTTTAGATCGAGATCCTTCATTTGGATTCCTGAAACGTCAAATGTCCATATCCCTCCACAGATGCTGCCTGATCTACTGAGTTCCTCAAGAAGCTTGCTCTCTTCTCCGGATTCTATCATCTATGCATTTGTTCCCTTTGAAGCTGGATAATAATAAAGTTCATATTAATTCTCTTTATAAATAAAATAAATGATGGAGAGAGATACCATTTATTTCTGTGTGTACCAGACAGGTACTGGATGTAGTCCATGGTAGCTTACACCCCAACACTATGGAAAAGGAATTCTCCAATTTCAAGAAATACAACCCCCCACCCCCTCTCCCCTTAACAGTACTCACACATTTCTCTCACCTCCCAACTACCCTGTAACCTCAGTGTAAAGAAGGGTCCCGACCCAAAACGTTACCTATCCATGTTCTCCAGAGACATCGCCTGACCCGCTGAGTAACTCCAGCACTTTGGTCTTTTTTGGTAAAACAGCTTCTGCAATTATTTGTGTCTACATCTTGTCACCCTTCTCCTCCCCCCCTCTCCCTTCCCACTCACCTCCCTTGTCCAAGTCCCCTATTTTCATGGGAGCGTTAGATTTAGCTCTCAGGGCTAAAGGAATCAAGGGATATGGGGAAAATGCAGGAACAGGGTACTGATTTTGGCCCTATGCCTATTCCTCCAGTCTGAGTCGTTCTGGCATGTGTTGGTTTGATTGAGAATGTGTGTGCTTTCTGCTATCTCTGCTGTCAGTATGATGCCACTTTCATTTTCATGGTATATCCTGTTCTTAGAGGTAATCGATCATTGGTGCCTTCGTGGTAATGGTGTGCCTTTCTTCTTTTGGTCACAAGCAAGATCCTGTCTGCTTATTTCTATCTGCGGTAGGCTATACTACTTCCAAGAAGTATGATGATCTCCAGATTATATATCCTCAATCGTTTGGGTGCACCAACTTTAGAGAGCAGCTCCTTGATAGCGTTAGCGGCATCTTGTTGTAAAATTGATGTTACGTGCCTCATTGGTTCTAAATGAGTATTTCAAGATTAAAGGCTTGCTTAAGGAGAATGTTACACATTACACTGAAATGTGAAGCAAGCTGAAATGTCACTAAAAATCAAAATACTGCAGATGCTGGAATTCTGAAGTTAAAACACAAAATGCAGAATATACTTGGGCGATCAACCAAAACCTGTGGAGAAAGAAACTGGGTAAATATTTCAGCTTAATGCATTTAATGCATATTTTACTCACCCAGTTGTTGCCTGAGCTGCTTAGTATTTCCTATGATTCTGCTTTTATATTGGAAATGTCACTCATTCCCTTTCAACAACATATTTGGCATAGATACAGTGGCTTGCAAAAGTATTCATACCCCTTGAACATTTCCACATTTTGTCACGTTACAACCACAAACGTAAATGTATTTTATTGGGATTTTATGTGATAGACCAACTCAAAGTGGCGCATAATTGTGAAGTGGAAGAAAAATGATACATGGTTTTCAAATTTTTTTACAAATAAAAAACTGAAAAGTGTGGCGTGCAAAAGTATTCAGCCCCCTTTACTCTGATACCCCTAAATAAAATCCAGTGCAACCTATTGCCTTCAGAAGTCACCTAATTAGTAAATAGAGTCCACTTGTGTGTAATCTAATCTCAGTATAAATATAGCTGTTCTGTGAAGGCCTCAGAGGTTTGTTAGAGAACATTAGTGAACAAACAGCATCATGAATCCCAAGGACAGGTCAGGGATAAAGTTGTGGAGAAGTTTAAAGCAGGGTTAGGTTATAAAAAAATATCCCAAGCTTTGAACATCTCACGGAGCACTGTTCAATCCATCATCCGAAAATGGAAAGAGTATGGCACAACTGCAAACCTACCAAGACATGGCCGTCCACCTAAACTGACAGGCCGGGCAAGGAGAGCATTGATTAGAGAAGCAGCCAAGAGGCCCATGGTAACTCTGGAGGAGCTGCAGAGATCCACAGCTCAGGTGGGAGAATCTGTCCACAGGACAACTATTAGTCGTGCACTCCACAAATTGGGCCTTTATGGAAGAGTGGCAAGAAGAAAGCCATTGTTGAAAAAAAGCCATAAGAAGTCCCGTTTGCAGTTTGCCACAAGCCATGTGGGGGACACAGCAAACATGTGGAGGAAGGTGCTCTGGTCAGATGAGACCAAAATTGAAGTTTTTGGCCTAAATGCAAAACGCTATGTGAGGCGGAAAACTAACACTGCACATCACCCTGAACACACCATCCCCACTGTGAAACATGGTGGTGGCAGCATCATGCTGTGGGGATGCTTTTCTTCAGCAGGGACAGGGAAGCTGGTCAGAGTTGATGGGAAGATGGATGGAGCCAAATACAGGGCAATCTTGGAAGAAAACCTGTTAGAGTCTGCAAAAGACTTGAGACCGGGGCAGAGGTTCACCTTCCAGCAGGACAACGACCCTAAACATACAGCCAGAGCTACAATGGAATGGTTTAGATCAAAGCATATTCATGTGTTAGAATGACCCAGTCAAAGTCCAGACCTAAATCCAATTGAGAATCTCTGGCAAGACTTGAAAATTGCTGTTCACAGACGCTCTCCATCCAATCTGACTGAGCTTGAGCTATTTTGCAAAGAAGAATGGGCAAAAATTTCAGTCTCTAGATGTGCAAAGCTGGTAGAGACATACCCCAAAAGACTTGCAGCTGTAATTGCAGCGAAAGGTGGTTCTACAAAGTATTGACTCAGGGGGGCTGAATACTTTTGCACGCCACACTTTTCAGTTTTTTATTTGTAAAAAAATTTGAAAACCATGTATCATTTTCCTTCCACTTCACAATTATGCACCACTTTGTGTTGGTCTATCACATAAAATCCCAATAAAATACATTTACGTTTGTGGTTGTAACGTGACAAAATGTGGATAAGTTCAAGGGGTATGAAAACTTTTGCAAGCCACTGTATATCTGGTTTGTGTTCTCTCAACATTGTGCTCAAATGGTATGCTGAATCTGACCCTGTTCCTGCCTCTGCATAACTTACCTCACCCATTCTATTGACATTTAAGGATTTTTTTGACTGTACACTGTTTATAAAAATAACTTTCCCGCCCATATCATGCGTGGCTTTCCCATGCATAGAATATTTCTCTCTCAGCTGCTCATGTTGATCTCTGCAATGTTTAAAACATCTCTGCCACGTGGCTACCCTTTTCCTGTTCTGCCTTTTGTTACGTGTTTCTCTGCATGTATTTCCTTTTCATGACCATCTGGCCTGACTTTGGACAGCTCTCCAGCTCTGTGTATCCATGTATTTTATTTTCTGGGAGTGTCTCTATCTCCTGTAAAAGTTGTCCCATTGAACTGGACTTCCAGGTTCTACAATTAACCTGACATTTGATAAACAATTACTTCAAACCTGCAAAACTGCTCTTATCATCCAATTGTCTGAGCTCCATTACGAAAATATAAAATTATTATCCTAATCAGTGACAAGTAAAGAATTGGCAATATTCAAATATTTCATTTTCAGGCAGAGTGCACTGTGCTTTTAATTCATCAAATCCATTCTTCAAGTTTAGACACAAAATGGTGGAGCAACTTAGTGAGTCAGGCAGCATCTCTGGAGAAAAGGAATAGGTGGCGTTTCGGGTCGAAACCCTTCTTCAGGCTGAGAGCCAGGAGAGAGGGAAACTAAAGGTATGGAAAAGGTGCAGGATAAAAGCTGAAATTAGAGAAATAAATATTGATACCACTAGGTTATAAGCTGCCCAAGTGAAATATGAGATGCTGTTCCCCCAGTTTGCCTGCAAGCTTACAAATCAGAGGTATGAATATTGATTTCTCTAATTTCAAGTAACCCTTGCATTCCTTCTCTCCCCGTCCCAACCCCACCCTGGTTGTCCTGCTAGTTTCACTGTTCGTGTACCTTCGTTATCACCTCTTCCACAGCCAACAATGGACCATTGTGGGCTCCACCTTTTCTGGGTCATCAGTGCCAGCTATGATTTGTTCTGTACCTTTTCATACCTCTGGTTTCCCTCTCCTCTGACTCTCAGTCTGAAGAAGGGTCAAAATGTGACCTATTCCTTTTCTCCAGTGATGCTGCCTGACCTGCTGAGTTACTCCATCATTTTGTGTCCATCTTTGGCGTAAACTAGCATCTGCTTCTCTGGTAATCTGATGAATCCTCCCCCCCCCCCTCCCAAGTCATCTTCAATCTCTGGGAACTGACCAAAATGAGGAAGATCCAGTTTAAATAATATTTTTTTTATTGTGCTTTAGATGCATTTAATTAATTTTGGTGTGCTTTGTCAAGAACATTTCATGTGCTATATCGAAAATATTTCCTGTACATCTCAAACTTTAAAATGTTACATAATGCAATAAGAATACATCAGCAAAAGTTCTGTTTGGCCACTGAGTGTCACTATTGGGCATGTAGAAAAACACCTTGGTTACTCAGGGCATGAGGTCCACTAATGTGTATCAATGGTGATAAACCCAGGAAGCATAACCAAGGTTTTCTTTTCTCCAATAATAATTAAATCATAATTGGATAAAAAAACTATCCAATTTTCTTCCTGTATTTTTGTGGGTTTATTCCAGAAGTAAATAAATAAAAAATGTCAACAGATCAGGATAGAAATGATTTTCTAATACCCTTGTCAATGAAGCCTGATAACTATATTACTGAAAGCAATTGAGATTAATTTTAGGTAACTTTGAAACTGTCCTTCACTCACTGCAATTTGAGGAAATTGCACAAATTATGTGGGGAGAAGCTCTGATATTTCTGTCTCCTTCATTTGTAACTAAATTGTTGTTGGAACAATTTGACTACATTTTCTGTGCAATCTGGATAAAGTGAAAAATATCACATGATGGATTCTTTGAATTATATTGCAATCATTCAATTTCTTTTGAGGAATATTAGCAAAGAGAGAAGAGACTTGCAAGTAGCAAGTCTGGATATCAACCGTAAAATACTAAGAGCTGCAAAAACAATTTATCATGGCATCTGTACTTGGTGCTTCATTATTTCTCTTCATTTAAGAACAGCACTTGCATGGAGAATAGCTGCTAAAATTTCAACTGGATATGCATTTCCCTTCTACATATGGGATCCTACAAATCTCTACTAGATAAATGGGAATTTGGAAATTGGGAAAATGGGAATTTTCAGTGTTGGCATTCGCACCTAAGGCAATATTGTGAGTACTTGATACATGGTGAAGAACAGTAGTATTTATTTCTATAGTGCATATGACAAGCAAGTATTTAACATATTATACAGTCTCTTTAGAGCATTATATTTATGATTACATATTTACAAAACAATGCTTTTGTTCACAAGCAGAGACATATACGTTGTGTTGAGCCCTCAACTTAAATTGGGATCGGCATAGGTTTATTATTGTCACATGTACTGAGATACAGTATAAAGCTTTTGTTTGTGTGCCATCATAGAATCAGATAATAATATACAGAAATACAATCAAAAGTCTGATAACAGAGGGGTAGAAGCTGTTTCTGTGTCTGATGGTATGTGCTTTCAAGCTTTTGTTTATCTGCCTGACAGAAACTAGTGAAGAGGGAATGACCGAGATGAGAAAGGCCCTTGACCATATTGGCTGCTCCCACCGAATCCTCGAGGCAGAGTGAAGTGTAGATGGAATCATTGGTGGGAAGTCCGGTCTGTGTGATGGACTAGACTAGGCTACACCCACAACTGCTATTTCTTGCTGTCTTGGGCAGAGCTGCTGCCAAACCAAGCTGTAATGCAACCAAATAACATGCTATCTACAGTGCATCTGTCGAAGTTGGTAAGAGTCTTTGTAAACATGCTGAATTTCCATAGTCTCCTGAGGAAGTAGAGGCTTGCTGTGCTTTTTTGGCAGTAATTACAAATCTGGGTTTAAAGCTCCAAAATCCATTCATATATTTATTTTAGCATTTTCGAAGAAAGCAGTAGAACTTTAATGTTGTTTCAAGTAATTCTCAATGTTTTCACAGCAATGAAAATTAAGGAGCAATGTGAGCCAAATATCTTGGTATTGGGTCAGGGGACAGGGATTAGAGTGAGGATACATGGTGAGGCATTATCCTACACCCACCCTCCAAAACCTGTGTAATCACCACAAATCCATTGTCAACATATTCCATACTTATGCCAGTACATCAACAGTTAACTTTGAACATGAATGCTCTATCTGAGATTTATAAATCACGGCTGGCTGAGTTTCAGTTCTGTGACCTAGATTTGTAAGAATTGGAAAATCTGGAATTTGGATCAGGGATCACTGCCTAAGAATCTTAGTGCAGCCAACAGCGTATGCTGGAATAGTTCAGTTACAGTTGACTAATAACCATATTGCACCCCAGCAGTATAAGCATTGACTTCTCTAATTTCAGATAGCCCTTGCTTTCTTCCTCCTTTCCCCTCCCCCTTCCCAGTTCTCCTACGTCCAACTGTCTCCACCCCCCCTCCCCCCACTGCCTCCCCCCCGCCATCAGTCTGAAGAAGGGTCTTGACCCAAAACATCACCCATTCCTTCTCTCCATAGATGCTGCCTCACCCGCTGAGTATCTCCAGCATTTTATGTCAACCATATTGATCATTGACCACTGCACTGTCGCCTAAGGCACTGGCCTCAGCAGTCCGGGTACTGAACATTTTTTGCATGTGAGGTCATCCCCTCCTCCCATTGCTGGATTCAGAGAGTTGGTCATAGCTTTAGTTAGGCCTGTGATTGAGGAGCACAGGATATCCCTTATAATGCAGAGATTGAGTAGAGGTGGAGCAGTATTTGTACTGGCCATTGATGTACTGTGAGGAGGGGAGGGGGAAGTGGGTTTGACGGTGAGGAATAGCGCTGGGGTGGGAGAAATCGGGATCAGGATGAATCATGTTGTTGAGGTGGATGGGCCATCGGGAGCAGGCACTGGCATATTGATGTGAGGGATGGCAGAGGAGAATGGGGTAACAACCAGGGGATGAGATTTAGATCATCAGGGAACTGGAGGTCACAATTTTGTGGAGGAACAGAGGTGATGAGATCGTGGGGATGATGAGTGTGATTGACACAGAAAGCAAAGGAATGAAGGGCAACAAGAGTTAGGGGAGGATTGATGGCTGCTGACATATCAGGTAACGTAGAACATAGAAAAAGAGATGTAGGAGTAGGCCATTCGGCCCTACGAGCCAGCACCGCCATTCAATATGATCATTGCTGATCAACTAAAATCAGTACCCCGTTCCTGCTTTTTCCCCACATCCCTTGATTCCTTTAGTCTTAAGAGCTAGATCTAACTCTCTCTTGAAAACATCTGGAGAGTGAGTGATGAAATTCACTTTTATCATTATAATGAGTTGAGCTGTTTTAATGCATTATAATGAGGTATAGTTGCGAGGTGCAGAGTGCTATAGTATAAAGGTTTAATATGTGTCCCTTTCCTCTTCAGTGTCTCCCTTTCCCAGGTCCAGCTACACACCAGGCACAAAGCTCATAGTCCACTGATGCCAGTGATCCCTGTCCTCCCATGTGCTCAAAGATTGATACCTCAACGCACAGGAGAAGTATCACTAACATGGCCTCTGTAAAATCCTCCAAATCCATTTGCAGGTTGAGAAAAATAGTTTGTATACTCTTCCAGGCAAGGTCTCCAGCACTGAGGCCCAAAAAACATTTGGTCACCTTCAACGGATATGTTGTTCATATGCCCCACTACAAATTGCATTGATCGACATAATTAAGAACATCAATGCATTGAAAACAAGTAAGAGAAAGTTTACTGGAGTGATACTTGATATACAGCACAAAAACAGACCCTTCAGCCCATCAGGTTGGCTTGAGTATCAAGCACATATTTACACTGATTTATACTCCTATACTAATCCCATTTTATTGTCAATATTCCTTGCAATTTGCACTAACTCCAACATGACCCACCACCATTTGTATGTGTCCCTCTTCGTCCCTTTCTGCGTTTTGCAGGAACTGTCCACTTTGTGAATATTGTGGTTAGTTCTTTCATCTCCTACTCTCCAGTCCCCATCCCATGGCACCTTCCCAGGTAACTGGAGGCAATACATTACCTGTCATTCACCTCTTCCCTTCCCAGTATCCAGGTGAACAATCTTTGGTGAACCAGCAATTCACTTATATGTGATCCAATCTATTCACAATGTGGTTTCCTCTACATTAGAGAAATCAAACACAGATTGTGTGTTTGCATTGTGAAGCATGGGTACTCAGCCTGCAGGGGTACCTGTATGGGCGTGTCCCAATTCGACGATTTTTTAGGCGACTGTCAAGTTGCCGGCAGTCGCCTGAAAAACCGGCAACTGGAACGGCGACTGTCAGAGTGGAACACGCAAGCAGGCAGGGGACAGGGCAAGCGGGGGGGAGCACTGTCTGAAATTCACGCAGTGCAAAGCCAAGGTGAAACAGACACACCCCGCGATGAACAGGAAGTTGGTGCTGTAATTAAGACGGCTAAAGCACAGTGTACGGTAATTCCTTTAAAAGAGAGGGGGGAGAAGGAGGGAGAAGGAGTGGAGACAACTTTTAAGAAGCCAGACAACTTTTAAGAAGCCAGAGATACACGGTTGTGAAGCTCAGTGAACAGTGAACATTACCGGTGGGTTATCCTTGGTTCTGAAAACTACTACCTGTACTTACATTTTGTTTCCCCAATCCTTCAAAATAGAGTTAGATTTAGCTCTTAGGGCTAAGGGAATCAATATATATGGGGAAAAAGCAGGAACGGGGTACTTATTTTGGATGATCAGTCATGATCATATTGAATGGCGGTGCTGGCTCAAAGGGCCGAATGGCCTACTCCTACACCTCTTTTCTATGTTTCTATGTTTCTTCCACTGCTACAGGGAGGCCCAATGTAAGTTAGAAAAACATTTTATCTTCCCTTGAAACACATTAGAACCCTTTGGAATAAACATTAAATGTTCTAACTTTGTAAACTGCTCTTTGTTTCCCATTCAGCACTCCCACACTATATGTTTTGGTAAAATTGGCGACTTAAATGCTGACAAACAATGGTAGCCTCAATTTTTTAATATGCATTAGAAGGATATATGGTGAAGAAAGAGTTTGTGGTTGTCATCAGAAGTAGAAAGCTTCAGAATAATATACACACTTGGAATATTTTAATGATCAGCACCTGCAACGTGATGGATAGGGCATACATTGCTTTCTGCCTTGGCATGCTAGAAAGGTCATGACAACCTTGTCTTTAGAGTCACTATTTTTAATTTACATTTGTATTTGGCATTAAACCTGAGTTTTTATTGTCTTTTGCAGAGTATTCAGCAGAGTTTGTACACCATATTTCCAGTTAATTTGTTCATTTCACATATACGCCTTTGATGACATGACTGGTGGAAGATTCCACTGGGCATATCATTACTCACTTCCATTGTAAGCACAAAGATCATAATTTGCTCCAGTTGCCAAATACCATTCGTCAAAATAGAAACCATATTGAATATTCTCAATTGAAATTAAAACTTTTAAATGGTGGTGTGATATGTAAAAGAATGACATGATCTCAATTAAATTTAAAACTTTAGTTTAGAGATACAGCGTGGAAACAGGCCCTTCGGCACATTGAGTCGGCTCCAACTAACAATCACCTGTACACTCATGGCCCTGTCCCACTGTACGAGTTCATTCAAGAGCTCTCCCAAGTTTAAAACAAAATCAAACTCGTGGAAGCACGTAGAATGTACACCGGAGCTCGGGACGTTTCTTAGCGGCTCGTAACGCTAAAGGCAGCTACTCGGGAAACGCGGTAAGCTCGGGAAGACTCGTGAAGATTTTTCAACATGTTGAAAAATGTCCACGAAAGCCCCAAATACCTACGAGCGGCCATTACCGTAAATCTCCAAGTTCGAAACAGGGCAAACTCGGGAGAACTCTTGAATGAACCCGTACAGTGGGACAGGGCCATAACTCTCTGTTATCTTATCCTACACACTCATAATTCACTGCCATGCATCTTGTTTGTCTGGTGTCCACATCTGGGTGGGCTTCTGAACCTTATGGTTAAACATCAGGAAGGCCAAAGCCACCAAAACAAACATGTTTCTGCAATCTTAGATTGCTCCTGCCTGACACTTATCTGAGCTTTGAGCCAACTATCCCCAACACAAGCATTATCTTTGAACCTGAGCTGTATTTCTGACTCTTTACACTCCCCATTACTTCACTACTTCCTTTTATCAAATGCACATATAATCATAGGAGATAAAAGCAGTAGGAGGCCATTTGCTTTTGTCATTAAATAAGATTAAGGTTAATCTCTGTCCTCTAAGAGGCTTTATTGTGTTTATATTCCATGACTCACGATATCTAAAAACCTGTGAATACCTGTCTTGAGAATATCCAGCAACTGAACTTCCATAGTCCTTACACAAAGAATTCCAGAGATTCACAGCCTGTGAGTGATGAAATTTAGTCTCATCTCAATCTTGAACGGCCAACGTCTTATTTTGGGACTCTAATCTTTGCTTCTAGACACTAGAACCACATCTTCCCTACAACCATCTCATCAAACTCTAAGAATCTCACATTTTTTAATTAGATTACCTCTCCTTGTTCTAAATTCTAGGGAACAGAGACCCATTTGGTTTAACCCCCCTCACAGAATAAATCCTTAATCACAGGAATCAGACTTGAACCTTCATTGCATTCCTGTCATTCTGGCATATCTTTCTTTAAGCAGGAAAACCAGACGTGTACACAATATTCCAGATACAATTTCACCAGGATCCTCTATGATTGCAGAAAGCCTTCTTTAGTTTTATATTCAAGTTCTCATATTGTTGGTATCAGTATTTATGTGGTTTACTATTGTAACAAGTACTGAGATACATTGAAAAACTTTTGTAAACTATCAAGGCTTCTTTAAAAGGATATTGGGATGAGGTGATTGTGATATTTGTTATACTGATTGTATTGGGGAGGGTGATTATAGAGTGATGGGTTGTATATATGACTAAGACACTGTATAGTATATGCAGGTTTTTTTCTTTTCTTTTTCTTTTTTTCTTTTTTGTATGGCTTTGTAAATATTTGATTAGTGTTCAAATGTAAATAATTTGGTGTACATATAGTGGCTGGTGTACATATGGTGTACATATAGCTGCTAAATTTGTATAAGATAATTACAAGCAGTTGAATAAGGGGTGGGAATTAATAAGCTTTGGCTTCTTCCTGCTCCTTTTCGGACACATATGATTTCATTTATTTATAGATATTGTTTATGACACTTCATAAATATTTTTGTTTTGTTTTTGTATGCTGTTTCACATTTGCTTTTTATTCTTTTATTCTGTTCGAAATAAATAATAAAAATAAAATAAATAAAAATAAATAAAGGCAGATCATACCTTGCGTGAGTACATCAGGGTAATGCAAAAGAGAAAATGGAACTGTGTGCAGAATATGGTGTTATGACGACAGAGTAAATACATTTTTTAAAAGTGCAAAGCCCGCAATGAGGTCGATCCGGAGGTCGGAAATACATCTTTAGCCAAGGAGAGGGATGTTCAAGACTCTGGTAACAGCAGAAAAGAAGCTGTACTTGAATGTGATGGCACATTGTTTTCAAGCTTTTGTAATTCCGGCCCAACGAGAGGCTGGAGTGTGTAGTCCCTGATTATGTCAGCGGCTTTTCTGAGTAGAGTCTTTGAAGAATAGATGGAGTCAATGGGGGGAGTTTACTTTGAGTGATGCAGTGGACTGTTCACAACTCTCTGTAATCTCTTTCAGTTTTGTGTGGTGTAGATACCATGCAAGTTGTGATGCATTCGGACTGGATGACTTCTATGGTGCAACTGCAGAAAATAGTACGAGTCATTGAGGACATGCTGAATTTATTTGATCTTCTGAGGGAATAAATGATTTGCTTTCTTGGATGTAATGTCAATGTAGGTGGACCAGGATAAATTGTTAGTGATAGTCACAAATTGAACTTGAAGTTCAGATTATCTCCACTTACAGTGCAGAGTTTCTGGTAGGATAGGAGGCATGCTGATAGTATTTTGATTGGCCATGAACGAACAAGGCCTCCAGGTACTTGTTTCATGGATGTTTGCAGCAATGTTTAGTTCATCCTGTGCAAGCTTTATGTCCACATGGAGTGGGTTGTAAACTGCAGTAAGGATAGCCAAAGTGTAGTCAAACAAACTCGAACTGCATGGCCTAATATCACAATCACAATGATACTTTATTGGCCAAGTATGTTTTGAAACATACGGGGAATTTCATTTGCCAAGTCAGTCATACAAATAAAAAGCAACGGAACACACAAAATACATTTTAACATAAACATCCATCACAGTAACTCCTCCACATTCCTCACTGTGATGGAAGGCGAAAATAAGTTCAATCTCTTCCCTTTGCTCTCCTGCGGTCGGGGGCCTCAAGCCAACTGTTGACGAGATGATCTTGACTCGCGTAGCCAGCGGCGGACCATCCCCGTCGAGGCGATCAGCTCCTGCATCGGGGGGATGTCAGCTCCCCCACAACGGACAATCGAACCCCGCGACGTGGCTGGTTGAACCTTCCGACATCCCGTCATCCATGGCCTCTCCCGAGACTGCGAGCTCCCGATGTAAGTCGGGAGAGAGGAATCTCACATTTTTTAAACACTAATAACTCTTTTATTTTTCATCAATGGGAAAAATCCTCTTGTCCTGCGCAGCGGAGGGGGACTCTGAGTAAGATGGCCAAAAATCACAGCCGTAAGTGGCAGCGTTTTTTCTAAAATCAATATACAGAACAACAGGAAGTGGTCAAGATCAGACTTTTAGTAATATAGATAAGAAAGCTTTTTTTCACTGATTAAGTTTTCAGGATGCGACAGTTCCTGTGAAGGGCAGCCCTATTTTCCTTGAGAATACAGTGCAGGGCCACTGGGGTGATGCGTGACTTTGAGGGAAACCTGCAAGTTATGGTGTTCCTCTTCACCTGCTGCTCTTTTTGGTGGTAGAGGTCCTGGCTTTAAGATAATTTTCAGAGCAAGTGAATGTAGTGCTTTTTATAGATGGTCCACACTGAAGGCTCTGTGTGTCAGTATTGGAGGAAATCATGTCCCTGGAGCACATTCTGTAATGCCTGATGAAGAAGTCATCTTATTAGCCGTGTTTGTTATATTTAATTGATTGAGCTTTACAGCCATGGAAGATAGTTATATGTGACATTGCAATGCTGAATTAGTAATGTCCCGCTAGAAATAATTAATTTCTGCACTGTACAGTCCAAGAGAGAGGAAATTAATTCTGCTCTCTGTGCATTGACTCCCGCTATAAAGTAGTCACATAGATGCCTAGTAATGGATGAATCAGCATGATTTTAACTCTCTCACAGTTTGGTATCCTGTCCATATTCATAGTCCTGATACTTGAAGCAGGTTATCATTTATGGAACCGTATCCCAGAATGAGTCAGCTTCTTCGTACCGAAGCAGAAGAGCGCAAACTAATAGATGGAAATATTCTACTTTGTAGCACTTAATTTTACTTCGGAGTCACGTGAGTGACTACGTGAAGAGCCCGCCCAGCGCGCATGCGCGGCATTGTGTTCAGCAGTGCAACAGCGGCCGCAGCGGGAGTCAGGCGCTCCCACTGCAGTTTAAAAGACGGACCGTCAGGTAAGTTACTCTGAGGTCGGCTTTTCTTTTGCAAGGAGAGCCTTCTGATTTGTTTTTCAGACATGAGTTCGATCAAGAAACGGCTCTCGAAGAAATCTGTCCCCCGCTCGACTCCAACGGAGGAGCGTTCCATCTGTGGGGGGCAGCAGGCAGTAGGACCGCTTACCGGGCGCTCCGCCATCCCCGACACCGGGCCGAACCCAGTCCCGCTAGCACCTGAGCAGCAGACTGGTTGTAAAGCCACCAGGAAGAGCATCCAGCCGGTGGCTTCCGACTCGTCGGACGGGGACGTCTCACCACCCGTTCGGGGGAGAGACAGCCGCATGAGCCGCCTGGAGCGGCTCCTGGAGCAGGTGCTCCAGCGAGACTCGCTGCGTGAGGGGCAGTCCCACAGGGGGAGTTCAGGCACTCCCTCCACAGTGCCTTGTGCACTGGCCATCGCTTCCTCCTCACCCGAGGGCAGCTTTGGCGACCAGGACTGGGCTGGTCAGGAAGAGGGGACGCTGGCTGAAGAAGTCAGGAGTATGCAAGGGGTGCAGGACCAGGAAGAGCTGCTGGGTGTGGTGGACCGCTACGTGGCAGCCCCACGTGCAGGAAGGCCATTAGAGCCTAAACTAGCGGCCAGCATTAACCACCTCTCCAACAGGCCCCTGCAGGAGCAGGTGGTTAATGAGGCCTTCAGTGCAGCTGAGTACACAGCTCCAGAAAATTGTGAGTCTCTCAGAGTGCCGGCTGTCAACAGCCAAATCTGGGGGCACGTCGGGACAAATATTCGGAACCAGGAGCTGAAACTGCAGCGGATCCTCAGGCTCCTGACGTCAGTCATCACATCATTTGCTCGTTCTGTGGACAATACGGAGATGACCACAAACCAACAGGACACTCTCACGCTGTTGTGCAACATGCAGTTCGAGATAAATAACCTCCGTAAAGAAATTATAAGACCTGCCCTTAATCCAAAATTCGCGGGGTTGTGCAAAACCCCAGCCACTGAGCCAGACACTCTGCTCTTTGGCAAAGACCTCACGGAAAAAGTAAAGGATATGGAAGAGGCCTTTAAAACTTTCAGTCTCATGAGGGCATGCCCCGGGACGAGCAAACCCAAAACAACAATACCCAAGCGGCAGCACCCCATGGCGTCCACCAGTCGAAGTCTACCATATGGGACTGGTGAAAGCTCGGGGTCCGCATATTATCACCGGAAGTCTTTTTTAGACCAAGGCCCAGAGCGGACCCCATGGAAAATGCGCCACCCCCAAACATCACCGCCACGTCAGACAACGCGCAAGACTCGCTGGTCTGGGAAGAGACAGAAGAAACACCCATAACCATGGAGGTAGGTGGGTCTGGTTCCTACCAGCATATAGAAAGTAGGGGCGCAATACTAACAGGGGGGAGATTACACCTGTTTAAGGGAGCATGGGAGTCTATCACGAGTGACAAGTATATACTCAATAGCATTAGTGGATACAAAATACAATTTATACTAGAAAAATTGCCACCAGTTCAACATTCACCCCAGAGGGTCTTTTCCCTCTCAGTTAAAGAAAAACGAGAGGGACAAGCTGAACTGGTGAGGCTAATCACTAAGGGTATCATCGGAAAAACATGAACCCTTGGAATTTGTATCAAATATATTCACTAAAACCAAAAAAGATGGTGGATGTCGCATCATCATTGACTTAACTTCACTAAATATGTTTGGTAAGTATGTACATTTCAAAATGGAAACGTTTGTTACTGCCAAACAACTAATTTCCAAAGGATACTTCATGGCAAACATTGACCTCAAAGATGCTTACTATTCAGTACCCATTCACAAGGATCATCGCAGATACCTGAAATTTACCTGGATGGGGCAGCAATGGCAGTTTAAAGCGTTACCCAATGGATTAACATCAGCGCCAAGATTATTCACCAAGATACTAAAACCAGCCCTGGCAATGTTAAGAAGACAAAAACATATTGTCATGGCATATCTTGATGATATCTTAATAGTAGGCAAGACCATGGAATTGGCAATATCAGCTGTGTCAGCTACCAAACAGTTGTTCGAAACCCTGGGATTTGTCTTACATCCAGATAAATCTAAGTTGAAGCCATCCACAACCATGGACTACTTGGGCTTCACAATTAACTCAGTCCACATGTCTGTAACTTTGCCAAAAGACAAAACAGTTGAATTGGCACAATCATGCAACAATTTAATGGTCAACGAGCGACCAACTATCCGACAAGTAGCAAGAGTAATTGGGAAAATGGTAGCAGCATTTCCGGCTACACAATCTGGACCTTTGCACCATCAAAACTTGCAAAGAGCAAAGGTACAGGCACTAAAACGACATGCAGGTCATTATGATCGCATCATGAAATTACCCACTGAAGCAATATCAGAACTACAGTGGTGGGCAGAAAACGTTTGGCATAGTTTCAGCCCCATCATCATCATTAACCCTACTTTAGTTATCCAAACAGATGCCAGTGCTCAAGGCTGGGGAACGACTAACTCCATATCCAGCACAGGTGGTAGATGGACTAACCCAGAGTCATCATTACTACTTACACTGGGCATTAACTATCTAGAGATGTTGGGTGCCTTTTATGGTTTAAATGCATATGCATCAAATATGCATCACTTGCATGTACGGTTACAAATAGACAGTGGTGGCTTACATTAACCATATGGGCGGCATAAAATCGATATCATGCGACAAATTGGTCAACACAATTTGGCAATGGTGTGTCGAAAGACATATTTGGCTATCAGCAACTTACCTGCCAGGTAAGCTAAATACAGTGGCAGACACCAGGTCACGCAAATTTAATGACAACACCGAATGGATGTTAAACCCCAAAGTGTTTGCAAAGATTATTAAGCAATATGGCACGCCAGATATCGACTTATTTGCATCAAGGTTAAATCACCAGGTACCTATGTATGTCGCTTGGGAACCAGACCCTGAGGCAGCAGCGGTAGATGCACTCGCGCTGGATTGGGGAAATTTCTTCTTCTATGCATTTCCTCCCTTCTGCCTCATCAGCCAGGTACTACGCAAAATACAAATGGACTCTGCTTCAGGTATTTTGATAGTACCCGACTGGCCTACACAGCCATGGTTCCCATTACTCCACGACATGGTTGTTGAAACCCCGATGATATTTCCCAGTGACCCAGAGTTATTAACACACCCAGTGTCTGGCATAAGCCATGAAAAAATCAAGCTCCTGGGTTGCAGATTCTGAAAAGACCGTTACTGGGACTGGCATTGTCAGAACAAACCGTCAACACCTTGTCAGCATCCCTCCGAACATCCACTAAAAAACAGTACTTAACCAGCATTAAAAAGTGGGAGAAGTACTGCTTGGATACAGGAACCACCTACTCAACTGCTACAATTACCAACGTACTGGAATTCCTGGCAAACCTTCACCACGAAGAAGGACTCAGCTACAGTGCCATCAACACAGCTAGAAGTGCCCTGTCTGTCTATTTAAAACAAACACCAGGACAACAGGCCATGGGGTCCCACCCGCTGTGGTCAAATTGATTAAGGGTATTTACAACACTAACCTCCCTAGACCAAGGTACACCCATATATGGGATGTCAGTGTGGTCCTGACATACCTCAGGGGATGGCCACCAGCCAGATCCCTCAACCTGGAACAATCTACACTCAAAACACTCATGTTGATGGCATTTGTATCCGCACAGAGGGTCCAGTCACTACACCTGTTGCGACTGGACAACATGATTACAGCTCCAGACCAGATCTCTTTCATTATCCAGGGACTGATCAAACAGAGCAGACCAGGAACACCTAATCCAGTCGTGGAATTCCGGGCTTACCCGCCAGAACCACGGTTATGTGCCATGACCCACCTACTGTCATACATAGACACAACTAAAAATATTCGAGGGAGTGAAAAAGCCTTGTGGGTCAGTCATAAAAAACCTCATGGTCGGGTGACGAGCCAAACCATTTTGAGATGGCTCAAGCAGGTGCTAAAAGCTGCCGGGATAGACACTAACATGTACAAATCTCACTCCACCAGGGCAGCATCCACGTCGACGGCCAAAAGAATGGACGTGCCGATAGACCACATCCTGGCTACAGCAGGATGGTCGGGGGAAACAACGTTCAGAACTTTTTATAATAAGCCGTTGGCAAAACCTGCTTTATTTGCTGAACATTTTTTACAGACTGCAAATATTTAATTTAAGCCCAGGGGAGCAATTTAATTTATTTGTTGTTATTGTTAATAAATACCGTTGTGTTTTTCTACAAACAGATTCATTGGTTGATTACGATAACACACTTCCTCCCTCAAGGACTTCGGCAGTGAGTGAAGTAATAACTGTTACACGGTTTGAAATCACAGAGCTTTAAAATCTTCACGTAGTCACTCACGTGACTCCGAAGTTAAATAGTAAGATCAAACGAGAACTTACCAGTTTGAAGTTTGACCTGTATTTTATGAGGAGTTACGATGAGGGATTACGTGCCCTCCGCTCCCACCCTCATAATATGGGTCAAACTGATAACTGATGTCTCCTTTTCTTTACTATGTTTATTTCAATAGCTGTGTCTATCTGTGATTCCACACTGCTGCTTTGAAGTATGCCGCGCATGCGTGCTGAGTGGGCTCTTCACGTAATCCCTCATCGTAACTCCTCATAAAATACAGATCAAACTTCAAACTGGTAAGTTCTCGTTTAATCTTACTATTAAATATCGTATGGCCCAAACCGCTTAGACACAGAAGGAATTCTTGATTGACTTAATATCTGTAAAATTGGTAACGTGATCATGAGAAGAGTGTTTTTAGCTTGAATGTGTTAAGGCATGAAGTGAGATCTGTAGATTCAAAGTGATCAGTCAGCAAAGCATTAACAATATTTGCATTTTTTTTCTTTTGATAATATTCATGTTTAATTTTCTTCAGTGATAAAGCCTGCTGCTTTTATAGCATCATCGCCTAGCCTGCGTGACTATTATTCTTTAAATAGATGATATATTGTTTAAATAGATAACTGCAGTGTTGTTGTTTGCTGACAAAGTGTGACTATACCACGTGGACAAGAAAGCTGTAACTTTAGTTGCTGCCAATGATGGAATACCTTGCAGCGACAAAGCATATCTAGGATTTGTACAATCTGGTTGTTTATAACGAGGTTTACTGGATTGATTTAAAGATACAGCATGGAAACAGGCCCTTCGGTCCACCAAGTCCACGCCAATCATGGACTCTAGTTCTATGTTAATACACTTTCTCCTCCACTCCCACCAAACTAGGGGCAATTTACAGAGGCCTATCAGCCTACAAACTCACACGTCTTTGGGATGTGGGAGGAAACTGGAGCCCCCGGAGGAAACCCATGCGGTTACATGCAAACTCCACGCAAACAACATCTGAGATCAGGATCGAACCCGCGTCTCTGGTGCTGTGAGGCCGCAGCATTACCAGATGCGCCACTGTGCTGCCTGTTTATTAAAATACTATAGGCCATAACTGAAGGAAAACTAACACTAGATGTCAACTTATAGGGTTGCAGTATTGATTGGTTTGTTTCCCACTTAAAATAATCAGCTAACTGTGGACCCTCACAGATCTCACGAAGTGCAAAAGCTATTGGCTGCAGCATTCTGTACAGGACATAAACGTGAAATTGTGTGCTAGGCAATGCAGTTTTCAACAGCGCTAACTAAGAAATTGCTGCATGATATCCTCAGATGATAATACAGGATTTTTACTTCTCAGCAATTTGATTGAGGTGGTTGTGAGTGTTTTGCAGCCCATCTGTTTTTCCTACACAATCTTTGCTGGCCATCAGTAGAAGTCCAACCTACTCAGAGATGACAGTCAGTGGCAGTCTAGACTGAGCAGTGGTCTTGCCTAGGTGGCAGCGGGAACAACTGCTCAAAGCCTTAATCATGGCCTGAGTTATGAGCCAGAAAATGTACTAGTCTCTCTCCCACCCAGCCATATATCCCAAAGCAAGACTTGTAAAATGAAGAAAATCTGAAGGAGAAGATGGTACATGTTTCCAAAAAAACAGAAATATAGTTTTAGATTGTGCTGAAGTATTTACTGTAATTAGCTATCCTTTGTGGTGGCACTGAAATATCTCTGCTATGGAATCAGAGTTGAACTAAGGATACCTCTCATTTTGGTGTCAGTGTGTTTGCAGTGAACTGCTAAAGGGCCTGTCCCACTTGGCCGTCATTTGCGCGCCATTTACGCAACCTGGTAGCATGTGGGTAGCGCGGGACAGGCGCATGGAGTGGCGTGGAGGAGTGTGGAGCTGCGCGCGGTATCGCGCAGCGCGCCAGGATTTTGTCCTGTACGAAATCTTCGCGCGCCACCGGCCTGTCGCATAAATGATGGCCAAGTGGGACAGGGTGACGTTTCGGGTCGAATGGGTGACGTTTCAGGTCGAGACCCTTCTTCAGACTGAAACATCATCCATTCCTTCTCTCCAGAGATCCCGCTGAGTTACTCCTGCATTTTGTGTCTATCTTCAATTTAAACCAGCATCTGCAGTTCCTTCCCACAGATTAATTTGGTCTGCAGCTTGCTACTTTTCATTCACCTCTTTTTTTGAATAGGGGAATTACATCTGCAGTTTATCCAATTGGTAGCACCACTCAAGAAACTGGAACATTTTAGAAAATCACCATAAATATCATAAACTGGGTAAATATCATAAATTGGGTATTCAAATGAGGTCATGCACTCCAGACGGCTGTGCGGATGCATGATGACGCACACGACAGTCACTACCGGCCTGTCGCGTAAATGACGCCCATGTGGGACAGGCCCTTAAGTCTGTTAAATTGTGCACCAGGGACACATCAAAGCTCATCAGGAAATTGCTTTGCTTTCCAGCCCTAAATTAATGTTTTAAGAGCCTGGAGAAAAGGTTCAGTTTGTAGATTTCCTGATGTGATTTAATAAATATAACATCATATGTAGTGTAGATGGAAAGGTTGTGCACCATTCCAAGAGCAGATGAGCTTATTTTGACAATCTTCTTCTGCTTTTCATGATATCAAAAGACAGGTGCTCAATACTGCTGGGGTAGCTTTAAAGGTATTTGGTTATGTTTTACCATCTACTTTCTGGGGCTTCTGAATGTGAACACAGTTTGAAACTCATAGTTTTGAAACTAATTTTCTTAACAGCTCATGAATGCAAAGTCTTAGAGGAAATGTCTTAGCTTATTCATATAATACTTTGCTTTTGTTTTTTTTTAACCCGTTAATAGAGGTTTGGGAACTTGTACCTTTTGAAATCTGCATGATTAGCAGGAATACAATATTTTTAGGAGAAATAGACAAAGCAACTCACTACCAAATACCAACGGAAACGATTCTTTAATGGTCACTCTGCCAAAGAGTATTACTGTAAATGTCAGAGTTCATTATTGCAGCTGCAGAGTGTATGTGGCGCAGTGTCAAATTCAAAAATCCTGTTTTACCCATTAGGCTCTTCCTGACCCCTAATTGCTTTTGTCACAGTTGCTTTTACAGATGTTTGCTCTGGCAATAGTGAAAGAAAAAGAATATTTAAACTCATGCATTTCTCAAATCACTAAACAACAGTGTTATCTGTTATCAGTCTGCTTTATTATAAGCACTTGTTAATTTATACTGTCCAGCAATCATTGGAGTTTAATTTCTACTGCAAATATTTTGTGCACATGGTAAATATGCTTGTACACCGGTGGATCATTTGATATATTAAGGTCTAGGTTTTGCAGCCAGGTTATGGCAACCGCTGAGGCTTTTTGATGTTGGCTATGTTCTCTGGAAAAGATTAGAGGGGGGTGTTCTCCACGGAAGTAATCCATTGTTTTTCTTCCATCTGTCACATGATTTGAGTTCCCATCAGTGTAAAAGATGGCCACGTTTGCTTTTCCATTTGCATTGGTCTGTGGCTTTCCATACATTGTGTGAAAGGTCTTATCCAGTTACTGGTGTCACAGGGTCAGTGATGAGATCTTCTTGGGAATGTTGATGAGCTCCATCATGCTTTGCTATTAAATGATATATATCATTGGGATTCTCACACAGTTGATTTCCTTGATTTGAGCTGCAATATTGACATGCCTACTATTTGGTACTGGACTGGATGTCACATAATGGACAGCTGCTCCTGCTGTATATTGGAAGCCAGTGGGATTTCCAGGTTCCAGCGGCGGTAATGGTCATGTTTGTTGCGTCGGTCTTGGATCTGATACATAGAGGGTGAGGAAAAAGTCAGACAGGATCATAGTGAAAGGAGACTTGTTAGTTGGGACAAACAGCAGATTATGTAGCAGTAAACAAAACTCCAGGTTGCCTCCCTAGTGCCAGGATTCAGGATGTCTCCGAGCAGCTGCAGAACATTCTCAAGGGGGAGGGGGAACAGCTAGAATTCATTGTGCACGTTGGCACGAATGACATAGATAAGAAAAGGGATGAGGTCCTGCAGAGTGAATATAGGCAGTTTGGCAAAAGGTTAAAAAATAGGTCCCTGAGGTAATAGGTCCTCCAGGACAAGGGGTCACAGCTTAAGGATAGAGGGGAAATCCTTTAGGACTGAGATGAGAAAAACATTTTTCACACAGAGAATGGCGAATCTCTGGAACTCTTTGCCACAGAAGGTAGTTGAGGCCAGTTCATTGGTTATATTTAAGAGGGAGTTAGTTGTGGCCCTTGTGGCCAAAGGGATCAGGAGGTATGGAGAGAAGGCAGGTACGGGATACTGAGTTGGATGATCAGCCATGATTATATTGAATGGCAGTGCAGGCTCGAAGGGCCGAATGGCCTACTCCTGCACCTATTTTCTATGTTTCTAATAATCTCTGGATTACCCCTTGTGCTGAGCGCTAGTGAGAGTAGAATAGGAAGATAGGACAGATAAATGCATAGATCAGGAGTTGGGACAGGGGACAGGGATTCATATTTTTTCTGTGGCAGAGGTGACCTATACAATAGGGACAGGTTGTATCTGAACTGGAGGGGGGCAATATCATTGCAAGGAGGTTTGTGCATGTTACTTGGGAGGGTTTAAACTAGAGAGGTAAGGGGATGGGACTAAGAGTAGTAGGTCAGAATTTGTAAGGAGTGATGGGAAGACTGAGTTTAGGACCAGTAAGTCTCAAAGGAAGGACAGGCAGGCAGATGTGAAGAAAGATGGTCAATCTGAGTGTGTTTATTTCAATGCAAGAAGCATTGTGGGGAAAGCAGATGTACTTCGAGCCTGGACTATGAAGTTGTGGCCATTGCGGAAACGTGGTGCTAGATGCACACAATTGGCGGCTCAACGTGCCGATATGTTGATGCTGCAGAACTCATAGAGAGCGAGGAAAAAGATGCGGAGTAGTTGCTCTACTAATCAGGGAGACTGTCATGGTGGCACTCGGAGAGGACAAACTGGAGGATACATGTCTGCTGAGGCGCCATGGGTAGAGCATAAAAATAAGAAGGATGCAAGCAGTCTAATGGGATTGTACTATAGACCCCAATAGCAAGACGGAAATCGAGGAACAGATATCTAGGCAGATTACCAAATGATATCAAAGCAAACGGGTTGGCTTAGTGGGTGACTTTAATTTCCCCAATATTGACTGGGCCTTGCTTCGTGCTAAAGGCTTAGACAGAGCAGAATATGCGAGGTGTATCCATGAGAGTTTCTTGAAACAGTAAGTGGATTGTCCAACACGAGAAGAGAACTGGACATTGTCATGGGGAATGAGCCTGACCAGGTGACTAGTGTTTCAGTGGAAGAGCATTTTGGGGATAGTGATCACAAGTCTATAAGTTTTAAGATTATTTTGAATAGGGATAGGTCTAGACCTTGTGAGCAGGTACTAAATTGGAGTAAGGCAAATTACAACGTTATTAGGCAGGAGCTTGGAAGTGCAGACCGGGAGAAGTTGTTATTAGGTAAGTCCACATCTGATCCATGTGAGAGGCATTTAAAGGCCAGTTGATCAGGACTGGCATATTCTAGTAAGGAAGAGGGATACGTATGGAAAAGTAAGGGAATCTTGGATGACCAAAGGGGTTGTATATTTGGACAAAAAGAAAAAGGAAGCATATGTAAAGTTTAAGAAGATGAAATCAGTCAAAGTATTTGAGGAATATAAAGCAAGAAGGAAAGAACTCAAGCGGGCAATTAGAAGAGCCAAAAGGGGTCCACAAAATTGCTTAAGCAGGTTCTGATTAAAGAAAATCTCAAGGTTTCTTATATCTATATTAAAAACAAAAGGGTAACCAGAGAGAAGGTAGGGCTGCTTATGGACAAAGGAGAGAATTTGTGTTGGAAATCAGGGGATGTGGGTGAGGTACCAAATGAATACTTGGCACCTGTTTTCACCAAGGAGAAGAACTTGGAAGACAGTGATATCTGTGTGGAGAATACTAATATGCAAGGGCAGTTGAGATTAAGAAGGTGAAGGTGTTGAGGCTCTTGAAGGGCGTTAAAGTGGATGAATCTCCAGAGCCTGATGAGATTATCCCAGGTTATTAAGAGGCAAGAGATTGTGGGAACCTTGATAAAAATCTTGGCCACAAGCAAGGTCCTAGACTAAGAGAGTAGCTAGTGTTGTTTCATTGTTTAAAAGGGAAGTAGAGAGAACCCAGGGAATTATAGGTTGGTGAGCCTCACTGGTAGGGACACTATTGGAGAGGATCATTCATAGGATTGACTCCTATTTTTAAGAGAATTGTTTAATTAGGGGTTGTCACATGACTTTATGTAGCAGGTCGTGTCTTACTAACCTGATCGAGTGTTTTAGGATGTGACTAAGGTGATCTGTAAGTGTAGGGCGGTGGATGTTGTCTACATGAATCTTAGTAAGGCAAGTATACTAAATAAGTATATATGAAAGACTAGGACGTAAACATAGATGGGTTGGTTAATTAATTCAAAGATTACAGTAAAATTATGAAAAGCATAGGTATATACAATCAGAACTTTTTTCCCCAGGATGGAAATATCAAATGCTTTGTCAGGTGAGCAATTTTTAAAGGAGATGTGCAGGGCATATCTTTTACATAAGAGTGCCCAGAATGAGCTGCCAGGGGTGGTGGTGGAGGCGGATACGAGTGGAATTGATGGGACTTTTGGGCAGACACATGGATATGCTGGGAATGGAGAGATATGGACTATGTGCAGTGAGGTAAGAGTTGGTCTTGGCAACATGTTTGGTATAGACATTGTGGGCTAAAGAGCCTATTCTTGTGCTATTTTCTATGATCTAGATGTCATCATGTTTATTTTCACCGGTGGATTTGGAGAATTCTAAGGACACTGCATTGGCAGTATCTTTCCAATGCATTGATATGCCTGCTGTGGGTAGCCCATGACTCGGGTGAAAAGGAAGACAGGTAGATAGACCAGAAGCTTTCTGTTAGTCAAGGTTCTCAAATAACTATAGGTTAATTGGTATCATTGTAAATTGCCCCCATGTGTGTGCAGGATAGTGTTAGTGTGCAGAGATCACTGGTCGGTGCGGGCTCGATAGGCCAAAGTGCCTTGTTGTATCTCCAAACTAAACTAAACATGCCAACAATTCTCATATGTTCTTGTATAATATTTTGTCTTTAACTTTGCTATGGCATCATCCTCTATAAAGAACCTGCCCCATCTTTAATATTACTTGTAAATTATTTTTTTCTTGTCCTCGTTAAAAACTACACTAAATAAAAATCAGCACTGAAATAAAATGCATAATTCTCAAACAAACATAGAGGGCTGCCCAAATTTTTCATCAATATTTTGTAATCACTTTTAACAAGGTATTTAACGTTAAAAAGTGGATACAAGTAATTTTGGTCAGTTTTCTCTTCATATGCCACTGCAACAATAATTAAATACCCCAGACATAAATTCCCCTATAGACTTACCGCCAAAGCTTTACAAAACCTCTACAATGAGAAATTAAAGAACTTCTAGAACAATTCTTGCCAGACTACACTCAGTTGTGGTTAATTATAGAAAAAATAGCCTTTTGGCCCAACTTGCCAAGTCAACTGTGATGTCTATTGATGCTAATCCCATTTTCCACAACAGTCTTGCATCCCTTTATGTTTTTATGTTGAAAAATCTTTCCAATTATATAATTCTATTTGCTTACACTACCACCTCTGGCAGCTTGTTCCAGATATTCAGCATCATCTGTGTGAAAAATTGATCCTTCAAAATATCCCCTCTTTCATCTAAAACCAATGCCCTCTAGTTCTAGACATTAGGTCATCTAGTCATAGGCATTACTTCACTGCCTGCCATAATTTAATAAGCTTATGTACGGACTATCTCCAGCTTCCTACTGGTATTGGTATCGATATTGGTTATTTGTTGTCACATGTAACAAGATACAGTGAAAAACGTTGTTTTGCATGCCATCCAGGCCAATCATAGCATGCATGAGTATAATCATACCATTCATGAGTTCAACAGGTTCTACAAAAAGAAAGGAAACAGTGCAGAATGTAGTGTTACAGCTGCAGGGAAAATGCAGATTACAAACAATTGCATGGGATGCAACGAGGCATTATGGAGATTGAAAATGCACCATGAGAGATCTGTTCAAGAGTTTGATAAGTGAGGAAGACACTGTTCTTGAAGGTGGCAGTTCTTTCTTTGAAGCTTTTCTATCTTCTACCTGACTGGTGAGGAGATGCAAGTGTGAGTGGTCCTTGATTATGTTGCCTGATTTCTAGGTGCCAGAGTGGGGGGATGGTGGAGGAGGCTGGTTTGTGTGATGGACCAGACTGTGTCCACAACTCTGCAATATATTGTGGTCTTGTACAGAGAAGTTGTCAAAACAAGTTGAGATACATCTGATGTAACGCCTCCGTGAAAATTTGTAAGTCATTGAAAACTTGCCAAATTTCCTAGTCTTCTGAGGAAGGAGAGGCAATGTTGTGTTTACTTGGTCATAGTATTATGGAGTCCTCCATTCCAGTGACAATAAACCCAAACCATCCAATCTCCAAATAATGTTGCTTGAT